>NC_133345.1:15452557-16125057 GCF_030506205.2 Paramisgurnus dabryanus
AGATCTACGCGGACCGCAAGCGCTGTGATCGGTTAACCAGAACCTCTCCCGTCAGGTAAAAAAAACTGCGTCATAGGTATTTCCGTTTGTGACGGTGAAAACAAAGATCAGCCAAGTTGAGGAGTGATTTAACTCAAACTGCATCAAAAGTCGTTGTTTATTTACTTCCATCATTGCTGGTCTCCTCAAATTATATACAACAAGTTGTTGCTGTTTCTTCTTCGTTTGTGGGTTAACTTGCTAAGTTTCTTCTTCTATGATGTTCGTGCTGCTAATGTGGTTACACGCGTAGTTACTGCCCACCAGCGGTCTGCGTGTGTGTTTGCACATTGACGCGGACAACGACGCAAAAGTATAAATGAAAACCGATGTGGAACCTACGCATTAGGGACCTACGCACGAATATAACGAGCCCTTAACTGTTCTGAACACATTATGATGCATTTAGCAGCAGGTAAATCAGAACACAACTGTTTTTTAAAGATGATTGGCTATTTGACATATGCCTCAAATGGTCTCAAGCCCAAATTGGCCAAAGGGAGGACCGGGAGAATTCCCGGTGGGCCGGTGTGTTTTTTGGCCACGGGTGCCGATGTTGTCATGCCACCGGGTTGAAGGTTATGTCCCTAGGCTGCCAGCACTTATCCAACCCTCACTCGCATAATTTGCGGGGTTAAAATTTTTTAACCCAGGACACACTTTTTTCTTTTGCGTTTTAAAGCGCTCGCTTGTGAACATGAGTTTTGTTTCAGATGTGTCTATATTTAAGCAACTAGATTTAAAATAAACTTGAGAGTGACTTGATATGAATGGCCTCCTAAAAGAAAAGGATGTACACTGTAAAAAATACTTTGCTGCCTTAATTTTTTAGTTGAATCAACTGGGATTTCAACAAAAAAAGTCATTTCAACTTACTATTATTTATCTTGACTAGAGATTGTTAGATTGACTAGAGTTGTTATAACTAAAGGTGAGTTGTTATAACTTATCAAATTAAATTGGGACAACTCATCTCTGTTGACATGACTTGTAAATCTGAGTTGATTTAACAAAAAAATTAAGGCAGCAAAGTATTTTAACAGTGTACGAATAGTTTTTTTTTTTGCTCCAACAATAAAATCGTCTAATAGTCATTATTCATCGTCTATTGCAAGAGTAACAAAAATCTATTCGATTCAAAACTCATCGGTATATTGAAAAAAGTACGTTTCATATGAATAGGCTATGATGTTTTCTCAAGTAAAACAAATTTTTGGAAGTCCATATTTAAATATTATATATTTGTTATTTTTGACACGGTATGCCTACATTACATTATTTGTCAATATACATTATCTAAGTACAAAAAAATTAAGATAAGCATTTTTATTTTTCTATCGGTTTCCCCTGCATACTTGATAAATCTTGTTTGTGTATTGTAGCATGGCACAGTAGATGCGATTCTGCCTCATTGTGCCTGAATGGCGTGAATTGAGCGTTGCCGCGTGAAATGCGCAAGTTGTAAAATGTGAACTTTTGAAACGCGCCGCCAATCAGGACCGTGCTCTAGTAGTGACGTGAATTTCCGCGTGAATGTCTCGATGACTATAATTTCACGCACGAATGAAGCAAGTAAACCAAAAATGTTCAAGCGGCAAACTAGACGTGAATTTGACGCCTCAAACGCGGCTGATGAGAACCCAGGGTAAGGTATAAAACTCCACTCCGGCCCTGAATGGTCTCTGCATGTTTAAAAAAGCAGTTGTGTGCACAAAACAAAACACCATATAAATGCTTAAACTCGGTACAGTAAGTACAAAATTATGAAAACTAGCTAAATTACTACAAATTATAAAATGATTCTAAAGAGAGCCTTTTTGTTTCTTATGAAACTATTTTTTGCAGTTATTCACTTGCCAGATTTTAAAGGCTGGAACGTTTAAGGGTCATTCAACTTTTAGTTCAAATTATAGTCATTCAAATTATATAGTTCATCACCAGACACAAGCAGCAAGCAAACCACAATAAAAAAAAAACATCACACCGTCTGCTCACATTGGCATGGGCTTTCAGAAATCATCTTAAGAAGAGTAAATACCTCAGTGACCCATTTCACACATGACCGTGACTCTAATAGAGGGCTTTTTGTTAAAGAGCCAAGTGAATAGATTTCATTTCCAGGATGTACCATGTGAGCAATCAGCATTTGAAAACAAACCAGCTTCCAATGTGGTGTTTGAAATAACATCATCGTCTGGATACTAATCTTTGAAAATATATCCAATGGACTCACGGAATGATGCATAAAGTTGTCATTAGCTAAGGAACTTGGCTTTCCTGCATGCACCATTATGGCTTAAAACCTATAATAACCAAATCACTTTTAGTATGCTAGGCACAAAAAGCAGTAATGAAAATAACTGTAACTTCCAACCTAATATCAAGTTTGTAAAATTGAAGCATTTAAATGGTCAAATACAGTTTCATGTAACATCAATCACGACGGAGAAGAATTCCAAGTAAATATCTGTTCACTGTCCTGGATGTGAATGCATGCACTATTAGAGTGGCATGACACCAACTATATGAGAGAGAGAGAGAGAGAGAGAGAGAGAGAGAGAGAGAGAGAGAGAGAGAGAGAGAGAGAGAGAGAGAGAGAGAGAGAGAGAGAGAGAGAGAGAGAGAGAGAGGGAGAGAGAGATAGAGATTGGCATGCGGGTGGAATGCTCACGAGCAGATTGGTGCCATTTTTCCTCTGTGTGGAGCCCAGCAGTTGTCTGATCTCATGCTGAGGTTATTCTTAATATCTTCAATGCTAAAACACTCTGGCTATTTGTCACTTCACTTCTAGACCTCTCTCATGACTAAATATCACATGTGCACACCAGTACTAGTCTGTAACATGTACATGTTCACTCATGATGAGCAAATTAAGATACACAACCTCACAGACACATATTGCTTATGCCAGCACACCATAAAAGCCCAAAGTCTATAATTTACATCAATCTATGTCTATGTGCCATAGTATTTACTTACTCTGAACATAGTAATTACATGAATACAGCACACGGTTAACTACAAAACCAAAACTGGACAAATTTGTACTCCATAATAACAACAACATCTCCACAATAACAACAAGCACACTGGCGTATCCTTTAGCACTCTTCATATGTCTTTAAAACTGAAATATCAAACACCATTTTATTTTACTCATGTTTTCCTCCAACAAAAACAAAAACAGTTTGATTATAAAATTGAAACCAGCTAACAAAAGTAATCAGAGTGACACAAACAGTAAAACAGATTTGTTAAAAACAACATATTCAGCATTAACTCTGCTTTGAATCGGCCTAAAATGCAATCTGAGGATTGTCAAGGGATTCAGGATTCCGTTTAGAGTCATACCTCAGCTTTATGTTGCCTCTCAGTGCTTTGAGCATGTTTGTCCTCCATGTCCAAAAGCTTAAATTTCAGACAGGACACTTCCTCCGTCAAACCCAGCTTCTGTGTTTCCAGAGAACTTTTGCTTGCAAGCTCCTATGAGGTTCCAAACAGATACAAGAGATATAGACTCACAAAAATAAAATACAAACTGTACATTTCACAAGGCAAAACAAATCTGAAGACTTTGCTTAGCTGCAGTTTCACAATGGCTAAATATATACAGGTTATGAGGGCTATATTTACCCTCTTCTTTAGCAGGGACTGTCACATGAGAGAGAGTGAACACTTAAGCACACAGTAAACAGAAAGATAACATGGAAATAAATGCATTGTTTAAATAGATGACAAATTTGTTTTACTAGCTAAAAAGCATTAACATTTAAAAAGTTTCAATTGTCCTATATGGTAAAAACATTATACTGTCTGGATCTTCATGGTTACACTTAGACACAAAACAGAAATCAATTTTATAGCACAGAAGCCCCAAAACCCATCTTCGGTGTGAGCTTCAAGCCTTTTGAGACAGCATGTGGAAAATATTAAGCCTGTGTAGAATTAGATTTGCTTTTGAAGGCCAAAACCTCATAATGACCACAGGCACATGCTCTAAAAAAAGCTTCCCGTTTAAAAGGCGAACACTGGAGATTTAATCAGCCATAGAGTTTTCAAAGTGAAGAAAAATTCAACAAAAATATGCAATTAGCTTTTCAGGAAAGGTAAGATTCAGGAATGTAAAGCTGGTCCTTGAAAATGGCATGAAAAAGAACTTCAAGAAAGGTTTCTCTTTCTCCACTAAGTTCATCTGTTTCTTCCTTATGTTGCTGGAAATTGAATATTTATTTTCCCATTCTTCCTCACCCTCACTGTCATAGTTTTAGCAGCAAACGCAGGATGCCTACTATCAACTCATTTCTAACTTGATTCCATTGCCGAATGGTCAGATTTTTTTCGAATAACAGCAGCTTGGAGTAGTTTTGACGGGTACTATGATTAATGTATCACTCCAATGTCTCTTATCTCATGTCAACATAAATAAAATACATAACTGGAACCAAGGAAATCCATTCCACTATTTTGTGTCCAATTGTTGTCTCATATGCCAAGTTGACAGGTTTTTTGCCTGAAGTAAACAGGACAGTACACTATAAAAAATGTCTGTAGAAATTACAGTATTACTTGGTATTACTGGCACCTTGCTGCCAGTAACTTACTGTAGATTTTACATTTATGTTATTTACTGGCAACAGTTTGTTCAAAGTTAAATGAACATGAAATATTTTCAGTCTTTATCTTCTACTGTAAGTTACCGGCAACCAGCTGCATAATTACAGCAAATTTTTACAGTGTAGCGCTCCAGAAGCAGGGTTGGGGATCCTTGACTTAGACTTAATACAAAAGAAAAAGCAGCCAATAAAAGCCTAAATTAATTGTGACCTCCTTCAGTATTGTTTAAAATGCATCTTAAGGTGAGACCTCAAGAAGGTTCTTGGAATAAAATGCTATGAGAACAATTTAGGCAAAGGGTGACTACACTGCCTTAACTGGGGGATGAACACAGCCTGGCCCATTGATTGATGTAGGAGACCACTGTAGTGTTTGTTGTGCAGATCAACACATGGTGGTCATTCAACTGTAAAAGGAAGTGTTTTTCTAAAGTTAGAGACACCACCTTCATTTTGATGTGTGCAATTTGTGTTCCATAGAAGATGAGAGTCCTCCTAAAGCCACAAGCTTTACCCTCTAAAGCAGGGGTGGGGAACCCTGGTCCTGGACGGCCATTGTCCTGCAGAGTTTAGTTCCAACCCTAATCAAACACACCTGAAAAATCTAATTCAAGTCTTCAGGATTACTTGGAAATGAAGTTCAGGTGTGTTTGGTTAGGGTTGGAACTAAACTCTGCAGGACAGTGGCCCTCCAGGACCCAGGGTTCCCCACTCCTGCTCTAAAGCCATGCAAAGGGTTTCAATCTTGAGAGATTTGCAACAGGAGCATGTCTTCATCATAGCCAAATCTCAAACTACCCTTGAAAATGTGTGGCTCTCTGATTCATAGATATCTTCTAGAGACTCAGTCTCAAGCAACTCGTAGCCAGACCTTCGGACTGCCAACATCGCAGTTTTCACTGTTTAACGACTGCTCAAGAAGTTGTTTGACTGACATATAAAGCAACCAATCACAGTTTGCTTATTTAGCATTAGGACTAACCCAACCAAACCATGCCCAAGAACGACTGTCCCCCCTCCATACTCCCTCAGAAGCGTGCACTCACACTGTACTTGAGCAATCTCAGCTTAGGCACACTTTCGTCATAAGGATGCAATTGTTTTGAAGAAAACATGAAGTAAAATGTTCTCTTAACACTGGAGCCCATCGTAATCTTAAGTGTTCTGTGTCGTTTGTTGCGAGATGACAAACAGCCCTCTCACATGCCTATCATATTGCTTAGTTGATCTGTCGCCTGTACAGCTCAGACATTCAGTTAACCCTGCTACGCACATCAGAAGGTTTTAACAAAAGCCAGATTTATTGATGTCTCTCATTTTGAACCGTGCTCTGGCAGATTTCCGATCACACTGCACGTTCCACACCTGAGCCCAAGTGAACCACACTTGAGCCCACCTCTGCAAGCTGGCCAGGTGATTAACGAAACCGGACATGGAACAGACCGATTACACTAAAGGTACAAACACAAGCTGAGCATAGTTTTTTGGTGCACTCATTTAGTGCAAAAACCCGGAAGAACAGGAGGTTATCATAGGAGTATGAACTGTGGCAGATGTAAGGTAGCAGTCATCAAGTTTGGATTGAACTGCTCATCGCTTGACAATTCAAGGTTAATCTTGTCCACAGTCTGAGTTACGACCTCAATCAACTATCCAAAAGCAGCTAATAATGAAAGCCAATCTGCCCCATCACCGAACACCTGGATTTTCAGATGCAGGCAGTTTAAGATCCTCGTGGGGATCAGGATAAATCGCAAAGCAAACTTAAGTTCAACTGGAATCCCCCGGTAACCTGTGATCCCCACCATCAAAGACACCATGCTGCCTCATTGAACGAGGTAGCCAAACTGTGAGTTGCATATGCCTGGCTTTAATCATGTTTAAAGAGAGCTAAGAGGGAGCGTTTTTAATGGCAAACACTTACCATGAGCACAGCCAGCGCCCTTGAGAACTCACCAAGGGTACTCCACTTACAGACAAAAGACCCATGAAGTAAACAACATGCTTCACTATAAAAAAGCTTTGCAGTTCCTGCTTGTGTAAAGTGAAAGTGTCTAACGTTTATTTTCACTCAGCCTTTCTTTGTGGTACATTCCATTGTGTGTTTTTTAAGCTGTAGCAATGTAATTTAGACTTTTCAAAGAGACTAAAGTGTAGGGCAGTTCAAATATATCTGACCCTACAGGCAGTATGGGGCTGTGCTGGGGCGCCGCCCCCCTAAAGTTGGCCAGAGAAAAAGCTACTTTAACATGTGACCAAAAAGTTAATTATATAGTGCAAATTAATTCACCTGATAAATGGCTATTAACAGTCCTGGATTACTACAGTAAAAGTTTGATTTTGATTGCGCCCCCCCCCCCCCCAATTTTTTTTAACCCCAGCCGCCACTCCAGAAGACGTTTGCTGTGTAGAAATGGTTCTCAATACATGGTTCTCAATAGTTTATCTTAATGATATAAAAAAGTATACATTATTTTCACCTGTTGAAGTGTCTCTTCAGTGCAGCTGAGTTGGTGATGATATTCCTTAAGAGAACTCTGCAGGTCTCTGATCTTCTCACCCTGAGCCTCCACCTGGTCTGTCAATACACTCACCTAAGAAGCAGAATCATTAAGATCAGTCCATAGGTCTTTAGTGTCTGATATCTTGTGATATGATTTATATTTATAACCATTTATTCAATATTTAGCATTTACATCGAATTAAAATTTATACATTTTAATCAAAAGTCCTTGATTTCAGAATCTAGACTCATGCTTTGACTTGTCTTGTTGTGAGCAAATTACCCTTGATGTTTTGGTGACACATGTTCCTTATCTTTTTATTTTGTATTTTGGAATCTGTGTGCCATCTGCTGTCCTGCCATATGACCCGTATGCGTTTATTTTTTAAATCGTACTTTTTCTATGCGGTTTGGCCATTCATCGACACACAAACGCAGGTTAAGGAACGCTCCTGCTACGGTGAAGATTTTTAGAAACTTTTTGGTTTGTGATGTTAGCTGTGTCCCAAGTATTCTAAGACCGATTGCGTCACAGAAGGGTGACTGAAGGCTAGTAAGGCTGTCCCAATTTCAAGCCTCAAAATGTATCCTTATTTATCTGCTCTGCTAAGGATGGATCCTTCACATCATAAGCCAGAGGTGCCCAAACTCGGTCCTGAAGTGCCGGTGTCCTGCAGAGTTTAGCCCCAACTTGCCTCACCACACCTGCCTGGAAGTTTCTAGTATGCTTAAGACCTTAATTAGACCTTAATCATTCAGGTGTGTATGATTTGGGTTGGAGCTAAACTCTGCAGGACTACGGCCCTCCAGGACCGAGATTGGGCACCCATGTCCTAGGCTACCCGAAGATTCATTGCGCCCCTGTAATGGCTGAATATTTTAAAATAAACATTTAAAACCTTTATTAAATAAAAATGTGTATTAAGCAGAAAAAGTTTCTTGTCACTGTTTTATAAGTATTATAAGTTATGTTTTGTATTTATATTATTCTGTGTATTTTGTGTAATATTTCTAAGGTTGATTCATTTGATATATTGTTGGTTAGTTTAATCTACATCAACTTGTGATATTTTCTAAAATAAAATTAATGTTTTTCTGGTTCCATATTTTTTTTCTAATAAATCAGAAACGTCTCCGCTGTGTCCCACAGACAGGCGCCGTGGGTGCGTACAGCAGGTGACGCAGCTTATGGATCCTCAAAAGACTAGCGACCATCAAAGGACCAAGCCTTCGAATTGGGACATAGCTGTTGCTGTTTGTGCTGAGGCGAGACTCTGCAATGGCTTCTGATTGGCCAACATGACTTTATGGTTAGGGATATATGGCCATCCGTTTGTTTGGCATGCTCTTGACAGCACTTTATAACGGGCTTTTGCGTGTTCGTGTGGACGCTGAGTTTTTTATGGAAATACTTTTTAAAGATTTTTTTTTTTAAGTTTTTTTTTAATTCCTGTGTATGTGTGAACTAGGCCTTGTTGTCAGTGACGTTTCTTAATGGGTCTTTAAGTCCAGTTGTATTTTTATTTTATTCTCAGTGGGTTAGGTTGTCAGGCTTGTTGGCTGTTTTTAAGACGTTTTGTTATTGGCCCTGATTCTCTATTAACAGAATTTTTGTTAAACCTGCAGTCTGCAAGTGGGTTCTGTCTGTAAAAGTGTGAAGATATCGCTCTTTTATGTGAAAATTACTTTACAATCTTATTACAATTATTATTTACTGAGACAGACAATAACCCGTAAAGCAGGTCATACACATACACACCCACTGCTTTTGCATGATACTATGATAATATATTCTGGGATATTGTTGTCAGCCCAGTTGATCAGGAATAGGCGGTCAGTCATACTTGCACTGCATTCATTAGCAGCTTATAAACTATGAAAACCAAACAAGCCAGGACAGAAATAATCCATCTTGAATACTTTCTGATCCCATGACACACCGGCTTCCTGTAAAGTTCTTAGTTATCTTAATCTGCAAACCCAAAAGAGTGCTTTCAAAATGTCTTTTTATACACATCGTACAGCCCAGTGACAGTTATTGTGTAGGCAGTCTGAGTAGATCTTTAGCTCGTAGCAAATATAAATCTATTTACATTATGAATCTTCTCACGCCGCTTAAAACAGATTTACTTATTTTATTAATGTGTTAACTTTTATGAACCACAGCAAATTCGTAAACAAAGATGCTCTTACAGACATCCAGGACACAATATGTGAAAGTATGTGTGCTAGAACTTTTTGCTAGACTGCTTCTGATACTAATGAGACCACTGAATACATTCATACTCAAGATGAGGCTATACATGAAGTATACACAAGAAGTGAACAGTTGTTTTACCTGTAAAACTAGTGAATCTTTATCTCCTTCTAGACGAGACAGCCGCTCCTGATAGCTCTCGCTGTTGTCTGAGCCCTGCACGTTGACCTGTGGTTCACAGATGGTTAGAGTTACAATTACAGTTTGCAGAGACGAAAGCAAAATGCTTAAAACTGTGAGGCCCATTACAGTTATCATGTGTGTAGTGGGTCACTGGTTGAAATAAAACTTTTCAAAATCTCCCTTATAAATGATTCAATTTCTGTCAAATATGTAGCAGCACTTTAACAAAGCCTTATTTTACCCAATCCCCTTACAGTAAATGACATGTGTTTGAAAGGAATTTCTTAAGAGGTTTACTTCTCTAATCACGTTTCTATGCATAAACTGTGTGCTGTCGAATTAACAGAATTTGTGAAATATCGGGCATGTGTAGATTCTGTATAAGACTTGCAGCACAATTTCTGCACAATACATAAAATAAACCTCTGGAAAGGCTCTGTACTGCATCCATTAAAACTTCAAAGAGTCAGTATGAATGTTGTGCTGTTAAATCTGTGTGTGATGGGAGATGATAGCAACACACACATTTAAATGCATGTATGCTTAACTGGGTACATAAACAAAGTATGTTTGAGTGTGTGTACAGTATGTGCTGTAATTAAACAGATTTTTTATGCACAATGCATCAGACTGTATATAGGTATTAAGTAAAAACAGCCCTACATAATAAAAAAACATAATAATGAGTACATTATAGCAAAGACTGCAAAAATATGTCAAAATATGCAAATAATAACATCACTTCAACATTATACTCAATGTTTTAAATGTAACAAAAATTGGTGTAAACAAAATGCAACTTGTTATGCTGTAAACACAGTTAACTCACACAGTATTATAGCATGCTGTATACATTAAGCTGTTTTGAGCTTGGGGTAAAAAATTCAGTCTGCTGATAGTGTTCGTCTGTATACACATAGGTGATATATTACTACAGAATTCAAAAAAATAAATAATTACGTGAATGCATCCTAAACAGAAAACACAGCTAAACACAATATGCACTGCACAATTCCACATCTTTTAGGCCAGCTCTGCATACTAGGCCGTGAAGGATGCTAATCTAATGTACATTACTAAAACTTAGACTAACACAGTAACTGTACTACCCGAATTGTCATATTAACATACTGAAAGTGCACTTCATTTCACGGTGTATCTAGATTCTAATTTTAATGCTTTTGTCTGTCATTTCATTAATTACTGCAACCACAGAACACAATGCTGGGTTAAAAATGGCCTAATGTTAGGTGGTTGTTACCTAATTGGTTGTAATGACGCCCCTGGGTTAATACAAGCCAAGCTTGGTAACCCAAGCCCGGCATTTTTTATCAGTGCATTGTTGTTCAAAAATCTACAGACTAAAAAAATTTTTTTCACTTGATTGCCACAGGAAGTAATACTACACAATTAAAATTGCCAGTCAAATAACATTGATTTTTGTGAATACGCAATATATTTCAATAAGTAATTTATAAAGAAGGCATGTGTGTGTTAAAACACTGACAGTTACCCAATAGAAATACACATGGAACAGAGCTATACTAGCATAGACATCACATGACCTGACTAAATCAGATTGTGTAATGGTATTGAACAACAAATTATAACAAGCAAAAGTGGTACAAGTGTTTTGTGAGTTCACTCTCAACATTCACTAAGGTGCTTAAAAGTCTTTTCATGCTTATCCATCTCTGAACGACAGGTTTTAACTTTGTCAGTGGCATTAACATTTTCACATCTCTTTAATCTCTTTCAAACATACAGCATAACACAAGCATTTTCTCCATTCATTCTGTTTAACTGTTAAATTATCTGTCAACAATACCACACGGGCGCATACGTAAGTTAAATATAAGAGCAGATATGCTCACCTTTTTAAGCCATGCAAAATGCTTGTAGAAATCAATGTCCCATTCCATTCTGTAGGGCCATCATAACATCCTTAAATCTGACACTATCACAGCCGCTAGTCCAGACACAGAAATAAAGTCTTGCCTTATTTTCATCTAGTTCTCTCTTTGGTTGAGGTTCCCGAGCATCTGGTTTGGAGCAGCAGTCTATAATATCAGGCTTCATTCCTGCCAGTTGGTCTTTTTTTTGTTACTTCCCTCTTCTTTCTCCTCCTATACAGTACACTCCTCCCTCCACACTTTCTTCCTCTGCCAACACATTTTTCTTTTTGTTTCTAAACTTCTTTTCACCCCTTAACTCTCTCTTAATAATGTATGCTGTGTTAAAGGGTTTCCCGTAAAAGACAACTTTGAGAAACATGTCTATGAGACACAGGTAAAGAGAATATGTGTAAATTGTAGATGCTACAGACAGACAACAGCATCTACTTGAGATTGTACTGTACTCTAAATCTATTTTGACAACAGCCGTCATGAGTGAATCAAACAAAAATTCAGTTAACATTTAGAATGGAAAATCCCATATTAGTGAACATAAAAACTTCCCTGGACTACCAGGTAGTAGGAACTTTTACTGCGTGCTATACAGTAGTACCTTTAGGATGAATGAGGGGGGATTACTTGTTTACCTGATTAATTGTACCTTTCACAATACATATTGTTTCAAAGCAGAAGACAAATTGTGCAAATCAAACACTCTGTAAGCTCAACATGTCTTTGCACGCTTCTCCTTGTATATTTCCTGCATTAAGTCCCTGCTGTGGCTTTTTTAAGGCACCAAGCTTTATGAGGGGGAGTTGGAGTTTTAATGGAGAATTCCATCAGCCCTTCCTTGGTTACAGCAATGGGTGGTGCCATGTTTGGAGGGTGAAAGCCCTATAGATTAATATTAACGTCTTCTCCTAGACTGGTCCTTCTCCTCTACTTGGATGCCACAGTTATTAGACTGTTCTTAAGTGGTGTGAATATAAAATATTTTATAATGATAAAACACACTAAAGTTTAATAAGTGATTGTATTGTTATAATAGACATTCTTAGTAGTCACACCTTATTGTGACACCCTATACCACGTGTCTCCAACCCTGATCCTGGTGAGCTACCATCCTGCAGTCTTCAGTTCTAACCGAGCTTAAACACACCTTTCTGTTGTCATCAAGCAACCCTAAACACCTTGAAAAGCTGCTTCAGCTGGGTTTGATTGGGGTTGGAGCTACAATCTGCAGGACAACAGGGTTGGAGACACAACCCCTAGACCGGCCATACCCAAACTGTGGTCCGCGGACCACTAGTGGTCCGTGAGGGTACTGCAGGTGGTCCTTGTAAAGGCAAAATAAAATATAAAATAATATATTTTTTTAAGAATAATATATATTTTTTTAAGAATCTGTTGTACTGATGTGATGACCAGTTATAGTTTTAGTGCTAGTAAGCCTTTTTAGAGGTGCAGATTAATTCAAGACTTTGTGTAGACACATTTTATTATGAGTATTATGAGGTGGTCCGCGAAAATTCTTGATTACAAATAGTGGTCCACACGCACAAAAAGTTTGAAAACCCCTGCCCTAGACAGTGAAAAAGAGTCTGTGCAGTGGCCTTTGCATTTTATACCATTAATCTTTATATTATATGTGAGCTGCTACTTGGCATATTAAGGTAGAAATTTGGTGTGCCATCATGTCAGTGTGTGTACACTGTGTGTATTGTGCAACATGGGACAGATTTTGTAGCATTCGTCATATGAAGATACATTATACAGTAATGTTATTGTTTCATGCCACAGTGACTAATAGTAAAACAGCTCTCACCAGTCTTCTGTCTAACCACAGAAGAAGAGTTTGGGGTGTGACCGAGGGGATCTGTGTCCTCAGGGTTGCCTTGTTCTCTTGCAGAATAACATTTAGGTCTTTATCGACCTGATCAGTTCTTAGAGGATTAGAACTCACTATAGAGGCAAGCTGAGCAGCTGGATGGCTAAGATCATCTGCTGGCAACATAACATCTGACCAAGAAGTGCAAGAAGACATTAGGTGAAGGTTGGGTTATGGTCTTTGATTTTAGGAACAATTTGAGGTTACGTGTTGGTGTTCAGGGTAAATATTTAGGTCCAATTCCATTTCTCCTCCGTTTAGCACGTTCATATTAGGGCTTAATGATGTTTCAATTCTCTTTTAGTTGGAGGGGTAGGGGAAGGGCCAAATAACCCTTCAAAGAGGATTTTTCGGGGCCTCACTTTAAACGAAGGGGTAAGATATTTTCCAACATGCGAGTATAATTCAGGTCTTAATTCACATTTATAAAGTTTTTAAAGAAAAAAAAAATTAGTTTTATGGTACAATCTTGTGTTTATATTTATGGTCATGTAATTTAAAGACATGTTGCAAATAAATCCCTAAAGTTAGCTTACATATACCGCGTTACTGATTGCACAATAGTACAGCAACATAGACAAATAACCTCTGGAGCACGATCACATTCTGGTTGCCCTCTCTGATTGTTTCCTGGATCCCCCGGTCTGATTGTGTCCCGGTTCCCATCAGATTGCCAGCCCACTAGAGTGATTGCAAACAGCCCGGGGTAACCGGAAAGTGAATAGATGGAGGTGGAGAGTCACCAACAGAGGGGTTTGTGTGGTGTGCTGCTTTTGGGTTTCCAGGGCCACTTTTAGGCTATAACTAAACATACAGTATATGACAACGTATAATGGCAGCATCTTTTAAGTTTCTACTTTGACGTAGGATGTATGATGTTGTATGATGGTATAGAAGTGGTGTCCCATTTTTTAGGGGAATAATTGTAAACCTTCCCCTTTCTACTCTCTTAGGGGAAGGGGTAGGTGTATAAAATAGAATTGGGCCTTAATTTTAGTCTTTATGTTATACACACGCATTAAAGTGCACATATTATGCCCAATTTTACAAAATGTGTCTGTGAATTTTCAACTAAAAATACCCCCACAGATAATTTGTTATAGCATATCCACAATGTCCCTATTTTGGTGGGAGCAAAACTGCACTGTTTGTACCTTTAAATGCAAATGAGCTACTGCCCTCAATCCCTTACCAACAGACAGTGAGCACTTTCAGTTGAAAACAGACCTGATTCCTGTGAATACAGTCTGATACAATAGTATATTTAGCCACATTAGTGCTACAGCGGCTTTGTTTGTGTGACATCACATTAACAAGATAGAAAAGATTAAAAAAGAAGGTGTACACACTGCCAACACACATTTATGCCCAAACACATTTGCATGTGCCCTTTAATACTGCAATTTCATGTATAAATTAATGCAATTTAAAGTCTCTATGAAATCAATAATAAACATTGTATTTGGCTGGTCTAAAACACAGAAAAAATGGTCATAGAGAAAATATAAGCATTCAAACTTTTTTTGAGGAGATCAAACATCAAAAACGGTTAGACACCCTCAACATTATAAACAGCACTGATGAGTAAAAGAAAAGACATATACTGTATTGCACATCGATTTTATAATAAAAAAAATCTGTAATGATAATTTCATGCAGTATTATATCTAGATCAGGAATTAGAATTTATTTGTGGCGCTTACAAGCTGTTAAATGCGGCTTTACTTGTCTGTGCTATAAACAAAACATATTGGTACTTAAAAACAACTCTCGTTATTTAAAAAAGAGGGGAGGATCTTCTCGATTGTTCCTCACTGATTTTAGGAATTAAGGAAAACTAATACACCATATACAATGTTTACCACAATACCATAATTTAAACTGTAGCCTAAATCAAATACTTTTTTTATTGTTTTTAGCATTTAAGTGGTAAATAAAATACTGTATTTGGCCTGCAGTCAGCCCTGTATTAACCTATGGCCTTAAGTGGATTCGTAACAGTCCTGTGTTTTTGATAAACAGTGCAGTCCTAAATGTAACACACTGTTAGGAAAGCACATTGCTCATAATGCAAAAGAGCCTAGTTATAAACTACATCATATACTGTAACAGATACCATGTGTCCAAAACATTAAACTATACAGCAAAAACAATTATATGTTTTAAACATAATCTGCTAAAAAAATATAGACAGTAATGTCCAAAATTTAAAAAGAATCTCTTACTGTACCTGCTGCATCATCCATGTGTTATATGCCGTCTTCAGGATGAATATCTGATATCACAGTGACAAACTATCTGATCTGATGCTTTACTTTTACCATTCCTGCCTTTAAGACGTGCAGACAAACACAGAAATCACTTATGACAGACATATTAATATTGAATGGAAAACAGCTGCATGCGTGCTGTATATATTTACTATGGACGTGGTTTATGGCTTTAGACCATCCTTTCATTATGTAGCCATCAATCAACCTGCTTAAGGCATCTGGCCAATGATGTAACGGGGTGTGTCTCCTAAAAAAGTTTATGTCCCCCACTTTATATTAGGTGTCTCAATGTGTACTTACAAAAAATAATAAACTGTTATATTTATATAAAACTTAAACGTAAAATTACGCTTTTTGAGAAAAACATTCCAGGATTTTTTCTTATTTTAATAGAATTTGTTGGATCTCAACATTTTACAGTTTCAATGCAGTTTAAAATGACAGTTTTAGCAGCTTCAAAGAACTCTACACAATCCCAAATGAGGCATAATGGTCTTATTTAGCAAAACGATTGCCATTTTTGGCAAGAAAAAAAAGCACTTTTAAACCACAACTTCTCATCTTGCACTAGCCGTTTGACACGACACTGCTACCTTACGTATTGTGTAAGCACGTCGAAAGGTCACACATGAAGTATTCGAAACTACCGCCCCAGTGTTTACAAGTTTGGAGAAAGAGGAGCGTTCTGACGTTGTCATATGTGTATTGATACTAATCAATGTTTTGTGTTAGTTTATTGTTTAAAATGATCCGCAAATGTGCGTCACCTTCTGACGCAAGGTCGCACTGGCGCGTCACATGGCTAGTGAAAGACGAGACGTTGTGGTTTCTTCCCAGAAATGATTTTTGTTTTGCTAATTTATTTATTTCATGTTGAAAGACGACTAGATCATGAGCCCACAAGTGTGCAGTGGTGGATTAAGGCATGGGCGGCATGAGCAGCTGCACAGGGCACCCCCCACAAAAAAAAAACAGAATGCATGTCCAGGTTTTTAATCGCTCATTTGCATGATGCTTCAATCGTTTGATGTCACCATGCGCTCATTTAATCTAATGATGGTCTATGCAGCCCCACATAAAGTCATGCACACTTTAACTCAGAACTACAAGAAGACACAGGGCTATTGACATGGCAGAGATGAGAGATAGAGAGAGTGGGACTATAGCAAAAACATTTGGGATGAGAATAAAGGTCTTAGATATCAGACGCTCAGGTCAGGAAAATTGGATAGAAGATGGGAAAGGATAAAAGTACACTGTAAAAAACATATTGTGAAATTCACAGTAATTAACTGGCAGCAATTGACAAGTAACTTACTTTAGAAAAAGCACAGTAAGTTACTTGTCAATTGCTGCCAGTTAACTACTGTGTTTTTTTTCTATAGTAAGTTACTTGTCAATTGCTGCCAGTTAACTACTGTGATTTTTCCGTACAGTAAGTTACTTGTCAATTGCTGCCAGTTAACTACTGTGATTTTTCCGTACAGTAAGTTACTTGTCAATTGCTGCCAGTTAACTACTGTGATTTTTCCGTACAGTAAGTTACTTGTCAATTGCTGCCAGTTAACTACTGTGATTTTTCCGTACAGTAAGTTACTTGTCAATTGCTGCCAGTTAACTACTGTGATTTTTCCGTACAGTAAGTTACTTGTCAATTGCTGCCAGTTAACTACTGTGATTTTTCCGTACAGTAAGTTACTTGTCAATTGCTGCCAGTTAACTACTGTGATTTTTTCGTACAGTAAGTTACTTGTCAATGGCTGCCAGTTAAATACTGTGATTTCTTTTCCACAGTAAGTTACTTGTCAATGGCTGCCAGTTAACTACTGTGATTTCTTTTCTACAGTAAATTACCATTGTCAATGGCTGCCAGGTAACTACTGTGATTTTTTTTCCACAGTAATTTACTGGCAGTCATTGACAAGTAACTAAGCAGAGATTATATGTTTTTAATATATAGTTCATTGTGATTTTCCCTACAGCATTTGATTGGTTAGTTATTTTCTGTAAACATTCATCAATGTTAAAATAAAGTTGTAATGGCCAGCCTTAAAGGTTGAGTTACAATTATTTAAAAACTCAAGACTGTTAAAAGAAGGAAATACAAAAAACAAATCTAAAACAATATAAAAGTCCAAGCGTGTTAAAAGTCCAAATGTGCAAAGTTTCCACTGTGTATATAAAATCCAAGAAAGTGATATCCAAAGTCCATAAAACGTAACTGGACAGGTAAGCCCAAATACACAAACTCCACAACCCAGCAACCGCTTGTTTTAGCTATAGCGTCAGCTAACCATGTGCTCCTGCTCCTTCCTTTTATACAAAGTTCCATGTCATGTGACCCCTCACATGACAGGCAGACGAAGCAAAATAAAAGACATACACACATAAAATAGCAAAAGGATAAAATGGCTAAGAAAACACGTAAAACTAATTTAAACTCAAATATACATAAGTCACAATATAATGAGTGGTAAAACATGTATCTTGTGTGATCATGTCACAACGTTAATTATCTAATTTAAATATGCTAAATTACAAAACAATACAATAAGTTTTCTGATTTGAGGGAAAATGCTACTATTTCACAGATATGTACTAAATTAAAAAAAATTTTTTACAGTCAAATACATTTAATAAATGCATGCTAACATTTGTAAAATAACATTTTAATTTGGATGAAAAAGTATGAATTCCCAAGAAATGTATCTTAAAACATCTTAAACTTTTGTTACAATCTAAAAATATCTAAATATAATTCAGTACAATCTGTAAATAAAACAAAATCATTAATTATAAATCAAAAGTACACTTCAAGTAAACTGTTAAAGTTTCCTCCAATTTTTATTAAACACAATATTACTGTGAAGTATAATAACTGAAATGCAAAACAAATTTATGTCTACAATATTTTCACTCCAAAATAAATAGTTCTAGTGCACAACACAACCATTGATTCTAAAAATGATTCTAAATTCAGAATCCTAATTTTACAGTGTATAAGTAACATTAAAATATGCCCAAAAAGGTCAGTGAAACCATACCACAACAGACAATGTTAAGAGATTGAAAAGCTGTTTTCATTTAAATTGCTAGTAATCTACTGGATTCTACAGTATGAATAAACATATTTACAAGATTTACTAAAAGTTAGAATTTATGTTTTAATTCTATTCAACATGCTTAAACACATTATTGTTTAATTTACATTAAACGTGCCTGTATTGACATTTAAGTACGAAATAATATCAGCTTTGAGTGGACTAGTTATCAGATGTTTAAGTGAATCACCAAAACATGACTCCAAATAATGGACCTTTTCCTATAGATTATGTATCATATATGTGAACAAAGTTATTTATTAAGTTATTTATACACACTTCACTTTGATGAAAATGTGCAATTTTATTTCCTGTGTGCAGGTTTAGCCACTGGTAAAACTCTAATGGGCATGACTGCTCTCCATTCAGAGGGCTTATGTGTTTTCATGTCTCACCAGCATATGGCCAAGATGATTTCAGTGTAATACTGTTTAAAGTATCTATTAGCCTACCATGTGTATTTTCTCTAAAATTAAATATTTTAGCAGCAAAAGAAGTCACAGAAGAAGAAGCTAAGCAAGTTAACCCACAAACGAAGAAGAAACAGCAACTTTTTGTGTATAATTTGAGAAGACCAGTAATGATGGAAGTAAATAAACATCGACTTTTGATGCAATTTGAGTTAAATCACTCCTCAACTTGGCTCATTTTTGTTTTCACCGTCAGAAACGGAAATACCTATGACACAGTTTTTTTTACCTGACGGGAGGGGTTCTGGTGGACCAATCTGACACGCTGTAGATAGACGCGCGTCAGTAGATCTGATGCGCTGTTAAAAATTTTGTGAGGTGCGCGTCAGGCTACGCAGAGCTATGCACAGGCTACGGACCTATGCACGACTATAAATCGCCCTTTAAACTGACATACTGGGTGCATCCCAATTCATGGGCTGTGGCCTTCCAAGGCCGTATCTGAAGGCAAATGTCATCACCGGGCTGTGACGAAGGCTGTCACAATTCGAAGGCTCATTCATATAAAAGCCTCTTACTGTGGCCTTTTCCCCACTGATTCCGAGTTAGGGCTGTAATGCTATAGCTTGTCCCATTATAAAGACCTGCCTGATTATGCATCAAAAATCATAATCATTCAAAATAAAACAAAATCATTCAAAATATTCTTTATTATCATGAAAATACCTGAAACTATTTGAAGAACAGCAATATAAATATTCTTGTAGACATTTCCTGGAACAGCGTTTGCAATGCTAGCCTACTTCTTCTGTGACACAAAGTTAGTTTCTGCACGAGAGCGCCCCCTGGCTTTTGGATGTGGCGGCATTTCACCGTAATTCATGCAAATTCATTAATTGAGAAAACGCGCATTTGCACGATAAATCTTTACAGCCCTACCGAGGATCCATAGATGTATCCTTCACAGCCTTGGCTATCCCAAAATTCAATATGAAGTCTGGGTATTTTGAAATAAACATTCAAAACTGTAGTTAAATAAAATTGTATATTTTGCTAATTAAAGGTCCTTGTGTCTGTTTTACTATTATAAATGATGTTTTAGTGATGTAAATTAATATTATTGCTGCAATGTTGTGTGTTGCATTTTGCTTTTGTATATTTCTAAGGTTGGTGAATTTTACATACTGTTGGATAGTTTAATCTGCATCAATGTGTTATATTTTCTAAAGTATACAAAGAACAATTCCCGCACACTATCTGCTTGCTGAAAAATTGTATTTAATGAAAGTTGCGTTGCAACGTTTCGATCAACTGATCTTCATCAGGCAACTGATGAAGATCATGTTGCTCTTCATGTTGCCTGATGAAGATCAGTTGATCGAAACGTTGCAACGCAACTTTCATTAAATACATTTTTTCAGCAAGCAGATGGTGTGCGGGAATTGTTCTTTGTATATTTTGAGACTTTTTGTCGTCTTATCCTACGCACCCATCTATTGACTTCAGGTGTGCAACGCTAATTTGTTTGAATATTTTCTAAAGTAAAATAAAAAAAGTCTGCCACCATATTTATTTTTAAAAGTCTGATAGGTCTCAGCTTTTGTGTCCCAGTGACAAGCGTAGTGGGCGGGAAAAGCAAGTGATGCCCCCGTAGGCTAGACCGTCTCATTTCATTTCACTCCGTGGCGTTTAGAGGCTGCTGCCTTCAAATATTGAGCCTTGCCTTCAAAGTCCGCGGCCTTAAAAGGATCCAGACCCTGAATTGGGATGCACCCTTAGTTTGTTCAAACTAAACCAGTGCTCACACAGCAGTCATTGGCCAGTTTACTGAATGACAGTCATATTAACCAATTATACTCAAAGCAACATGACGAGTCAGCCAATACAATTTGGTAACACTTTTTTTCGATAGTCCACTTTAGACATTTTACTAATTATAAGTAACTTTGCAACTATTTATCCTACCAATCTTTACCGTATTAGTAGACTGTCTGCTTAATATCTATTCACACTTTATTGTGATGATATTGTGATAAGTATCTTTGCAGGTGCATGTCAACTTATTCCACTAACCCTAACCTCGTCCCTAACCCTAACAGTCTACTAATACTCTAAGGACAGTTAGACAGTTAGTTGAGATATAGTTGCAAATTAGTGAAAGTTGGTTCACATAGTTGAAAACTTATTTATAGTTGTATAAGTATTAAGTGTAACCTACAATTTATTTCAGTGTGGTAGCATATTTAATGGAATGTTGTGTGTACCATATTGTAGACAAAACAATAATCATAGTGACTTTCTCCTTTAAAGAAATAGAAAATAAATCTAATTTGTCATTACTAGCATAATACTCAAATATAATATAATAAATATACTTTAAAAAGGAATTCCCAACAAAGATTATTGAAGAAATAATTTTCTTCAGTTTATTTTGAGTATCCTGAATAAGATTAGACATCAGCATGTTGCTAACAAAAATTGTTGTTGACTGGACTTAAATACATTTACTGTAAAATGTGCTGTAACACATCATGAAGTTTGATTTCTCAGAGTTTTTAAAAATAAAACTCAATCGGGTTTAAATGTCAGGAGTTCCTGTCGGGATGAAAGTAACACTTGTTACTCTTCTCCTACTGCCAATACTGTTGCATTATGTTGAAAATGTATATTTTTTTATTTGATTTAATTTTATTGTGTTCAAACTGTTAAAAATGTTTTTTTTCAACAATTCAAGTTTGTACTGTCAGGTTGCTTTAGAAACATTTGATGAAACCAAAATTTAACCGAAAATACATATAAACAAGATCATAGTCATGTTTATTTACTAAAAACAAGTGTAACACAAAAATCTATCTTGTTCTGTTCTGCTTTTGAGCCACCTATGTGTTACTTTCGTCCCTGCTGACAGAGTCTAAGGCCATTTTGTTTCCAAAATTTCACCTGGAATTCATAGTCCACACTTGAGTTACTGATCACAGCAAAAATATATCTGTCTAAAACTTTATCTTTTAAAATTAAGTTTTTCTGAAAAATTTTACTTTCGCCCCTGCTCACCCCTACTGTGAGTCTCTACAGTACAATGTTGGTTACTGTGAGTCTCTACAGTACAATGTTGGTTACTGTGAGTATCTACAGTACATTACTGGTTACTGTGAATCTTTGCAGGATATTATATTTACTGTGATTTTCTACAGCACATACCTTTTTACTGTGATTTTTACAGTTTAAAAACACTACTGTGATTTCACACTGAATGCACTGTAATCCACTGTGAACTTTATTACAGTTATTTGCTGTGCATGAACACAGTTAATTACTGTAGATTTCACAAGCATTTTTTACAGTGTATGTATATAGCCATGCCACTCAACTCATTACAATATGAGGTAATGCCTAATATTACAACTCGCAATGTATCACGTAATTAAACAGAATAAATGTATACCTGTGTTTGTGCAATACTCACTGCTGGATCATTGTCGCTAATTCCATGTCTGTACCTGTTCCATGTATTGAGTGTTCCTGTTTTTACTTACCTGCCCGTTGTTTGCTACTCATGTTTTGTTTCTCGTTTGTTATTTATTCATTGTGAGCTTGCACTTGTGTCCTTACTCCTGTTCCCAGTCATGACAAGTATATTGCATACAGTTGATGTCTACAAGCCACGTTGGGAAATAAATTATAGCAGCACATCACTTTTATTTTAGTAGAGATATTAGGAAGAGGAAGCCAAGCCACAAAAACAAAGAAAAATTGTCATGTCTTTTTATTTTGTCTTTTTACTTAAAATAACAGTTAATTAAGTGTTGACTTATAACTACATAACTACATAACTACCTATAACTACATTTATAACAAGAGATGAACAAAGCACCACTTTACTTTAAAGCCTGCAAATGTAAGAGTTACCGGGTACATACACAGAACAAGGGGGTAACAAGCACCACTTTAATGTACAGCCTGCGAATGTAAGAGTTACCTGTATGGAAGTAAAACATTGACATTTTTGAAATAAAATAGCCTGTTGAATTGTACTACTTGAAAAACAATATGCCAAGCATTACACACTGTTACGAGTGGCAAAAAGTCTGAGCAACAGCATTAGCATAGCATGAAAATGCGTCTTAAATGGGAAAAGTAGTTGTGTGATTGACTCTGCTAATAGATTCAACAAAAATGTGGAGCTGTCTTTTTCCAGACTGCAAAAAACACTCAAAGGAGAAGTAAATCAGTAGCAGTAGCCATATGTCAGGTATGTAAAATTTCGGGATAAAAAATCCTGTAAAACTACACCAATGAATACTCTTATTCTGTGTAATTGCAAAGTTTTCTCACTGCGTCATCCTAACCTGAAGCTTGTTTATTCCCCAATCGGCATTAGTATAAGTTCTCTCCTTTCCCCTCAGTTTTTGCGAGTCCGTCATTTGATGTATGTCACCGTATCGTGTCTTCAGTCTGTGCTATCTGCTCTTCGCTGTTTTACAGACATTCAGCTGCTGTACCCTCCATTGTGGATTTACTTCTCTTCGCTGTGGATTATCTATTTGCCTGTGGACTATTAAAGACGCTGATCCTTTCTTAGATACGCTAATAGACCTTTTCCATCAGTCTTCGGTCTGCACAGCGAACAGCTGCGGGGTGTTGTGCCCTATTGGGAGGCCCGTTTCTCGGGTCCCTTCTCTAACTGTACTCTCTATTTGTACCCATAGACTGCCTTCACATCTGCTGGATTCCCATCTGGTGTCATAGATCAGCACCGCTGTATTTCCATCATCTGTGCCCCTCTGCCGTGGCTTGGCTGTACTATTGACATCTCCACAGTGCCCTGGGTTGAGAGTTCGCCCCCCCATCCTCCAGTCTCCCGCGTAGCGGCGCACGTGGGAGTGGTCTACATGCCTCGCCCCATATTGGGGCAATTTCCAGTTCTACCCATGCCCGTGTCCTGAGCCGGGGATTCCCGGGCCGGTGTCCAGAGCCGGGGTTTACTCTATCTCTTTTCTTTGACGGCAGCCCCCCCTCCTTCTATTTGTTGTCAAATAAAAGTACCTTTGCATTGGGGTCCTGACTCTGTCGTTTCTTACATTATGATGAGCCTTGTGTTCTACAAAGGTGGGATGGTTTAATCGTGTTAGGAAAGACGAACATATATGTAAGCAAAAGCAATGTCTGGCCATATGCCAATGTCCACCAACTACTGGTTGTTTGGCAAGTTGTTAGGTTCACTGTTAAGTAGGCCTGGGGCGGTAACCGGATTACCGCCATACCGCGGTCACGTGACCCATGCCGCGGGTCTGAGCTCCTCACCATCATAACCGAAAGAAGAAAAAAAAACACTTGAAACATTGGTCTGCACTTGTGTGTATATGTGGGGATGTTATACACGCAGCTTGTTAACAACCGCAACTTGTTAACTGAACATTAACTGATATGATTTTAATATTAATTTTATTAATATTAATATTTTAATGTCATTGAGTAGAAATACAGGTGACGTTGTCTGTCACTCATTAAAAGTAATACAAACATTTTATCTAATTTGAACGTGCAAACAACCGCAACAGATCAACAACAGAATCAGGTTTCATACATTATCAAATTTTCACGCAACATAAAGAGCACGCGATCAGTCCGAGGATTAATATTCAACAAGGTTAGATTGTCTCTTTTTTCATCTAGCCTACAACAGTGGCCATTTCTAAAGCAGGACACATTTCAAAAAGTTTTGCTTTTGCGTCTTCTTTCTCTGTTTGTGGAAAAAGACAGATGTTTAGGTAAGGGTCAAGGACAGAAGCGTTCTGTCCGAGCACGCGCAACAGAGGCGGACTGCCCAGGCGCGCGCGAGACAGACGCGGACTGCCCGGGCGCGCGCGAGACAGACGGACCGCGTCATCTTGCGCACACACGCGTCTCAGTGCAGCGTCCCAGCTATACTCAAGCACGGACACATATGCAGACCAAGTGATTTCTCATACAAATAGTTATTTTACCAGACTATCAGGGCAGCAATAATTTGCGTCATTTACAGGCTATTCACAAATTAAGGATAGAAAAGTGCCGAAATATCTGTAGGTTGTGTGGACACGCACAATGCGTTAATATTATCAGTTAAAAAAAAAGAAAATGGCTATGAAAATCAGCCATTTTGTTGAATGTTTTGCCACTCAAAAGGTGAGTTCCTGCGTGGTCACGTGAAAAAGTGACATTGTTGCATACCCTCTATATTCACCAGTGTCTAATTTGTCTTTTGTCAGTGGTTAAATGTTTAATGTAATGTTTTGGTTTCAGGTTCCTGTGAATATCATCTTTTCTATGTTTCTAGTTTTCTAGTTTTTTTTTTTTTTTTTAATAAAAACCATAGCATTTGGATCCACTGCCTCAGCTTGCCTTCCTGCAAACATTACAGCTATTAAGTTTATGCTGAAATATTTTCTGTGCATATTTTTATATTGACCAAATTAAATGTGTTAATGAATCTTTCGCGCTCTATGACAGGCAGGGTGGACTCGGCATGTTTAATTTGTGTGATTGTTTAAGTTATGTACGCCTGCCGGCTGTGTACAAACGTTGCTTTGTCTCACTATTTTGTATCGAAGTCTATGAGAAGTCTACTTTGTTTTCCCCAAAAATGGGCGGTAACAAAATTTACAGTCAAGTTTCCAGATGTGCCAGTAGTCCGTATTGTCTCTGCTCTGTCATTGGTTGTCATCATGTTTAAATTCCCTGTCTGTTCATTGCCTGTTTGTGAGTCACTAGGCTTGTTCAAGTAGCGCCGCGCAGACCGATCGGCGGCTGACTTTAAACAGTGCAAACTGATTAGAAATTTTGCCTGACTTGAGCTGGCGCTGAAGGCACATGACTGTGACGAATGGTATCGTAATCTGGTTCAAAAGTAGCGCGAACCCCTTGCGCAGGTTTTGAGTGCCATGCACTTCGGTAGATCGATAGTGAACTGAGACTGAAACAGAGGGTAAGCGCTTTTGAATTTTGAGAATGGAACCAGCCAAGAAAAGAGGCCGTTCGGAAGTCTGGCAGCATTTTCAGGTTGTATCATTGTTGGTTTTAATTATTATTAGTATTATCAAGAATAGTATTTTAAAAATATTAAATAATTGTAAGAATTGGGTAATAGTAATATGAATAAATAGTTACAAAAGTATTTTTACGCATTTTCAATGTATAATAAAATATATGATGTTAAATAATAGCATACATGTAGGCTATATGAAAAAAATACAATTTATTTTTGTTACCTCTTTCTTTAGGTTGAGTGCCAAAGATTACCAGCCATTTTCAATTGTTGAAGATGCTGGCTTCAAAGAGTTTGTAGGTTTGTTGGATCCAACCTACACTCTTCCTTCCCGCCAGGCATTATAGAGAATGGCAGAGGAAAAATATAAGGAGGCCAAAGAGAAGGCAATAGACCCTTTTACTGTTTGTACACAATGATGACGTGGCAGCGTATGCGCGCGCATTTAGGCAACGGAAGTATCGTAAGAATCAACAGTGAAGCAACACAAACAGTAAGTTATTTTTAAAAAATTGACTTTATGAACATTTTCAACACAGCTACCAGATCCGTGTACTATAGTGGAGTGGATAAAAGACGTTAGCAGATGGCCAAAAATAAAGTTGCCAGATACATATATACGTATATTAGTATATTATATTAGTGCAACCAAACGCAACAACTGGATATTTTGATGTTGAGAAACCGTTTTAATAAACTTTCTGAGTTGCTACCACGTTAGAACCAATGGGGAATAACACCACTTCTGTTGCCCAAATGCCCGCGCAGGCTATTTGATCACGTGAGCTGTAAAAGGGTCTATAGAAGAGGTGAAAAAGACCAGAGCAGTAAACCTCACATCTGATATGTGGACATCTCTTCATATGGATGCATATCTGGCAGTGACATGTCATTTTATAAATGATAATGATCAACTGTCCACAGTTTTATTGGGGGTGGGAAAATTTTCAAAAAAGGCACACTTCTCAAAATATAGCAGAAGTGAAGTCAGCTTTGATTAAGGAGTGGGGCATTCAAAACAAAGTTAGGTGTCTAGTAACTGATGCTGCTGCTAATATGATTGCCTGTGCAAGCATCCTGAAGCTCCACCACACAAACTGCATAGCACATGCATTAAACCTAGTCATGAAGAAGGCAATAGAACAAACACAAGGATTGGAGGACATTAGACTAAAGGCACGGAAGATTGTGGCTCATTACAAAATCAGATGGGCAAACCAACTCATAAGTTGATTCAGGAGGTGGATACATGATGGAACAGCACATACACCATGTTAGAGCTTCTCTTTGCTTAGAGGGAGCCAGTAGGTGCTGCTTTGGTAACTTTGAAGACAAGCCTCACACCTTTGACTTCAGAGGAGTACCAAAAAGTAAATGAATGTCTTGGTGTAACGTGTCATTTCAATGAGGCTTCCACTGAATTGTCCGAAGAGAAGAGAGTGGCAGGCTCAAAGGTGATTCCTCTTATAAGAATGCTGAGACAAGCAATCATTGTCTACATATGAGACTATGAGCGTCAGGACTCTGGCAACTCTGCTTGATCCACGCTTTAAAACTATAGGTTTCTGCAGCCAGTCAAATGCACAGAATGTGCTGTAATCATTAGAGCAGCCCAAAACACCCCATCCACATCCTCTCAAATACCCCCATCACAACCATAGACAACAGGAGCCACAGGCACTGATATAACCCATTCAGGTACTGTTTGTTGTATTGAGTGTGCGTGTTTGGCATGCATGATGCATGTAGCTATACTGGAGAGAATTAAATTCCATCAAACTTTTATTTGTAAAACTTTATTCTGTCTATTAGGTCTGTGGGATCTACTGGACAGTCATGTTGTGGAAAGCAGAAAAATGAAAAATGCAACTGCAGATGCTACAGTTGAAGTGCAACGCTACTTAAGTGATCCAAATATTCCACGCACAGAAGATCCCCTGCATTTCTGGGCGACCCAAAAGGGTGTCTATCCACATATTTATCATCTTGCCCTGAAATTTTTATGCACTCCTGCCTCCTCAGTCCCATGTGAGAGAATATTTTCAAAGGCAGGGGAAGTAGTAAAAAAAAGAAATAGACTTAGCCCCCGCACTGTTGAACAAGTTCTGTTCCTTAATAAAAATCTCTGATTTCTTTAATTACCCACAAAATAAAAACTCCCCAGTTCACAAGCACTTCACCATTCCATAATTTTTTTGTTTTATTTTGATTATATATGACTACATGAGCCTTGCCTATGAACTCATAGGCTTAGGACTAAGGCTAAAGTTGATGTAAATAAGGCTCTATGTATTGATCAAAGCAGATTCATACAAATGTTTCTATTCAAGTTAATTTGTCCCATTTATAAGTTTTTCTTAAATTCATTCAAATTTGTTCACATATTGTAAGTAGCCTACTACATTAACACATGAAGAAACATTTTGTTCAAAACCACATTGCTTTTGTGGTTTTCACAGTTAATTATTACATGAAACAAAAAAATAGGTCATCTGGCACAAGCAGCTGTTCACCTTCTGACCACAAGATGTCATTAGTGTGCACCGTGTTGAAAAGCTTCGAGTAATGAACCTTTTTTAGATACAGTTGAGGGGAAAGCCTCGGTGCTTCAAAAGGCTTCATTACACCATCACTAACCGGTTCAATGAGCCGAACTGTCCGAAAAGAGCCGGCTCGCGGGAATGAATCGGACTTTGCATCACTGATTCCTGGTCCTGGAGGGCCACTGTCCTAAAGCTCCAACCCTAATCAAACTCACCTGAAAATTCTAATGAATGGCTGCAGGATTACTTGATAATGACATTCAGGTGTGTTTGATTAGAGTTGGAGCTAAACTTTAAAGGACAGTGGCCCTCCAGGAGCAGAAACTTCTAAAGAAAAACAGACCACCTCAAAGTTTGTTTAAACATAAATAATAAAAACACCATGACAATCACCACTAATTAAAAGTTGGCTTAAAGGGTATCTGCATTGATTGGTGCCTATTAGTAATAATAAAGAGAACAGGTGTTGTCTGTAGCCCAATATTGTTCCTTTGGATATACTGTTACGAAACATATAAGGAGGATGCAAATAGTGATGGGTTATTTGAAGCGAGGCTTCGGAGCGCGTGTCGAGAAAAAATGGGCGTGCCAGATGAAGCCTTGATTCGAGGCTTGTGTTGTTAACGTAGAAATCACGTGACCAGTGACAAACGAGGCCTCGGTTTGTGTGGCCAACGTCATTGTTTCGGTCTGAGTATCGATTCCGGATAAAGAAGTTTCGAAACTCACGCCTCCTTGTGGGTGTTTTGGCGTTTAGTGTTGGACAGGTGTATGGAGTGATAGAAGCAGTGGTAGAAGCAGAGTGTAGGAGCAGAGTGTAGGAGAGTTCATTGTTAGTAGTAGATTATATTAGTAGTTATAGTATATAATTATAAATAAGTTATAGTTATAATATATATATTAGTTTTGATTAATTATTAGCTATATTATATAATATTGTATTAGTTAGATAAGAATAGTTGGATTGATTAGGATTTTTGGATTTGGACTGGACTGGTTGTTGAGTTAGATTGCCCTATTGGATTTGTTTGCCTTTTGTGACCTGTAATTTGGTCTTTGTAATGGAGCCTACAAGAAAGAGGAAATCCTCCCCTGTCTGGGAGTATTTTGAAATTGTTGCTCACAATAAAGTATGTGTAATTGTTATATATTGTACTGTGTTAATATTATTATAAGACACACTTTATGGCAGTATGGTCTTTCATGTCCATTATTTCCAACATGATCTCACAAAGTTCCGTGGGATAGTCACAGAATTTTGTGCTCATTTTTCCGTGGCATTCTCACGGATCTACGCACTTTTCCGTGGCCCTGCTACGGACTGTCTTTTTCCGTGGCATTCTCACGGATTGGTTACTCAACTGCTTTTTCCTATTTTCAAACGCTTCGGTTTAGGGTTAGATTTGGTGTTTGCGTTAGTATGTCACTTTAACTATTGGTTTATACTATTTTTTCGGATTTATTCTTTTATATTTTCTAAACTTTAAACAATTGTCACCTGGCGTTGGGGTTAGAGTTGGGTTTGGGTAGGGATGTCATTTCATGTAAATCTAACCCTAAACCGAAGCGAAAATGGTAAGAAAATAGGAAAAAACAGTTGAGTAACCAATCCGTGAGAATGCCACGGAAAAAGACAGTCCGTAGCAGGGCCACGGAAAAATGCGGAGATCCGTGACTATGCCACGGAAATTTGTGAGATAAGGAGCTAACATACAGCAATAACACCTCTTCCATGCTCAGGCATTATCGAGCACTGCATGAGCATGCACAAACTACTGTCAATCCACAGACAAGTCAAAGTAATATATAATCTTATTGATTACATTATGTTATAAATTGTTAGGCTCTTACAATACACCAGCATTTTGTTTTATTATAGTTTAAAGAAAGAAATGGTGAATGAGGCCTTGGTGAACATGACCATTAAGGACTCCCAACCCTTTTCCATCGTGGAGGATGCTGGGTTTAGGGAGCTTCTGCAAGTGTTGGATCCCACTTATGTTATTCCTACTCGAAAGGAATGTAATTAATGAAGTGGTTCAGTACAAGTTCAGTATGTAAAATAAAGACTAAATTTATTTATTTCCACAGGCTTTGAAGGGTATGGTTGAAAATAAATACAGGGAGACTAAGGAGAAGACAAGAGAGCAGTTGCAGAAAGTTGTGTCTGTAAGCCTTACATCTGACATGTGGACATCACTACATATGGATGCATACCTAGCAGTAACCTGCCATTTTATCGATGAAGAGGACAAGCTCTGCACAACTTTATTAGATGTACAACATTTCCCTAAGTGTCATACTGCAGAGAACTTGGCTACTGGACATATGAAGATCATGGAGGAGTAGGGCATAAAAGATAAAGTAAAGTGTCTGGTAACTGATGCTGCAACCAACATGATAGCATGTGTACGAACATTAAATGTTAGGCATGCAATATGCATTGCACATGCACTTAATTTAATTGTAAAGAAGTCTTTTGATGACATCAGTAGCTTCAATGAAATCCGCACTAAATGTAGAAAACTTGTGACATTTTTTCAAACAAGCACTACTGCAAAAGAGAGACTGGCCCAAGTACAGGAACAGATGGGAAGACCAGTTCTTAAGTTGATTATTGAAGTGGAAACTCGCTGGAACAGCACTTATAACATGCTGGAATGACTCCATCAGTTGAGAGAACCAGTGGGGGCAGCCCTGGCCTCTCTAAGGACTGACATTACCCCTCCCACAGCACTGGAGTATGAGGCAGTTCAAGATGCTCTCCATGTTGGATTTTTAAGTCAAGGGAAAATGCAAGAAGCTATAACAAGATTAAAATCTGAATGTGCTACTGTCGTCAGAAGTGCTGGTGTTAATTCTGTTTCCACCAATACCCCCCAGCTCAGCTGCCAGTCTCTTCAGAAGCAGGCCAATCTACAAACCTCAGTAAGTAGAATATTTTATGGGGGTGTATATTTTCCCATTACTGATTAGTACATTGTTAATGGAGATTTTTTCTTTGTACTATTACTTTTAGGTGACCTTTGGCACCTGCTGGATAGCACGGTTGATCTAAGTAGAAGGAGCTCAAGTGCAACCGCAGATGCTACTGTTGAAGTGGACTGATACTTATCTGAAGTGAATGTCACAAGAACGGAGGACCCACTAGTATATTGGGCTTAACACAAACATCAGTACCCACACTTATACCAGCTGGCACTGTCATTTTTATGTTGCCCTGCATCTTCCGTTCCATGTGAAAATCTCTTTTCCAAGGCTGGAGAGGTTTTATCTAAAAAGAGGAATCGTCTTAATCCCAACACACTACAAAAAATTCTGTTTCTCAATAAAAATCAATAATACATTCCAAAATTATGTGTTGCAATTTTCTTCATTGTACCCTCAGTCCCATAAGCACTATACAGCACTAAAACTACTAATGGTTCCACTTTACACACACACACACACACACACACACAAATTTTATTTTTACATTCTTCCCACCCCAGACTACTGTGCAAAACAAAGTCGTACTTGTATAGTTCATAATGTAATTTTTAAGTAAGCGCAAAGTAACGCATAAAAGTCTCCGCTCGACTAAAGCAGTTGGCAGAGAAACTGTTAAAATAGAAGCTTATGTTACATTTACAGGTTCTGCAGACACGAGAAGAGATACAACTGTACAGCTTAAGACAGATATGTCGTTGGCTACTATGTACTATAGGCGGTGACGTCACTGCCTGCGAGAAAACTGATAATTCTCCAAGTCCCATGTAAACGCAGTTGTCTGCATAGCCGGTTTATTGATTTGCATGTAAACGCATGAAAACAGTTTTCTATAATAAGCAGATTTTTAATAGTTATCCGCTTATTCTGTGCATGTAAACGTACTTACTGAGTGCTGAATGTTACAGGAATGCTACTGTAATGGAAATCATAACATGGGCTCTGGAATACTTTTAGAAAACATTGTCAGTGAACACAATCCACCATTGTGCCATTCGCCGTTGCCAGCTAAAACTCTATAGGTCAAACAAGAAGCCATATCTAAACATGACCCAGAAGCGCAGGCGTTTTCTCTGGGCCAAGGCTCATTTAAAATGGATTTTGGCAAAGTGGAAAACTTCTGTGGTCAGACAAATCAAAATTTAAAGTTCTTTTTGGAAAACTGGGACGCCATTTCATCCGGACTAAAGAGGACAATGACAACCCAAGTTGTTATTAGCGCTCAGTTCAGAAACGTGCCTCTCTGATGGTTTGGGGTTGCATGAGTGCGTGTGGCATGGGCAGCTTACACATCTGGAAAGGCACCATCAATGCTGAAAGGTTTATCCAAGTTTTAGAGCAACATGCCCTCATTCAGATGTCGTCTCTTTCAGGGAAGACCTTGCATTTTCCAACATGACAATGCCAGACCACATACTGCATCAATTACAACATCATGGCTGCGTAGAAGAAGGATCTGAGTACTGAAATGGCCAGCCTGTAGTCCAGATCTTTCACCCACAGAAAAATTTGGCGTATCATAAAGAGGAAGATGCAACAAAGAAGACCTAAGACAGTTGAGCAACTAGAAGTCTGTATTAGACAAGAATGTGACAACATTTCCATTCCTAAACACTGGTCCTCCTCCAGCTGTTCCTTATATGTACATTTTAATTTTATGGCCTCTTATTGCTACCTGACCCAACTTTTTTTGGAATGTGTAGCTCTGATGAAATCCATAATGAGTCAATATTTGGCATGACATTTCAAAATGTCTCACTTTCAACATTTGATATGTTATCTGTATTCTATTGTGAATAAAAAATAAGTTTATGAGATTTGTAAATTATTCCATTTCTTTTTTACTCCCAATTTCTACAGTGTCCCAACTTTTTCTGATTTGGGGTTGTAACATGAGCTTTAATTTTCAGTTTCTCTGCCAACTGCTTTAGTCGAGCGGAGACTTTTATGCGTTACCTTGCGCTTACTTCCGCGTGTTGCATTTATCTTTCATACGCGGAGACATGCGCACATGGACAAAAACGTGAGAAAGCTGGTTAAGGTGTTTACATGCCACGTGAAATCGGCGTAATGAGCAAAAAACTACCTGTGCCGATCGATTTTTGCTTACGCCGTTTATGGGCTTTCCCCGATAAAGGAAACCCGTTTAACGTGTTTACATGACCCCACCTGTTATCAGTTTATTAAGCATAATCGGCGTAAGACTGTGCATGTACACGCACTCCATGATGTGGGGAAATTATAAGGTCAGTTTTAAAATGTATTAAGTATAGTGGTCTTAGAAATAGAATATACACATCTTTAACATACTACCAGACTGAAATCACTCCACACTCCAGGACAGGTGGTGGCGGTATGCACCAAAAACTTGGTATGCGACCTGCCAATAAGTCCATAGAAGAGAAGAAGAACCATGACATATACAGTATTAAGAACATGCATTGCCTTATGCAACACCAAACAAAATGGATAATGTAATACTTCATGTGAAGGATAGCACAGGTAATGTTGTTGCACTAACAGTGTCCAAAGAAATTGCTGAAATGATGAAAATGGTAAGTAAATGACAGAACTGTGAAATTACCAATTCACCAATGATTTTTTAATGTCTTTTAATAATTATTTTATTCTCCAGACCAACTGTTAATTTCCTCTGTTTTGGAGAAGGTAAAAGCCACAGAAATGAAACAAGGTATACTTCTACACAATTGTCTTTGTTAAAAGTTTGAGCTTGTGTCAAAATATTTTTTATAAGTGACAATGACCACATTTAATGCTTTCACTCCAAACAGCCCTCATCAGTGGCCCAGCTTCTATCCTATAGGTCCCTCAACCTCCCACTCCAAATACCACTAGTATCTCCACTAGGTCCCCTGTTCCCCTAAATCTCTGTGTGAAGGGACCGTCACCACTACCATTAACCAGCCAGTGCAATATAACTACCACCAGGCCCCCGGTTCCACTTACCCCTACTACTAGTACTACCAGTATTATTCAAATTGTTTTCTGGTTTCTTATTTTTTTTATTCTGTCTCTTCCCTCAGAAATAACACGCAAAATTACACTATTGCTACTGGACGTAACAAAAACTTAACAACTGTACTTCAGGAACAAACCGGCTTTCTATCAATAACTTTGAACGGCATTTACACAGAAGGGGTACAACCTGTCAACAGAAAGAATTCGCAAAAAGCTAACAAACATGTTAACAACCTACAAAAGGGTGAAGGACACGATGTGCAACTGGTGAAGGGAAGAATGCCTTGGGAGTACTGTATAGTAAGTGTAAAACCATATTGTATTACTAAGTGACTGAAGATTAGACATTTTCATTGTGCACTACTCTTTCCTACAGTTAATGGATGAGTTATATGGCTCATCAGGGATTGGCACTGCACCACCTGGTACAATTTACTCCACGGTGTTATTTTCAGAAGAGACATCCTCAAACAAAACCACTACACTTCAAGACCAACACCCCCCCCCCCCCAAGACCAGCCAGATGAGGATGAACAGCATGGAACCTTGGCAATGCGGAGCACAACTAATCTTACCAGCAGGCAGAGGAGGCAAACGCAATCCTCTCAGTTTTTGGAGGCGTATGAAGCACATGCAGAAAGGAGGACTGCTGTGCTCGATACACTGGTGAGGCCTGATTTGAGAGATGGCGGTGACTAAAAGAGAGATGTAGGCGATCCTTTGAAAGAAAGATGTTGACCTGCATGGGAACAATTGTGGAATAGCTAAAAATTCTTTGTAACTTATTACAAAACCAACCTAAATAAAATGTTTTCAAAAATAAACTTTGCATTTTGACTCTTAAACGTCTACTACCTTTGCAAATGTATTTCTTCACAGGTTCTCTTTTGTTGGAAGTATTCTCATGTTACACAATTTTTAAAGACAAAAACTGTTCAAAAATGTACAGTACTGACTAAATGCTTACTCATTCCTTATATTTTTCCCACCTTTTCAAGTAGGAAATGCCTCAAAAGTGGCAGAATTGTAAATGGAAATTGTTGACAAAAACTTATAATTTAGGAGTTGTCACCCTTTGACTAATGTTCAAACTTATTCCCTGGGCATTTATGCCACTTCTGGAGCTGTCACGAAGGGAAGCTTGTTAAGAGTATTGAAATTCCTTTCTACGCAGGGCTACATTTACATTTAGCAGACGGTTTTGTCCAACAAAAGCGATGTATTATAGGGAGGTAATAGAACAAAAGGTGCTTAACAAGATTCAAGTATTCACTATTTGTAAACATTACATGTGAGAGAAAGAGTTAGTGTAGGTCTTAAAAATACAACAGGGCTCTTTTAGCTGCTTTGATTTGATGCAAGTCAAATAAAAGAACTTTATTACCACAATTATATTTTTGTTTAGAAAAAAAAATTAAAACCTTTGACCAGTAGTATACGCTGTTCTTTTTCGCATTATTTTTTATTTAACATGGACGTGTAATGTTGCACTGTGTTAACTTTACACTCCCAACTGTATCTACAAAGGTATCTAAAATTTTACGTTACGTAATTGCAGTTAAAATGACTAAATCTCCATAATCTTTTTACCACCACTTATACCTGTTAAACAGAGCTAAAATTGCTCTGTCCTTAGCCAGTAAAGTCACTAAAGTCTCATACACGTTTTCAGTCAAATAAGAACAGCATTCATTTATTAACACAAACTAGGTCAAAACATAATTCCAAGGGTATCTTTGTAATATTTTTTCCTTAAAAAAAGAAAAGAAAATATTGATGCGTTTATTTTGTATGTTAGATCTGGTTACAAATGATGTCTCTGTAAATGCTTGCAGTAGTGTTGTGGGGTTTTCGGGGAGGTGGTTTATCATCATCATCCTCTTAGGCTACACAACAACTTGGTCCGTTGGCTCTAAACAAATATTTGATGTAAATATTTTAAAATGCAGCATAATGCTACTGCTAAACTAATATTTTAAATGCTTCTCATTTGCATGCATTGCAGCCTCCTAAACTTGGATTTTAGAATACCAAATGTATGCTTAATGACCACACAAGCAGCATTAAACACTGCTTGGACTTTTTTACACTGTTGAGACTATCTGCTCGGACTTAACTGACTGCGCATGCTTGTGTATGAACTCTGCCTCTGGTTGGCTGTGTTCATGTTACAGCAGTGGCTCAGGGCCTGGAACCAAAAGTGTGAATCTTAGTTTTTCTTTGTTGTGCAATTGAAACCCCTCTTAGTAAAAGTCTGATTAATTAGCGGTATGCAAATGTTTATGTTGGCCTGCATGCAAACATTAACAAAATCGTACAGTACATATTCCTATAAACTCATATTCTACATGAAATATTAGGCACTTCAGGTCCTGCCATGGCACAGTAAGTGTGCTTTGTACATTTGATCAGCAGATGGCAGTAAATCCCTGTAAATTATGAAAAAAGCACCATGGAAAACATCTTGACACAAGATAAATAAAAGCATACCACAATAAAGAAGAAAAAGAAACACTGCAAGTAACTTTATACTTTGAAAGTCTTCATTGCCTGGCAAATTATGACTTAGAAGATACAGTGGATTATTTAGTACAAAAGTAATTTTGACATCACTGTCATTGTGATGGATTTGTAGGCCAGGGTCAGCATGACATGACAATGTGTAGCTGTTGTTCTGGACTAATGCATCTAATGAAGCAGCAGAAGAGTGCCATGTTCACTCCCACATAAACAATAACACAACAACTTTGCTTCTGCAACACATCTGACGCTTAAGCGCTCTTAAAAACTCAGCTCTTGGCACAAGTTATTATTGTGCATGACAGAAGCCTGAAAAGTGCGCTATAACACCATATAGGCTACCCATCAGGAGATGTTTCAAAAGTTGGTATTGCTGGCAGTAAGTGCACCGTTTAGGGAGCAAACATATAGTTTAACCGAATAATTGCGACACTGTCACTTGTGCAGCCAAAACAACAGATAGCGGTGTTGACAATCACTAATATGTTCACATTAATTCTCATTATGCGCTTGTTGTGATCGTCTGTGACATAACACATCATGTGCATAAAAGCACTGCAGCTTGAAATTGAGTAACAACTGTCTAGCAGCAAAATCTCTAACAGCAGCTGGTTTTCTCAAATATGAGATTCTTTTAACCGACTGCCAGCAACAGAAATGAGAAGCAAATAAAGCTGCTATTTGCAAAAACACCTGGAACTGAAACATGTTGAAACAACAGTTAATCTTTATACAAGAGGATCATTCTGTCAAACATGACCTGCCTCTCTACCCTCTTAAATCTGCAGGCTGTCTGTCATTTTGACAGATTGCACTTAGGGTGATTTACTGTAACTTGTAATCACCCAGTTAGCTGCGATTGTGCATAAAAAGCCAATACGTAATAGTACAGTATGATGTACGTAATAGTATGATGCGAAAGTTCAGCAAGAATAATTAATAAACGATGGTTACAAAACAATCCTGTGATACCTTAATCTTCACTCTAAATTCTGCTGGGTTATTTTTAACCCAATGCTGGGTAAATATTGGACAGAAAACATGTTGGGTTGTAAATAAAGCTATGCTGGGTTGTTGCCATTCAGCTGCCAACATATCCGACTTCATCCATGCCTTTGCTCCGCAGTAAGCCTTCAACATCCTAGCTCTTACACCCGCTGCCGTCTCCTCAAACTTCTCCTTCTCTCACTCCTCGCTACACAGGCAGAGGTAGAGGCACAGGTTTGCTTGTTAACAATAGCTGGAAGTACACTCCACTTACTTTACTATGCACAAATAACACCTTTTGAATAGCATGCTCTTAACATCATCTCTCCTACTCAATGTCATGTTGTTGTGGTTTACCACCCTCCAGATCTGCTTCTGAACTTCATAGAGGAGCTTGATATGCTGTTGTCTTCTTTCCCTCAGGATGGCAGGCCTCTCATAGTATTCGAAAACTTTATCATCCACCTGGAGAAGCTCTACACTGAGGAATTCCACACACTCACCTCATCAATCGACCTTACTCACCTCTCCATCGCTGCCACTCACAGGTCAGGAAACCAGGCTTGATCTCATCTTCATGCGCAGCTGCACTACAGATAATGTTTAAGTTTCAGATAAACTTGCGCCATTCACACATTTGAATACCTCTCTGCTCAACGGCACATTTCCATCTATGTTTAAACAAGCCCTCATCACGCCACTGCTTAAAAAAGCCACACACAACCCCTCTCTCACAGACAGTTATAGACCTGTCTCACTACTTCCGTTTATTGCCAAAACACTTGAAAGACCTGTTTTCAATCAGGTATCTTCCTTTCTATCATTGAATAATGTACTTGATGACAAGAGGTCAGGCTTTAAATGCAACCACTGCACTGAAACAGCACTGCTGTCGGTCACGGAAGCATTACCACTAGCTAAGGTGGAATACAAATTCTCAGTTCTGATTCTGCCAGACCTGTCAGCAGCCTTTGACACAGTGAACCCTCAAATCCTACTAGCCACCCTATCATTGCTAGGGATCACAAGTACTCCTCTTCATTGGTTTAAATCTTATCTCTCCGATAGATCCTTTAGGGGTCCCTCAGGGATCAGTGCTTGGTCCACTCCTTTTCTCGATCTACACAACATCCTTAAAGCTCTACTGTGTAGGATCTACTCCCATCTAGCGGTGAAAGTCTATATGACAAGCAACTGAATATTAATTTCTAGCCCCCCCCATTCGGAACGCGTTTTAACTCGTACGGTGGCCCGGCCGTGTCATGCCAAGGTTAACATGGCTTCCAGTAGCTACAAAGCAAAAGCAATGAGAAAAAAATGAACAATTTGCAATGTCCTTTGCCTGTGATCCATCAAAGCACACAGATTTATGTTTAACATGAAAAAAGTCTGATTGTCATGATATGTCCGCTTAAAATCACATACAGAAAGCAACCATGACGGGTTTAAATGGACGCGAATTAATATTATGTCAAAGTACAATGCTTATGTTTTAAGTAAACGTTACATGTCCGTGTATATGTAAGAGCTTTCTCTCATATTGGTGAAAAAAGATCGCGCAACTTTCACACGCTTGTAAAATGAAACGAAAGACGCGCAGATCAGACGCTTTAATGAAAGGCTAAAAATCGGGCTGTCACCGTGTGTTTGTGCTAGAGGTCAGAAAAGATGAAAAACATTTATCTCAGTACCTCAGATTACATAAATGGGCGGAGAGACGGCGTGTGGCTGTTCAAACACATTAAACCACATGCGTGTTTACACTAACAAGTGTTATGCATAATCATGCTAAAGTTAGCCAAGGAACTATAAAACTTCAAGTTTACAACATGGACTGTATAGATGTAAACGAATATGCTGAATTACCTGTGGAGAATATAGAAAGTGCAACTTCAGTGTCCCTTGAGCCCCATCTTGGAAAACTAACTCCAATAGTGACTTTGGTCTTGATGTTTTTCCTGTCACGCTGTCGTTTAAAATCCCTGTTTCGCTTCCTTGGCGATTTGTTTTAATGTCCTCGAGAATATGTCTTCAACAGGCTTTCAAATCAAAGCATTAGATCGCAGGTTCATCACGGTGTGCGGCTGTTGTAAAATCCGAAGTATTCAGCTACGCAGGTCACAGGCTGGATACGTCATCAAGCCTGGTTTATTTAAATCAACTGAGCATTACATACGCAAGTCATACGCATATTACATCAAATTACAATTAACTAAGAATAATTGTCAGCTTTATAATTGTTAATATTCTGAAATAAGACTGTCTTGATGACGTATACCGCCTACACATGCAACCTCCGTAGGCTTTAGCTATCGGCCAGCGTGAGTGTAGAGTGAAAGCGCGAAAGGCGGAGCTTGAATTTCAGGAATGTCCCTCGTCTGCGAATGTATTTCAAAGATGGAGGCACAACATGGATTCAGCCAGAGAGCGCTTCGACGGTATGCATTTTAAATAGCAGATTCTACACTTACGAGAATACTTTGATTAGTGGGGTGGAAGTAATTACACATGAATGAGCACATACTTTTGAAAGAAAACATGGGTTTTTGTTAAGAATTAACTCAATAAAGTACACAGTAGAGCTTTAAGATCTATCATACAGGCACATAGCTTCTCCTAAGACTGCTATGCTGATGACACCCAGATCTTCTTCTCATTTCACCCTGATGATCCCACCATAGCAGCATGCATTACAGCCTGCTTAACTTGTCAATGGCGAGGAAAAGTTAATACTTCCAGATGCAGCATAATCATTTTTACTAATTAAGGTACAGCCATGCTTAGAGCTGCATGTATTTCTGGCACAACCCAAGAAAAAATATGCTCTATCCATTCAACTGGGCAACACAACCATAACTCCTTCAAAAACTGCCAGAAACCTCAGTGTAATCTTTGATGACCAACTGTCCTTCACTGATTACATTGCAGGAAGATAGGGATGTCCCGATCAGGTTTTTTTGCCCTCGAGTCCGAGTCATTTGATTTTGAGTATCTGTCGATACCGAGTGCCGATCTGATACTTCTATAATACATAAAAAAAGATTAAAGAAGAGCAAAAAAACTGATCTAGGATGTTCCGTTATGTCATGCCGCACGCATTGCTGTTTCTGTGTGGAATCAAAAGGGTCTAACTCTGTGCCAGCGCATAACTATAGATGTGTTAAAAAATAATGAGAATATAGTATATATGTTCAGGGGTTAAATTGGGGTTTGTTTTGTGGGGATGCTCTGTTAGGAGGGAGGATTCAAGGGGTAACATTTTTAATCCTGATGACAGCAAAGCCACTGGTCTGTTTAATGACATTTTGGACCTCTGATAGGATTTGATAAGTTTCAGATTTAAAGCTGTGCCACAGGTTGACCCAAACTTTAAAACCTGAACTTTAAATTATGCAAATCTATGAGTCTGACACCCTATATGCATTTGTTGCACATGTCATTATGCACAATTGATCAAACTTTGAAGGAAGTTATAAGACTCAACCTCCTTGACTAATTCTAGGCATAAGATAGACTACCCAAAAAAAACTCAATTAACAAGAAAAACAACATACTGATTCAGCAATAGGCTATGTCTTATAAATTAGCAATAGAGATTCCCTAAGCTGGTCAGCAGTTAGTTAAACAATCACGTTAGGTCGTAATTGATTTGTATAATCAAAATACATTATTTTATTAAACTATACAGTAAGTTGTATCCAGTCATCTAGTTAACATATTGTAATAAGATGATTGACATGGCTATACATACTCTAATACTTTGTTTCTAGACTTCTATTAAGTTTTTTTCGACGTGTGCAGCATTCTTACCTCTCTTTCTCTCTTTCTCTCTCTCTCTCTCTCTCACATCTCTACAATGTGTAATGTGATCCTCCTGCGCAAATGCGCGTTCTTGAGGTTCTGAGTGAGACACGGAGCTGCGCGTACTGATGTAGATTAACTGAGCACATAGTGACAAAAACGATTGACGCGTCGTTTAAATGAATATGAATGAAATACGTCATTATTCGCGTCAGTTCACACGCACCAGCGCAGCGCGTACACTGGCGCGGAGCAGAGCAAGCCCTTCATTATTTCAGTATTTTGTGCCGGGGCTTAGCCCCGGACGGTATTGGCCCAATTTAAACTCTGCATATGTATCCGAGTCCTGATCGGAAGGTAAAATCCGATTCCGATCGAGTCTGAAACCACGTTATCGGGGCCGATTACCGATCACGTGATCGGATCGGGACATCCCTACAGGAAGACATGTCCATTCCTTACGGAGCATGCTGCACAACTCCTGATCCAGGCCCTGGTAATCTCTAGGCTGGACTTTTGCAATGCTCTCTTTGCTGGCCTTCCTGCACATAGTATCAAACCACTCTAACTGGTTCAGAACGCAGCAGAAGTTATTTATTAACCCAACATGTGTTCTGTTCAATATTTACCCAGCATTAATTTATAAATAAAATTAACATCTATTTTTACGCTGTAATCCACATCTTTAAAAATCATACAATTGCGAGGAACTGATCCAAATTCAGCCCTTTATCCAGGGATCTTGATCTTAGTTCTCAGCAGTGACTGTAAACGTCAAATCTCCAAAAGTAATATGCAGATTCCTAGCTTCTTTCACATTAACGTGATCTCATGAAAATATTTGTGAATTTTTACGTAAAGTGTGGTTTTACCACACATACAGCCGGGAAAATAAGCATTTTACACATCAGCATTTTTATCAGTAAAGGGATTTCTAAGTGGGCTATTGATACAAATTTTCCTCCAGATGTAGCCATCAAGCAAAATATTGAATTCATACAAAGAAATCAGAACATTTAAGTATACAAGTTGAGTCATAATAAATAAATTGAAATAACACAGTGGCGGCGCCAGGGAGGAGCTAGGTGGTGCTTTAGCTCCAGCTATAATATCAATAGCACCCGCCCAGCACCCCCAAGAAATGTCTGTAATTTTTTATATTTATATTTTAATGTCATGTTTGAATAGTGTTTTCGTGTTGTTAAAAAAGGGAGTTAAATAATAATTTAAAAATATATATTTAGCTAAAATATCATGACGCCCAAACATGTGATCTTCTTTGGCCAATGGGTGCAGCGCCCGGTAAACTTTTGACCTTAACGCACGGCACTTTGTTTTTGATAGCGAGTTTAGAAATGTAGCCAAGTAAAATACACCAAAATGGATACACCAAATACTACACGAGCAACAGCAGTGGACACACTAGGACCAGTAATCTGGCACTTTTGGCTATAAATACGGAGAGAACGATGACCCTTGACTGCGTCAACATCATTGATGATGCTGTTTTGATGTGAAGACGTCTATGATAAGTGCTTGATTTTCCCCTCTGTTGGCTATTACAAATTGAATTAATTTGGTGTTTAAAGAACAAATCTTGGCTCTGCATTGTTACATCAATAGGTTGCCCATACGTGTCATTCTTCCCGGACACGTCCTATCCAGGATTTCGGTGCGTCTACCGGAAGTCGTATTTGTTGACCGCATACGCCATTCAGTTAAAAACATAAGATATACAATCGTAGTTTCATTCTTACCTTAAAATGTAACGGTTGCTTTTCTGTTATAATAATAATAATCCTCTATGACGTATGCAGCAGACAAATACGACTTCCAGAAGATGCACCCGAAATCCTGGACAGGACGCGTCCGGGTCCGGTAAGAATGGCACGTATGGTCACCCTATGATGCTCCAACAATAGAAACAATGCTGATTCATCACTAGTATTGGTAACTGGCTGTGTGATTTTGTGATCTGAGCATTTTAAGCCGAAGCGTGCAGAGTGTCTGTTGCTGCGTTTGCTGCTCCGTTGTATTCAGGGCTAGACTCCTTAATGAAATGCCCCAAAATTTAAACCACCTTCTCTTAAGTGTTGAGCATCCCCATAGCACCTGCATCAGAAAATCTCTGGAGCCACCACTGGGAATAAGTATTGAACACATGAAGAGAACTAGGTGCAAAATGGCATAGAAAGCCAGGAGATCACCTGAAATCTGTCAGTACTGAGAGAGAAACCCTGCCCCCTATCTGTACAAATTTATATCAGCTGCTTTAGTCCTAATTGATGGCCTATAAAGGCTTCTCATTACCAGGAGGCACACAGGAAAGACTTCATGATGGATAAAAGCAAAGAACTCTCTCAAGATCTTCGTAATGTTATCATTAAAACGCATTTTGATGGGAATGGTTATAAGCGCATTTCCAAAATGCTGAATGTTCCTGTGAACACTGTGGGGGCCATTTTCCCGAAATGGAAAGAGGATCACTTCACCATAATCTGGCCAAAATCAGGTTCTCCACGTAAGATCCCTGTCCAAGGAGTCCAAAGAATAATCAGGAGAGTTCACTTGGGCAGAACTTCAGGAAGACCTTGCAACAGTATCTTGTGACAAAGTCTCCTGGTTCAATTTTGTCGCATTTCAGAGAAACGTGTGTGCCAAAATTGCAGTGTAAAAAACTTTTAAGGGCATTTTTCTCGGTTTAAGTGTTTGCGTAGTTACTGCACTTAGACTTTGTAGGACAGTATAGTATTGTCAGATGAAAGCAAAATTGAACTTTTTGGCAGTCATTCCACACCATGTTTGGAGATGAAATGGCACTGCCCACCACCCCAAGAACACCATACCAACAGTTAAGTTTGGTGGAGGAAACATCATGGTTTGGGGCTGCTTTTCAGCTAGGGGTACTGGCAGACTTTATATTATTGAAGGCAGGATGAATGATGAAATGTACCAGGACAGTCTGGATAAAAATCTGCTGCCATCTTCCAGAAAGCTGAAAATTAAAAGGGGGGGCAAACACTAGGCCAAGGAAACAATGAAGTGGTTTCAAAGAAAGAAAATCGAGATGCTTGAATGGCCAAGTCAATCACCTGACCTAAATCCCATAGAAAATCTATGGAGAGAACTGAAGATCAAAGTTCATAAAGGAGGCCCAAGGAACCTTCAAGATTTAAAGACCATTTGTGTGGGCTGTTGTCTGTTAGTCGAGATCACGAAGAAGCCTCTCCATGTTTGAGAAAGCAGTTTTTGTACATTTAAAAGCATACATTTTGCGTTTGAAATCGGCTTGTTTTCCAGAGATTCTAGCGTGCAGCGGGGGGCGTCATTGTCTGTGTGTATATTTACATACTGTATAAGCTTGTGTTTTCACCTCCACCCCCAAAGGTGAACAGCATGACTACTAAATAAGGATAGTTTGCCCAAAAATGAAAATAATGTCATTAATGACTTACCCTTATGTTATTCTAAACTTGGAAGACCTCCGTTCATCTTCGTAACACAGTTTAAGATGTTTTAACTTTAGATTTAGTCAGAGAGCTTTGTGTCTCCTCCATTGAAAATCTATGTACGGTTTCCATGTCCAGAAAGTTAATAAAAACATCATCAAAGTAGTCCATGTGACATCAGTGGTCAGCTTGAATGTGTTGAAGCATCGAAAATACATTTTGGTCCAAAAATAGCAAGAATTACGACTTTATTCAGCATTGTCTTCTCTTCCGGCTCTGAACCGCGTGAAGTCACGTGACTGTAGTGACGCGGCTGACCTGTCCCTCATACATGTTTGCTACGTTTTTTTTTTTTCAAATTTATAGTGTGCGTCTCCCCAGACTATAAACGAAGCTCGGGTGCACAAAAGAAAATAAAAGAAGCTGGGGGGCGGAACAGATGACAGTCAGCCGCCTTGTACGTCAGAGTCACTGACTTTATGCAGTGCCGCGTCACTGACTTTATGCAGCGCCGCTGTCGGATGACATCAAAGTACCGCAAGAGCTCTTCAAGAAATCTTATGGAGTAGTTTAATTTCGACACGCTCTCGCGGTACTTTGACATCATCTCTCTGTCAGTTCTTGCAGCGTAGATACCCTTACATGTTACGGTGTAAATAGTCCTCAGAATGTATATTCTATTCTATTACCAGATGGTCATGCAATCTCCGATGTAAACAATAGACTTTACATCTACATTTAACGGATTATACGCATTTGTGGACAAAAATGGTCATTGGATTATTCACACATCTGAAACAGACTGGATTTGACTTGTCATCCCCACGAAGGTAAAAGTCCTGTTTATTTTTACATGTTGTCACGCGGACTTCTTTCTAGGCCTGGCAAACTCGACTCCTTTTAACGATCCGGGTTATTGTGAGTCACTCACTGAAGTGATCCGGGTTGTGTGAGTCAATTGAATCACTTGAGTCAGTATTGCTAAATCGCCAATGAAAATCAGTACAGACCCACTTGTAACCGGCTGATCCACGCGACTCGAGATTCTCAGAGTCGGAAACATTGCAGACTCGCAGACCATGAGACTCGCTCTACAGATCCACTAACCGGCTGATTTGCGTGGATCAGTGGATCTACAGAGCGACTGAAGTCTCCTCAAAAACAAATCCACAACAAAAGCCTTTCACTTCTGAGATAACATGCTTATAGGTTTTAGGTTTGGTGTGTATGGTCGACCATTTAAAAAAAAAAATAGGCCTAATAATAGCATAATAATATAGAAAAAAACCTGTGTCCTGCTTATGTAGTCCCCAATGCCGGAGAGACAGTTCGTGCGGATCCGCCGGTTACGGATCAGCCGGTTACGAGTTGAGAGATTCTCGAGTCACAACAGATTCGCAGGTCTCTCGAGTTTGCAATGTTTCCGGCTCTGAGTGAGAATCTCGGGTCAGTTCTCGCGCAGATCAGCCGGTTACGAGTGGATCTGTAGTGCGAGCGAAGTCTCATCAATAATGTTGAAAGAGGTTTGTGTGTGTGGTGGCACTGTTTATGGTTTTACATTGAATTGTAGTAGGACTCAACTGATCCGGGTTAATGACACTAGAGATTTGCGACTCATGAGTTAATTTAAAGATCCGGGTTAAAGATCCGAGTGAGTCACGACTCAAACAGGTCTACTTCTTTCACAAAATACTAAATATCATGCTAGTACATCTGTATCTCAAAACGGCTTTACAGGGGGTATGGCTTAGCTAAATGAGATGTAAATGAGCCCTATTGTCTCTCCAGCCAGGGAAAAGGGAAAGTGTTAACTTTTTTCTTTCTCAAATTTCTCAGCATTCTCTTTCTTGAATGTGTTACATTCAAATGGCCACAACTTCTCCAAATCTTATCAGATTTCCATGTGTTACACATCGTTGGAAAGCTAGAAACTTTCAGAATCTGTGAATAACTCAAAATGCCCCAGATCCGACTTGTGTCACTACTTTCCGTGACTGGTCACATATTGGATTTTGTGTAAAATTAAGAACTTACTTTTTAATACTGACCTGATACAATACTGATTTTGGTGATAGCAATTAAAAAGCTGTTTATTGCGTTTTGTAACCAAACTCTTTATATATTATTACTATGTATTAACAGTGAGGCCAGGCTGCTCACAAGTGGAGACAGCAAAGTTTTTGTTGACAGATTTTGGGTAAGCTTTATTAGAGACTATCTACCATGTCTACAAACTGGCCAGAGGATGTAAAAAGGATGGAAAGTCTATTTTATGTGATGCTGTGGTTATGGTATTTTATCCTCAACTCCCACAAAGGCTTTGGCTCATAGGAATTAAATTTAAATATGCTTATAATTATTATTTTAAGTAATCCCTTTGTTCAGTGTGTACATGCAACAGCTTACGGGTGAGACAGAGTTTATCAGTGCTTGAACTTGTACAGTGGTGGCCAAAAATATAAGCACCCTTGGTAAATATGAGCAAAGAAAGCTGTGAAAATTATTTTTTTCTTTTAAGCTTTAATAAAAAAAAGATGCATTAAAGTAAAACAATTGAAATTGAAGGGAATTTACATTATGAAATATATGTTTTTTTCTCTAATACGCACTGGACACAATTATTGACATCGGACACATTGTCAACATGACAAGTCACATGACAACAATTTTTAAACATTTATAAATGATTTTTAAGCATACAGTGTTTGCCATTAAAGAAGATTTAATGTTATATTTCATGGATTGTAATGTGGTATTTACTATCAATAAATTCATTTTATTGTTATTAAATAATAATAATAATTGTTATTATTGTTATAGTTATTATTATTACTACTACTACTGTAATGACGTGATACGTGACAAGTAACTAAGCTTAGCTAATATTATAAATTGTGGGAATTGTAATAAAGCATCCAGATATGAAGCATTTCCTGGTGGCAAAGAGAGACTAAACTTTCTAAGAAACTAACTATATAATACTGCACTCCCTCTGCTTCCTTTTACTCACTCCCTGTCTGGTTACATGCTCTCGAAAGATCATCATGAACTATTGCCAGTTTACCTGCCTTACCAAGCGTTGTTCATTATTACTGCCTGCTTTTTCTGTGTATGATTCCGCCTAGTTTCAGATAAATCGATTTCGTTTACCTGGATTACCCGTTTGTTTTGTTTGCCTGATTAGACTGATGTTTTGGTTTGGATGCATTGCCTGTTTACTTGTTAGCCTACTACATTCTGGATTAGCCCCTTGCATATTGACACATTGGACTGCTACTTTGGTTTGAATTAAAGGAATTAGCAACAAACAGGGATGAGAAGCCAGGCTGGCTTCTCATACCTGTTTGTTGCTAATTCCTTTAATAAACTACCGCACATGGATTCTCAATCAGCCTCTGTATCTTCGTTACAAATATACATATATGGGTGATATGACCAATCAACAGAAGATGGTAAGTGGATCTCAAAACCAAATGTAAAAATGCCTAAACAAGAATACATGTTGCAAAGAACATTCTGCAGTGTTACTACAGTATTGGAAATTCAGAGAACTAAAAACATAAAGTTATGTATAGACCATTTCAAAAGATGTAAACAACACTGGTCCAGAAACACTTCCTGTTTTTTTTATTTCACATATATCATTGTTTTGGATTCATTTCTTTATGTTCTGTTGGTTGAATTTTATCCCAACGTTTATCTAGTGTTAAAAAACTGAAACAGGAAGTGCTTCTGGACCTGTGTTGTTTACATCTTTTGAAATGGTCTACAGTCACAGAACAATCATGACATTTTTTAAATATGATTTTATAGAAATCATATATGAGGTCATCTGTTGTCACTTTAACTTATCAACTCAATCATCTGCGTTTTTGCTTTTCCACAGAATGCTGTGTTACAAGGCTATGTGGATGCAACTCTAATCAGGTGCTTGCTCTCTGCTTTATCTAGTTTTTCTACACCTTTTTGCTGGGGCAGGGTTATGAGAGTATTAGTTTTCAGCTCCTGTGAGGTTGCTCAGATAGATGTTGACTGAAACTTGTTGATCTCACTTGCCACAATGTTCCTTCTGAAATTATAATCCTTGTCCACATTTAGTGAAGTCACCACATCATGTTGAGTGCCTAGAGTACTGGTGTTTATGTTGCTCCTCACCTTGCTTTGTTTTAGCGGTCTCTCTGTAGACATTGATGTTGTGATCTTTTATTGCATGCCTGACATGCCTCCAAACTTTCCCTCAGAAATTGTGATCACAAAACATTTGTTGAATGTGCACTTCTCTAATTGATGCATCCTCAAAACTAAAACACACATTTTATTTGACAGCTTATTATTTGCATAAGATTTATTGGTACTGAATTATATTTTGAATCATTAATTAAGTTCTTGAAATGTTCAAGTAAATTATCCACATTTGTATTTTCATCAAATTCATTGAGACAAAATTTTGACGTGTAATGTAATAAAACTCAACAGCCAGAATGTTTGATAACATACCGGACTTTCCGGTCTATAAGCCGCACCAGAGTATAAGCCACATCATTCAAAAATGCGTCATTAAGGCAGAATAACATATCACAGTCACAGTGGACTATACATCACGTTTATTTAGAAAATTATTTCACAAAATCCAAGCCGTAGAACAGACATTTAATCTGGAAAGGCAAGTTATTCATCTAAACAATAACAGACAGAACAGCAGGCTGAATGGATGTCTGTACATTAAAGTAATATTATCAATTATTTAAACGATAAACCATAGCATACAGAACTTACCTGGCAGGTTGAATAGTCTAAATTAACCGAACAAGCCAACTAGCGTGAAGTTCACATACTCGTCATTCCACATCACTGAATCCATTGAATTACATAAATACCAAAGCAGCATATGGGGGACTCTCGCGGCTGTAGACGGTAATGTTGTCTCTTGCCTCATAAATGTCAAAATTAATTCATACTGACTTACAAGGCGCACCTGACTGTAAGATGCAGCACCAGCCAAGTTCTGGAAAAAAAAACGCTGCTTATAGACTGAAATATACGGTAATTCAACTTTGCTCATAGGACAGCATAAATTCTGCACCTGTTTCAAAAGTTTAAAATATTTTTAAATCTTTAGTTGACCAACAACGATAGCACTTGAAATAATGCTTGAGTGCGGGGTTTTTCAAAATTATGAATACATCTTCCTTTAATTTCCTCCATCCTTATTTTTATCCCTTTGAAAAGTACCATGTGTATTGTTTTTTTTCTTAAGAGAAAAACACACATGCACACTATCCCTCAATTTCAACCCTCTACTATTATTTATCACTTCCTTTTGCTTTTCTACCCATTAAAAAGTGCATTATGATTTAGTCTTGGTTAAAAAAAATTACATTTAGCTGATCTCTAGAAACCCATGAGCATGTTTATGACACTTTAGCCTGGGTTTCTGTTACTCTTTAAATTTGTTTCAAGGCCTTCAGTAAGATGAGTTAAGGCTGATTAGGATGGATAATTGGAGAAATGAAAAGCACCCTCTCAATGATGCTGATGTTGATTGACTGCTTGACAAACAATTATGCTGTATTGCTTGCAGCCCTATCAGGTGATCATTTATATTCCCACAAAAAATGATCAAATGTGCTGTAAGTAACTGTTTATTAAACTTTAAATCCAAAACATTTTATATAGTATTTAAAGAGAGTAATTGGTTTGCATTAGGTAAACTTTCAGCTTTAATGAAATTACTGACATAACTGAAAATAATTGATCTCTTCTCACAGTCTGACATACAAAAAGTCCGTTTCTAAAAATTTGAATTGTTGCACCACTTGTAGAAATAATGACTTTGCAGTGGTCAAAGAGGCGTACATTTAAACAATGATTAAGTCCAGTATTTAATGAAACCATTCATACAAACAATTCTATGCCACAAGAAGACAGTGTTAAAGCAGGAAAAGATTTGTTGAGTACCCAAAGGATGTTAGAGTCAGTTGGTTCAGATTGTAATGATTCAGTCACAGATGAGGTGCTCTTGAATCCACCTATTATGCATGACATTGATAATCACAGAGTCGACTCATCAGATTTTGACTCTGATACTTAATGTGAGAGTTTCTTTTAAGGTGTTTGCGATATTGGGCCTCTACTCACTTTTTGCACTCTTCACGTGCACTTGTGAGTATTTTGCAAACATTTCATCCAGAATTGCTCAGAGATGCCAGGACAGTGTCAGGATCCTGCCCAAATCTGGTTTTGTATTATATCTAGTCTTGTTGGTAGGGTTCTGATAGTACAATGTTTTGTGTGGGAAATGCGTGTCCTTAGTATTAGTTATATTAGACCACGTATTTCCCGTGTCTCGTCACTTTTTACCCACTGCCTTGCCACTCAAAAACAAACACTGAACACCAACTACAAATCTACACAAACTAGACTAGGTATATAAATAGACAAAGTACTCACAGGAAAAAGACAATGGACCAGCAACAAACACACAGACATTAAATAGGAGAACTAATGAGGGGTAACAGATGAAAACAATAACAGGTAAGGGAGCGGGTAAAAAGTGACGAGACCCGAGAAATGCGTGGTCAGAATAATACAATACTAAAACCACGCATTTCCCACATAAAACATGGTACTGCCAAGACCCTATCACAAGGACTAGATATAATTTAAGACAAGATTCAGACGGGTCCTGACAAACGTTTAAACCTGCCTGAACAATTGTAAACAGTTAAATTACAATTCAATGTAGATGGACTTTCACTTCATTTCTGGCCAATTCATTGTCAATTGTTATTATACCAAACATCCGTTCCTCGTTGGCCTTTATTGTGGAATGAAAAAGCACAAGTGTGTATTTGAGTTCTTGAAGCCATTTATTGATGATTTAACTATGGTTCTGAATCATGGTATTATTTACAATGGCCAAAACTTATTGGTGCAAGTATGCTCTTTCCTGTATGATGCCCTTGCCAGAGCCTTTCTTAAAAATACAAAAAGTCACAATGGGTATACAGGCTGTGACAAATGTGTTCAAGTGGCAAAATAAAATGACATATCCAGAAACTGGGACAAAGTTGAGGACTGATTCTGATTTTAATAAAATGATTGATAAATACCACCACTTGAACCAAAAACGTTCTCCTTTAGCTGGTTTGGTTCAAATGATTACCATGTTTCCAATAGATTATTGTCTTGTCTAGGCAACACTAAGAAACATGCTAACTTATGAAGCAGAGGAAAAGCACATATCACTAGGTTTCCCACTTAAACTGTAACTAAATTTTGGAAAAAAAAGCTGCTGAGTGCCTACACGCCTGTTGAGTTTATCAGAAATTGAATGCTGGAAAGCGACAGAGCTGCAATTATTTATGTTGTACACAGGCCCTGTTGTGCTTCAAAATAGCAGTAGAGATTTCTGTTGCTATGTATTTGCTATTATCCTCTAGAACCCCAGAGGCAATGATTGGTTGTGCTCATGAATTGCTTGTTTCTTTTGTATGCCACTTTGGACAATTGTATGGTAGACATGAAATAGTCTACAAAATACACCAGCTGAGTCATCCGGCTAAGGAGTATCGGCTCTTTGGACCTTTTGAACATGTCAGCATTTCCGTTTGAGAATTATTTACGACCAAAAAAAAACCTTTTGCGCAAGCCTCACTTACCCTTACAAAAAGGTTATCTGAAATGCCAAATCCAGAATCACCAAAGCCTCACAAGTGCATCTTACCTCAACCACATTTTGATGGTCCAGTGCTCCATAGCCTCAGTCATGGCAATCAGTTCAGAAAAGCGGTGACTGAAAAGTACATTCTATCTGTAGTGCAAGGAGATGTGCGAATAGATGGTCATATTGCTATTTTACGAAATAGGTAGATGGGGAAGGGATCTTGAACACTCTTGAAAATAAAGGTGTTTTAAAGGTTTTTCAGAGCAAGGCCATAGAAGAACCTTTTTGGTTCCTCAAAGAAGAATCTTCTTAAGAGAACCATTTCCTTTATACATTTTTATAATCTGAAGAACCTTTCACCTTAAAGAACCTCTGTGATACAGAAAAGTTCTTCAGATGGTAAAGGTGCTTTAAAGAACCATTTGTGACCCGTCACGGAAACCAGTGACACAAGTCGGCAGCACAAGTTTCGAGAAAATGAGAAACAAAGTTTTTTTTTTCAAAATTTGTGATATTCGTTTTATTGCAGAATCTGTTCGTTGAGATCACGAAGAAGCCTTTCCATGTTTAAGATAGCAGTTTATGTATTTTTAAAAGCGTACATTTTGGGGTTGAAATCCGGAGATTCTAGCGTGCAGCGTGGGGCGTCATTGTCTGTGTGTATATTTAGATACAGCCCCCAAAGGGCACAGCGTGACTTCTAAATAAGGATAGTTCGCCCAAAACTGAAAATAATGTCATTAATGACTCACCCTTATGTCGTTCTAAACTCGGAAGACCTCCGTTCACCTTCGGAACACAGTTTAAAATGTTACTTGTTACTATGTAACTTTAGATTTAGTCCGAGAGCTTTCTGTCTCCTCCATTGAAAATCTATGTACGGTTTCCATGTCCAGAAATGTAATAAAACATCATCAAAGTAGTCCATGTAACATCAGTGGGTCAGTTAGATTGTGTTGAAGCATCGAAAATACAGTTTGGTCCAAAAATAGCAAGAATTACGACTTTATTCAGCATTGTCTTCTCTTCCGGCTCGAGCGTGAAGTCACGTGACTTGTAGTGACGCGGCTGCCCTGTTCCTCAGACATGTTTGCTTAGTTTTATTTTTTATTTTTTCAAACTTATAGCGTGCGTCTCCCCTGACTGTAAATGAAGCTCGGGCGCACAAAACAAAAGAAAAATAAAAGAAGCTGGGGCGGAACAAATAACAGTCAGCCGCATCGTACGTCAGCCGCGTCACTGACTTTATGCGGCGCCGCAGTCGGATGACGTCAAAGTACCGTGAGAGCTCTTCAAGAAATCTTACAGAGTAGTTTAATTTCGACTCGCTCTCACTGTACTTTGAAGTCTTGCAACGCAGCATGAAGTCAAACTCATATAAGTTACACAGAGATCGTTGAATTCGTTATATAATTGGCTACATGTTTTGTCTATCAATATTTTCCATGAAGTCATTGGCTGATGGAGGAACGAGTGAGCGATTGGTTACATCCGTAAAGGACGTCACGTTTTCTATGGTGCTGTTTTTGGATTATCTATTATACTACCTCCCTATTTTAAATACAAACTTTTGAAGGCTGGTTCATGTGTTTAACGGAACGTAAATTACCGGAGTGTAATCTCATATACCCTTACATGTTACGATGTAAATAGTCCTCAGATTGTATATTATATTATATTACCAGACGTTCATGCGAAATCTGATGTAAACAATAGACTATATATCTATATTTTAGATTATACGCATTTGTGAACAAAAATCATTGGATGATTCACACATCTGAAACAGACTGGATTCGACTTGTGATCCCCTCAAAGGTAAAAGTCCTGTTTATTTTTGCATGTTGTTCATTCGGACTTCTGTTTGTTCCTGTCAAAAGCCTAGCGGCAGCATTTTGCACAAGTTGAAGGCGACTCAAGGAAGATTTGTTAAAACAGATAAAAATAGAATTACAATAATCAAGGCGAGAAGAAATAAAAGCATGAATAATCAACTCTATTGTAGCTTTAGGCAGCAATAATCTCAATTTGGAGATATTTCATAAATGATAAAAACAATTTCTGACCATCAATTTAGAGTGACCATCCAATGACATTGATTGGTCAAACAATACCCCAAGGTTTCTTAGGCTAGGTTTGACAGATGATTGTAGAGAACAGAGGTGTTGTTTAATTTTAGGAATTTTTTGGTCTGGGGCAATAATTAAGGTTTCAGTCTTGTTTGTATTTAATTGTAGACAGTTTTTGTTTAACCAGATCTTAATAGATGACAAGCATTCCAATAGGTAAGTTAACTTCCCAAACTCTGACTCATTAAAAGAGCAATACAACTGAATGTCGTCAGCATAAAAATGATACGACACATTTTTAAAACCACTAATTATTTGACCAAGGGGAGTAATGTACAATAAAAACAAAATTGGACCTAAAACTGAGCCTTGAGGGACTCATAATAATGGTGACAGCTTGGACAGAATGTTATTTACAGACACACAGAAGGATCTGTCACACAAATAAGAGGAAAACCACTTTAGAACAGACCCTGAGAAACCCATTTCATTTCTTAACCTATTTATCAGTATGTTATGGTCCAATGTATCAAACGCAGATGATAGATCAAGTAGAACTAACACAGTGTATTGTCCAGAGTCTGCGGCCATCATAATGTCGCTTGATACTTTTAAAAGTACAGTCTTTGTTGAATGGCATTTGCGAAAACCCGACTGAAACTTATCCAATAGCTTGTTTCCCTCGAGGAATGCAATCAATTGCCCTGCCACCACTTTCTCAAGGATTTTAGATAAAAAAGGTAATTTTGATATAGGCCTGTAATTTGTTGGTTCAAAAGAATCTAGATTGGGCTTTTTCAGTATGGGAGTAACAACTGCCTGTTTAAAAAGGCTTGGCACAGAACCGGATAAAAGGGAGAGATTAATCAATTTCGCCACATATGGACCAACTAAATCAAACACATTTAATAACAGAGAGGTCGGCAAAATATCTAGCGGACTTGATGATGGCTTCATTTTATTTAGTAGACCCTTTATATCATTTTGAGTGATGGGTAAAAAAGTATCCCAAGAGTACAGAGACGTTGAACCACAAAATATGACATCGGGAGAAGGAATTATAGTAACACTGATATCTTGTACCTTTTTTACAAAAGAATGTAAAAACCTATTACAATCTACCTTAGAATTCACCGGCACTTGAGGAACTGGGGGAGAGATATTCTTAGATATTATGTCAAACAGGACTTTGGGATTTTTCTTGTTCACAACTACAAGATTAGAGTAGTAAACAGACCTGGCCAATTTTATCATTTCATTTAAGTAAGTAAGTAAGTAAAATTTATTTCTATAGCACATTTCATAGATAAAGATCACAAAGTGCTTCACAAGAAAAGAAGAATACACAACAAATAATAAAAACAATTAAAACATCTAAAAACAGCAAAAGTACGCATTAAACATCAGAGGTACACGTTAAACCAGCCCAAACTACCCTACAGACTAGAAAAGGCCTCTTTAAAAAGAAGGGTTTTCAGCTGAGTTTTAAAATTGTCTACACAATTTAAGCAGCGAATGGATGGAGGCAAGGCGTTCCACAACCTAGGTGCCACGGCTTGAAACGAACGGTCCCCTCTTGTTTTAAAATAAGTACGGGGGGCAACTAAATATCTCTGATCAGTTGATCTCAAACTACGTGAGGATATACTTGGTTGTAAATGGTCAGTGATATAAAGGGGGGCCTGTCCTTGTAGGGCTCTAAAAGTTAAAACCAAAATTTTAAAATGTACTCTAAAGTGCACTGGCAGCCAATGGAGTGCAGCTAGAACAGGAGTGATGTGAGCCCTTTTACTAGTATGGGTTAAAAGCCTAGCAGCGGAATTCTGGACTGTCTGAAGACGGCCCATGTTCTTCTTATTAAGGCAAATAAAAAGACTATTGCAATAGTCTAATCGAGAGGAAATAAATGCGTGAATTATCATCTCCAGCTCAGCCTTTGATACCAGAGCTCTTATTTTAGAAATGTTTCTTAATTGAAAGAAACAGTTTTTAATAAGTTGCTTTGAATGTTTCTCCAGAGACATAGTAGCATCAAAAACAACACCTAAGCTTCTGAGATTCAGCTGTACTGATGAGCCCAGATCGCCAAGATGCTGTTTTATCAAAGGGATGCTCTGCTCAGGGGCAATGATTAAGGTTTCAGTTTTAGCTGGATTTAACATTAAAAAATTATCATTTAGCCATTGCTTAATCGCACTCAAACAGTTAGTTAAAGATGACAGTTTTGATAATTCATTAGGCTTAAAGAACAATATAATTGAATGTCATCTGCATACAAGTGATGAGAGACATCCTTAAACTGACCGATTAAATGACCTAGAGGGAGCATATACAAAAGGAAAAGGATCGGTCCCAGGATGGAACCCTGAGGAACACCACTCGATAGGCCTGCAGTATCTGACATGGTCTGATTTATAAAAACACTAAAACTTCTACCAGTAAGGTATGATGTGAACCATTGTAAAGTAGATCCAGATATCCCTAATAGATCCTGAAGTTTATTAATCAAGTTTTTGTGGTCAATGGTGTCAAATGCTGATGTAAGATCCAGTAAAACTAACACTGTGTGCTTCCCAGAATCTGCTGACATCAAAATATCACTTGAAACTTTAACCAGAGCAGTTTCCGTAGAATGTTTTTTGCGAAAACCTGACTGATATTTATCAAAAATATCATTTATCTCTAGGAAAGTAGAAAGCTGCTCTGCTACCACTTTCTCTAAAATCTTAGCCATAAAGGGGAGATGAGATATAGGCCTGTAGTTAATAGGTAGCATAGGATCTAAATTGGGCTTTTTGAGCACAGGTTCAACGGTAGCATGTTTAAAAAAAATTGGAACCACACCGGTTTGAAGAGAATTGTTGATTATTTCCAAAACACAAGACCCAATACTATCAAAAACTTGCTTAAACAGAATAGTCGGGAGAACATCACTGTGGCCATTGGAAGGCTTCAACTTATCTAAGACAGTGGTAAGTTCATCCAATGACACTAATTTAAAGGAAAAACATGGATTGAAAAAAGACAAAGTATAATCCTTAATATGTACCGGGGTAATGCTAGCTCTGATATTCTGAATTTTTTCAACAAAAAAGTTAAGAAAAACATTACTATCTGATAGGGAGAGCACTGCAGTTGGAGAGACAGAAGGCGAAACAATAGAATTAATAGTGTCAAACAAGAATTTGGGGTTTTTCTTATTAGACGATATTAGCTGAGAGAAGTATTCCGTTCTAGCACTTTTCAGAAGGTCATTTAATGAAGTAGTTAATTCCCTAAGATAAATCCTGTGAACTTCAAGTTTAGTTTTCTTCCATAATCGTTCTATTTTCCGACTTTTACTTCTTAAGCTCTGAATAGATGCATTTAACCACGGGCAGGGTTTTTTAAGAGAGAAAGTGTTTGATTTCATAGGAGATACTACATCTAAAATTGCTAAACATTGGCTGTTAAAAGACTCAACTAATACATCTACATCACTGCAACCGCTTAGCTGGCATGGATCAAACCGGATAGAAAACTTCTCAACAACATCCTGATTAATAACTCTCCTTTGAGGTCTAATTCTCAGAGGCAAAGGGTCCAGAGGAAAGTTCAGATTAAATAAGACACAACAATGATCACTTACATGTACATCCTCCACACACACATTTACTATCTCAAGACCTAAAGTAAAAACAAGGTCCAGGGTATGACCCTTCAAGTGTGTAGGCCCAGAGACATGTTGCGTAAAATTAAAAGAGTCAGTAATGGATAGGAAATCGGTAGCTGCAGTACATGACATATCATCAATATGAAGATTAAAATCACCAATAATTAAAACTTTGTCTAACTTGATCATAGAGGTTAAAAAATCAGTAAAATCAGTAAGGAAGATACCTGCAGGACCAGGAGGGCGATAAATTAACACACAGTAAAATATATTAACAGAACCGACCTTAATCATCTGTGACTCAAACGAGGAAAAAGTCTCTGAGTGAATTACTCTGCATAGAAAACTGTCACGATACACAACCGCAAGACCGCCACCTCGACGGGCCGTTCGAGGTGTCCCAATTACAGAACAGCCAGCAGAGCACAGCTCGTTTAAATGAACAGCTTCCTTATCCTTTTGCCACGTTTCGGTAAGGAACATAAAATCCATCTTTTCTTGTATGAAGAGATCGCTTATTACATGCGCCTTATTAGAGATGGAACGAGCATTGAGCAGCGCTAAACGGAGCGATGATGGTGGGCCAGACTCCTTAATAGCAGATTGTAGTGGCCGCAGACACCTGTTACAGTCGCCTGACTGCCGTTTCCTAACAGCGACATCACCACCTCCCCACGATGACCAAAGGGGATCTCGAACAGTGGGCAGGACGGGCTGAAAGCGACCCTGCCACGGAGCGCTCTCAGCACATACATCCCGGGAAAAAACCGGCAGAAGACACCGCGGCCGCCGCCCGAAAAGAACACCAGGTACCCCCATCCGCGAAGAGAGCCTCATCCTGACCCGAACACCGGCTCTGCAACCCCTTCTCCTTCGTCTCTTCTTGGGATTTCCATTTCCCCGAAGCAAAAATGGACAATCAAATAAGGTGGGTACACACACCAACGGGGGTGGAAAAGTTTGACTATAACTCCCCCAGCTGCTGCAAAGTTCTTCCATGTACACTCCAATGTTCATCAGAGTGACGCGATCGTATGACCGAACAGCGGTAACATAACCGTTCAAAGGCCAGGTTATAGTGACCATAAAGGAGATGTACAAAAACAAATAAGAACGATACAAAAGTGATGAAGCAGCGGCCATGCCAAACAAAGGCGCCATCTTGCATTTAATGATGTAATGAGCTCCTTCAAGTGAAGCCTATGCACTTCAAGACTTGTGGATTTCCACAAGCGCTCAACTTTACGACAATTTCTCCTACAGGACAAGATTTCATCATTTAACCACGGACAAGAAGTTTTTGTGATATTACTTTTACATTTAAAAGACTGTTAAAAGACTGGAGATATGATTCTACATCACTACAATCATTAAAAGAACTAGGATCAAATAACAGGGAAAATTTCTCAGTGGTGGTTTGATTTATAATGTGCTTTTTGTTATTGGTTTAAGAGGTAGACAGTCCACTATATGTGACAAATCAAATATTATGCAACAATGGTGTGACGGAGGAGAACTAGCCCTCCCCGCTGGGTAATCATTACTGGCAACCACACACACACACATACACACATCGCATTCACTTACCTCTCATAATCCATCCCGTTTCCCCGGCTGTCGAAGCTGTGAGTGCACGCACACTCTGATGGCACATGGACATGTTTTCACACCACTCTTCCCCTCTGTTAGCATCCAAAACTTGGACCCTTCATACACATACATTGTCTTTGCACCCACGCTGTTTTGTTTGTTTGTTTTGGTTAGCTGCCTTCGGACTGACACGCTGTGCCGGCAAACCTGAGCGATCGAGCGGCGCGCGCTTATGACGTCATCAAAGTGCGCCGCGCCGGCGCAGTACACCCGAAGGTTGTCCATTTATTTTGTTAAAGGGGTATTGTTATTTTTTGTATGTTAATGTTAAGTGTTTATTGCGTTTGATTTATGTATTAATATGTGTATTTAGCTTTTAAAAGATAAATGTTATTGTTATGTTTAAATGAAGATGTGTATTTAAATCCTTGAAGATGAAGGAGGGTTTTAATTAATTTATACTTACCTGTGAATTAAGCTCCCGATTTAGGGGAGGAGTCTGGCCTATAAAGAGAGAGGCCAGACTCATCCAAAGCACTTGTTTACCAAGTCGACCAAAGTGAGTGGAAGTGGAGAAAAGTTGTTTGATATATTGTTGATATTTGCTTGTGTATACGTTTTCATCATTATTTTGCCTTTTTGTTTATTTATTTGGTATTTAGTTTTTTTTTGTCTGCACTTGTAAATATAAATATATCACTTTTGGTTATCTTCTCATACACTGTAAATAAACTTCACCTTGTACGAAAGTACTCTTACGGTTTGGGCCATCGTTATTGTGGTATTTTGGGACATACCCACGTCTCAAAGCGAACTGGTGGTGTTCGCTTTATCACAGTTGGTGGCAGCGGTGGGATGGCTCCCCGTAAGCATAAAGGCCGGGCACGGTCTAAGGTGAAGGCAGTGGAGGAGGATGTGACCTGGAACGCTGCGGAGTCAGTGGAGGACGAGGGATCGCCTACTGAACGTTCCGGTACATCACCAAAGCGCAACTTACCACAACCTAAGCCCGTCTCACCAGGGTCTAAGGCTAATGATGGGATGGTGACTCTGATGCGCCAGTTCTTGGAGGCACAAGAGCGGAGGGAAGAGCGGCACATGCTGGAGCTTCGAGGTCTGCGGGAGACCATAATGCAGTCTGCACTTCCTGCTCAGTCATCGATGGACATGGGAAGTCTGCGTATGGATCTACCAACCCCGGCAGCACGGAGAGTTACGGGTCATTATGATGCAGATCCTGACGTAGGCTCTCCGAGATTCCCTGCTCCCAATCAGCCGTTACAACGGGCAGAGCCGAAGATACCTGTCTTTCAACAAGGGGAGGACATCGAGAGTTATCTTCGACGTTTCGAGCGTCTTGCTAAGACATGGAGGTGGCCTCAGGAGGAGTGGAGTTGTCGTCTGGTACCGCTGCTGACAGGGCAGGCGTTGGAGGCGTATCTGGCCATGGACGAGGACCAGGCGGAGCAGTACTCTGAGCTGAGGGAGGCACTTCTTGCAAAGTTTGACGTCTCGGCTGAGACATATCGTCAACGGTTCCGGGCGGCTACAGTTCCTGCTGGTGAGTCGCCCACAGAGTCATATAACCGGCTGAAGAATCTCTTCAATCGTTGGGTGCGGCCGAAGGATCACACAAAGGAGGAGATCGGCGAGATCGTCATCCTCGAGCAGCTGCTCAGGGTTCTGCCCTATGATGCACGCACGTGGGTGAAGGAGCACGAGCCAAGATCAGGCCTGGAGGCGGCGAAGCTGGCACAAAGGTACCTGAATGCTCACCGTGGTGGTCCTCGCACTCAAAACCCCAAAGGTACTGTACGCACTTTCACACAGAGTAATACTGATGCTGTGGCTCAGAGAAGTGGTGTGGAGCATACGAGCACCCAGGGACAACACCCATCATTGGGGAAGGGGTTGATTTGTTTCTATTGCCAGCAGTCAGGTCACAAAGCATCTGTGTGCCCTGCACGAAAGGCAAAATTGACTGGTTATTGTTACGTTCCAAGGGAAGAGGACAATGTACGAGACTCTGTTGGGAACCTGAGAAATTGTTGTGATGTGACTATTAATGGACAAACCTTACAGGCACTTGTGGACACTGGGAGTTCTATATCCCTTATTAAACCATGTTATGTTCATAATGTTGATTATCTGATGACAACATCTGTTCAATGTGTTCATGGGGATATTAAGCAGTATCCTCAAGCTGAAGTTACTGTGGGTATTTGTGATCAAATGTTTCTATTGACTGTTGCAATAGTTGACAATTTACCTGCTGACATGATTCTTGGTAGAGATATACCTGTCATATATGATCTGTTACCAACCAAGAATGTGAATGTTTATGAGAATGCCATTGCTAACCTGTCATGTCCTGTGTTGACTAGAGCCCAAGCTAAGGCAGGTCTCCAACCACTGCCAGACTTTGATGATAGTCTGCTGCAGGGTGGAACCAAGGGCCCCAGAAAGTCACGCCAACAACGGCGGTTTGAAAAGTACCTGGGTACACCAGTCGCTGAATCTTCAGTGGAAGGTCTCAGTGTTGATGGCTGGGAGATCCCAGAGAATATTGTTGCTTTGCAAAGGGGTGATGTAACATTAAAACCATTGTTTGAAAAAGTTGAATGTGGGAAAAATGATAATGTGTGCAATGAGAGATATGTGGTGTTGAATGATGTGTTATATTTACAAACTGATGATGTAACACGTTTGATTGTCCCCACATGTTGTCGCCCTATGGTATTACATATTGCACACACAGTCCCCTGGTCCGGTCACCTCGGCCAACAGAAAACACATGCACGCATCTGTTCACGTTTTCACTGGCCCACATTATACACTGATGTACAGACATACTGCAATACATGTGCCATCTGTCAGAAGACCAGTATTGTATCCCAGCGGGGTCGAGCACCCCTGCAACCTCTCCCTGTGATCTCTGGTCCTTTCAGGCGAATAGCGATGGACATCGTAGGCCCTTTGGAAAAGAGCAGCAGTGGAAATCAGTACATCTTGGTGGTCAGCGATTACGCTACAAGGTACCCAGAAGCATTCCCTCTTCGGTCTATTACAACACCGAAGGTCATCCAGGCTCTGGTACAGTTGTTTTCCAGGGTTGGTATTCCAGAGGAGATTCTCACCGACCAAGGGACGAACTTCACATCAAAGCTGATGGGTCAACTGAATCGCCAGCTAGGCATCAAAGCAATCAGAACAACCCCATATCATCCACAAACCGACGGACTGGTCGAAAGATTCAACCAGACTCTGAAGAACATGCTGAGGAAGTTTGTTAACGATACAGGTAAAGACTGGGACAAGTGGCTACCATTTGTTCTGTTCGCTTACAGAGAGGTTCCCCAAGCGTCAACAGGATTCTCGCCCTTTGAACTCTTATACGGCTGGCAGGTGCAAGGACCATTAGACCTTCTGAGGAAAGGATGGGAAGGCACTACAAGTGGAGCTGAGGAGAAAGGGATAGTACAGTACGTACTGGAGATGAGAGATCGGCTTGAGCGATACCGAGAGGAGGCGAAGGAGAACCTAAAAGAGGCACAGAAGAAGCAGAAATTATGGTACGACAAATATGCACGGAAGCGCGAGTTCCTACCTGGACAGAAGGTTCTACTCCTGTTGCCGACATCGGCCAATAAGTTGTTGACCAAGTGGCAAGGACCATACAGTGTGATCCGGAAAATGGGACCGGTGACCTATGAGATACACCATCCAGATAAGGGTAAGACCAAGCAGACATATCACGTCAACCTGCTAAAAGAGTGGAGAGAGCCAGCCGGTAAGGAAGCAGCAGAAACATCATTGATGGTACAAGAGGTGGACTGTGTGGAGGAAGAACCTGCGGAGTCGATAGCCAAGAGAGGAGCGTCTGTGGTGGATCTGAGTCACCTAGAGGACCTCCAGCGTAAAGACCTGCAGTACCTCCTAGATCAGTTCCCTGCTCTCTTCCGCCAGAGGCCTGGGCGGACTGAGTTGGCTCAACATTACATCCATCTGAGCAACCCAACACCATCAAGACAACGGCCTTACCGGGTACCTGAACGGCTTGTGGACCCACTGAAGAAGGAGGTGGAGCTGATGATGGAGCTTGGTGTGATTGAGCCCTCGACTAGTGAATGGTGCAGTCCAGTGGTCATCGTCCCGAAGAAGGATGGAACACTGAGAATCTGTATAGACTTTAGGAGGCTGAATGCACAGTCTCAGTTTGATGCTTACCCGATGCCTCGGATTGATGATCTGCTGGAGAGGATCGGGAAGGCGAAATACATTACAACCTTGGATCTCTGCAAGGGATACTGGCAGGTACCCCTAGACCCAGCATCACGACCGTACACAGCTTTTAGGACACCACTTGGGCTGCACCAATTCACGGTTTTACCATTTGGCCTTCATGGGGCACCAGCGACCTTTCAGAGGCTGATGGACCGAGTGCTACAAGGCTGTGAAGGTTGGTCTGCTGCTTATTTGGATGATGTGGTCATCTACAGCAACTCCTGGGGTGAGCATCTGCAACATTTAAAGAGCACCCTACAGAAGATCCAGAATGCAGGATTGACCCTAAATGTGGACAAGTGTGAGTGGGCAAGGCAGGAAGCAAGATACTTGGGATACCACCTGGGAAATCGACAGCTGCGTCCTCAGGTGGACAAAGTGGAAGCCATAAGGAGGAGCCCCAGACCCACGACGAAGAAGGAGGTGAGGTCTTTCTTGGGACTGATCGGCTGGTACCGAAGATTTGTATCAGACTTCGCCACTCTAGCAGTGCCACTCACAAACCTGCTTGCAAAAGGGATCAAGAATCCAATTCCTTGGACGGAGGACTGCGAAAATGCCTTCGTCAAGTTGAAGGAGAGGATATGTGCTGATCCTGTGCTGCAAAGTCCAGACTTTACCCAGCGATTCCTCGTACAGGTGGATGCCTCGGCGACAGGCCTGGGGGCAGTTCTGTTACAGGGAGCAACAGGAGAAGAAAGGCCTGTCACCTACCTCAGCCGGAAACTGATGCCACGAGAGACACGTTACTCGGCAGTGGAGAAGGAATGCCTCGCCATCAAGTGGGCCCTAGAAAGTCTCCGATATTACCTCTTGGGACGGGAGTTTGACTTGGAGACAGACCACAGGGCATTAACGTGGATACACTCCATGAAGGACCGAAACTCCAGGGTCACAAGATGGTACCTCAGCCTACAGCCCTATAATTTCAAGGTGCGGCATCGTCCTGGAAAGCAGAACGTGGTCGCCGACTACCTGTCTCGGTTCCCGGCCAGTGCGCAGCTTAGAGAGGGGGGGGATAATGTGACGGAGGAGAACTAGCCCTCCCCGCTGGGTAATCATTACTGGCAACCACACACACACACATACACACATCGCATTCACTTACCTCTCATAATCCATCCCGTTTCCCCGGCTGTCGAAGCTGTGAGTGCACGCACACTCTGATGGCACATGGACATGTTTTCACACCACTCTTCCCCTCTGTTAGCATCCAAAACTTGGACCCTTCATACACATACATTGTCTTTGCACCCACGCTGTTTTGTTTGTTTGTTTTGGTTAGCTGCCTTCGGACTGACACGCTGTGCCGGCAAACCTGAGCGATCGAGCGGCGCGCGCTTATGACGTCATCAAAGTGCGCCGCGCCGGCGCAGTACACCCGAAGGTTGGCGAGTCCATTTATTTTGTTAAAGGGGTATTGTTATTTTTTGTATGTTAATGTTAAGTGTTTATTGCGTTTGATTTATGTATTAATATGTGTATTTAGCTTTTAAAAGATAAATGTTATTGTTATGTTTAAATGAAGATGTGTATTTAAATCCTTGAAGATGAAGGAGGGTTTTAATTAATTTATACTTACCTGTGAATTAAGCTCCCGATTTAGGGGAGGAGTCTGGCCTATAAAGAGAGAGGCCAGACTCATCCAAAGCACTTGTTTACCAAGTCGACCAAAGTGAGTGGAAGTGGAGAAAAGTTGTTTGATATATTGTTGATATTTGCTTGTGTATACGTTTTCATCATTATTTTGCCTTTTTGTTTATTTATTTGGTATTTAGTTTTTTTTGTCTGCACTTGTAAATATAAATATATCACTTTTGGTTATCTTCTCATACACTGTAAATAAACTTCACCTTGTACGAAAGTACTCTTACGGTTTGGGCCATCGTTATTGTGGTATTTTGGGACATACCCACGTCTCAAAGCGAACTGGTGGTGTTCGCTTTATCACAAATGGTCTGACACATTAATGTCCATAACATTCAACTGATCAATGTTCAAGCCTACAAAAATATTGAAGCCTATGAACACATATCACAGCACAGCGTTTATGGTACCAGAGTATTAACACATTACAACTGTGTCTGTACTCCAAACAAATAAATATAGGGCAACATTTACAGCATCTCGTACAAATCTGATTAACTCATTCCCCGCCAGCCTTTTTTTGAAAAGTTGCCTGCCAGCATTATTTTGTGATTTTAACAAAAGTTAAAAAAAATTCCTTCCAGGAAAATTTTCCTTTAAAATTATATAAACATACAAATATATCAAATGAAAGAACAGACCCTTTGCTTTCAAATGGATGATTACATTAGTTTAAATGAATCCACCCCACATATTATTAAAAGCATGAACCTCGCTTGAAGTGTAGAGGGGGTGGTGTTGCTACAATGGCCCTGTCCCAAATGGCATACTCTGAACTTGTGGAGTCCATCAGTGTGCACTCCTCCTATCCGTCCTCGGATTGCTCTTTCGCAAGGACTTCTTGGTTGGTAAAGTGTGTGAAGCCTGCAGCAGTGTGGGCTTCGCTGAAGACCACATCAAGGGTGCAAAGGGGGCGCTGATGAGCACACTTCAGAGCGTAAAAATGACAGATAGGACACCCTACGAACTTGTAGACTAGGGGAGAATGTGCAATTTAAGGCCACGAGACCAAAAGTCCACATGAAGTGCGCCAAGTCCACATAAAGTGTGCCATTTGGGACAGGGCCAATCTATTACAAAATATTCAAATATCTGGACTATAAATTTTTTTTCATTTGAAATAATGGTTGCTAAATATGGCACTAACAGATCATAAAAACAAACAGCTTTCTTTTGTCCTACCCACTATCTACAGACCACAGGGCCACCACAGACTTTCTTAAAGGTCACGTTCTTCCTGATACCATTTTTTTAAACCCTAGTTAGTGTGTAATGTTACTATAATAGCATAAATAATACCTGTAAAATGATAAAGTTTACTGCCAGGCAATATATTTTCAATTTTAAAACCAACAAGTCTTCAGTGACCTCAAATGTTTCTGAATTCATGCATCTCAGCCAAATGTAAAGCTGAGCAATGTCTCTGATATCTGTAGATTCAACTGCTGCCAAACTTAGTGCTGATGCAGTGACTAGCTTAGTTTTAGTTGTTCCATCAGTTTCTGAAATTCAACGTGTAACTGTGTCATTACTGAGCTGTAAAATTGATTCTGTGACTTTGTGCTTCCAAAAAAACCTTCCAAAACATTGCTAAACGGTGTGCCGTGTTTGACAAGGAGCGATGCTAATGTCTTGGCCTGGGACACTTAAACTAACTTATATTTTGTTCAGCACATGCAAGATTTGTCGAGAGCTCCGTCCTGGGATCCAGTAGGGTATTTTTGGTCAAACGTTGCATGGGTGGTATCAAAATGTATTTTAACATTGTAGCTTTTGCATACGCCCAGAACTTTACAACAGAGCAAACAGAAAGGCTGCCCATATCGATAATGACATCGGCAAACTGGTTTTTCAATTCGTCCAGCACTCGCCTACCTTTGCTTCCTTTGTTGAACACATCGCCTCGTTTTTCTCCTCTAATACCAAATTTGTTACCAATATCTTGATCCTGGATGCTTACGACTGTTAGAATTTTACCAAAGTAAGCTTACATGTGCTCATAAACTAAGCTACATCTTTGCATGTCTAAAAAAAAATGATTGCCAAAATGATTTTGTGACAAAAACAGTATAAGTCAAATTTATATTATAAAATATTATGCATCATTAACCCCTTTTAATTAAGGTTCATTCAAATTACATAGCTGATGGTTTTCGGCTTTGATCTGCTGAATTACAAATACTGCCATAACTTCATGCTTTATTCTTTTCTCCACATAACATTATCCAAATGCTGAACTGTATGTGTAGCATATATTTGGTTAGTCAAAGTCTGATTTGTATCACATGTAATGTTGTTGTTGTAGTAGTTTATACACATAATCTGGAGTCACTAATCATTGAAAATGATCCCTACCTGTTCTTAAAGCTGTTAGATCAATTGTAGGATATTTATGTCCTTCGTCAAGAGGGTTGTATCCTATTACATTCTAGTGTCTTACTAAACATTCGCTGGACAAATGTAAGCCAGACACTTGACAGGTTTGAGTTTTAAGTTTTTCTCATTTATTTGATCCACATAGATATAAGTGATCACTAAGTACTTTACTTTTGAGCTAATGTTTGTTCCCCTTAAATAGAGATTGTGGAGAACGTTTAAAATATTACTAATTCATAGAATTAATTATCATATCTACAATGTTTGAGACTACAATGTGTAACAACACCGTTCTAAGTCCCTCATTCAAATTTACTACACCAAAAACAGCCACATGCAACAACTGACAAAAGAAACACTAAAGCTATATATACACACATGGGTAAACAAGATAACAAGACACACATGGACAGACCATTACAAAGAACCAATGAACAAAAGAACTACAAAGAACTACAGACATGGATGACAATAGACAACATCAAAATAAGAGACTTGGACTGGGGAAACACAAGAGATGAGTGTGACAAAAATAGGCCAGAGAGGAACAATATATACCTATACTCTACACTGCTTATTCAGTCAATCACTGATATTGATTTTATTCAAATGGATTTAATTAATCAGATCATATTCATTAATATTTGACAAACTTTATATTATTGCAGGAGTGGGGAACCCTGGTCCTGGAGGGCCACAGTCCTGCAGAGTTTAGTTCCAACCCTAATCAAACACACCTGAATTTCATTTCCAAGTAATCCTGAAGACTTTAATTAGATTTTTCAGGTGTGTTTAATTAGGGTTGGAACTAAACTCTGCAGGACTGTGGCCCTCCAGGACCAGGGTTCCCCACCCCTGCATTATTGTAATTGCCTAGATTGACAATATATATTTAATCTGCCCTATATTCAATATTTTTTTTATATTTAAAAAAAAAACAATTAAAAATAAATAAAAATAAAACAGAATGTTTATAAATTTGCCACTGATATAATTCAAAGTGACACCAAAAACCACAAATCCCATTATTCTTTAAGGCTATAAATGTCACAATCAGCTGCTTGTGTCATTATGTTTAGTAGCATTAAATTACTACATGACGTTTCTCTGTTATTCACTGAAAAATGACTAAATGGTCCAACTGGAATGTCTTCCCCTTAATATAATCTTTCTTCAAAAATGTTTTACTCTGGCTGTACCTATTGGAGGATGCTTCCTTTTCAGTGCCACTAGCCAGTGAATCAGTACTGTTCTCCATTTAAGTGGCAGTTTATGGAAATTTTTACAACCAGGAGCAATAGGGTAACGCCATCCCTTTCGTCTTTTAATGTGGCTTGTGTCTTTCCAAGTTTCCATCTTTCTGTAACTTTTCCTATCAGTCCTAAACTATATCTATTTATCTCAGTCAAGACAAGAACCCAGTGACGTCACACACTGTGGTATTGCAGGATGGCAGTGCACTTGCTTCGATAGCTATCCACAAGTTTCCCATGAGGCCTGGCATCAAAAGTGTGTGTGTCTTCTGGTATAAAGTAAACTAGCAGGATGTGACATGTTATGGGGACACAACTTCAACGAACTTAAAAAGAGAGAAATAACCCTCTGCAGTGTATGGTTATGAGGATGATGTAAAGTGGCCTTGTATCATGCATGGTAGCATTTTTAGCTATTTTGTAGATTCAGTAGCCTGTGATGGTAAGGCGATAAGCAAAATCAAAGGACTATCAGTATCTTTACAGTGATTATGTCAATTGGGTGTTATTCGAGGATGTCAGCAAGTACATTATGTATCTAATGGCGCTTTTCCATTGCATAGTACCCTACGGTTTGGTTTGGGTCAGGTTGGGTCAGCTCACCTCACTTTGGCTTGGTTAGCTTTTCCATCGAGTTTAGTATCACTTCGCAGTGGGAGGGATTATAGGTGTGTCGTTATATTTGCTCTGCCTGCTGCTGTATCATACACGTGAGAGCGTTGTTGGAATGCTAAACTTCCCCATACATTCATTTATTTCTCAGTCCGCCACAAAATGTTGATGCGCTCTGCTGAGCCTCATTTAAGGTGCATATACACAAATAATGCGCACGTGCGTTGTGAATGTGCCGCCACAAACTGCAAGTCTGGAAAAAAACTGGTATGGTGTTCCTGATTCTCAACATGTGGATGTTTTTCATCATTAAAAGGGAGTTTGGAAACTTAAGCAGAGCACAGATGACAACATGTTTGCTCAAGACAGCGCAAGCTGTACTTCACCTGTAATGGATGCTAGCACTTCAGACTTATGATGTGATATGTGTAGGCTCCACTTTTATGGTGCTTTTCCATTGCATAGTACCCCACGGTTTGGTTTGGGTCGGGTCAGCTTACTTTTGGGAGCTTTTCCATTGGGTGCAGTATGTAGTAACGATTTTTTTTCCCATACCACCTCGGTTGGGGTTCCAAGCGATCCAAGCTGATACCAACTGTGACGCAAAAACACAGTAGATCACTGATTGGTCTGAGAGAAGCGTCACTACCAGTGTCATCGCTAAGGTTAAGCGTTTTCTGGCTGACATTTCTAAAAGAGGAATTTCTATGAGACTGAGATGTTTAGCATGTCTAGCTCTTTTTGTATGTTTGTGAATGTGGGTAGACTACCATTATTCAACAAAGACAAGGTAAAAATGGTTTTTCATTCTCTGTCCCCTTTAAAACCATGTCTACATTTGTGATGGTTAAAACGACAAACACCAAGCACTACTCTGCACTGCTCAAAACTTGTGTTTGAATCATATTTAAGTCAGTAGTAAATTCTTTAAATATGAAAACATAGACTACTTACAGACAGGCTGTATGTCAGAATTGGGCTGAATTATGATAATGATTGTCGTGTCTACGTCAACCGGCCCAGGAAGTAAACTATTGCCTACAATCCGTGTTTTTGTTGTAGTCCAAGAAAAGAGATATACCTGTCATTGTTTACTTTGAGATTTGTACCTTTTACATACTGGTAACATGTACTAATACACACTTACACACCAAAGGAAATGTAAAATTATGAATAAGATAATTTGTACTCTTTAAAATCTTTAGTCTAAGCTTGTTGGATGATAAAATGTGCTGCGCAATTATAAAGTCAGCCCCGTCAGCACCATACAGCACGACATACCAAAGCCTTTAGTAAGAGCTACATGAAGATTGTGAGACAGCGTGATTATTGACAGGATGATGCCAGAGCCAAAAGCGCATTGTTTGTTAATAAAAGTTTTATTTCTTTGTTTATTATAAGTGATGTTGTCTTATTTGAAACAGATGTGGATGATTTTATAACTGTGCATCTTGTGCTGTCTGCAAGTGATGTCATAGATCTGACACTGAAATGTATTCTCTAGTGGACCAGCATGCCTAATACATGCTTTGGGGTGATACCATGTTAAAATAATAGTAGGGCACAAACTGCAATATATACCGTCTGTGTGTAAATAAATAGTCACTCCCTGCTATAAAGATATTGACACCCATACACTGTTATAACAGGACATCTCATTTGTAACTGCTTGCACATAACAAGAAGTTTTACACGTCTGTATGTTTGGATATTAATTGAAATTAAGATACGGACAGCATCTACATCATAAATAATACTATTTACTCATGTAAATGTAACAAATCTTTATAAATCCCATCTGATAACACACCAGAACTGAAATGTTGTATGTTTCAGTGTTCATATGTAAAAAAGTTTACATTGTAAATAAACCTTACAGTATCAATCCAAACGTAAAACAAGTACGTTGTTGGAATCACATTTTACCTGCAAATACTGTAGAAATCAGATTTGATATATGTAATGGAGAAACTCATTTAAAGAATCCTGTTTTTTTTTCAGAAATATTTTTTTCATAACATGAGAAATAACATTTTACTTGCAAAGTCTTCAAACAGTTCACCACCAAGACTCTTTATGACAAAATTCACAGAGCATTTCAAACAGAAACGGAGAACATCTTGAACTGTACCACATCGAAACACACACCCATGCGCTGTGATGAGGAGAGGAGTAAATTAACACAAAGAAGTGAAATTCACATTCTGACCAAGAGATTGTTGAGTGATACATCGACACTCCATTTAAAAACATGTACCAGGACTGATTTAGAAAACACTTGCAACATGAAAATACTCTTTTCCACTTTTATATTTTCTTTTTCCATTTCACCATGAGTAGCACAAAATAACCATACAGTATGTGACCACCCAACATGCATCTGAAACATTCATTATCCCCCATGCAGAACTTCCAGATGCACAGGTAGAAAATGACGTGGCATTTTTGTTGTAAGCAACGACCATCTGGAGGTTTCTGTTCTTGGACCTCTGGATCCCAGAGTAAAACATCTTGCACATGAATCCTCTCCTCCTGTTGTAGGTCTGAAGATCATCCATGTCTTCAGGCTATGGAGATGGAGGGGCCTTCAGGGAATTACAGGAGCCCCCCTGACTTCCACCTCCAGTACTGTGATACTGCAAAAATCAAAAGAGAACAAGTCCTAGTCCAGAGGCTGTTTATACCTGCTATTAAAATGTGTTTCGGTCGATCGGATCACAAGTGGGCGAGAGAGACACACTCACGAATACACCTGCTATTTTCATCCGTCTCTGTTCTTATTACTGAGGGGGTGGTCTGTGGGCGAGTCTGTCTGATTTCATTTAAACGTGAGTGGAGATGGGTTTAAATTAATGCGAACTAATATTATCTCAGAGTCTGCTGTGTGTTTGTTAGTAAACATGCTGCACAAAGTTTTGTACCTGTATATGTAAGAGCTTTCTCTGATATTACAGAGCAATTGAAGAAATAAGCTTGCACAACTTTCAAACGCTTGCAAAATGAAACAAACGAAAGAGCCGAAGAGAAGCCGCTTCAGTTTTATCAATAAAAAACCTAAAGGGGATCGCACACCGGACGAGAAGTGCAGTGCCGCACCACGCCATGAATCTAAAAACAGAAAACATTGCTTTCTATGAATGTACGCACACCGGTGGCGCCTGGCGACGGCTGTCCGCTGTGGCTCAGGACGCTGATCAAATGCCTGTCACGCCACAGAGCGCCACTCACATAGTTAAATGACATCATATTTGTCCCAAATCGTTTTGATTAACATTTGCTGCTAACATATATTTAGCATTTTGAAGTAGACGCTATCTGACTAAGCTTGCGCTATTTAATGCGCATTTCCGGTGTACAATACCTACGAGTTGTCGTAGACTCTTTTCGTGCTGTGTGCGACCCCCTTAAAGGTCATAACCTATGTTAAAACATTGTGCTTGGTACACCAAACTAGATCAATAGGCAAAGAGTACGCAGTGTTTTGTGGCTGCTCGAACGCATTTGACCACATGTGCGTCTACACCAGTGGTTCTCAAACTGGGGGCAGTGAGATGGTGCCAGGGGGGCCCCAGTTTTATGACATTTTATAAAATACATTCATTAAGCATGAATTTTTTGTGTAACTAAACCTAAAAAAAAAATAAGGCTACTAGCCAACAGCACTACTTTGTATAACTTAATATGTTTTGTTTAATTAAAATGTTAAATATTAGAACAGTTTTTTGTCCTAAATTTTCTTTGGGGGGCCTGCAAAGAAGTGCACCGAAGCTGGACCGCACGTGGAAAAAGTTTGAGAACCACTGGTCTACATCACAATGCACTTTCTACTCCCTTTGAATGTGGTTGAAAGTGGAAAAGCAGAAAACATTGTACACCCCATTTAAACTTGTATTTACGTCCACTTGTGATCTGATTGACAAAAACTCATCTTAATACCAGGTGTAAACAGCCTCTTAGTCATATGTACTTATTGCTAATTAATTGGACAAAAATACTACAGTATATAGATACTTGAGTAGTGAGTAAAACTACTTCACTACTTTACACCTCTGCAAATGAAACCATTGTATGCTTACAGAGCATTATGTTTATTTAATGTTTTTTTAGGTTGCTTGAATTCTTTTCAATTCCTAAGTGGATACCCCGTTACTATGCCTTGCTATTTTTGTCTATGCTGTTCATGCATTTATCTAAAGTGACATTCATTACATTACAAATTAAATCAGTATGTGTGTTTCCTGTGATCAAACCCATGGCCATTAGTGCTGCTAACACACTGCTCGTTTGCACTTCATATAGTCTTGCAAATAGAGTGTAGTTCTTACCTTTAGTTCTTATTTAACTTTTTATTTATTCTATTTAGTGTACTTAATGTATTTTATAGGTCAGTATATTGTCTTATATAGCACTGTCTTGTGTTGTTTTATGTAGCACCATGATCCTGGAGAAATGTTGTTTTGTTTCCCTATGTACAGACTATAATGGTTGTAATGACGTAAACTTCACTGGCTCTGAAAATCGAAGTGCTGTTAGGTGGGAATGTCCGGTTAAAATGCTTTTGTAGATAAAAGAATGACTATGTTTTAGGGTTGCCACCCATGTCTGATAAAAACCTGGACATATCGATGACCCGGCCAATTGGTTTGCTCACAAGCCCCCCCCCCATAGCATAATATTTCTATAGGCCTATGCAATTATTGGCAACACTTCACAAATCTTTTTCTTTCAATTCTTATTTGTTAACATTAATTAATGTATTAACTAACATGCACAAACCATGAGCAGTACATTTGTTACTGTAATTTGTTAATTGATAACGTTAGTAAATAAAAATACAGCTGTTCATGGTTTATTCATGTTAGTTCACAGTGCATTAACTAATGTTAACAAGATTTAAATAAATGTATTATTAACATTAACAAAGATAAAAAATTGCTTTATGCTATAAGTGCAGTTTATTATTAGTTAATGTGTTAACTAATGAACCTTATTGTAAAGTGTTACCCAATTATTTGTTAATTATATTAAAATATGTAAATCACTTTTACAATTTATAAAAGCTGCTTATACTATTTATGTAAACTGTTTTTTATTTATATTCCATTGCAACTTTAAACAGGTCTAAATAGCAACTAGCCATGGGTAAAGCTGAAGTCACTGTTACAAACTGTACACCATGCAAGATTTTAACTCTTTTAAGACAGGGATACACTTTCATGTAGTCTAGTGTAAAATGTGTCTTATATTTTCGCTTTTGGGGCACTCTCCCTCTGCCATGGCGGTCCTGTTTCTAGACACACTGATTAATTTGTTTCGTGAGAACAGAAAAAAGCCCGCCCACACTGACAATTGATTGGTTGATGTCCTGAAACAGGCCAATCAGGAGGCTCTCTGTCTAACATGCGCTAAATGAGGCAAACACACACACAGACGCAAGGTCTCCCTCTTTGCCGTGCGTGCACTAAATTACATATTCACATAGCTTTTCGAAAACTGGGACAATCAGTGTCCCCGGAGAGTTGATAAATTTCCCGGGACAGGTTATTAAAAAGAAGGACAATCCCAGTAAAACCGGGACAGGTGGCAACCCTACTATGTTTGCATGTACACCAATAATACGATTATTTCCAATAATAAAAGTAAGGCCTTAGTCGCAGTAAGATGTTTACATGACAGTTTTTATTTTCTGATAATTCGTTAATGACTGTGCTTATTATTCACACATAGCTTAATTCAGAGCACAAATGATGAACTTACACATACTGTCCATTGTTTTTATTTACTTACATTAAATGACAAACACATTCTTATGGACATAATTCGTTATTCTGTGCTGTGATGAAAACACAAATATTATGACAGTGCCTGTAACATTTTTATATGGCATTATTTGAGCTGTTTCTGGATTAAACCAGACTGCTGACAGCGAGTCGTGTTGACAGAGTTCAGGGAAAACTTCCTAATGTCAAGTTTAAAAGAATTTGTGCTTAAGGTACTTGACAAAAACACACGCGCACTTCAGTTTGTGCGGTATAGATGAGATTAAAGTGTTTACATGGCCGCATACTGGGATTAAAAACGATGTATGCCATACGATTATACTTGCTGTGAATATGAGCTTAATCACATTCTTTTTATTGAAGTATTGTGTTTACATGAGGTAAAGTATAATCGAAAAATTGCCAAAATCCCATTATAATCGCATTATGATGGTGCATGTAAACATGGTCATTGTCACAGTTCTCTACACCTCAGACATCTGCTGTGAGAGAGAAATGATATGTTCCTGCTCCCGGCAGTATCACATATGACAGCACACTATACATTTTAAATCTCTAGACAATGCTTTTACAGATAGTAAGAATTTTAACCTTTCCCTAACAGCTGTTACTGTCTCACTGTGTCTTTAAATTTTCCCATGTGAATTACGTTTTTAAGACACAAATACCAAGACACAAGAAAAAAAACGTTGTTGATTTACAGGGTGGGGAGGGGTTGTGTTTGTGCATGAGTGTTCTGACTTTAGTTCACATGACAAGAGAGACATGTTGCTAAATAATATATAATACTAGTAAATATTTGAAGTGGATCAAAACCTCTTATAAAAATAGTCTTAAAACCAATTCCCAATACCCATTCTTGTCTTTGAACAACTTTGATAAACTTTCCTGATCCATTTTAAATGCTGACTTCATTTCCCAAGAATACATTTTCAAATGAACTGTGAGCTGCTTTGGATAAAAGTCCTGGCAAATGCATAAGATTGTAGATTTGTATTATTTCATAAATTGTTTTTTGGAAGGATAATAAGCCTGATCTCTCTTTGAATAGTTAAACATATCATCATATATGGATTTGATAGACATAAAACATACTTATATGTTTATATTTGCAACACTTATTTTAAAAAACAGTTTATGGATTGAATAAGGCCCAATCCCAACTCTATGTTATACCCCATGCCTGCACCTACCCCTCAACCCTTGAAACACAAATAGGACACAACTACTACACCGTCATCATACGGCCTAAGTAGACGATAAGTTTAGTGGGCTAAAACCTAAAAAGAAGTTTCCCGGTGTGTTGTCTCAGAAATGTGATCAGACCGGGGGAACCGGGACGCAATGTAGGGGTAAGGGGTAGACATGGGATTGGGCCTAAGTATGTTTTAGCAGTGGAGAAAATCAGCATCACTCCTACCTCAACAAGAGGGTGCCAGTGTGCAATGGGTTTGCGTGGGTAAGTCAGCATTCCATTCCAGTGTTCTCTGCCCAAACCCTCAGCATCATTACCTACTCGACACACTCCTATGACCTCATTGTGACCTACACTGTGAAAAAAGCCAAAGACTTATATTACTTTACGGGAATATTCTCCTATTAATCTTGTAAACAACAGTGAAAGAAGACTGCAGGTGAACAAAGCATTCTAAAGTCATTTAAAAAAAAACATCTTAGAGAATGTTGACAGGCAATTTACCCAAATGGGTTGATTGTGTTTTTAAGATATATAAGATATTTTGACTTCTGTCCCACTTTTCATCCATATTTGTATTCCCTGACTGACCTGTAGTGTGAGTGAAAGTCACTGCTGAGTCCTAAGCGCTAAATAATACTACAAAGAAACTAAGATTTGTGTTAGATAAAGTTGGTAAAGTGTCAAAAATCTTATAGTAATAGTGGGTGGCAGTAAGTGCCCTATCAGCAAACATCCATTAAAAAGAATAAGAATGATGCACCGTCATTTTACACCTGACACAAGATGTCACCGATAACTGTATATGTTCCCATCATACACTGTCAGACAAATGGTCAAAAAAATGGTACCGAGCTGTCACTGGGGCAGTATCATTTAAAAAGTCCTAATACGTACAATTTGGGTGCATATATTTATATTTTTTTACCAGTATGTGTCATGATCCTGTCAGCACTGTATGTATTTTCCCTTGTTTCATGTGACAGGATCATGGCATCCCTTATTACTGTTGTCTTGTTTTGTGTGGAGAGTCACGTGGCCTGTGTTTTGTGTTTGTGTACCTCATGCTCTCCTGTCTTAAGTCTTAACCCTGCCCCCTTGTTCCCTTGTTAATTATTCATTATTAGTTAACTCCCTTCACCTGTGTGTCCTTGTTCCCTAGTTTAGTTCTCCCCTATTTAATGCCCTTGTGTCTACTGTCTTGTGCTGGATCATTGTTCATCTTATGATGATGTTGTGTGTTCTTGTTTTGTCACATCCTGCCCTGTTTAGTGTCATGTTATTCATTTGGATTATTGTCTTTTGTTTTGCCCCCTCGAGGGTGTTTTTGTTATATAATAAAAGTCTTTTAGTTGAGAGCTGTCTGCACTTGGGTTCTGTCTTCCCTACACATGACAGAATGATCCAGCCATTCTAGAACCCAGCAGACAGCTCTGTTTTTTTTTGTTTTGTTTACCAAGTTTAGTTTTGCGTCCGTCAAGTATGTTCCTGTCATCTGGTGTCATCTTGTTTGGTATCCGTGTCCCGGTATGATGAGCCATGTCTGCGCTCCCAGGCGGGAGACGTGAGACCCGTGTTCCTGGTCGGTGAGCCGCGGGTCCCTGGAGGGAGGACCGCAAGAAGGCGTTCCTGTTCAGGGAGCCGAAAGATCCTGGGCGGTGAGAACGCGAGCACGCATCCCAGGACTGTTAGCCGTGGGTTCCGGGAGGGCTGTCTTGGTGCTGGTTCTAGTTGGGGAGCAAAGGAGGAGTTCCTGCTTCCCAGACGGCGTGCCGCAAGTGCCGGCTTTTTGGAGGGAGAGTTCCGGGTGCCTGTTTCCGGCATGCGAGCCCCGCAGGTGCGTGTCCATTCGGCGAGCTCTGCGGGCATGTTCCTGGTTGGCGAGCCCCGCGTGGGTGTGGCTGGCCAGTGAGCATAGAGTGGCGTGGGATCCCAAGCCCACCTCCATGTGGTGACGGGTGGCCCGCTTCTTGTCTTGGGGGGTCTGGATCCCTGGCACTGTTTTTTGCCACGTGGACTTTGTCTTTATGTCATGTGTCATGACAAAGGTGTACTTTCCCCAGTGACAGCTAGGGAATTCGTTTGACATTACTGCTTGTTCTCCAATCACAAATACGTACAGCTAAAGTAATTATATCTCATTATTTTCATTTTTATTATTTACTTCTGTGATGGTGCAGATATCTGTGCATGACAAAAAAGAGACAAACAGACAATTCTCACCGGTCATAGTCCATAACAGCTACTAGAAGGCTGATTTGGTCAATGCTCTCTGGAGGGACATCAAACACTATAGCCTCATTGTACACTGGGTTTAATGTGTTTCTTTTGGTAGAGGTTTTTCTTTTTTTCAGTCTCCGACCATCACACATCAAAGAAACCTTCACATAAGGATCTAGGATAAAGAGTTCAAGTAGAAAGAGAAAATATATTTAATGTTACAGTAAAATTCTGAGAATATAAAAAATATGAGGGATGTTGTGCAATAATCAAAGAAAAGCAATAACCCAGCCCCTTTGTTAGATTATATTAAAGGCCTTCTTGCAAAATATTTTAGCCTATGTATTTAATGCAGTGCATGGCATACAATTGTTGTTTTTTTCAAGAAAGCTATTGTCAAAGCTACACCCAGCTTTCACACCACTCAATGTTCTTGCAACCATCATTACATGCTCCTCTCACTTACCCTCTCTGAATACCTTTCAGTATCTAAAAGGAAACCAATATGTAACTCGCCACCATATTATTAAGGACTTTACGTTATAGTATGTTTCCACTTACCCATGTTATGCTTTAATAAATACACCTGTGGATTAAATGTTCTCTGTGTGTCCAGATCTGGATGACAGATAAAGAAGACCAAACCAACAAGAACCCATCAGGTATATATTCTTTTCAAGAGTTGGTGAATTTTCACCACAGCACTTGAGAGCTTCCATCCGTGTGACTTACCACATTTGTTAATGTTTGGAACACTTTCAGGGCTAAAATTACACTACTTCTCTCCACCAACCAGATCAACTCGACTGTCCCCTGGCCAAACGTCAACATCGGCTGACCCAGAAGCTATGCCTATATTGTGGCCAATCTGGACAAGTTCTTCCTATGTGTCCCATTCAATCTCAGTGTCCTGTGGTGAGAGTGGTTACTCCTTCCATATTAACGTTAACTTATCCACTCACTACTTCTGTTTCAGTTAAAGCCCTGATTGATTACAGGTCAGCCGGCATCTTCATCTCTTCCGACCTATGTAACCAACTCCAGCTCAAGAAAAGACTCAACTTCACAATACAAAGTGCACTCAATAACCAGAAGATAAGATATCCTAACCCAAAATCATTTTATCTCCTGGGTTAACAGTGACATCCTGAAATGGGTAAAAAGTGCTTCACATGATGTTTTCCACTCTGGAATGACCGATCTACCCTGTTTAAGTGCTACCAGTTAAGAATGGATTAGGTTAAGAATAACTTTACCTCCATAGAAAGCCCCATTAAAAATCAGTCTGTGGACATGTCAACGATCTACCGAGGAGGCTCTTAAATAAGGTTACATTCATCCATCCACTTACCTTGCTGCATCCAGTTTCTTCTTTCTGGCCAAGAAGGACCAAGAAGTTTGAGGCCTTGCATAGATTTTTAGGCATTAAATTAGATCACAGTTTATCATTATCCACTTCCCCTCGTCCTAGGTGCCCCGGAACAACTACGTGAAGCCAGGATCTTTACTAAGTTGGACCTCAGGAGCATGTATAACCTCATATATACATATTTTACTACATCAGCCTTCATGTTAGCTCAAGACCATGGGGGAAAGAGCCTTTTCATACAAAGCACCCAAGCAATTGAATACACACCGCTCCATCTCCACTCTCCTGATGAAACTCCTGAAAAACCTGAACTCGTTAACCCATTAAAAATTATTGTCAGTCACATCCAATGGACTCTGTCAACCCTTTTCACTGGGATGCCCTGTTGACAGGACATATGTTCCACCATGACAACAAACTACTCTCATTCAGTCAGCACATACTTCCCTGGGCACTGGACATCCTGAGGCCAATGGAACCCTTTTGCAACTGAAATATGTTTCTGGTGGCCCAATCTGACTGAGGACATCAGAAGGTACATGAGAGGTTGCAAAAACTCCATGCCACTATTCATCTGAGAAGTTACTTTCTCTCCCTATCCCTCAACAACCCTGGTCACACTTAAGAGTCAACTTTGTCACCAACCTACCTGTATCTAGAGGCAATACCTCTATCCTGGTCACAGTAGACTATTTTTCCAGATTATCTCTATTCAGAATTATGTTCTCTGTTTTTGTACATTAGTCGCTGCTAGTGAGTGGAATAAGCTTCCTACTGACCACCTATTGGACCCCTCTCTACAGGGAAATCTCTCTGCTTACAATGACACCATAGCATTGGAGAGCTTCCATCCATTCCCCATCACCAGGCAAATCAACCCCAGTTGGGGGCAGTTGTAGCCTGGTGGTTAGAGTGTCGTTCTTCAAATCCAAGAGTTGCTGATTCGAGGTTCACAACTGGCGGGGTTGCAACTGTGTTGCCCTTGAGCAAGGCACCTTAACCTCAATGGCTCACCAGTCATTGCAGTGATAGTGTTCAAAGTGTCTACGCGGAGTCAGCAGCACTCAAATTGTATCTGTCCTGAAATGACGTTGATACAAAGCCAAGTTTATTTTTTACAATTTATTACAATCATTTCAAAATAGCTGCATCATGTGCTGCACTGTCTTTGCATGCAGGTTTCGCTAAGCAGGAAACAAATGACTTGATAGCCACTTTCAGCGTCATTTTAAGTCAGTCAGCTGCAGCTTTAAATGTTGTTCCTCATATAGGCTAGAATTCTTTCGAATTCACGCAGGGCTGCAAGAAGTGACGGACAGATGACATCAAAGTACTGCGAGAACGATTCGAGAAATCATACAGAGGAGTGTTTATCAGTTGTTTTCACTGTATTTTAAAGGACAAGTTCGGTATTTTAGACTTAAAGCCCTGTTTTCAGATTGTTTATGGTGAAATAGAATGGTTTTGACTGAAATTTCAACATTTTCAGCTGCCCTGAGAATTTTCGCGTGTTTGTGTTTCAGCTCAGACCTCTACAATGGGTTTAATGGTGCACTGGAACAATCTTTCCTAAAATGCATTAAACTTTCGTTTACAAAGACGTGAAACTCACCGAGTGGTCAGGGGTGTTCACTGGTATGCTCACACAAAATCGCTCCAAAAGACGCATTCCAACAGGTTTTATCGTAGTTTTTACCAACTCCATTGACATGTATTAGATGTGCTGTGAGGTACGGTATTACTCCGCGCCGGGAACTTTGTTTCTATTCCTGCAATTGGCAAAGGCGGATTAGCGCCACCACCTGGGCTGGAGTGTTTATTATTCAAGCTCTAAGTGGAAGAATGTACGAGTGTGAGGCGTTTGGGAAAATAGGTCCACAAGTTAACAACGAATGCTAAAACAACTGTTGGAACGCATCGTTTGCAGTAATTTTTGTGTGAGCATATCAGTGAACACCCCTGACCACTCGGTGAGTTTCACGTCTTTGTAAATGAAAGTTTAATGCATTTTAGGAAGGATTGTTCCAGTGCACCATTAAACCCATTGTAGAGGTCTGAGCTGAAACACAAACACGCAAAAATTCTCAGGACAGCCGCAAATGTCGAAATTTCAGTCAAAACCATTCTATTTCACCATAAACAATCTGAAAACAGGGCTTTAAGTCTAAAATACCGAACTTGTCCTTTAATGTCATCCGCCTTCACTTCTTGTGGCGCTGCATAAAGTCAATCTCACCTTACAACTTTGTCTATTACTGTTAGTAGTGATTATTGAACTAGCGCACATGGATTTAGAGGTTATTTATGGCCAAGCCTGAGGCGCTAGACATTTGCCTACTCTGCCTGTAGGTAGCGCCGGCCCTGAATTGTCAGTGCAAGTCAAAACTGCTTAAGGATGCAAAAACAACAAATATGAAAACATACTGTAGGCTACTTACAGCCTGTAAGTCAGAAGCATGGCAGAATTATGACAATGACCGTCATGTCCATGTCAACAGACCAAGGAAGTAAACTGTTGACTACAATCCTTGTGTTTGTTGTAGTCTGAGAAAAGAGATTTCAGTTGCAGATGATGACTCGCATCATCGTACTCTTTGTCATTTGAAACTTTGCATATTGTTAACATGTACTGTACTAAGACACACTTACACATCAAAGGAAATGTAAAATAATGAATCCGATAATAAGTGTAGTATTGTAGTTCCTTTGGTAAACTACAGCAATACAATCAAGGCAAGTAAATTATGCTTTTCTAATTCTTACATACATTATATGTACATTTATGTGGCTTTGGAGGATTTTGTAGTTTAATCCGCAGCATGCCCATTTATAATATATATATATATAAATATATATATATATATATATATATATATATATATATATATATATATATATATATATATATATATATATATATATATATATATATATATATTAGGGCCGGGACTCGATTAAAAAAATTAATCTAATTAATTAGAGGCTTTGTAATTAATTAATCTAAATTAATCGCATTTTAATCTCATATAAATATTTGACCTGAGAACATTAAGAAGTATTTTTACATGGATTTTTATGAATTGTTTGTTTATTTTTGTTCAACCAAGTCGTTGTACCCGGAGTCCACGCTGGCTGCTGTATGTTTTGCATTGAGATGATACTTGAGGCTCGATGTGCTGCGGTGATATGTGAATTCCTTGTTGCATATCTTACACAAAACCATGCTCTTATCGACGCTTACCAGTGATGCGCGGGTCAATGTATAAACAACCCGCCCGCAAATCGGACCGCAAAGAAAATATATACCCGACCCGCTTCCTGGCCCGCATTTCTTAAAGTAGTTTGTTTAATATTGCAGGGTTCGGGACTTCTCAGGTTTTGACTGTCTGTGTTCTGGTACCTATGTGCGCGGATGCCCCACCTCGCGTATAAAAACAACAAAACATAATATACTATATAGCCTATATTAAAATTAAAATATATAAAAATGTGCATAATATATTTTTTAAGTTGCACATCGTTTATAGGTTTCTTAAGTGAGATTCGGATGTGAAAAGCGCTGCATAATGTACGCGCCTTTAGTGTTACCATTGAAACTTAACTAAATTAAAAAAATAAGAGGTGATATATAGCTTTAGCCTACATAAATGCTTATTGCTTTAATGTTGCGAGTTCCTCTTCGACTTTTCTTGCTGTTATGTTTATAATAGTTCATTGTTCAGAGTTCATATTGATGATCTTATAGTCAATTTAAAAATGCTCTTACAAACTGACTCTATTCGTTTAACTTTTTTCCTTTACCTGCCGTCGCTGTTCTCTGTGCGTGTCCTCCGTCAAAGTAGCCTATTAAAATTAATATGAAGTTGATTTTTAAAAGTCTTAAGCACACCGCAAATCAAACGTGCTGCTACAGTATGCTCTAAATGCGCGTGTAAATTTAACTTCTGGGCACTGCCAGGCTGATTTTTTGAAAAGTAAGTGATATAGGCTACTCACTGCATGTTTTGGCATTCGGTAGCATATGCATCAATGAGATGCAAGGTGTTGCTTTTAATGTTCTTTTTAATTTATATTCACAAAACCTAACAACAAAACATTGTTTATAATTACGAGACAAATTATTTGAAACGAAATTCGTTTTAAAGTAGCAAACAAAACTTAAATTAAACTCGTAATAAACTAATTAAATTGAAACAAAACAACATTACAACAATATTTAAACCCAACAATACTCAAACATTAACATATAACAGACATTACGATACATGTTAAAATAATCTGTAGTTTGTTGGTAGATGTTTATTGGGCAAAACCTGCGTTGCAAACCTCCATTTACCAGAATAAATCATTTTTACTTTGAAATTGATGCGTTGTCACGTTAAAATCAGCTGTTCGTTTAGGTTCCGTCTACTTTTATTTACACTGCATCACAACCCCGGAGTTCTCGAACTAAAACAGGGTCTGCAGCATTTACGAATGACTCTATTAATAAGTGCGATTAAAATGCGTTAAAATGTTTAACGCGTTATTTTTTGTGTAATTAATTAATCTTAATTAACGCGTTAAAGTCCCGGCCCTAATATATATATATATATATATATATATATATATATATATATATATATATATATATATATATATATATATATATATATATATATACATACGTAGTTGTAGTCTTCATTTAAGATTCACATTTGGTAATTTGTTTTGTGATGTCAGGGTGAGCTTGTTTCTCTGCATAAAATATAATAAATACCTGTTGACTGTAGTTGAAGATATTGTATTAGCATAACAATAATAAAGCTATGAACTCAACAACAAAACAGAAATAAAGCTTTGCAATCTGTCAATCGAAGATCTCAATATTTCCAATGCGCACCTGAAGCTCCAGTGATGTCCATGGCCTTTAAATTTCTTGCTTTGATCATGGTGATGGTCAGACGTCCAGCAGTAGGCAAGTAACAGAGAGAAAACATCAAATCGCCCAGATCCACATTATCCTACAAACAGAACCAGACACAATTTAATCTTAAATGAGATTCTACCTTAGATGTATTACTCATTGACTGATGTCTTAACTCATTCATTGATAATTATGTAATCATTGAGGAGGAAATGATTTGCTCATGCTGGTTTGCATAACTTTACAACAGCACGTCAGCAGAATTAAAAAGTAACAGCCATTTTAACACTTGCTCTTGAAATAACTCAGCCAAGAATGTGAGATGAGCTCTTCTTAGACATATTTATCCAAAATTCAAAATGGCATCCATCCAGTCTGCTGGAGAAGGAAAATAACAGAAAACCCACTGACATTATTTTGAGATCCTTCAGGTCATGTGAATTTTATCAGGATGGTGACGGGATAGCAGTAAGTAGAGATTTTCCTACACATTTTTCATTTCAAAATTCCATATTTTTCCAGACACAAGCAGTGGTTCTAAAAATCGAACTCTTTACTAGTGGTGTAACAGATCGCAGTTGATCCATGATCTGTACGGATCACGACCCACGGTTCGGCTCGCATACAATTTGTGGATTAAGTGTATGCATAGATTAGAGGCAGAAACCAGGTCCGTGCTTATCTTAAAAAGACAGTAACCTAAATGAACCTACTTAAGTCTGTGTCATTAATGTTAAAAATTATATTTAATTTATACAGAAAAGACATTATTTAATTAAAGGCGCTCTAAGCGAATCTGCGAGACGTCACTTCTTGTTGATGTTTGAACTGTTTTCAAACAAATGGAGTGTAGCTAACTCCTCCCCCTCCCTTCCGTGCTTTATGAACGCGCCCAACCCCCACCCCCAAATCCTTCTTGTGGTTTATTGGCTGGAACACTTTGTTATGTTTCGTGGTGGTAGGTTTGGCCACTGTGTTTTTATTGCAGTTTGTGGTGCCTGGGCTGTCTACAGAGATCACGTTTTTTAACAGTTTGATCAGCGGACAGGCAGCAAGCAGATAGTGAGGAGATGTTTGCTGTATGTAACAAAAAAATGTATGGTCTAAAACGCGTGAATTTGCTTAGAGCACCTTTAATTCTATTTCTGTACCCTAACGCTACTTTTAGACCTTACTTAATGTGCTACTTTGTTCTTTTTTATAAATGTTTTATAAATCTTTGTTCTTATTAGATTGTTCCCAACCCTTTTTTGCTGATCTGAAAAAATTATCCGATCTGTGCCTCAAAAAACCTAATGTGACCCGAACAGTGAGTTTTGTGATCCGGCACACCCTTACCCAAAACACACTACAAAACGGAATTTTGTAAGGGTTTTAATAGAAACAGCTAATGGTTTATAATGAACAGAAATTATTAGCATTTTTGTGATGGTTTCTATTGTTATTTCAGTAGGGTACTACAGATATACAAATTTGCTTCTTTAATGAATTATTAATGCAAAGTGATCCATCAGAGATGGAGTAAGACTAAAATTTACAAAACATGTCAATAGGGATATAAATATGTATATATTGCTTGAATATTCATAGAAATGTTTACAATTTTGCTCAGCTGAAAGTACAGGATTATGACACAAATGATCATTATGGTAGCAATAGACCACTTGTGGGCGGAGCCTAACTGGTTGCAGAAAGTGATATCTCCGCAGTAGCGGTGAGAAGTGTTTTAGCATTAAACTGTGATTGTTATGGATCCGGTGTTCTGTCGAAGTCTGATTCCACTATGTTTCCCTTTAGTTCCGTTTTCATCACGTTACGTTTATTTTTTAGATAAATATGAAAGTTTAAATGGCTTGGCTACTGATATGCATGTATGTAATGTATATGTATTGTTCTTTTTTGCTAAATCAATTATGTTTACAGTCTGAATCGCTAAAGTGCATATAAGAGCAATACTATCATGTATTCTATGTATCATTTATTAAATATTTCATTATTTTCATGTTTTCTATTATTTCTTACTTATATTTATAACCTACGTGTTTGTTCTAAAACTATTATAAAAGTATTATGTTTACACACAAATTAAAAAGGCCTGTTTATATATAAATAACACTTTACATCATGTGTGTGTGCGCACTATATTTATTAAGTATGTAAACATAATAATTTTAGAAAAACAAGAAGACGACGTAAGCTAAGATTTAAGGAAATAAAAATAAATAAAAAAAACAGAAAAAAAATTGAAAACGATTTTTTTTATATTATTGCTTTTTCAGTATAAAAAACATTTAATCTAAATAAATTATTAACATAACATGATAAAACGCTATAAGAAACACAAAAAGGGAACAGACTTCGACAGAACACTGGATATCTTCTCTACTTATTTTCTATTCTAATTATTAAAAGATTTCCAGATGATTTCATCGCTCCAGTCTGTCCGTTTAAGGGCTAATTGCAAAACATAAACACCTACGTTTATCTTCAAATTGTGTCTTTGACGGTGGGATTCTGTAAAAATGAAAGCCATCTTTTTTGGCATTCTTATTCTGACACTTAACAGCACAACAGGACATTTTCTAGTGAGTTACCTTGCACGTTTCACTTGTGTCTAATTCATTTCCACTGTTTTTCTGCAACCACATTGCGCGCGCAGCTTGCAGTGGCGTAACTGTGACGTCTACTCGAAATTGGTCTATAGAATTGCGTTATAGAAATACACACCTAAACAACTTAACACCAAAGCACAATATAATCTATGAGTGCACACTCCCTTTATCTTTTGCAGATTTTGATTTAGTGACGCTGGGGCGCTTGAATGTTTTCTGGCCATTTTAGCGCTAGACTGACTAGCTCAGCTTTTCATCGTTTATTTATAGAGCTGATGGCTTCGTTGCTTGACCTAGGTTGTGGTGTCACATTGGTCTGGGCCTTAACTGTTGTTAATCAAGGTGTAGAAGAGGATGTTGGAAGAGGAGACTGTGCTTTTCCTTTTCATATGGCTTACAATTGCTGCCTCACCCATGTTGGAGATTTCAAAATATTTTACAAAAATTTGGTATTTAGCGTTCATTTCTAATTTGGGATCCTTAGCCAGCCGGTCTTAATATTCAGGATGGTTAAGCCAGCTATCATAAAACTTACATTTACCCATTGTGGCCGATCATTCGGTTCACACTCCAATGCAACTAGTGACGTGATTATAGGAAGCGAGCGGAGTAGTGGAGTCTGAGCAGAGTCGCAGAAGCCCCCCCCATGACGTATTTCCGCGTGAATGTCTCGAATGACTAGAATTTCATGCGCGAATGAAGCGAGTGAACTCAAATGTTCAAGCGTCCAACTATGCTCGAATATCGGGTTTTTGTCGCCTCTACCGCGGCTGGTGGAAATGCACCATTACTTTTCATGGAAAGTAATGCTTATGTTATTTTTAGTTACTTTTTCTTGGCTGAGAATTGATCTCTTTCAGACACTGCAGGTGTTTTTTATGACTGAAAGTTCTGCATTCAGAAATCGCATATTTCATCACAAAAATGTCGAGCTCTGGCCTGCCATCTTAGTTTCTGACAGGTGTGTGCATAATTTTATGTGACTACGATCAGTTTAATTAAGTAAATTTTTTTATTATTAAATTAATTAAACTGAAAAGTAGCTTGCATTACTTTTTTAAAAAAGTAACTCAAATATTAATGTGTACATTTTAAAAGTAATGCGTTACTTTACTCATTACTTCAGAAAAGTAATATTATTAGGTAATGCACGTTACTTAATGAGTTACCGCCAACACAGGTGATAAGTAATTTTCAGCAATTAAGTATCCATTTATGTCAGTAAATAAAGTAAACCACATTTATGAACTGTAATGTGTTTGTCTTTTCGGCTTGTTAAGGTTTAGTAAATTGATTAATGTTTTTAACTCTTACTGTATTAACATTATTTATTTATATATAGTTTGATTCATTAACTTAATTTAAATGTAAAGGAACAGTATGTAAGAAATGGATATCAATTAATCATAAAATGGCCCTGATATGTCACTAGACATTAAGAAATCATTTTCATTTCAAATACTTATATCACTGACAACAGTGGTCTGGCCAGGATATTGTCATTTAAAAAGTGGAGTTGCAGCCCTCAACTGATGTTTATGTTGTGTATTACCCACCAGGTATGTGATTGCAGTACCAGTTTTAGCCACAAGTTTTGTTATTGCAGTACCAGTTTTGACCACAATCCTACATACTGTTCCTTTAAATCCGGTTTATTGTTAGACACAACACATTTTAAATCAAAACAGCTTTACAGCAAATGCATGTTTCATCTTATAATCAGCAAGTATTCATTTATCAGTCAGAGGTGAGTGTCTAAGTAATGTCCATATGGCAATAATATACAGCTGTAAGATAATACAAGATATGTGTTTAGTTAACAACTAACTAAGCAAAAACATTGAATGGGTTTTATGAATGCACTGACGGGGGCCCCTCACAAGCGTTTGCCTAGGGCCCCCCAGCATCTAGGACTGGCACTGCTTACAAGTCTAAATGTCTTTTTCTGACATTTACCTACTACAGAAAACCACGAGGTAACAGTGGGATAACTGTACGCCTAAAGCCTCAGGCAAGTGATAACTAGGATTTTCTGCTTGTCATGAAAAGGTCATTCTAGTTTTGTGATACATTTTGTACAGGATCTGAGTGTCCCTGCCATTCAGAAAGAAAAAACCAATGCCTAAGGGAAACAGCTGGTCTCTTTATATGTTCCGCTAAAGCTTTTGACGCATACAGTACATACTGTAGCCACATAAACACACTGCAAAGATTTGGGAGAGACAATCAGATTTAAAATGCAGAAGTGAATCTCGATTGTTTGTGTGTAAGGAACAAGACTCACTCATACACAGAGGTAACGATGGCAACATTTAGAGATCTTGCATGTTCAACATTAGCTGTTTTGACCAAAGTAGAGTAACATTACAGCATTATGTCCTGCAGTGTTAACCAAACCACTATAGAGATGTTGTGTGTTGTATATCTTCTTAAAGCTACTTTGCAGAGCCAACTTTTGCAGTGTTGCCATGTCCACGTAATATACATATATTTTTTTAGCTTGGATCATGAAGCGATCAAGTTTTAATATAGACCCAATATAGTCCGGTTATGAGTAACCCACTTCTATCCTAAATAACCTTGAACTTGGTTATATGCCGTTTTTGCCAAAATAACTTGTGGATGTATGATATTCCATCATGTCAGCAGGTGTTCAATGTGTTTGCTTTCATTTCTTTTACATGTTTTAAAATGCATCGTCTATTCTTGGGCTGTGGTAGATGTTTATTAGACTTTCACTGACAGCACAAATTTTGCTTTGTTATAGCCTAAATTGCTTGCTGGGTAGCTATTAACACGTTTAATTCCAATTTTTTCCAAAACATGAAAATATCCAAATGTGTGAAATATACACAAAGGTACATAATACGTGCAATAAAGCTTATTTACTTGGCACTACCATCAGGATAAATAACGGAGATAAACCTGCATACCATGCTAATGAGCCACATAAAATTACCACAAGGGAAATTCCTTCACACCAACAGCCCTATACACAGAAACATTAATGTTACACAATATTTGACCATCCACTTATTGGAATACTTGATCACCGCCCCTCTGTTGTTTTGCACATACAAATAACATCAGTTTAGTTCATTTGCAGAGTTGACACGCAACTGCCTGCTACACCATCAAGTCAGATAATGCATCATTGTTCACCCAAGGACCAACTCCAGTCATTCACTATTATAGATAAGGAAAAATTGCCAAAAATTATTAACTCGTTGAAATTATAAACATGTATGCTATATCCTATACCTATCAGTCTATTAAGGAAGAAGCTATCAATGCCTCGTCTATCTCTTAATAGGTCAATGTAAATAATAAATACAAGGAAAAGAAAGCACTTTTAAAAAGCAGATTCAATTGTACACTGAAAATCTAAAACTGTAGTTCCATGCATTACAATTTTGCATCACACATTGATGTGGTTTCTTTGTTGTAATTACAGTAGATTAAGACACAGGCTGTAGAGTAATTGATTGCAGAAGTGTTTACAAGCATTCACAGTTTCAGGAATACAGAGACAGATGAGCTGATAAACATAATGTGTGTTTCCTCTGGCTCAATGGACAAGAAACCATGGTAATTTACTTGAGTTTTACTGTTAGTGCATTGAGCTGCTGTTTGTGCAAATGAGACCCTTTGGGACAAACCTCTCATTTTCTTTCACAATTGTTATTACAGATCATGGTCCATCTGTCTCCTTTGCTTGAGTTTTAACTTTTAACTGATGAGCAACATTTATTCTTTATGAATTAGAAGAAAACACAGGGCTCTGGAGATCAAAACATGTCCTACAGTAGGTTCTGTTAATCTCATATTCTTTACAGTCAATGTACTACTTTGGGAAACCTGTCTACTGAGTGACTTCAGATTGCTATTACTGTGATACCATGTAGTTGTGAACAAATAAGATGTCCAATGTTGTTTCCTTTTAAACATAACAGCATAATCAAAGCAACATAATTTGCGATGTAAGATTTTCTTCCTATTCACTCTTTCCCCACTATTGATGAGTTATCTTGTCAATTAAAGCTCCACTGTGTAGGATCTACTCCCATCCCATTACTTTCTAACCACCCCCCCCATTCGGAACGCGTTTTAACTCGTACGGTGGCCGTGTCATGTCAAGTTTAACATGGCTTCCAGTAGCTACAAAGCAATGAAAAAAAAGAACAATTTGCAATGTCCTTTGCCTGTGATCCATCAAAGCACACAGATTTATGTTAAACATGGAAAAAGTCAGATTTTCATGATATGTCCACTTACTAAACAAAACAGACATGAGTCCATGGTATACACAAGACAAAGTCCATGAAACAAAGTCTGAAGCCACAGCTCCGCGGGACAAGTCGACCGTGTGAGCTGTGCGGGACGGGACAACTGCGCAGACTACGGCGGCTCCGGCTTTAGTAATCACTTACAAAAAGCAACCATAAACATAGCTTAGACACTCCTTTTTCATCGACACAAGGAAAAATATCCCAGGGGCTGTTACACTTGGTATTAAGATGTGTTTTCGTCGATCGGATCACAAGTGGACGAGACAGACACATCACGTTTACACTTGGTGTTTAAATCCGTCTCCCCAGACAACACCCACCCCCACCCCCCAAAGTGTTTTGACTATGGTGTCAGTAAGACTTTGTTCGGTTGTTCTCTTTATTTTTCGAATTTGTTTTTAAACAAGACAGCTGGACGAAGACCTTTCAAAGTGTAAATATAACATTATACTGTGTTGACTATTTGAATTTTAACAGCAATGTTGCAACACACCAGTGTGAAACCAAATAAATGTTACCGAAGTACATCACAGCACTGTTTAATTTATGCAAAACTGTTAGCCAATTATGGCAGTAGGCATTTAGTCATTTAGGCACCATGCCAAAACCACAACAGAAAATAGCCTATAAGTGGACCTTAGGGAACATTTTATAACAAAAACACAGTTCACAACACCTTTTAAAGCTTACAAAAATTATAAGCCAAAAAATTGTGTTGAATATGTTAAGAATCATGACTGCATTTTAAAATCTCCAACTGACATTTATGCTGTGTAATAAATGTCTAAAGTGTGCATATCTCAAAAAATGCAGTTGGGATTGGTTTATGGTTTATAGATCTCGCTGAAATAGCTTTGCCGGTACCTAAACAAATTACTTCCATTGATCCATAGGAACATTGGATTGAATCTGTTGGTTTTGATGAGTTTGTTCTTTATAATCACTTTATAAGTCAGCAACAGATCAATATGCCATGACAGCTTTCAGTGTTTCCATCAAATACACACACACAAAAAACACTTAAGCTGTTCCAAAGAATTTTGTCTTCTGTGAAAAACAAAAAGAAGCAGCTTTGATAATCTTCTATGTAGTAAAGAATGCAATATGAAGCTCCAAAGGACAACAGACAGCATAACAAAAACCATCTCTGCTCAAGTCCTCTGCTCAGTAATTCCCTTTTAATCAGTCTCTTCAACGTCACGTCAATGACCGACCAATTGGGAACTCACTTAGGGAGACCAATCTGCTTTAAATATATCTAGATGCAACAAATCCACATTGGCATGCAGTATTTGCATCTCCTGGTGATGCCCGCCAGGCGAGTATAAATAGGCAGCAAGATGCTCCGCATCACCAGCTTTCCGCTTCGGAGCTGAGCAATCTACTGCGTATCTGAAGAGCCCTCTAGAAAGACTGCTGGCATTAAAGCGCTACAGCAGTTGTCTCCCTTTTGTGTGTGGTGACCATCTACCCCTGGGTGCTTCCAACAATTTACAAAAAAGCGAGTTATCACGTCAGTTAAGAGAAAACATTTGCATGAAAAACATTTTAATGGTAACCTGTAAAACTACTTTTACTACCAGGAATAGACCAAAGTCGCTGCACAAATTCAAAGCCTGGGCTGTGAAATGTTCACGGTTGTGTCCAGGAATGCTATCTCTGGCTGTGCCTTGCCCACATGTGGGATACAGAGAATTCCATTTCCATTAAACTCCCCTATTATGCAGGCCGGTCAAGAAATTCGGGGTCTTTGCAAATATGTTTTTCCCCACTGAACCTGCTTGCAAAATACTGTGCAAAATCAGAAAGGACGAGGAGCAGGTCTTACTAAAAGCACCTTCTTTCTCAGGAACTGTGCACCTTATGGCACCTGCGTCCAGATCTGTTGAAGCCCCATGTGTGGTCCTTCGACGCAATGCAGAGGTTCTAAATGGCTTACCCCAGCAGGTAGTGCACAAAACCACATCGGCACGAGCACAGTCTACAAGACAAGTTTACACTTTGAAGTGGAACCTGTTCACAAAGTGGTGTTCATCCTGTCGAGAAGACCCCCTGAGATGCCCGATAAGCGTCGTGCTTTTTTTTGCACAATCGGTTGGAAAGGTGGCTGTCCCCCTCCACCATTAAAGGGTACATTGCTGCAATCTCTACCCGCCATGGCCCTATAGAAGATAGGTCGGTCAGTTAGCACAACCTGGTCATCAGGTTCCTTAGGGAGGAAAGAAGAATGAATCCAACTCAACCTGCCTTATTCCCTCTTGGGATCTGTTTGTGGTGCTGAAGTCTCTCCAGGGCACCCCTATTGCAGTCAGTGCAATGAATACCCACTGCATTGTCCTCGACAAATAGGGTATTGAACCTGCACCTATTTCGATTGACGATTCATGCCTAGTGTTTGGGCCGGCTGACTCCTGTGTAATACTGAGACATCAGCCTGTCTATTAGGGCTGTCACCTTTTATTCGATATTCGAATATGCATTCGAACATGACGTGAAATATCCGTATTCGAACTTTAAATAAACCATCCGGTTTTTTAAATGCCATATGTAACGCATTTTTTACAGTAACACCTCGTAAGGAAGGAGGCTGAGAGTGAGACCGACGAGGGCAACTGTGCGCACGAGAGGGAATCAAATGGGACCAACATGAACCTATTGTGCATGTCAAGATAGAATTATAGTTCGTATATAAAATGACATATTAATTTTTATAGTGTTAAATATTATAGCAGAATAAAAGCTTGTGTTAATACGTTCGCATTATGAAATTAGCATGAATGAAGATAATTTTATTATTTTTACAACGCAATGTAAACTTTATATTAAACAACAACAGCATTTGTCTTGTAAACGGATTTGAAATGATCATGTGCTGACTGTCGCGCGTCACATAGACGACAGAGTCAAGTGAGATCTGCTTAACTCAGCGGTAAGTTTAATTTCATCTCAAGTATCAAAGAGTTTGTGCTCTCTATCATTGAAAACGGGCGAGCAAACAGCACGCGCAGGGTTAATGTACTCTCCACTGACGGCTCACAAACGCGCGGGATAGGCTTTGTATGTGTCCTTGTTGTCAATGAGATTACTTCTCACAAACACGCTCAAGCGCGGGATATATGTGTGCTTATCAATGACGGGCATTAAATCCGCAGAATTCCGCGGAGTTTTCAGCCGAAATCTGCGGGCGTGAATTCCGTTTGGGCTCCTATACTCCTGCTGCTGTTTAAGTTGTCAAGTTATTGTCTGTAACTGTTCTGATTCGTTTTTTCATATATAAGTTTTGTATTCATACGTTGATAACCTGCTGTTTCAAACATTAAGTAAAAAGGTCATCCAGACAGCCCAGTTTATGACTGTCACTGTTAATAATTTTGTGATTAAATCTCCATTACGGTGGGTTTTTGATGCGCGCCGGGGGGCGGGGGGGGGGGGGTGCCCAGATATTCAAATATATTCGGATACATTGCATGATATTCGAAATCCGTTCGAATTTGATTTTTCTCAAAAGTGACAGCCCTACTGTCTATGTGCCCAAGGTTTTCACCACTCCCTTTAGGGATCAAGTGGTGAACCTGCAAGAAATGCCCCCTGAAGAGGCAGGCCCAACCTTAACTTTGTTGTTTCCCACACTTTGTTACTGTACATTGACCGAACACAAATCTTTAATACCTCAAACATCTCTTTGTCTGTTACAGAGAACATCAGAAAGGAAAAGCTGTCTTCAAGCAGATGATGTCCCACTGGAGTGTTGTATCCTCCTTGATGTTGAGACGCCTTGCTGAATTTTTTTTTTTTTGAGCTGCAGGCTATGCAACACCTAACACATTTGCTAGATTCTATAGCCATTGTTTTCTCCCATGTTCTTCCCTTCAATTGGAAGAAATACAGAGAGCCCTGGCGCATGTGTGGTCTTACAGCCCCATTATGGCACTAGACTAGTGCCAAAAGTTCCATACTGGCAAACTCCATTGCGCCAGCCTTCATTTGATGAATTCTTGAAAGCCTTTGTTTGGCTTACCATTCACATGTAGTGACTCCTAGGGTATGCCCAGGGGTTAAATTGGGATTTGTTATGTGGGGGGGCTCTGCGGGGAGGGGTACTTCAAGGGGTAACATGTTTAATACTGATGATAGCAAAGCCACTGGTGTGTTTCAATGACATTCTGGACCTCTGATAGGATTTGATAAGTTTCAGCTTTAAAGCTGTGCCAGAGGTTGACCCAAAATATTTTAAAAAGAGCGTCTGAATTTTAAATGATGCAAATCTATGAGTTTGACACCCTATATCCATTTGTTGCACATGTCATTATGCACAATTGATCAAACTTTAAAGGAAGTTAAAAGAATCAACCTCCTTGAATAATTCTAGGCATAAGATGCCCCAAAAGACTCAATTAACAAGAAAAGGTACAACACACAGTACTGTATCATCAACATGTCTTATAAATTAGCCACAGAGATTCCCTATGCTGGTCAGCAGCTAAAACAATCATATAGTTAGGTTTGATTTGTGTAATCAAAATACATTATTTTATTAAACTATACAATAGTTACATCCAGTGTTATCCAGTTAACATAATGTATTTAGATGAGTGGCATACATACTTTAATCCTTTACACGTTTCTAGTCTTCTATGAAGTTTTCTCGACGTGGGCACCATTCTCTCTCTCTCTCTCTCTCTCTCTCTCTCTCTCTCTCTCTCTCTCTCTCTCTCTCTCTCTCGTCAAATGATCCTGCGTGAGAGCGCGTTCTTGAAGTTCTGAGTTTATTCGCTTGAGTTGCATAACTTGCGCGAAGACGCATTTAAAGGGAAAAGCGCGTGTTTTCGCGGCAATTGCGGCGCCCAATTCGCGTCATTTTCATCGCCCGTGCGAGGACGCGTCTGATTGTTGCAACCTGATTGCGTCTTTGCATTGACTTTGTATCTAATCTGCTCGCGCAAATCGTTGAACTTGCGTTGGTGAATATGCCCCATAATGAATGAAAACGCATTATTCCCTTCGCGTCAGTGCACACACACCAGCGCAGCGAGTACACACACAAGCGCAGCGGATACACTGGCAAGAAAAGAGCGAAACCTTCAGCCTATGTGCCGGGGCTTAGCCCCGGACGGCCCCGGCCCAATTTAAACCCTGGGTATGCCATATGTGTATTTTCGGCGGTATAGCTTAAGCCTGTTTTTTTCTTTAACAGAGTCATCTTTGCTGTCTCTGTACCAGTGTAGTCTCATCAAAGCCACCCCAGAGACCTCGATATGCAGTAAAATCCTCTGCGGTTATTCCATATTGTAACCACCACCTAGAACCTCCGGAGAAGGATGTGGCTTCCACAGCAATCCCAGCTACCGCTGAAATAATTAGCTACTCTAATAGCAAGAGCAAGGAAGCTAATGCAGAGCACTGGAAGGGGCAGCACCCATGGCTTTAGTAGGGATTCACAAGGTTTGTCATTGATGTGACATCGAAGAGAACGACTGAAAGGGAACATCTCTGATGTAGCCCTCGTTCCCCGAAAGAAGGAAATGCAGACATCATATCACGTTGCCATGGCTGCTGTACCACTGCTGAGTGGCTGGGTCTCCTAGGCTCAGCTTCTCAGCGATAGACTAGTGATGCGTTGCACTTCCTGCCTATATACACTCACCTGGCAGAGCATCACCAGCAGCCAATGTGCTTTTGCTCTTTCTAGATATACTCAAAGCTTATTAGTCTCTCTAAGCGAGTTCTCAATTCATTGAATATAGAATAAGATATACTATCTTCATTTGTTCTCTTTTTATAACCTCTCAAATATGTGTAGGTTTCCAAAAATACAACATATTGAACAAAAAGCTGAGATAATTGCATTTTTGTAAAGGACTTTTGTTAGAGATCCGATTCAAAACCATGATTAAAAGACACAGTGTATTTACTGCTTTTGGATCCATATATAGTGTAGGGTCGGATATAAGGTGGATAAACGCACCACCTAGTGCATAAGAGCGGAAATATGGATTGATGTACTGTAAAAACGGGTCTTTGGCAAGGAATTGTTTTCTATTAATTGATTAGCAAACTCATCAATGGTTGGGACAGACTTAACAGTGGTGTTAAATGTCTTCACCTACTTTATTTGAATGTGCAATAGAGATTTGAGAGCAGCAGTGGATGGGATAAAATTATTTATAACTATAGGAAAATGCTCCTGTATAGCTCAATAGTAGAGCATTGCAGGGTTTCCCGCAGCATATTTCAGTTAAGGTGGCCCGCCTAAGCTTGGAAACCCTACCGCCTTAACTAGATTGTCCCCAAAAAAAAAATTTGCTGCACAAAAGGCCGTCAAGTGCATCGTGGAGAATAGCGCGTACGTGCATCAAACCGCGAGCGGGGACACGCGCCACACGGCCGAAATGAGAAAGACGTGGTCCGGACCGTCACTGTCTGGAGGATGAAGCCAGTTGATAAAACATCTCGGAGAATAGCGCAATTTAATTTTCATCATGACGCATATGCCCCGCCCATCTGATTGCCACGCCCTCGGCCCCGCCCACCCGCACAACCCTACCACCTTAACTAACAAATTTTCTGCGGGAAACCCTGCATTGCATTAGCAGTTCAAGTGACCATGGGTTCAAACCTATTCTGACACTGTAAGCTCTCATATTTTTAGGGGCTATGTAAAAATTAATGATTTTAATCAGCAGTTTCAAGAAGAAACTAATTATCTTCACCACCTTAGTGATTATCCAACAATGTAAGCAATGTATAGGTAGGACACAAGTTTGATGGCATGACCCAGTAGAGACATTTTTCTTGCTGAAATACTGTATGATCTGTGATGTGGTGACACATCAAACTCTTCTAAACAGAGAGTGCACATTTCACAGCTCGAAGAACATGAAGAAGCAATCATCTTGTCCAATTCAAAAGCCATTCTTCTTAAACAACCAGTGCTAAATTACACAAGGAGCCTCATCCTCACAGTCTCAGGCATGTAGAGAAAATGATGAGGGAGGGAAATGGAAGCAAACACAAAATGTAGAAAAATAGGAAACATCAACACAAGCAGAACAGGTGGAGGAATTTCAATATAGGAGTGGATTTGTGCATTCCTTCAGTAAAAATACTTTCCTGATCTATTAAAGATTTGAAAGGTTTAAAAACCAGTTTCAAACAAAGATTTAAAAAGACTTTCTTTAAACTCATATAACATTTTATGTCCAACAAGTACAACAACACAACATTTTAGCAGACTAAAGGTTACGTTTAAAAAAAAAATCTGCTACTCACCGAAGACACATACTGAATGTCCCTGCAGATCTTAGTCTCCCTAGGAAAGTCTGCTAGGTCCAGAAAGTTGTCAACGACCACCTGCCCAATAATATCATGCCGTGAAAAGCGGTCAAAATCATAGACGCTGAAGTGCAGCTTTCTCGTGGGCAGGTCTGCGTACGCCACAGGGAACAGGAAGACCTCATCAAACACTGGGTTTAATGTCTTACGATGCACTTTGGTTTGGTGCTTTGTTTTGCGATCTGGTAGAAGGTAAATTTTCACATATGGGTCAGAGGTTCCAGAGAAGTCCTTGGCAGGCAGGTCTTGGGCTCGGTGGATCTTGACAATGAGCTGCTCCAGGTCACAGTCATATTTGAGAATGAAATGGAGGCGTCCACAGCTGTCCACGCGATTGCTCCGGTTATCCTCGCCATCCAGAGATCGCTGTTTGTAGAGCTCTGGTTTTAGCTGGCCAAGGCTCATACCAGTTAGAGAGTCCTGTCTCTGAAACTGGCTCACTGTGAAGTCAGGGTTAGACTGATTCATCTGACGACGAATTGAACTTTGCCTGCTGTCAAAAAAAGTATGAGTTATAAGCAAAACTAGTGAGGCTAACTGGAAGAGTACATCAATTATGAACAACAGAATATAATAACGTTTATAATAGTACATTGTTAAGATACAAAAGGAATAATGAGGGTAAAGTGAAAATTTATGATCAATGAGGTTAAACATTAATATAGTGCACATGGACATAAAGTGCCAAGGCCATTGTATATCACACAAATGTTCAGATTGGAATGTGCAACAATATACAATACATGCATGCCTATACACACCAAATATATAAGAAATGATGATTTAAGGGGAACACTTATAGGGGCGGTTTCATGAAAATGGTTTAGATTAATCCAGGACAAGGCCCTAGTTATATGAGGACATTAACTCCTTCCCTGCCACTGACAAATTATCTCATCAATTAAGAGAAAACATTTCCCTGCCAATGATGCTTTCTTGACGAGTTTTCATGGTAATCTGTAATTCTGATATTATCCACTTGATGGCGCTCTTGCCCAATTTGATTTATGATCAAAACAGCTATGATCGCTGTATATCCAATCATTCTGTTCATCACTGCACAGCACCCTTAGCAATGTAAACATATGCAAAACATTCTGTTACTATTTTTTCAGCAGGAAAAATACTTTTTAAGTGATTTTACTTAAAACTTTATATAAAAGTTGTGTTACACACACACAATTAAGAGACCACTTCAAGATTATTAATGTTTTTCTATTTTAATTTTCTTAGTAAAATTCTATCATTTACTATATAGATGTATGCGTTTAAGTAAACACTGATTTGCAGGAAACTGACAAACTAACAAAAATATGCAATGTTTTCAGATCTTGAATACCTCAAAGAAAACAAGGTTATATTCATTTACAGTACATTTATTTATATTCAACAGCACAATGTTCAATGCAAATGTTTACATGTATAATAGGAACAGTTCAAAAATGAATATTTGATGGAATAATAATCTTTTATTTGTCCTATCATGCTCTGTCTTTTACATTACTTTATGTCACTCCTAAAGTTTTCTTTTGTTGGAATTCAACAGATATTGGACACAATACATGTAGGAAAGATGATTTAAGGTAAAACTGGAGTGTCTCTTATTTTTTTCCAGAGCTGTATATATATTGCTGTAATATTGTACTTGAGGATAGAGCTGTATCATTCATGGCTAAAGATGTTTGTGTAGACATAAGCACAGTATGTTATTGCTCATATCATCATATAATGTCACATCACATCATATCAGAATTAATCTGATCTTTTAGTAGAATGAAAATAATCAAATGCGAGGAAGTATCTTATGTTTGTAAAATTTCATGGATTATACAAAACACAATATTATGACCACAAAATGTAATTACTTCTTTATTTACCTTATAAATTATATACTATTTTAATAACCCTGGCCATCCCTCAGCCCTATAAATAAGATCAATTTTATCCACTACAGAAATAAATAATTCAAATATGGTTGCAGTGCTCAATATGGCACAATTTAGCGCAACTTAAGGTTAGGAAACAAAAGTTGTAACAGTTGATGTTAGGTTAAATTGTTGGTTGGGATTATTTTGTTTATTTGTGATTTCAGGACACAATTTAAAAAATATCTGCATTCCACCATTCTTTTCAGGTTTTGCAAAGATGTGGTCACCAAGTGGCACAATTTATCTAAAGGGGAGACTTGGATAATCCTTGTTTACATGCAATATTGACCTCTGAAGCATTCTTATTGTTAGACACTGAAAATTGACCAGAATGCATTAATGAACAGATAAACCTTGACTTACCTGACACATGTTGAGGAAGGGTCTGTGACTTGCCTCTGCATGCGTGTGCTGCCATGGACACCATTCTCTTGAGTTTTGGATTCCACCTCCAACGGGATATCAGGTGAAGTGTGACTTATCTTCAGGGCTGCCTCAGGCACAGGGACGGCTGGAGGACATCCCGGTACTGCTGGAGAAACTGGGGTTGGCGGCACCGTGGTCTCCTTGACCACTGAACCTCTGGCGTTTTTTTGGCGGTCGAGAGTGGTGTCTACCTCTGTATAGATGGGATGGGGTTGAAGGGGTGGAGGAGGAGGGTGAGGCGGCTCTGGATGTCCCTCCTTGGTGCTGGGCGAAAGGCCTCGTTCGCGCCATGGAATCCAGCACAATTTCCAGGAGACAAAGAGAGAGACGCCAAAAAGGGCCAAACCACAGGCAGTCACCACCAGTGAAAGCAGGCTCACAGATATTTCTAATAGAAGAGGGAGAGAAATGGTGTGCTTCTATTAGGGTGGACCAATCAAAATTATAAGCAGTATACTAGTTGGTCAAATCAATTTGATTGTCTGTATTATTTTTTTATTTATTTTTATTCAACCAAAAGTCACTTTTTACGAGGCAATGCAAAGGTCATAAATTTGATCTTCAAGGAATACACATACTGTTAAAAAATTTAAAGATTGAATGCACTGCAATTTGCCTTGGATAAAAATGTCTGCCAAATTTGCACATGCACCATACTGTACAATTACAGAAAACAACAAATGTTAACTAATACTATTATTAGTAAACATTTGTTGTTTTCTGTCATTTTCCAGTTCAGGTTTAACACAGATTAGTGCTACTGGGATGATAAATAACCAGAACCTTAAAACTTTGATAGAAAACTTTCATGCACACACAGATCAACTGCTGCATTCATGTCTCACACACGGTAATTTAAGATTCACATTTGCATCTGTGTTTTATTCAATTCTTACATCTGATGAGTAGCTTCTTATCTCTGCAGAGAATAAGAACGAGACAGAATGTCATAATTATACTTAAAAAAAGAACCACCCAATTTATACACTTGTAATATTACACATATATAATTTCCCAAAGTAATATAACACGTAACAACATAATATAAATCGGAGTAATACAAAATAACATGCCGCAGTATAATATTATAAACCTGCAGGATTCAGTGGTGACATAGCATTCCCTTCAGTTTTGATGCCCACAGGCAACCAGTCCCAGTGGAAAAGCTGCAATCCACGTTGTACAATTTTCACAAGCGTTACTAACTGTAAAAATAATGGCTTGTCAAATTGTAGCTGTTATATTCATATTAAGCAAGTATGTGTGCCTTTATGCTAAAAAGAGCATATCAAGACATGCCAAGTGTCAAAAAAAAACCATGTCCCTGGTGACTTTCTGTATTCCTGAATAGACAGGCAGCCAAATTGATGAAGATGTGTCAATTTAAACATTTCCAAAATTAATGCTTGTCCAAAATACCCGTCATTCCATCTGGATAAAAGGATAGTCAGGTATCATACAAAACTGGTCTTACATGAAAATGGGATAGAATATATGATAATTTATAATTTCAGCAGTTGGGCACAATTTCATGGGTAATGTCAGTTAAACTTCATTTTACTTCATCCCACATAACAAATATTGCTCTAAAAGTAACTTGCAATTGTATGTTAAAACAGAAACTGTGAGAGAGGGGGAAAAGTTGCAGATTTCAGCTAATGCTTTTAAACAGTGTGGTCATTCTGAATTTGTAATGCGGTGGAGCCTGCAGCCGTACGAACTCTGTGTACCATGGGAGGGGGCAATATATTTGTACATAATTTTAAATTGATAATTTAGAGTTAATATAACTTTGTATGCTTTGTGACATAACAAAAAAGAAAGAGAGATTAAAGAAAAATACAGGTGTGCATTCAGGGGGATTGGTTAAAACTGTGCATAAGTGATAAAGTGATTGACTTCATGCAGCGCTGCATGAACCAATCAGCATTAGAACGATTAGTAGGCACTGCAGTCCAGGTATTTGTCTGTTAAAGAGTAACTAAACCCCAAACCAACTTTTTTTAGTTAATGATCTGTGAGAATGATGCTTTATTAGTGCTGTTCTTTGATTTGAGTAAGTTTTTTGACATTTGGATATAAAGTGTTTCAATACTACAATATATGGTGTAAAAACGTCTGAGTGCTGCCCTCTTGAGGTTGAACGGTGGCTACTGCAGTTGAATTTTCCTATTGGATGTTGGGTCCAAGAAATGACTCGTGACGTAAGCAGGTTCAAGCTCACCACGCCCTTGTTACGGTCTCACCACACACTTAGTTCGTCCCCTCTATCTCCGTTGGGATCTGCCCACTTTTCTTGCATTTTTCAAATATTGCAGTGGGTGGAGTCAGGCTCTGACCAGGGGTTTAGTTACGCTTTAAATTCAACAGTTTCAGCATATGGTAGCCTATTTCACAAACAAACGGAAATAAGTGATTCTGCATTTTACAGCCTTGATACTGTGTTGTTTTTCTATCTCATTTATTTCAAGGTAATTACAAAGAAACAACACTGAGCATCACTAGAAGGATACTTTATGGCAGGGGTGGGGAATCCTGGTCCTGGAGGGCCATTGTCATGCAGAGTTTAGTTCCCAATTAAACACACCTGAAAAATCTAATCAAAGTCTTCAGGATTACTTGGAAATTAATTGCAGGAGTGTTTGAACTAAACTTAACAGATGTATCCCTCCAGGACACAGGGTTCCCCACCCCTGCTTTATTATGGGTATATCAGCACATCTGAGAAATTAAGTAGAAACAGGCAATACTGTATTTTAAAGTCCTGATACCATGTAGTTTCTGTGAAATTACTTCATTTCTTTCAAGGCAGTAACAGATAAAGCCAGGAAGGAACAGGCAGTGCAGGTGGCCAAGGAGGTACAGCCAGCAGAGCAGGAAGCCACAGGGGGTGCCGGCGGGGCAAGAACAGGCACGGTTGGAAAACAGACAACCCAGGAGACAGGAGTGTAGGAGAAGCTAATGGCCACTGAAGCTTTGAGGTATACCCCCCAAAAATATTTCCTTAGGGAAGCTAAGGGAGGTGTGTGCGGCCCAGACGCATCCCAAGGCCAGCGTCATCCCAAGGCCAGTTTTTTCACTGCCACCACAACGACCTTGACCCTCTGAGTTCAGAGTACACAGCGGGCACTGGACGCGGTTCAGGGTAGACAACAGGTGCTGGGCTGAGTTCAGGGTAGACAGCAGGTGCTTCAGTTAAGGGAGATGTGTGCGGCCCAGACACATCTTAAGGCCAGTGTCATCACAGCCAACACAACTAGTTCAGGAGGGTAAATGTGCACTTGGCTGGAGTCAGGAGAATGAGCGCGCACCTCACAGAGACTTGGAGATCGAGCGTGCGCCTCTAGTGGATGAGGAGAACAAGCATGTACCACGTGGGGAGAGAACGACATTCAGGTGAGCAAGCGTGGCACTTGCAGCAATCAGGTGAGGTGAAGGACACTGGGAAAGTTTTTGAGTGAGCTGGAGCACTGCAGTGGTTTCAGGATGGGACTGGATGATGACTAAATTTGTCCTCAGTAACAATATTAACTTTGAATGTAGAGCCAATCAGTTGGAGGACATAATTTAGAAAATCAATAAGGGATAAATTGGATAGATCAGGAGAAATCATCATAAATAAATGATCACCCAGCCCCATCCAAAAGCATGCATTCAGCATGGCCCCAGATCAAGTCCATGATCTCTTCAACATATTCCTCCAGAGGACGCCCATTTCGCTGGAGATGGAGGAGTAAATATATAATTACCCAGCCCGGGGTTAAAAACAACCCAATATTTTTTTAGAGTTTAAGGGCGGTTTCCCAGATAATTAATGTAAGAGCTGTCCGAACTGAAAACAACTTGCACTGACATTTCTTAAAATACATCTGTGTCCTTTGTTTTGCCTTAAAATGCAAACAATTAATATTTTTAGTAGGGCATTTTTGTTAAAACTAGTTATATTCCTAGTTAAACCAAGGTCTAGTCCTGGCTTAAGCTAATAAATAATATTACCCTAACATTACTCAGTTATTACCATTCGGCAAAGTGCTACCAACTATTCCTTTAAAAAGTTGTTCAACGAGTTTTGAAGGGTTTTTGATGAAATTTCTAAAGAACATTTTAATTTTATAAAAATCTGTGGTTATTTTCATAAATAATTGGACTGAAATTAATCGTTATTATTATAGCTGTAAATACAACCTAGTATCACGAAATTTCTGTTTACGTGTCACTGTCACGTATTTGTTACTCAACTGTTTTTTTCCTATTTTCTTACCATTGTCGCTTCTGTTTAGGGTTAGATTTACATAAAATGACATCTTTACCAGTGGCGGCTGGTGCTAAAAAAATTTGGGGGGGGCGCAAACACACTAAAAATCAAACTTTTACTGTAGTAATGCAGTACTCTTAATAGCCATTTATCAGGTGATGAGTATCATTAGCATTTAATGCTGAAAATGTTACAGTTGAAATCAAACGTACGAAATAAACGTACTATGAATCTGTAATTAACTAATATCAAGGTAATCATTCGCACGCACGCACTCACGCACGCACGCACGCACACACACACACACACACACACACAGAGCAACGAGAGAGAGAGAGAAAGAGAGAGAGAGAGAGAGAGAGAGAGAGAGAGAGAGAGAGAGAGAGAGAGAGAGGTTGCTATAGACATTTTCAATCTCCGTCATTTTTTTTTTGAAAAACAGCGTTGTAAAGAGTCCTTCGCACTTTGCAGTCATTTATTATCCGTCATTTCATGTTTTAATTATTTTCATTTTCGTTCACATGTCCATTTTTAATCATAAACTTACAAGACGAGCATACAAGTCAAATGTGTTTATTCATTTGTTTAGAGAACAGATAAACGGAGACCGTGCATCACTTTACCATCACACGAAGCAGATGAATTAATGTTTTTTTTCTCACAGTGACAGCGGAGGCAATAAAACACGGAGCTTTATGCTGAACAGGCAAATATGAACAAATCAAATAACAAAATACTACTGTGATTAAAATATCAATAAACATTTAAAAATCTGAATTGAACTAAACTCATCTGAAACCATCTTATGTAATAAACGCATGAAGGCAGATTAATGCAGACTCTTGTCATTAGATTTTGTATCTTTACCTTAGACAGGCGTCTTGTTGCAGCGCTCCTGACCTGTAGTGTTTAACTTCAGCAGCCATGCGCAGACCAATCAGTGTATGACATCAAAATATCGCAAGAATATCTAGAAACCAGGGCGTCATTTGAGCAACACACTGCCACCAACTGGACATAAATAGGAATTACATTCTCAAGTTGAGTTGTATGGGCATCTGCCAAAATGGCGCTCATATTTTCTTTATCCTGCTTAATCTCCGTCAAAGACTTTTCGTTTAACGCGACCGAATACACACAAAAAGAGACACTAAAGTTGCCTAATCACAGGCTCGTATGTTTCTTTTTGCTTTTATAGCCATAGCACAAGCACATTTTTCCCTCACAACAGGGAGTACATACAGCGCAATATGCACGGTTCGTGAAGTTTCCTTAAAAACAGTGGTTTTCTCGTGGGTGCTTTTTAAACTCTACAACACTGTACAACAACAAAACTAACAACAAAGTTGACCAAGCCACGAAATTATATGAGCAGCACTCGCTCTCATTATGTCCACGCAACACAAGCTCAAACGCGCCACAAAAGTTCATGTCGTGACGTGCACGTCTATCACGCATTCAGACTTTAAAACAGCAAACAGGGAAAAAATAAAACTCAAGAAGACTTACATAATATCCAGCTAGCCAACTCCGTTTGCCATGAGAAGTGGTGGAGAACACAGACTGCCATCATTTGACTCCGTTGGTCGATCTAATCCAAGCTTCTTAATCCTTTATTTTTTCATCAATTAAATACCTTGTAAAGGGTGATTTTGTAAGGATAAAAGCATATTTTCCTTCATCTCAAGATATTTCACTTGCTTTCACTGATCTGTACTGTAGCTATCAGTTAACACAGCAATCTCCAACGCGGTTATGAGACTCTTCGAACCATCCAATCACAGGAGGTAAAAAACATTAAAAGCAATATTGATTCGCTTTCAACATAAGTGGGAGTGTTTGGGACGCACAGTCCTGCGCCCCAGGGCGGATCCGAAACCAGCCACTTAGAGCTCAGCCTCAGGTCACATGTTTTTACCCTTTTTCCTGACCTACATAGACACTCATTAGGGGTGCGCCCCAGACACACAAACATGACACACACACAACGAACTCAGTTTTGATTTTTAATTGTTTTAAATAAATTATAACATGACTAACAGTGAAATAGTACAACTAAATGAATTTATTTTGTATTAATTTGCACTATATATTTAACTTTTTGGTAACATGTTAAAGTAGCTTTCCTCTCTGGCCAGCTTTAAGGGGGCGGCGCCCCAGCGCCCCCTAGTGACCAGCCGCCACTGATCTTTACCCAAACCCAACTCTTACCCTAACGCCAGGCGACAATGGTTTAAAAATTAGAAAATATACAAAAATAAATCTGAAAAAAAATTGTATTAAAGTGACATCCTAATGCAAACACCAAATCTAACCCTAAACCAAAGCGACAATGGTTTGAAAATAGGAAAAAGCAGTTAAGTAACCAATCCGTGACAATGATGTTCACCCAAAAAGGTGGAAAACGTGTCAAGTGTCATGGAAAGGCTCACAAATTTACGTGACTATAGGTATATCATTTCGTGATACAGGTTCTGTACAAGCTATAGATAAATGTAAAAACAATATAGAGAAATTGCAAAAAAATAAATCAGCCATTCGATCACAAGAACTGAAAATGCACTCGATTCGTAACAGTGCCATTCAGTTTAGACAAGCACAAACAAAGAATTATTGAACAGTTTAGCTGTGCAAGTGAAGTAGCCACACAGGGTTCGATCAGTTTCTTGGTTTCAAGTGCAAAACAAATCAGCTGCCCTGGCTTCTTTAATGAATACAGTAGATTCCATATTGATTCCCTAGTCATTAAACCGAATAGCTGTTCTCAGGCACTGCTCTTTGATCGTGATGATGAGTGACTCTAATGAAATCCCTAAACTTTAATTAAAACCAGGAACATTAGTTAATCAGGAGTGAGCATTCAAGAGAGAAACTCTAACTCTGTTCTTTCAAATCAGGTCACATGACTCATTGGGATGGACAATATAATTGTTTAAACTCAGTGTCCTATCTTTGACCCTGTCTGGATATTTCTGTCCACTTCACTAATCACAACAATTACATCTGCATAAAGAAACATTATAATATCCAAAGCGGTTCTAAAATAAATGTAATGAATATTTCATTGCTACATTCGCTTTAATGCTAAACAAAATGAATGGTACCCTTCTTTTCTCCTGATTAGATCCCAAGAGATCTCACTCACTGGTTTTATTTCATATCTATTCAGACTCTGCCTAATAATGACATTAAGTTCAGTGATGGATCACATTTGTAATCTGTTCAAACAGTCAGCTGCATGCAGTAACATAAAACCAGTACTGTAACATTAGATTTAATTACATAACTAGGTCTGCTGGATTGCCTTTGAGCCCAAGTCCAGTTTGAATCATTTGAAAAAGTAAGACTTAAAATACCTTGTATTTGTATTCATAAATTCATTCATATCACGGTAAATGAGTTGCATAATTATAAATAAATATCATCCTCTTTAAATTTCAGTGTTTCTTAATAAATCTACTTTGACTGTTATTACTTAAACCAGGCACATACTATTATAAGACTTTTTGTACTGTGGATGTCCTGTTTATAGACAGTTTCACCGGATACATGTGTGTTGTCGCGGTTACGTGTTTAGACAGAACTTAATTCGGTCTGTGTTTGTTTAATGGTCTGGCTAGTGGTTTAACTCTGGAACAAATACCTCGTCGAAAATAACAAATGTTTTGGTTTCCTAAAGACAAGGGGAGATGGCGATCATGGATGGGTGATTCCACAGTTTCGGTCCCCAAGGGGTGTAATGAACAAAATAGATTGTAAAATACCCAGTTTTTGTCATTTTTTTATTTTTAGTTCACTATTTTGTTTAGGATAGATGTAAGAAATAAAGTTAATTTTATTCCACTAAGCCTTGGCATTATCGTGTAATGAGACTTTATTTTATTTCCGTCCCCAGACATTGCGGATGTCAGAGTGAGACGTTCAGTGCATCTGGGTTTTTCCTAAGTCATTTCTTTTATTTCCTTTAATAAAATCCAGAATTTTGGTGCATAACATTCATATTGATGTGTCTTCTACAAAATAATACTACTATCACTGAAAGTATAATTTCCTTAATCCACCACGATACAATGGAAACATTCAATGCTCGTAACTCCTTCTGTCCAAACAGTTACGAATGTTAAACTATGAATCTAAAGGAAACGGAGACATCATTTTTCCATTAAAACATCTTGTGTGGGTTAAATTCTCATATGCGTTGCTACATGATAAATTGTTAACGGGATAAAACAGGGGCAGAGAGTTTCTGTCAAAGAATCATAACACTCGAACATTTTATTCTGATGCTATGTCTCAGCGGTTCTGAAGTCAGATATAAGATTGTCTAGGTCATGCATGCTCTGCTTGGAAAGGAAGAGTTGACAGGATTTCACAGATTTCGACAAATGTGTGTAAGTTTGTGGTTTCTGTCCATAAGTTTACAAATGTTAAAATGTTATGAACATGGTAAACTTTGGTTAAGTAAACATTAAATAGACAATAAAAGACTGATCGTGGCACCATGATCAAAATAAAACTCTTTTACTGCAGTAATAATATTTAACGGGTATACATTTTGAAAGAAACCTAAACATTTAGTCATGTGTCAATCATCATTAAAATCGTAATCCTTTAATGTCTCATTATTTTTCTTTTGTACAGTACTATATGTGTTTATTCAAAACATTAATTTAAACAATTTTCTATTAACATCTTACATGATACTGATATATTGGGCTCTATCATACACCCGGCGCAATGCGGCCCAATGCGCGACAAAAGTTGTTTGGCTAGTTTCAACCCGGCGCAATGATCATTTTCACGTTTAACGCCACGTTGTTTAAATTTTGTTCTGGTCTAAAAAACAAGGTGTGTTCATGCGCATTGTTGGCGCGTTGCTATTTTGAGGCAACTAAAATAGACTACGCCATTGACCAACAAAAACCTGGTCTAAAGTCAATGGCGCAATAGTGTTTTTGTTATTTAATGAGCGAGTTAGAAATATACACCTATAAACGGGACAACAACTCGTGTTTGCCTATTACACACATGAATGACAACCAGATTTTGACTTCTTCCGGACAGAGTACTAAAAACTGTAGTGAGTTAAAATTTCCAACTTTAAATGGTAAATATAACTGAGTAGGGGTGGCACGGTTCACAAAACCCTCGGTTCGGTTCGTATCACGGTTCTATGGTCACGGTTCTCGGTTCAGTACGGTTCTTGTTGTTATTTTTTCTTTACATTTTTAACACTCCAGAAATGTACACTCTCAGAAATAAAGGTACAAAACTGTACCTTTTCTGTCACTGGGGCTGTACCCTTTCAAAAAGTACAGCTTTGCACCTAAGGATTTCATTTAAGTACCTCAGAAATACATTCTGGGACCAAAGAGAGCTTATTAGTACCTCAAAAATTCATATTAGTATCTCAAAGGTACATATTGATACAAAATTTTTACCAGTACATATCTGTACTTAATGGTCCATACAATTGCCTTTTTAAAGGGTGCTGCCCCAGTTAGGGTACATATTTTGACTTTTTTCTAACAATGTAGGCTCCTTAAGGTACGGTCAAAATTGCATTCTACCCAAAATTGCATTCTGTTTTGTATTCCTGTAAAGGTTTCAAACGGAAACTTAGGGTACAGCCCCAGTGACAGAAAAGGTACAGTTTTGTACCTTTATTTCTGACAGTGTATTATCTTATTAATGTATTAATTATCCATAATTTAGGATACAGTATTAAAAAAAATTTAAGCACATTATTGGGACCATCTCTGAGGAAAGCCAGATGAGATTTTGATAGAGCAAGAGGGAAGACATTGATGATTTCAACATGCTTTTCATTTATTTGGCAAAAAAGAGAATGTGTATTGCCATCTACATGAACTTTATGTGCATTTTTAGCACACAAAGATAACTTGCATTTATTAAAATGCCAACTTCAGTGTAGCTCTTAGATTTATCACTGAGAGGCTCCTTAAATACTGCAGAGAGAATATGTGGACGAGAGAGAGACACAACGTTTACAATTGTAATATTTAAATCCGTCTCTTTTGTCCACTTTTGGCCACTTCTGTCCTGATTACTTTGAGGGGCAATTTCTGAAATAAGATCGCGCAACTTTCACACGCTAGCAAAATGAAACTACGCGGAAATCAGCCGCTTTAATTTTATCAATGAAAGGCTAAAAATAGCGCTGAATACGAAAAGACGTAAAACACTGTATTCAGTACCTCAGATTAGATAAATAGTCGGAGAGAAGGCGATCTCCTGTGGCTGTTGGAGCATATTCAACCCATAGACTGCAGTTCAATCTATTGTTTTATTTCCGCTGTCATCATGGTAACATGAAATAAAAATATGTTTCCACACACCAAACTTATACGACGCTGGCGCATCCTCCAACTGCAGGCAGACTTCCTTTTCTCTCCCACTTGCCATTTCTACATGTAACATAACCTGCAGTACTTATACAAAAAACCAGTCACCTCTTCTTTCGCGCGAAAGGGAAACACGCTATCTGAGGTCACATACAGGGCATGAGACTACATTGCGCATGCCATGAACCGTTGAACCGTACGGCACACACGCGCTCCGAACTGAGACAAGCGAACCGAACGGTTCGGATTTTTTTCATGGACCGTGCCACCCCTATAACTGAGTATCATAAGCATGCATATGATATGAGATGACATAACGATGCCAAATAGAACCAAAAGGGCTCGTGTACAAAGATAATAAAATGGGGCCCAAAATAGAACCCTGAGAAAGCCAGTGAAGAAGAGGTATTTGCAAAATTCATAAAGAATGTTCTATCATGAAGATATGAGTTAAACCAATTCAAAGCAGTGCCCTTAATACCTACATCATCCTCCAAATGCTTTTCAAAAGGATCGAATGGTCTACCATGTCAAATGCGGCACTAAGATCCAACATAATTACAATAACCCCCAACCCAGCATCGACTGCCATCAGTAGATCATTAAGCAAACCAGTCTCTGTGCTGTGACCAGCTCTAAATCCAGATTGGAATTTATGAAAAATATCATTTTCAATTAGAAAATAAGTAATTTAGGAAGAAACATCCTTTTCTAATACTTGCAATAGACATGGTAACTTGGAAACTGCCTGATAATTATTCAGCTCTGTAGGGTCAAGGCCTAATTTTTTTTAGTAAAGGTGAAACCACTGCTTGCTTAAGACAGGGTGGCACAACTCCATTACTCAAAGTGCTGTTCAAAAGACAGAATGCTAGGGCACAAAAATATTGTTTAAGAAAGTGTTTATTGTGTTAAACAAAGTTTTGGGACAGTGAGCGGTTCTTTTTTATTAACTCTGAGACATAAGTTGTTCTAGCAGCTTTAACAGCATGCTGAAAATTTCTTAAGGGATACCTGTAATATTTCAAAAGAGATCTGTAATTTGTCACTCCTCCATCTACGTTCAGCTTGTCTACAAGCCTGTCTAAAGCCCGTGTATCATTATTAAACCAGGCTGGGGCAAAGATTTAGGCTTTTTTCTTAATTGGAGCAATATCATTTGTAATGTGCAGACACACAGAATAAAAAGCAACAGTCAATTCATTTGTTTCAAATGAAGGTCCAGCAGCTTCTAATGTAGACGAAATTGGGCTATTCGCATAGGCCTGGGCAAAAAGATTAGCCGTTGACTCATTCATCAGACCAAAAATTATCCATATATGCTCCCTTGGGTGTGGCAACAGACAGATAAAATTTGGGTGTGGCAACAGACAGATAAAATTTAAAAAAGAATGGTCTATGGTCCGATATAAAATTATCCTCTGTGGCCACATCCCTAACTGGTAGCCCCAAAGATCAAGTTCAAGTTTGAACAAATGTACCTCAAAGGAAGAATATTCCCCACTGATCCGACAGAACATTTAAAATGGTCTGTAAGTAGCATAGCCACCCACACACCTTGACCAATTAGTCTAGGGTGTTTAAAACATTATAGTTCGCAGTTAACAGCTCTGTAAGTAAACAGGTGTTAGAAACAGGAAAACCAATTCTTTAGAAATCATGAAGTAGCGAAGTATAAATGTTTTGTTTCTCACTGAACTCACATTTAGCAAAGCAGCTTTAACTCCAATGAGGTCCAACGAGTAAGATTGAGATAATGATGAGTACAGAAGATCCATTAAATAGCGGTGATCGGTCGATCCACGGGGTTTTAACAACAGAGGCCAAGTAATAGCCAGAGGCTAGGCATGATAGACCGTCCAAAGCCAAAGAAAAACATAAACAATCTCTAAAATGCTCAGGATGCGATGGCTTGCCATGCAACACGCTGGTGCCATCTTGCCAATCAATGTGTTCTTTTCAATGACGGGAATGGTCCAAATCTTTACAATAGAAATGATACAGCCACTTCTTATTCTCAGAAGTGGAAAGAGTAATAAATTATTCTACTCAAGTAAAAGTACAGTTACTTTATTGAAATAAAGTTACTAGTCTAAAAATCTACTCAAGTAAAAGTAAAAAGTAAGCAATTTTAACTTTACTCAAAGTAAAAGTTACTTTTTCGCAGTGGGGTGAGGTGGAGGATTCTAGTATAGTTCAAAAAGCTTTTTTATAATTAAGAAATAATTGTGGAATTTTTTGATGACCCATTCACATTCTTAAGTTGTGGTCGACTTCATTGCAAAGCTGCAAGACCTCGGAAGATAATGTGCATGGTGTCAAAACCGATTGCCTTGCAAATGAGCGGTAAAAACTCTGTCTGCAAACTCTCCTCACGTGCGTGAAGCAGCTACCTTTCATAGGAATAAAACACTAGCTTTGCGTCAGTGGAAAGTGGTCGTTTAAATATGGCCAGGGTTTCTTTAATAAGAATTGAATTAAGGGTCTGCATTAGCTGGTTTCTCTGTCTCCTCTGTGTTTTTTTTTTTTGCGAGTTTAGCGTGTTGCCCCGTCCATCAATCAATCATCCGTGGCACGCCTTTAACATCTTTTTTAACACTGAAATGCTTCTTGCGTGGAATGACGTAGAATGAGCCAAAGATACAAAATTGAAACTCATCAGGCTGGAAATGTGTAAGTCTGAAAAATGTGTAGGTCTACAAATGGTGGTACAAGAGGGACAATCTTTGTATATCCCACACCACATGGTGACCCACAACATCAAAAACTGTGTTGTGTTGAACTGTTTACAGCAGTACCCGAGTGTAAAGATTGCTGTTATCTGGACCTACATTAGTACCTTCACTTCTAGGAGTGCTGTTGAGGTTTGAGGAGGAGATCAAGCCATGATCTGTATGTAGGAGTTGAAATAAATACCTCAAATATAGTACTTGACCTGGTTTCTGTGTTCTGACACATGGAAGTAATTACCACATTAAACTTAATCTAGCAACATACTATTAATACAGTCATATTATTCTCGGCTTGTCTTTTTTTCCGTCTTCATCTGTTTCCACATTTCTGTGTAAAGCACTTTGAATTACCTTTGAAATAATTCAAATTACATGTGTATGGAATGAGCTATACAAATAAACTTGCCTTGCTTATGTCACAGGTGAGGAGCGGACCGCCCCTGTTGCGGGTCACGCTCCTCCTTCCGTTCCACCCCGAGGAGGTCCCAAAACACCCCAATTACCAGACAGACGAATAAATAAAATTTAACAAGTTTTATTAAAGATTAAAAGACCACGTAGGGGGATTTAAATACTTAAAAAAAGGACTTCCAGTCTTTAGCCTTCGCCTCCTGAGCACACACAGGGGAGGGACATTAAGGTACACTGGGCTCTTGGCTATGGGCGTACAGGTGAGTATATCGGGAGGTACACTGGACTCTTGGCTTTGGGTGTACAGGTGAGCATACAGGGGGATACACTGGGCTCTTAGCCTTGGGCGTGCAGGTGAGTATACAGGGAGGTACAATGGGCTCTTGGGCCAGGCATCTGAAAGCCCTCAACAGACGTATCATCATACACTGAGACAGCACATATGCTTTTTCCACACAGCAGCCAGCTCAAACTTCCCTCCTTCGATACTCCACACAATATTCACAGCAAATCCTTACTTCACATAGTTGCCACGACGCCACCAGGTGGGGGAAAGGGTTAATGAGTCGCAGTCGGGTGTATTTATGTAGAAAACAGCCGCCCAGCATCACCAGCTCACTTCTTCTAATGTGGGGCTTTCTCTTCGGCCTAGGGAGGGATTTCTGACAACACTGGCACAGCACAACACTACAATTCTTCACGTGTACACACGTCAAAAAAGACTCCACACACTCACGGTGAATTAGGGTCAGATTCACCACGTTGAGCCGGGAAATAGCCCTGAATAGATGAAAAGATTTAGTGCAGAGGATGGACCAGACGTCAAACCCACGACTTGTAAACACACTCCTTCCTCTTCTCAATGCGTTTCCGGTGACTTCTCAATGTACACAATCTCTTTGAGGTAAATAGTACACGTCAACACAACTGCTTCAAAAGGGATGCTTAAATACTTAGCTCCGTTTGTATTTAGCCCAATCCTCTGTTTCGACTTCGCCCAGTCTGCAATATCCACAATAGTCCATCTCTCCAAGCCCACCGATCGCTCAGTCTCACCCACAGCGTTAGCCGGAGTAAGCTTCACACAATTCTCGCCTTCTTCAGCCCCGTACTCTTTCCGCTTCGCTCCCTGCGACCGCCGAATCAACGGGGCCTTCTGACTCCTTCTTAGAAGGCTTAAGTTCCGTTGATACTAAATCCTCCCCTCTTTCTTCCAGAGGTCTGGTGTATATGAGGCCGATAGTAGAATACTCCTTCATTCCTTTCTCCCCTCACTGCGTTTCCGGTGACTCCTCAATATACACAATCTCTTCGAAGTAAGTAGTACATTTCAACACAAATGCTTCAATAAGGATGCTTTGATACTCAACTTCATCTATCTTCGGCCCAATCCTCTGTTTTACTTCACCCAATCTGCAATATCCACAATAAATACGTTTCTCCAAGCACCCCAAGCGCTCCGTCTCACCCACAGCATTCACCGGAAAGAACTTCACTTCTTCTCGTCTCCTTCAGCCCTGTACTCTTTCCGCTTTACTTCCGTGCGACCGCCGGATCAACGAGGCCTTCCGACTCCTTAGAAGGCTTGCGTTCCGGGAATTGCCCGGAAACAGGATCGCCCGAAAACCGACCGCCCCTTCCGGTTTCAGTTAACAGATACCATAAATATCTAATTTATGCCGGGTACACACACCAAAAGGGTTTTTTTACATCTTATACGATTTTCAAATGTGATAGACTACATATGAGTATAAAAATTCCTAGATTTAACCATTTTGCTCCTATAGTGTGTGTAATGTGTCAAACAGCACACCACACACAAACAGATTTTCAACAAGAGTTTCGACTGTAAATAAAGGAAATCTTGTAAAATCTCTCAAGACTTCAGAATAAGCATGGCGGACGATATGCAGGAAGAAATATCAATGATAGTGTTTAGCAATGATTTTCACAGAAAATTCAAGGATAAAAAAAGAAAATACTTTGGGTGAAGTCGTGGAGACAGCGGGAACATGGTATGTACAAGTTCACTTCAACTTCACTTTGTGCTGCGCCATGACTGCTTCCGTCTTCCATCATCTCGCTTTCTGATTGGATATTGTCAGCATGATCAGCCGGATTATCTTTTGGTGTGTTAGTATAAGTAAAATGCACATAATCTAAGATTTGTGTGACATTAAAATACGTGAAAATCACTAGCAGTGTTATATCTTTTGTTTACTCAAGAACTTACATTATCACAAATGTTTCCATTTTAGTGAAAATTCCAATTTTAAACAGCACTACCTTCTTCATCACTTGTCAATGGTGTTATGTTATCCTTGCTTTCTGCTTTTACTGCTGTAGATATCATATTTGACGTTATGCAGCACAGCGGTGTGCAGACAGATTTGTGGATGGAGATTAACCAAATGGGACTCACAAATCATGTTCATGGATCACATAATGAAATAACCTGCACTATGCAGTCCATTCAGCATCTGACATTAAAGTATTGTAAGAGCAATTACGGAAGCAGTGATGTATCGTATGAAATTTAACACATTACTTGTGCACTTTATAGACATGTTGTGGATGATACAAATTAATTGCTAAAACCATGCTTTGCATGTAGTAAATATATGAAAAATATTCCCATGCAGATCACGTGTAGCGCTCACTAGGTTTTTCTTAAATTACAATCTACTTTGATATATGAGTTTTCCTTTTTTTCACCAGAGTTTAGTAAAGAAAGTCGCTGCCAAACTTTGTTTCATGCGGTCTCTGAACACTTTCCTAATGCAGCCAAACTCATTTCAGTCCACAGAGTGTCAGTTTCACTTTAAAGTAAAAGCCACACAATAGCTCATATCTACAAACCCATAGAAACATTCCAACACACACAAAGATCTTCAAAGAGCCATGTTTCAGAAGTTCCCATTTTGCTGCCCGTCGCCCGTGACAATGCATAATGATGTTAACATTGCATGAACACACAAGAAATACTGATTGATTAATAACTTTAAGTATTTTAATATAAAGCAACCATTATAAGCAGTGGAAGATTGGCTGATTGCATGAACATTTACAGTCCAGTGTCATACAGATGAAGAATATGCATGTTATACACGTATTCAAAGACAGCCAAATGAACCTAGTAAATGGGACTAAATATGTTTCTTTTTTCTAAACCGAGAGTACATCCTCGTCTTTTTGAGTCTAAACTGCTTTAAAAGCTTTTAATAAGCATCATTATCCAATCATTTATGCTTAGATTGCCTCTTCCTCACATGGGATTTACCAGAGAGGCATATCAATGAGATTCCAGTGAATATAAAATAAAGAAAAGCTTTCAGCTATAAATAATGATTTGCATATTGCACGTCTCTAGACCTGTACAAGGTGTAATAATCACATTTAAAGGTGTAATGTGGGTGACACTGCTAATTGCGACCAACTAATCTAAAGAACTTTTCTTTACTCTAAAGAACCATTTTTAAAGCAGAAAGGTTCTTCAGATGTTAAGTTCTTTATGGAACCATTTAGCCTAAAAGTGCACCCAACCTTTTTTTATGATTTGCAAGACATTTATAAATTACTAAAGGATATTCACACTGCGGTTTATCAAACATCGTCCCTCTCTTTAAACCAACAATGGCAGTGAATAATTACACTGTTATGCTTTTTATTTCCATAAGGAAAAAGCTTAGATCCAAAACTAATGATTGCAAAAACACACGTGCCTTTCAATATTGCTCCTTGTAATCAAATCTAAAAAATATAGCATTTTCCAACCTTTAAACAAACAAACAAACAAACAAACAAAAAGAATTCTGGAAACCACAAGAAAGACTGTCATTCCAGCCCAGTGAGACATTAGATAATTATTGTTTTCTTTACTCTTTTCTTGTCTTACTGGCTTCATGCTGCTGATTATTTAATTATAGTTTACACATCCACTTGGTCTGAATGGCCTGATCTCCTACAGAGCAAAGTACCCTCCAACAGTAAGGCTGGTCAAATGCCTTTTTCTAATCCAATGGTATCCAGCTGTAAGGGAGACAATGTCTTCAGTGCATATTTTTATTTCTGCTGAAAGCTTTTAATAATATATATGACAATATATTTACAAATGATTAAACCAAATGTGCTCGTGGCATTTGAACATCTCGCCTTATCTTAGAACAAAAATAAACGGGTTTTCCTTGCGGAAGGTCTGCATTAATCAAAACATAGTTAATTAAAGTGCGTCTTGCAGGTTAACCACCACTGTCGATTAATGGGTACATAAATCACTCAAGATATGTGTATAATTTTTAAAATGTCTCAAAAATGGTCTTAAAGACCACTTTTTTTACGTTTTTGGTATTAACGGTTTTTTTACGCAATTCTGCGATGACGTCACGTTGGGGAGAAGTGAAGGAAGCCTCAGCCAGAGCCATAGAGATAGATGAGACATTTATTGCTGTTTAATACTTACGTATACAATTTGGAAATCATATATACATCGTAGTAAATATATAATGTGTTATACTGCAAAGTTACCATGATAATTATTATTTATGATATCTGTGGAAATAAATAAAACTTCGCAAATCTGCTGATTTGATCCATTCATGTCCTGACCACCAGGCTAGAGATTTTTAAACATCCTTAATCCACACTTACTAGTCTATCAAATAATATCTCAAATATATTGTTTTGTGAAATAAAAGAATGCTTTGTTATATTGTTTATGCGATAACGAATCACACGATCATTTTATACGCAGCAGCTGCAGCACACTCGGATCCGACCGCATACATACTGTAATAAACAGGCGTTCGGTGGCTTTTTACATCACGACAGACTATGCCATTTGAGGAGGAACCGCTCATTGATCACCGTATTTTTATAAATCCTGTACATGTTTGGACCTGCCGAACAGGTTGAGGACTTTCATATACTTTGTTTAGCAGAGAGGTTGAGCAGTTTGACCAGCGGGCTGCGGGAACCGGATGCATATCACGCCGCCAGACTGTGTTAACTCGAAATGTATAACTATTATCAGATCGACCCACCGGAAAAGTCCCGACTCTCTCGATTGCCATTCCGCTACTGGTTGTAAGAAAGTGAGTGCGTTTGGGTCGCTGGTCCCCGCGAACAGATGTGACGTGCCTCACTCAGCTTCCAGGATTAGAGACATGCTGCCAAAACCGTTTGTGCTGAAGATCGCATAAAGTTACACCCATTTCAGGCAGGATCATCCCCCTCAAGCCAGCATGCACGAGTATGTTAATTGTTTGTTTACTTTCTACACGAAGATATGCTAACGTTATGCTATCTGGCTGTCTGTCTGCCTATCTCTCTAGCCTATCCATCTGTCTGTCTGTCTGTCTGTCTGTCTGTCTGTCTATCTATCTATCTATCTATCTATCTATCTATCTATCTATCTATAATCTGCGCTATCAGAACTGTACTTTACTCGTCTTTCTATAGTCATTCTCAATGCTCTCAATGCGGCTTTGGGAAATTCTCTCCCCAGCGTGACGTCATACAGTGCGTTGTGGGGAAAAGGAGAATCATTGCAAACCGCTGTACTTTTTCATACTTTTTCGGGTTTTGTGATACCCAACAACATAAAATACAATGGATAACAGTTTAAATGTTTATTATCAACAAGCAAATTGCACAAATTCGTTGAAAAATTTTACCTGCAAATCGCCCTTTAAATATTTTAAGAGAGAGAGAGAGAGAGAGAGAGCTAGATAGAGAGAGAGAGAGAGATCTTCTAAATGTGTTTGGTTATACTGACTTAATTGCTGTAATGTTGCATTTTAGCCTGTGCAGATATTCTTTTGAGAATACTTGCCCCAAATATGACTTTTGTTAAGTTTAAAAATCTAAATATATCTCAAATGTAAAAATGCTAATGAAGTAATGGTATTAAATTAAGTGGGTCAGATAGTCTTAAGGGACTTGATATAATTTAAAATGAGTGAGTTTTTTGGTGTACACAGTAGGCTTAAAAAATTCCCAAGACAGAGCCACCAAGATTTGCAACTTGTCATTCCCAGTTGTGTTGTACATGCTAATTTAACAATTATTGATAATTTAGCTGATGTTTTATCCAAATGAATTTTCAGTAGGTCTAAAAAAATCAGTTATTATAGATGGTAACTATGGTTACTTGGTCAGTAGCACAGAATGGCTGTCCATGGCTCAACCCTTAATGCGTTTGAACCTCCAACCTCTCAGTTACTAACAGAGATATTTAGCTCCCATGGGCTACAGTATATGGCTCCAGTCACGTGCCCATGCATAAAAAAAATGAATAATAAAGCTGTTCATTGGGTTTTATCAATATTAATACTGACTTTCATAGTCCAGAATTCCTAGATGAATGCTAAAATGTATCTCAATCCTAATGAGATTAATCAAGCAAGGATGCTCTTAAAACGTGATAAGATCGTACATTGGAAAAGCTGAAACTAAAATATATAATAATGGCAAATTTGAGTTGATCCCCTATGATTCAGATATTTTTATAAACGGTATTTGAGTTTATAAACTAAACCAACTAGACTCGGAATACACACGAGGTGATATTAGGTTTAAATGTGAGATTTTTCAGGACGAAAATGAACACATAATGGAATACATTTTTCAGCAACAAGTCAATACTCAATCACATGTGAAGTACCCTGGACTTTTAACTTACATTTATGTATGAAGTAATGATTTTAAGAGGACCGTGGAGTCTATATTCACCACAGTTCACGATCCTGAGGAAGAAAAAGCACGCGCGATTAACCGTTTCATGACTGACACACGAGATTCGCCTACCTGAGTCTGAATACCTCGGCCTGGCGAGATCTCGAAAATAATAAATGAAATCCAAACAGTTTTCGTTCTGCACCTCCCCCTTAGAGCAAAGATCTGACAAGAGCTCCAGCGCTTTCTGACAAATCTCGTCCTCTCTGTCGACAGGCATTTCCCACCAGCATCCTTCTGACAGCGCGATCCCCTCACCTCGCGGACGGCATCTCACTCTCACAGACAAAAGCCGTGTAATGTTCTCATAAAAGTCTTGTTTCGTATCACCTCTCAGGATTTAATCGACGCGGCGGAGTTGCGATTAGAAGCCCGTTCGTGGTTCGCGTTGAGTCAGAAATCAAGAGCCACCGGTTGAATCCTCACGCGCGCGCGAACTAACGTGAGGGGTGGGAGCTCTCCACGCGCATCGAGGTGCTGAAAGGAACGCGCAAGCGCGCCATCTGATCGCACTGTGATTATTCTCAAACGCTAGCACACATACTCCTGGTTACAGTGCTGCCTTGTTCTGAGTTCAAATTACTGTACTAGTATCGTATATACGTCATACCCGATATTTGAATCAATAGAAAACCCCATAGCTGCCGGTTAAAAGGGACTTCTAATTTTTACTTTATCTCTTACAGGTTTGCATTTAGAAATTAAAGTCCCTGTAAAGTCAGATAGTTAACATTCTAAGTGTGTGACACCACAAAACACAAATATATGTTATTAACCACCCAGCCAAAACGCCAAGTAAATAAAATTAGTTATCAACCTCTTGGAAAAATATTTATAATGTGTAGAAACAATTTTCCAGATTGAATTGGAGACTTTAAAGTTGGTTTATTATTGATAACGTGTGTTCCTGTAAAATAAGTGAAATTACCCTGTGCAAATAAAGCAAGAAATTATATTAGCATTGAAGCATATATTTTGTATATGTGCATTTGGTTAGATGGATTTTAATGACAATTAAATAATAGCTTGCTTAATGTCATTTTAATGTTATTTTATTGTTTTTGCATCAATAGACTGAGACTACACGAAACAGCTGTTGTTGATGTTCTTATATAATACTGTACAACTGAACTGACCTCACAGATGATAAACAATTATCTTAATATTAAAATTATTTTATTTAATAATGTTCTTATTTTAACAATTAACATTACAGATGCCTAGTGCAGATGCTCACCTAATTATTAGGATTTATCATTCGTTCTTAGTGAATCACACACATAATGTGAACTGTTAACTATATTTAATTTCTAAAAGCTCTTTCAAACAAATGAACTATTTTTATTGCCTTGAAATAGCTATGATTTCATGTGTATTTTCAAGTTTTATGTAAAGAATAAAAAAATACAACTCTAGTAACATTGATATATTTTATTAAACAGTGATTATTCCTGTGCACAAGTCAAAGTTATTTGGCTTTTTGTCACTCTCAGTCAGTGATTTCCCATTGATGTCTCAAAGTGATAGAGGGACAGATGCATAATGATAATGTAAGTGCATAGACCTTGTCAAAAATCACTAATGAAGATGCATTCACCTGGTTCATTCTTAGAGGAGAATATGCACCTATGATACTGAAGTCATCTTTACATATCGGTGGAACAAAAGACATTTCAACAGAAAGAAAATTAAGTTCATGTTGTTGGGAGATGTTGACCCGAGTAGATTGACTGTAGTTCGAAAATTCTTGTAATGAAAAACTGTGACCCAATAAGTGTGAATGTAGGTTACAGATGCCACAGACAATGAACATGTGTGTGTGTGTGGGTTGGTCTAGGTGGTTAACGAGGACATGAATAGTGTTTAATGACATGTTTATTATGCTATAAACGTGGTTTACGGGGACACAGAGAGTGTCCCCATAAACGGAAAAGCTACAAAAACCATACTAAATGGTAGTTTTTCATAAGTCCCTTCCACACATACAGTCTTTACTGGTACTTTACTGGTAAATTGCAGTTAACATGTCATGTGTGAACAGAACCTTACCAGTAAATCAGTGCTCCAAATTTACCAGTAAGACAGGTTGTAAGATACCAGTAATTTACCGGTAAGCGCTATGTGTGAACGAAAAATATAGGATTACCGGCATTTAGAACGGACGACGTCAGACCGCGCTGACAGATCGGGCCAATCAGAACGTCTTTAAACAGATGACGCATTTACCACCACACTGTTTACGTTCGTTTCCACACCCATGCTGCTTAAAAGTCGAGCACAACTGAAGTTAACATCCACATTTCTTCAAAGTTGTTTAAAACAGCTTACCATATATTTGCCAAATTGCCGACGTCCTTAGCACACCCTCGGTGAAGCCTAATGTGCAAACACAGGTTCCGTTTGACGCCGCCTAACCTAATGTTGTTTGGTCACAAGCAACTTCGCGACCATTTGGCACAGATGTGAAAACAACAAAATACGGACCGACGATATTAAGTCATAACCTGCCATTGTGTACAAATACGACACGGAGCTCGTTTGATTTCGTTGAATACGACACGGAAATCGTTTGATTTATTTCAGTCTGGTTTCCGCAAGAAGCACAGCACTGAAACTGCATTATTAAGGGTTATCAATGACCTCTTACTCTCTGGTCACTCGGGTAATCTCTCCATACTTTTATTACTCGATCTTAGCTCAGCTTTTGATACTGTCTGTAATAAACTTTTACTGAAGCGCCTCTCAAAGATTGGTATCTCAGGAGCTGCTACTATACATCTCCCACAACTATACATCTCCCACTGTCATCTTAGATCAAGGTGTTCCACAAGGATCAGTTCTCGGCCCAGTACTGTTTTTTATTTACATTACAAATTATTCGCCGCAATGGTTTTCACTATCACTGTCATGTCAACTTCGGTATCACCCTTGACTCTTCGCTGAACTTCAAACCCCTACATTAGGCTGCGTTTAGAGGGAAACGATCTAAAAAGAAAACGCAAAAGTGGTGTTGCGTTATCACTTTTTATTCCAAGTTTATACAAGCATTTTGAGGAAGAAATCTGCGTGCATATGGTGACGCAAAAGTGTGTGATATTCGCTGTAGTATGCACTCCAGGCGGCTAGGTGGCAATACCAAGTCCACCAAGTCCACGCGCCTGCGTACAACCCTCCTCCTTGTTCTCCCATGTCTCGTCCAAAGCTGACGAATTGGCACATCAACAGTTTGATAGAGGTAATTAATGCACCTTCTCTGATCAGTAATACTAGCTGTGAATATTTTGTACAACTGCTGGAAAGACTCTTGTATATTTATCAAAGCTGCTATGGCAACTTGAAAGTCCAATGTATGGAAATAATCCAACATGTTTGTTGTTATTTTCCTGAACTGGCGTATGCTTGTGACGTAAACATGTACGCGACAAGAGCCACCGTGAGCAGACTTTTACTTTTTTACCCTTTAGACGGAAACGCAAGGGTAGATCTTTTTTAAGATCTCCACTTTGGAGGGTGGTTTCCATTTTTTGCGTTTTTAAACCCCAAAAACGCCGTCACAGTGTAAAGGCACATCCGATGAAATATTTTTACGTTTTCACCCTCGAGTGTTCTCGTGTAAACAGGCCCTAAGTCAACTCTGTAAAGCTGCATTTTTAAACTTGGCCGCATTGCCAAGCTCTGTCCCTATGTTTATCACATCTCGTCTTGACTACTGTAATGCTCTTTTTTTCCGGACCCCCAGCACACTCTATCTGACGTCTGCAATATATTCAAAACTATGCCGCAAGATTGCTAACCTACACTAAACGATCCGCTCATATCCCTCCATTTCTGTTTGACCTCCACTGGCTACCTTTGTCTTCTTGCATTACTTACAAAATTCTCCTTCTTGCCTTTAAGTCACTCAATGGTCTTGCTCATTCCTATCTCTCTGACTTACTTTCTCCTTATATTCCCCCTCAAACCCTCCGATCATCTGAATGTGAAATCCTCTGTGAGTTGAGATTTCGCCTTTCATCTATGGGTTGTAGGTCTTTCTCAGTTATTGCCCCTAAGCTATGGAACTCTCTTCCCCTGTCTCTGAGGACAACAACAACACTACATGAATTTAAGTCTAAACTCAAAACCCATTTGTTTAATAAATACTATCTGTCATGACATGTTTTTCTTAATCGGTTTCCTTACACTCAATTAGTGTGTTGCATCAGACATTTTTTTCAGCCACTGATTTTCCATGTTGCTTGTTTTTGTTTCTGTTTTATGTTATTTTTGGTTATTGTTTCTGTTTACTACACTTGCAGTGCGAAACGCAACCGCGATTGCTTGGACTGGGCAATTGTCCATTGTCATTTTCTGTATTTATTCATTGTTTGCTCCTTATTGTTATTGTAAAGCGTCCTTGAGCTTGGGAAAGGCGCTATATACATTAAACATATTATTATTATTATTATTATTATTAATATAATATGAAGGGGTGTAATTAGTCAGAGCATTTAGTTTTGGGTTTATAATAAGACAGAATTCAACATGGAAAAATGTAAAGATCTCTGATTAATTTGCCTTCAAGGTTCTTTAAGCCATTTTCCGTATACTGTAGATAATTTAAAAACCTGTCATTCTTTTTATGTGGTTTTGTGATCTTTTTTAAAATAACTTTCCTATCATATGTGACCCTGTCTGTGAAATTCAAGTGAAAGGGCCCTACTTTAGATATCTAAGCACATGGTCTAAACCGCACTGCGCAAGTTAATCTAAGGCACTTTTCCATTGCATATTACCCCATGGTTTGGTTTGGGTCGGGTCAGCTTACTTTTGGGAGCTTTTCCACTGGGCTCAGTTTGTAATATCCAATACTTTTTTTAGTACCACCTTGGTCGGGGTTCCAAGTGACCCAAGCTGATACCAAAATGAGACGCGAAAAACACTGTAGATCACTGATTGTTCTGAGAGAATCGTCACTACCAGTGCATCGCTATAATGTTAAAGATTAGCTTTCCCTTCGTGCTAGCTTGCACCATCGAGAAAACCTGTTCTCATCTGTGCTTACCTGTAAGTTCCCAAACTACTTTCCCAAACTCCTCCGATGAAAAACATTCACAGGATGGGAATCAGGATCACCAAAACATTTTTCCAGAATTTTTCCTAGCAGTTTGTGGCAGCACATTCACGATGCGCACGACTGCATCTATGCTTAAATGCAACTTAAATAAGGCTCAGCGGAGCACGTCGACCGACACCACGGGCGGACTGAGAAATAAATAAATGTATGGGAATGTACAACAACACTCTCACATGTGTGATGTCACAGCAGTAGGCAGCGCAAATAAAAGCCACGCTTATACTGTAATCCTTCCCACTCTGAAGTGTTACTAAACTCGATGAAAAAGCAAACCAAGCCAAAGTGAGTTGAGCTGACCCCACCTGACCCAAACCAAACCGAGGGGTACTATGCAATGGAAAAGAGGGCGTGTCTGAATCTACTTTTGCTAATATAAATTATACTAGTATGAATTATTTTGAATTGTTTTGGAATAATTAAATGGCTCTTTGTCAATTATTCCTTACATATATTAGATATACAAATATTCATTTTCAAATAATTCAAAGGACCGGAGTCAGTTATTACGCTTATCACACAGTTAACACAGCACAGCTTAGACTCAATTAGCAAACAATTACCAAAGTGGAAACACTAAGAGTCAAAATTAAACACACATCAATCAGATTAGAGTTGTAATCGGGCCTTAAAAGCTTGGCCCGAAAGGGCCCGAGCCCGATAGAATTCGGCCCGAGCCCGAAAGTACATTTTGATTGACAGCTTTTTAAAAGCCCGAACCCGTTTACAGCCCGAAATTATTAAAGTGTGCGCACGCACCAGCTTTTGTCAAGAATGAGTCATTTAGACGGGTTTTAATATTATTTATTAGGCTACAGGGCAGGCCACTTGGAAGTTGGAACAAAATAAAACCTCCTGTAACATTGTAAAATCTTAGCACTCTAAATATGCCCAACACAATTAGCATATTAATAGGCAAACACACAAATAATAATAATAATTTCTTAACAAATTAAATAAAGAAAAATTCTAAATTAAGATGGGAATTTGGCAATACCAAAAAAAGATGAAGGCTCCGCGGAATTTGCTGCGGAACTTGTCTCCAATACACTTAACATATACATATGCAAACACGCCAATAATAATAATTATTTCTTAACAAATTAAATAAAGATAAATTCTAAATTAAGATGGGAATTTGGCAATACCAAAATAAGATGAAGGCTCCGCGGAATTTGCTTCGGAACTTCTCTCCAATACACTTAACATATAAATAGGGAAACACGCCAATAATAATAATAACTTCTTAACAAATTAAATAAAGATAAATTCTAAATTAAGGTTGGTATTTGGCATTAACGAAATTAAAATAAAGACTCCACGGTATTCCACTTCTCCCCACAATCCAGCCGCAACGTGATGGTGAATAGCAGCTGAAATTTAATAAAAGAATAATGACAACATTAGCCTTTAAACTCTGTCTACATTATGTATTTAAGACTCAATTAATATTAAATTATTATTTGAAAAACTTTTCCTCACCAAGATTACATGTTTTTGTGGAGAAAAATTATTGAATCCACTGTAGAAGGCTTTAGCGCGGTTCTGCGCTCACTGATGGTGCGTCCAGCAGCACTGAACACCCTTTCACTGCTGCTGCTACTGGCCGGGATGCATAGTACTGATCTGGCTAATTTTGCAAGTTTTGGGTAGGATGGTTTGTTGATCTTCCACCAGCCAAGAACATCAATATCATTTTCCATGACAGCAGCCGTATTAATGTAGCGTGTGACCTCGTCATCTTCCATGTCAGCTTGCTGTACATTTTCCCACTCCGCAAAATTCGTTCTTTTTGCCGGAGGAGTGGGTTCGACTCCAGAGAGCTCTGGGTCTCGAATCTCCACATCAAGTGCACCAGCAGCCATGGCTTGGAGAAGAGTGCGGGCATGCGCATGTACAGCATCCCTGTCTGATTGTGACATTCTCAGCTGATTAAAGTTTGGCCAGAGGAATGTTGCGATCTTGTGGAGGTCTTGTATTATTACTTTACGCGCAAGCCAGTCTTCGTGCCGTTTACGCACGACAGCTTGCTGAGGGGAGTCCAGGGCGTTGGGCTGACAGTGGCATTTCAGTTTCTCACACCAGAGACACACACGATTAAGTGTTGGATACTTGTCTCCTTCAAGTTCCCTCTGTGCTTCATAGAATGGCTTCAGAAAGTCTATCAAAAAGCTCAATGTGTCCGGTGCTATTTTTTCAATGCGCGCGCTCTCCCAACGTGCCTCCAGCTTTTCATGGAGCTCATGATAAACAGTCTGTATAGACGTCAGTGTGAGGTACACCGTACTGAACCGAGTGTCTCCCATTTGCAGCAATGTTGTTGACAGTTGCGCAGCCAACCCCGACTGTTTAACGTACCTGACTAATGATTTAGCGGCAGAAATTGTATCTGCTATGTCCGGAGCACCGTCAGCTTTGGATAACTCGCCAGTGTCGAGTCCATGGCGCAGTACTGTATTAATGACATGGTCAATGCAGTCCAATCTCTGGTATGGTCGCAGAGCTAATTTAATGTTTGCCCCCTCATCAGTCACCCATACAATTTTGCTGAGAGATGAAGCGTCAAGGCCAAATTTTGTCACAAGTAGTTTCAATATCTCCCTTCTGATATTTTCTCCCGTCTTTGCCTCTTCCAAAGGAAACATTGTAGTTGTCAGGGTTTTATTTACCAGTTCCATATCCTCACTTATGAAATGGCATGTGATTGTCAAATAACTTATTTTCCGATAATCCTCGGTCCACATGTCTGTGGTCATTGCAACTGTGCCATCCTTCAACAAAGTTTTAAGTTTCTGTACTAAAGCTTCCCTCTTTTCTTCTGCCATGTCAGTGCACCTTTTCGCAATTGTCACATGGCGGGGAATAACAGAGTTTACGGGAACCCTCCCATACACAGCCCCGACATTAATTAGTTCTTGCGCCAGCTCCTCAAACCCCTCGCCATTTACGATATTAAAAGGCCTAATGTCTTTACAGCAAAAGCTAACACACTTCTCCGTCATCATTTGTTTCACCTTTGCAGGGATGGGTTTTGATGCTGTTACAAACGATTTGATTGTAGACTGATCCTGGGCACCGGCAGGTGTTGAACAGCTTCGACCAACATGTCTTATCAGCGACGAATTCCCTGTTGTTTTGCTGTCGTACTTTAAAAGAATGTCGCATTTCTTGCATTTTACATAACCCACTGGCTCATTATTCTCATTATGCACATGGTCAAAACTTTTCCACACATCAGACTTTGCTTTACTTGCTGGTGCAACCAAAACGTAATCGCCCGAGGCAAGCCTCCGTTTCACCTCCTCAGCATCCATTTTCGCGTCTTTCTCGCGCTAATCGAAACGCATCACATGACCGCTCATTTCCCGCGCAAAGCCGAAGCGCAAGCCCGAACCCGGCCCGAGCCCGTGTAAAATGTTCGAAATTACGGCCGAACCCGACCGAACCCGTCAAGTCCCGACGGGTTCCGTCGGGTTCGGGCAAAGATCTTCAGCTCTAAATCAGATCCTTCAATAGATAGATAAAAGGGACAGAATCAGTTCACTGAGCTTTGAAACAATGGATCCACAGAGAAATGAAGGGGGAGGAAGAGGAGGAGGATGGAGAGGAAGAGGTAGAGGAAGAGGCAAATGAGGATAGAAAGAAGGATGACGTGGTGAAGGAGGAGGGAGAGGACATGATGAAGAAATATGTTGAGGAGGAGGAGGAGGAGGAAGAGGGAGAAGAGGAGGCAGAAGAGGAGGGAAAGGAGGAGGAGGTGGTGTAGGAGAAGGAAGAGGACATGGTAGGGGGGAGGGGGTAAAGGAGGAGGGAGAGGAGGAGACAGATCACATTACATCAATAAGATTAGTCAAAATGGTGATTTAGCTGGAAATTTTTAAGAAATTGTTTAAGGTGCTTTTTAAATGTGCAATAAATTGGACATTCTCTAATGTTTGTTGGGATACTGTTCCAAAATTGCCCTCCTCTGATAGACAGTTTGTCCTAAGGTAGTTTTTATACATGGGATCTCTATATCTCCTCTAAGTAAAGCTCTGGTAGAATAACCTCAGTTAGACCTTGGTTTACAGTTTTTTACGATTGCTTACACACAAAATCTTTTCATGTCACACGATTTTTGAAACCTCTCACTCAAAGTGCAAAACTACATGCCAAATCTTCAAAACCATAAGCTATTTCTCAGGCTTTGACTCAGTTTTCAATTGAATAAAACACTTTTTTCAAAACACTACATACACACAATCTACACACAATTCTCTACCTAAAACACACAGATCTATGAGGAAGTGACTTGCTTTCCTTTTCCAAACACAACCAATCAAAATGCTACACTTATTCACCAGGTCACACAGACACACTTCTCACATGTGTAAATGTCACAAGGTGACGATCTTTTAGGGGGCGGAACCAAAGTTGGGAAAGTTTGGTTCCACCCAGAAGTGTTTCCGCCCAGACCGGAAGAACCGAACACCGGACTTCCGGTAGCGCCGTAAGAGGGAAAATTAGGAAATTCAATGCACCTGTGCCTAGTTGAGAACAGCGGTTGGTGATTGGAAGATACGCTGAACAAGGCAGTACTTAAGGCTGAGTTTATTCACAGTCAGGAGACCTTTTGGGTGTGTGTGTAAGCACTGTGTTGTGCCCGCTGGTACGCTGTTTTGTGGCTGTTTAACTCTCTCTCTCTCACAGGCTGGAACGATAAATTGTGAGGACATCGTGAACCTTAAAGGTTGTGAGGAGAACGAACATTTGACGGATTGAGACGAAGTGAAAAAGGGGATTTAAAACGGCATCGCTGTGAGTACTAGATCAAGCTGAAAGTGACTTGTGTATTGACCTGGTTTATGTGAACTCCCTTCAGGAGAAGGAGGACGGCCCTACCCCTCATAGAGCGTGGTGGGTGAGCTGAGGAAATACTTACCGAAGCAGACACAATAACGACATCACTAGCTGGGCCGCATATTTCCATCGCCAAACCTGAACTAAGCGAAGTGAGGGAAGACGGGCGTTCTTTTCATACACTTGGAGTGGTGGGTGAGTCTTTGTGCTGTGGAAACCTTTATTTTTGACGTGGTGCTGTATATTGCTGTGGGTTGCTGTGTTTGGCTGTATGTTTTGTCAGATTAACCCCCGCCTTCACACACTTCGTCAAGGGAAGGCAAAGAGGCTGCTGGCGTAGTTAGTTCAGTACAGCATACGTTGTGAGCGTGCTTCGGGCCTCCAGAAATAGTACGGTGCTCAGAAACAATTTTTCCCCTGTCTAGCCATTGGGCGGATGTGAAGAGTGGCGGTGAAGAGCTGAGAAAACAGCAGAGGTGTGAGTACGATTTTGGGCTATTATTGTTGATGTCTCCAATTACATAAGCATTGTTGTTGCAGAGAGCGAGGTGACGTAATTCCTTCGTCCCGTGGCCTCTACAAAGGGGCGCCCCTGTCCAGAGTTCAAACACCTGACGGTAACGAGGAAAGGGCAGCGCTCGGCCCGGTGAGACGTTGGGATATTCCGCCCCTCTGCTACCATCTACTGGTCGTAAGGGTTCGCCCCCGACGCCATCTAGGAACTACTTACCCCAGTACACGTCGCGCGGACTGCTGTAAGCCCGCTACTGTGTTTCCGTGCCCAAGTCGATACCTGTGGAGAGAAGAGGAGAGAGAGTGATTATTCTGAGGAGAAGCAGAGTAAAACCTGTACTTACGGTACACTGAGTCTAGCCGAGAGGTGAGAGCCATCTTAAAGCAAATTAACTGTGCTTCTGTGTCCAAGCCGATACCTGTGGAGAAAAGAGGAGAGAGAGTGATTATTCTGAGGAGAAACAGAGTAAAACCTGTACTTACGGTACGCTGAGTCCAGCCAAGAGGTGAGAGCCATCGTAAAGCAAACTAACTGTGCTTCTGTGTCCAAGTCGATACCTGTAGAGAGAAGAGGAGAGAAAGTGAATATTCTGAGGAGAAACCGAGCAAGACCTGTACTTACGGTACGCTGAGTCCAGTCGAGAGGTGAGAGCCATCTTGGAGCCTACTAATTGTGCTTCTGTGTCCAAGTCGATACCTGTGGAGCGAAGAGGAGAGAGAGTGATTATTTAGAGGAGAAACGGTGTAAAACCTGTACTTACGGTACGCTGAGTCCAGCCAAGAGGTGAGAGCCATCGTAAAGCAAACTAACTGTGCTTTGTGTCCAAGTCGATACCTGTGGAGAGAAGAGGAGAGAGAGTGATTATTCTGAGGAGAAACGGAGTGAAAACCTGTACTTACGGTACGCTAAGTCCAGCCAAGAGGTGAGAGCCATCGTAAAGCAAACTAACTGTGCTTTGTGTCCAAGTCGATACCTGTGGAGAGAAGAGGAGAGAGAGTGATTATTCTGAGGAGAAACAGAGTGAAAACCTGTACTTACGGTACGCTGAGTCCAGCCAAGAGGTGAGAGTCATCGTAAAGCAAACTAACTGTGCTTCTGTGTCCAAGTCGATACCTGTAGAGAGAAGAGGAGAGAAAGTGAATATTCTGAGGAGAAACCGAGCAAGACCTGCACTTACGGTACGCTGAGTCCAGTCGAGAGGTGAGAGCCATCTTAAAGCAAATTAACTGTGCTTCTGTGTCCAAGTCGATACCTGTGGAGAGAAGAGGAGAGAAAGTGAATATTCTGAGGAGAAACAGAGCAAGACCTGTACTTACGGTACGCTGAGTCCAGTCGAGAGGTGAGAGCCATCTTGGAGCCTACTAATTGTGCTTCTGTGTCCAAGTCGATACCTGTGGAGAGAAGAGGAGAGTGAGTGATTATTCTAAGGAGAAACAGAGTAAAACCTGTACTTACGGTACGCTGAGTCCAGCCAAGAGGTGAGAACCATCCACACCGAATTAACCGTGTCTCTATGCCCCAGTTGCTACCTGTGCAGAGATAGAGAGAAAGTAGTGAGCGACACGACAAGAGCTGTGCAAGTACGAGGAAAAGCCTCCACAAGGGAGATCCAGGTACGCAACCCCAATATTAACCCCCCACACTCATTTGGCCTGAGTCCCACGTCCTGGACCCCCGTGGGCCCCTTGCTTCTCGTTACCCCCGGCTGAGGCCCACCTGGAGGGCAGAGCCAGATACTAGTTTTAAAGTTCCCTTCCCCATTTCCCCACTACATTTTAAATATTTAAATAAAGATTGTTTTAATACTTACCTGTTCTCGTGTTGTCTGGTCATTGGGTTGGCTTTGGGGACCTCCTCGAGGTGGAAGTTGAGAAGGGGCGTGGCTTAGCCATTAACAGCCAGCCCCTGGGCGGTGACATAAACACTAAATGCTTAACTGATCACATACCAATCACTGCTTTACTTTACAGTAGTATAGATAGGCATAGAAATAGGTCAAAGGTCAGACCTGTTTTGGCAATCTGCACCCCACCCGCGAATTCATGCTGCACATGCGTCGAAAGGGTTTATGATAAAAGACACGCGTGTGTGTGTAAAACACTTTAGAACTATGTGTCACTATCATTTGGTTTCGGTTTAAAAACATGCAGGAATTTGAAAATAGAATGCAGGACTTGCTTGATGTTTAAAGAGTTATTAAGAGAGATAAAGTTTGGGAACTGATTTATGTTAAAAAGTTATTTAGTGTTATAAAAACGAAAAACGTTTTAAAAAACGAATTAATCTTCATTTAAATAAATAAATAATCAGATATTTGTTTAAAATTTCAAATAACAGTATGCTCTATTATTTAAAAATCAGTTTATGATTAGAAATGAACATGTGAACAAATAAAAATTATTATCATTAAAACATGAAATGACGGATAATAACTGACTGCAACGAAATCTTTACAACGCTGCTCGTAAAAAAAATTACAGAAATTGAAAAAGTCTAACGCAACCTCTGGTGTGTGTGTGTGTGTGTGTGTGTGTGAATGATTACCTTGATGAATTAATTACTGATAATAAACCCACATTCACTCGAATTCACGGATTAATAAAACATTTATTTCATTCTTTAACAGTTGACTTCAACAGTAACAATTTCAGCATTTTAGCTAAGCAGTAATGATATTCATCACCTGATAAATTGATATTTACCGTCCTGCATTACTACAGTTAAAATTTGATTTTGAGTTTGTTTGCCCTAATTTGTTTTTGCACCAGCTGCCACTGCATACAGCTAACTTTTAAACACACTCTTTTCTGTTAAAAGTCCAAATTGTGAAAAAAAATCAATTAAGCAAGTATATATTAGGCAATCTCTTTCATTTTTTGTATCTCTTTAGCAGGACATTATATACCGTTCTTCTTTCTAAAAGCCTTTCATCACCAGACTCCCAGCTGGGGGCTGATAGAAGTGTAGCTGTCATTCCTATCAGTAAGGTGGAGCCTCCTGAGTGTTGTAGGTTACTGCACTTGTTAACATTGCTGCTCTTTCTTTGGGGAAAATGTTCACACATCTGCCTGTGTGTGTGTGCGCACGTGTGTGTGTGTGTGTGTGTGTGTGTGTGTGCATGTGTGAGGTGGCAGCTACTGTATGGTGCTACTGGCTTTGACAACTTGTTTCATAGCAACAGTCATTGTAGCCTTGATAAACGGCTTGACTTCCAACTGATAGCATTAGCCTTGAGTTATTGCTCAATAAACAAAATCTGTGCAGTGCTGTCTTATATGGGCGTAGCTCTTGAACTCACAAAATGCATCATTATGTTAACAAAAAAACAAAAAAAAAACAGAGATCTCTTGTACTTACACAATAGCATTTTACAAGAACTTTATGTAGCTTTTCACCAGTAAAAAAGACCTTCTCCTCAGAAGAATTGACAGAATCTATAGGAAGAATGGTTAACCAGAGACTCCCAGTTACTACTGAACCCCAGGAAAATATATTTCACTGACCATCTCTCAGTATTGCTGTATACTGACACAGCAACATTCATTTTGTTTCTGTGCTTAACCCCAGGTTATCTTTGTTCTAAGCTAAGCTCTGTTTTTAGCCTCAGTTAGAGGTAGAGAACTTTTCACACTTGTAATGCAGAAGTGGGATTATCTTCACATGTTACCTGGGGTTATGAAACCCTCCTATAAAGCAGTGTTAGCACCGCTTTTGAAGGGTTAAACAAAAATCTGCATTGTGTTTAAACAGTCGTTTTGGTGTTTGAGGAAAAATAATGTTGAATTGTGACAGAATTTTTTTAAATTGGACAAAAAAAGTCTAAGGGTGTACTCACATTGTCCAAACCGCACTCGGGCGCGTTTGACCCCCAAAGCCTGATTCATTTGACTAGTGTGATCCTCTACTGCGCGCGGTCTACTTGCAGAGGTGGGCTGGAGCGCGGTTCCCCTGGGGCTGGGGCGCGAAAGGCTATAGTGTGAGCACAATCGCGCCAGAGTGCGTTTCAAAGGGAGAGACGTCAATTGCGCGACCACTCACCTTCATCTGCCTTCATTAAAATCTTATGATTCATGCAGGAGAGTTACGTGAATGTCTACATCCTAATGACGAAAGCGCGCCCGAATCGATAAAAGTGCATCTGGGGGAGTAGGGAGATGGGAAATCGCGCTGGGCCATGGTTTGGTTTTATTTGGATAATATGAGTGATCCCTAAAAGGAGAACCTGGGATTTTCTTGCCAATTTGTTTTTCTCTGATGTGGAAGGAAGCGCAAGGCAATCGATTATTTAAAGCGGCCAAATACAATACTATATTTCAAGTGTAAAAAGCCCTATTGAGTTTCAGAAGGGTTTGTTCTGATGAAAAAAATATCTGATACCAAATATTAAAATTGCCTTATATGTCCTCCCCAGTTTGACAGTTACAAAAACAGAACATGCTAGAGAGCCAATGACTTTACCATTACTTATTTAAATGTAAGATACACAAATGTGATTCAAACGTTACTTTTTTTTGGAGCAAACACATTGATTTTTATTATTTTAGATATCTTGGTTTAGTCTTGTATTACACTCTAAAATGTCTGGGTTATTTTTAAGCCGTGTTGGGTAAATATTGGACAGAACACACCGCTGGGTCGTGCCGCATTCCCACCTTGGGTGTGCATTATTTTCGAATAATTCAACGGCCTGTCATCAATTATTCCTTCAATAATGAAGAATGCTGAAGAATGTCATGGTGAGTGATAACCATTCCTCAAAGCCCTGCATACATCAGGCACATCCGTGTTTACAAATTAATAAATAATTCACAAATCTCTCATCACTTATTTAAAAACTTGTGTTGTACTCTTGTAGTATAGAAGATTTGCCATAATAAAGGATTGCTCATACAAAAATTATTAAAAGCACAGCCCGAGTTTCTATTGCAAAACTGCTATTGTTTTAATTGGTTGCTGTTTATTGATGTGTGCGAGCCATGCTTAATTCCTGGGTTAGAGAATTAATGTTGAGCAAACGCTACAGTTTGTATGCTTATCACACTGTATAACCAAGTAAAACATAATTTAAAAAATCATAAATATTATGAAGGAAATATGGATCATGTTGATTGAGTGCAATAAAAAAATCAAGGAAACACTGAAGACTAATAAATATTAATGCTGGATATCATAAAACAAGCTAGACTCAACACCTTAAATCAATAAACATCTCTCTCTTTCTCATTCTTATTCATACATACTAATAAGTGGCCATCATTCACTATGTCACACTGAGCAATGCAATACTACCGATTTTCCCCTGTAATGAAAGAAAACATTTTTCAATCCTATTTGTCAAAAATGAAAAATCTTAGTCGTTAGAAGGTAACTTTAAGACTTATGTGCATTTAAAGTCCATTAGCTGCCACTGTATCATAGCTTCCTTACTTCATGTGTACAGTATCAGGGGAGTATATGAAATTCAACGTCTCTTTCCTGCAAATACACAAAGCTTACAGGTCACATTATGCTGTGCATTGGCATTATATAATTATTCTTATTTGTGTTTCAATGGAACAACTTTTTAGTGATATGTTTGACATGTACAGTTCAAGGGTGATGCTGAATATTGAGATATTTGATCATCACCATCAAGTTGAATTCAGTTGCTTAAAGCTATGTTGATATGTTTGCTTGTTTTAAACAAAACATCCTTCTAAATAAGATGATCTCATCTGTTTCACTTGATGCTCAAGTGATTGCAATCAGAATCTAAACTTCTTCCAGTGTCTCTAACATTGTCATTTAACACACTGAAACCAGATAATCATAACATATACAGAAGACAAACTCTGTATATTGTTATGTTATTCAAGAATGTGCTGTGCAGCTTGAATGTATATATTATGTCTGACACATTCAAAATATTGCAGAAATTTTCTGCTTTGTTATAGATGATTCGACCAGTGTATAATAAACACTAAATGATTTACTAACCCAACAATATTTTTTTCTAGTTTGTAACATGGAGATCTATGTAATTTGTGTTGTCTTGAGGCAGAACATTAACATAATGCATCTTTATTATCCTGAGCATGGAAAAGGCCACCATTGCTTTATGTGTGATGTTGAGGTACTATTCTTCCATGCAAGCTCTATGAATTATTAAAGATATTGTCATGTAGTTCCTGTCTTCCCAGGAGCTGTTGTATAACATAGCAGTTATAATGTATTTGCCATCCTCATCATTGTGTCCTGTATGCAAATGACCATTGCATTTTATTCATTCTTTGCAAGTTCGAAATAAAAATCTTTGTTGTGCAATTATTTACAGTAGAAACTAAAAAATACAGCAAACCCTGACCAATTTCTTTTTAAATCAGTTCAGTAATTATTTTCTGACATGCATGTTAAATAGATAAAAAACACGAAATGATATTTTAATGAAAGTTTGTAAAACATAACATCAGGGCTTTGAACCAGATTTTTTCCCAATTGGTTCTTTCCGAAAATAACCAATATTTTAACATTTCTGGTTTTTGGTTCAACCCTAAAATTGTTGTTCCTGAACCGATTAGAACAAAAAATAAAGTTCCTGAACTGGTTAATAACGTTCCACATCAGCTGTGGGAAATACAAATAAGTAGGCTGAACATTAGGACATTAAACTTAAATTATTAGTCTACATAATTTTCCTTAAGTCTATCTTGTCATCAAACATTAAAAAAGGCTACATTATGTTAGCGGCATATCTGTAATTCTGACATGCCTACATTTGTTTCAGCATTATACATGAATTAAGAAAAGGACCATTTCTGCAATGTGGTTTATTGGCAAACAACTTAAACAAATGTTTTAGAAAAAAAGAATACTGTGGTATTTCGAGATCATTTTGTTTGTATGTGTCCTGTCAAGAACAGAAAAATAGTTTGCTTGCTTTTTAAAAACACATCTCTCCGTGTATGCACTTTTGAGTGCACTTAAACACGCGCACACACAGATGGAAGACGAATTCGCCAAATGTATTTTAATGGACTACAGTAGCACAACTCTCTCTCAAGTTTATACATCAAGAGTTCTGATTTTTGAAGGGCATAGAGATACTCATGTTTGATTGGAGTTGGACCGGACACATTTAACAGCATGTGCGTCTGTGCATACAGAACATTGCTCACTTTAGTGCCTTTTTGTGGTTAAATTGTTTAAAATCACTTTTGTGTTAACATTTGCAAGCCTTTAAAACATTTGCAAATTATCAACATTCACCCGATTTAAATTTGCGTATTAATCCGCAAATCGCATGTGACCCGAACTGTGGGTCATGATCTGTTTGGATCACGGATCAACTGCGATTCGTTACACCACTAATTAGTATTAAAAAATTAGTATCTTTAGATACTTGGTAGACTACAATATTTCCCTCTTATGATTGAACATTAGAGACTTGGGCTTGAGTTGGCTACTTGCTGGTGGCAAGCTTCTTATTTCTTCGATGAGTCAATGATGACCGGAAGTGAACTTCACTGAGAAATATTGCACAGAAATCTTGTCAAAGAATGGTTTACCGGTTACCATTATTTTAAATCAACGTTTCTGTTCCAGAACAAATATTTTTAAATGTTTCTGGTTTTGTTTCTGTTCGTTCTGTAAACCGGTTCAAAGCCTTCCATAAAACACAGTCAGGCATACGGTTTACATTTGTCACTTCGCATCAGACATAACGGCATCAGGTCTCACACAACAAAGCATCGGACAAAACGGCCTCAGACAGAAAACATCAAATGATTTTACATGTGCCCCCCATCACATGACGTCACTATCGCAAACTTACCGGAGATCAATAAAGACTTATAAGGAGATTTTTTTTTCTTTAACTGTGTATTTAATTGTAGCCTGACATAAATTGTTGTTGTTCCTTTTCTCACTTACCTCTATATAAAAATTATTTAAAAATAGGAAAAACAATGAGAAAACAAAAATGACAAGGAAAAGACATCCGTGCTCAATGGTAGAAAACCATTTTATCTGATGCCCAAATACTGACGCTGAGGCCTGAGGATGTCCTATAATGTACACTGTACAAGCAGTATTTCTCAAAACATAAACCCCAGCTAGGTCAGGAAGTCTTTCTGTGTGAAGTTTGCTTGTTCTGCATGTGTCAGCGTGGGTTTGGGTACTCCGGTTTCCTCCCACAGTCCAAAGACATTTAGGTTAGGTTAAGTGCAGTGAAGATGCCAGATTGTCCTTCCCACAACTTGTGTGTGATTAATCGGTTCTCGCCACGAAAAAAGCCATAGATGCGAAAAAGGCGTAAAAAACTTTAGAAAATCACATGCAATGGTAGGAATGTATCTACATTTGAAATTGAGGAGGACATTACCTGATTTTTAAATGAGTGGTCAAACATAAAGGGTTTTATCGATGCTTGATTCTTACATTTGGACCCTCAGATCCTGAATACATTTAAAGGAACAGTATGTAAGAAATTTATATCAATTCATCATTAAATGGCCCTGAAATGTCACTAGACATTAAGAAATCATTTTCATTTAAAATACTTATATCACTGACAACAGTGGTCTGGCCAGGATATTGTCATTTAAAAAGTGGAGTTGCAGCCCTCAACTGATGTTTATGTTGTCGTTTGGTATATTGGCCACCAGCTGTGTGATTGCAGTACCAGTTTTAGCCACAAGTTTTGTGATTGCAATACCAGTTTTGGCCACAATCCTACATACTGTTCCTTTAAAATCTATAAATGCCACAAGGACAAAATTATTTAATTTAATAAAGTTTACTTTATTTTATTAAGTATGAATACAATTGTATGTTTTGAAAGACAGAGTTATACCAACACAATTGTTTCCTATTTGAAAGATGTAAAAGGCATTAGATACATATTCCACAATGAGGCTGTCCACAATGTACTAAAGCAAGACACCTCTCTAAAGTGTTAAGTGCACTGAATAAGTGCACTCTCATTGCAGTGTTCATTCATTCCTCACAAATAATTCATTCATAAGGTGTCATAAATCAAGTGAATACTGAGTCATATTGTCAATAAAACCATAAAAATAAATAAATAAAAAATGATACTAAATTGCATTTACAATTAACTAATTAATTTGGTGGACACTTTTATTAGAAGCAACTTACAGTGCATGCATGACTTTGTTAATATTAGCATCATGCTAAGTTGGTTAGGCTATTGAAACACTGTGACTACACTAAATGATGGTAATCTATACACACTGACAAATGACAGTAATTGGCACTATATACATTTACTGACTGCACGAGTGAATGAGCTGGAGAGATGTCAGAATTTGTGTAATGTGTGTGTGTGTGTGTGTGTGTGTGTGTTTTGCCGAGTGAGCACTAGTAAACCCATTAGGTGGCCTTGGACAGTAAAAGTAGCGATTAACTTGGGTAAATGGATCATTTCCACACTGAGTGTTCATCTGTTCTCCTCACTGGCTCATGTTTATCCCAAGGGAGCTTAAGCCTGCATGGAAAAACTGAATGGAATTATGGATGAAAGACAGTAAAAACTTCCATACATTTCAACTCATGAATCTTTAATTTGTGAATGGCCAGTAGAACCAGCGATTATGTCTGAAAACACACACACACACACACACACACACACACACACACACACACACACACACACACACACACACACACACACACACACACACACACACACACAGTAAGTCATTTGTTCATTTTTTGTTCATTTTTTCATTTTACAATTAACAGTTGCATTCCATAAACAGTAATATTCAGTGGTGTTGTTTCCTAATTTATTTTGTAAATAAAACACGTTTCTGGCAGCATATGTGGGTATTTGACCCCCAAAGCCTAGTTCGTTTAACTAGCAGTGTTGGGAAAGTTCACTTCCTACATGAACTAGTTCAGTTCACCGTTCACAAATTTTAAAATGAACTAGTTCAGTTCACCGTTCACAAATTTTAAAATGAACTAGTTCAGTTCATAGTTCAAAATTTTGAACTAGTTCACAGTTCCAAAAATGAACTAATTTATTGTTCTTTTTTCCCATATTATCTTTTAAACATTATTGCCTTTATAGCCCAATTAGAACAGCAATTATTTTATCAGTTTCAACACTGAAGCTGAATGCGTCAGATTTCATCTTCATATCCAACTTTAAATCCTTATCCAACCAGGGTTTACATTAGCATTGACTGTCCTTTGATTTTTGTATTTGCTTGCACAATACCTTGAAAGGCTAGCCGGGTGCTTTAAGGGGGTCGAAGGGGGGGCGAGAAGCGCTGCGAGGCGTCGCGTGTAGGACAACTCGCAGGTATTGCACACCGCACGTGCACGTTTAATAGCATGAACTTAGAGTCTATTTCAAGATCCAGAATATGCGTTAGCAGCCTATGTTAATTTTTAACAGTTTAGGACTAATAGAATGTTATTTAATGTTAAACTATTTGAGTGGCGCGGCAGGGATTTCAGCAGATTCCAGAGTCAGTGTTGTTTTGATGACGCATGCAGCGTCATCAAAACTTTCGTTCAATGAACTCGTTCAGGCTCGTAGCTTGCAGAGCTGGATTCAAGCGCGGTGTACTTGGGCTCAGACGCGGATTGCATCTGCATTTGTAAAAACCTTCTGATGCGCACAGCAGGGTTTAGCGAACAGTTTTCACCTGTTTACAATTACCTGCACACTATATAGTATATACGCTTACCCTCGTCTTCATTCATGGTTGGTTCTCGTTTTATGTATGTGTGCATTATCTGCCTTCTGTTATTAAAATTATATGTTTAATTTTATCATTTGTCCATCCTGGTCCCTTCATACAACGTAATGTGTATCATTTTTATTAGTCTTTGAAATGCCTTCTTGATTTTGCTAATGAGAAATATTTCTGTGTCCATTGTGTATGATATGTTATGGTCAGGGTATAGGAGAGGGATATGGTATTTCATACATAGTGTAACGGGGTAAAGAATCACACAACAAGGATAGTTCAAGCAAAGTGCCCCGGAGGGTGGATTTATTTACAAAGTGACAAAAAACAGTGAGGGATTAAGGGAGTGCTTTCTTTCTGGTGTAGTGAGTCCAGGCTGTGATCCTTGGAGGCTGAACGGTCCGCTGTTTTCTGGAAAAAGATGGAGGGAAGGTGTTCGAGTTCTGTCTCATGGAGAAGTGTGTCACCCGGTGGGAAGGCTCATGCAGTTTATGTAGCTGTTGCCTGATGGACGGCAGCTGGGGCCGATCTGCCTGTGATGAGGGCATGCAGGTGTTCCTCGTTTCCAAGGCAACACGGATGACTTTTTAGTATACTCGTCACAATAAAAAACAATGCTGCCCCAAGAACATCACCCACTTGAGCTGTGTACACACCTGAGTAGTGCCCATAAAGTAGGACCATCTCGCAAAGTTGATGTACAGTTTCAGTAATGTACTGATTTTCTTGCTTTTTTGGCGAGTAGAAGTTCTGAAAGGTCTGTGAATGGAAAAATTTAGTAACCAAATTGTCTGATGAGTGAAAAAGTTCATTTTAAACCCTAAGTAGAACGTTTTTGACCAGGGAATGTGGAACATGTTTTCTCCAACATAAGAACTACCGCATATGAGTCAGTAAGTGATTCCAAATGTAATAAAATGAGCGAAAAACATGTAACATGCCTTAAGACATCTACATTAAAAGAATGAATTCAGTACCAAAGCCTACAGGTAAGCAGATGAGTTTAGAATATATTTAGAATCTGATAAAAACAAAAGCTTTTAATAAAAAGTTGCAACCAGAAACATTTTATATTGAATATTTGAATTGCTGCTATACTGTATGCCCGAAAATAATAGGAAAAAAGCATACATTAATGAAATACCAATATAGTTTAGTATTTTGCGTTTATTTTTATTTTATTACACAACACAATATAACATATTTATGCATATTAACAAGTTTGTCCTGTTATAAAAACATGAATTTATACTGTTTATTCGTTGAACTGAAGGTTGGATTAAACATGAAACCCACGTATTCGTTGTCATCAGTGAGGCGACCAATCACAAAGAGCTGTGTCGTCATCAGCTAGCCGGCTACTCTCGAAACAATCTCGGGGGACTTTATAAAACCATATGACTAAGTCATGTGCCTTCGGTGCCAGCTCAAGTCTGACAAAATTACTAACCAGCATGCACTGCTTCAAGTCAGCCGCCGATCGGTCCACGCAGCGCCGCATGATCTCCCATAGATACAGACTCACCCAGATCACCTTAATGTTACCTATGTGGCTTCATCTCCAGGTATGGTAAAAAATACAGTTCTGCTACGCCCCTGTTTTCACTCCTAATGCAATACCTTGTTTTGGCAAGCATGCCAGGTGACCCACATTTATGGAAAATTTGTGGCTAGGTTATTTTTTTACCAACAATAGGTAAATATTGGACAGAACACATGCTGCATTAAAAATTTGGGGTTGGGTTGTTGTTATGCAATCATGGGGTATATAATAACCCAGCAGTTGGGTTAAAACAACCCAGATTTGGTTTAATTTTAACCCAGCGCTGTCCAGAGCCGGTCCTCCCTATACGCATAGTATGCAAGATGCGTAGGGCCCTGAACCACTGGGGGCCCCCTGGCCTTTAACATCATCCAGCGCTACACAGACCATATGGCGAGTGACATCATTGTGCGCGAAAGCCATTCAAAAGGATAACAAGCAGTCTGATCTCACAATACTTTAATTCAAGTTGTCAGTCGGTCTGTGCAGCTCCACATGCAGTTAACACGCCTATCGTCATGCATCTTGATATAAGCGCCATGAAGGGGAGGTAACAATATTTAAGAACACATCATTGTTTTAAATTTCTATTTCACGAGTTCACACTTTTAAATAAGTAGGATAGATTAAATTTGTATAAACCTATTTGGTGTGCTGTCCGGAGAGACTGCTCTGAGCTTGGAAATGAGCCTGAACACAGAGTATCCCACCTTGGTTTAGGAAATAACCCGTAATAACCTGAAATAAGTGAGAGGAGGTGGCAGAGGGATTTTGAAAACCGCAAAGGATCTCTGGTGAGTTTAACTGTAGTTCATATCGTCGCTGCCCGATGAAACTCACGTATGTCCAAAACGGTTACTTTTCGGGAAGTGAAAAAACACAGTATTTCAAAAGCAGTTGAATGTAGCGTTGTCATACTTGGTACGGCATATTTACATGTAACCATATTCTTGCCAGTGTAATGATATAATCAACATTTGACCAAAATTTAGTTTAAATGGACCTACGTGAATATTTTACAGTAACGGTGGTCCATACGGGTTCTTCCGATCAGCTTTGACACAAAATGAAAATCAGATGACATGATTTCACAACTTTTCATTGGCCATTTAGATATGTGAAGCATACTGTATACGGAAATGAACCTGGACATTCAATCCGTCGAAAAATAAAAAAATCGGCAAAATGGAGATATGTGGTTTTCATTTTGTTAAGCCTGGAATACACTGCAGGATTTTTGCCCTCTTATAATTAGGGTTATAAGGGTTATAGGCGGTACCTACCGGACCGAATCAGAACACAGATTTCGGTGCCTCATTTCGGTGCCTCTTAATGCATGAACGGTTGACTGAAGTATTTTGCTCTCTGTAGCGCAAAAAGCATAATCACACAAGCACAGCACACTCGCTAGTTAAATTATACTGCACTCATATGGTGTAAATAATTTCCTCACTTACAAAATTCACGTGAATGGGAAAGTCGGAAAGATTTGATAATACAGAGGATTCAAGTTTGATTTCTTCGCTTATGTGAGTTTGTTCATATTTTACATTATTGTAGTTTTATATTGTTTTCCATTTTTTTTATCATTCATTTGTTTTGAAAAATCTAAGGATCTTAGATGTATTTATGTTATAGGGCGGATAAAATGTTTTCCGTCTATTCGTTTTTGTTAAACGTTTGGTTTAATATAAGCGAGTCATTTTACATTTTTATTGTTGTTCTGTTTTAATAAAAAAAAAAGAACAAATAAGCATTCGTAGTAATGAAAATTATGTCAATTAAATCTTTCATTTATTTGTGTTTTAATGCAGATACCATCCCTCGAATTCGTTTTATTAATAAACAAGCAATATAAGCAAGTTTGTCATTGGAGCTATTTTATTGGAGTTGAGTTTTTCGTTAAGAGTAATAATGAACAAACATTTTAAAAATTAATTTTATTAATAAATGGAAATATTAAATAATCTAATGTTAAAGATTAAATAGCCAACTTTTAAACTTCTTTGCCAAATATATTTTCATTTAAAATATGCGCTGTGTTTAATAAGTTTAAAATGTGAAAAAATCCTCATCTGCACATCCCTAATAAAACAAATCGAACAAATTTTGTATGAATATATGTCCAGGTTATTTTTATATTCTGACTTAAAAGAACAAAATTTTGGAAAATGAGATCCTCAGAGGAGCGCGTGAATGCCGCAATTGATCTGACGGCAGCTTATTTTATATTTTATATGGTTTATAAAAAAAGGGAATATCCCGAACATTATTAACTTACAAAAAGCATAATTTTGCAACTTAATAGTGTGCGGGATATTCCTTTTTTTTATAAATGTTTGGTGGACTTCATTGTCTCTTCATCCAACGCACCTAACCGGAACTAACAGGTGTGCGACATTGTTTTTCTATTAAATATTTTATATGGTAACATTCCTTCAGAGAATTTGCTAAAACGTATTACCTTCACTAATGTTTTTATTAGTACTTCGGCTGATATTGGCCTGAGATGGCCCGCGGCAGTCACGAGTGTCAAGTTCATCGGAGACAAGCAGAAAGCGTCAAAACGTGAATGGTTTTACAAGCCGAAAAGAAAATATTTTGGGTGAATTCCAAATGCCGTTTTGCGCCATTGAAGGGGACTTCACGAAGAGGATTTCGCATGAGCAGTCAATCCAAATAAAGAGAAAAAGACGCTGTATTTTATTGCTCTATTTGCCAAGTGTGTTTAATTAGCCACACTATGAGACACACAATTGCGCAACTTTCTCTAGAGTTCTCTAGCAGCCGCGCAGGCCTTAACCAATCATTGAACAGATTATTAACAACCAATCTTAGAACATTTTTCTGAGCTCAAAGTGGAGTGTTGAGAAGATTTTATTTAATTCACAAATCAAAAATTTCATAAAAAAGAAATCAAGAATGCAGGTCTTAAAAGATGATGGTGCTTTAGGCAAATCATTAATAAACAAATGACAAACAGAGAAGAATTTTCATTGTGTTTTATGCTGTACTTTCATCTACCATCTTTCTGTGACTCTTTTTTTAAAAGTACCGCTTTAGGCACCGTTTAGGCACCGGAACCGTTTTAAAAGTATCGATTTGGCACCGGTATCGAAAAAACCCCAAACAATACCCATCCCTACTTATAATATTATTAACTTATCATTCTGTGCGACATGTATCGTATAAACTTGGGTATGACAAGCATGTGTAGACTGTACGATGATGACATGTAAGCTTCGGCGGCTGCGTCACACGTTAGCACATCGTCACCGGCATGCGCTCGGGGTAAACAAATACCAGTACACAGGTCGTAGCAGCAAACACTGTGCGGTGATCATGCTGAATTTCTGACACTGTCAGAAAACTATCTTAGGCTATCTTTGGACACAGACCGTTAAAACGGTCGTCTTTGAACCTCTCTCACTGTACGATTGTATGCGGCGATTGTTTCATGATGGCAATCTTTCGTCTGGGACAGCCAATAATCTTGCAGTGTATCCCGGGCTTTAGAAATGTATGCATGAATAATCAAAAATTTTCATAACTTACATGTTAAAGAAATAAACACATGCATTCATCCAAGCTGTTTTGTGACTCATGTTAGCATTGCGCATCATGTCTAAAGTTTGCATATTTAAAGAATTATTGATGTATTTTGGTTTGTTTACCTCTGGATTCTGATCATGCCTTAGTTTTAAAGCAAATTGGAAAATCTGTTGAGTTGTTTGTAATAGTTTATCTGACAGTTATTTTGGTTTTATTTTATCCATAATTTTTTATTTGTTTGCCTGATGTTCTGCATCTCTTAAAGAATATTTTTGGCAGCAGACCTTGTTTTGTAAATACCAATGTAACAGATTAACTCTTTTGGAAATTAACCATGTTTTTGAAAACCATTGTTTACAAAACCATGGTTATTTTGTGGTAACCGTGGTTTTACTAAAGTAACCATGTTTTTGTAACTGTAGTAAAACCATAGATAATGTTTGTAAGGGAAGGCTTTTTCAGAAAAAACATGTCAATGTTATAATTCGGAAGTATTTTGATGAGTAGCACAGTAATGTCAAACTGGCAAAAATGTACAGCACAAACATGTTTTAGTTAACATTTTGTTTTAGGGGTGTGACGAGATACTTATCTCACGAGACGAGACACGAGACTGGGTTCACGAGAACGAGACAAGACGAGACATTGAAACAAATTTTTTTTTTTATAAAGTATATTATGCACTAATGCAGTAATAATAACAGTAAACACTGCAAAATGCTTTGCCACAAAATCACAGGCAAGTAATTGCACAAAAATTGTAAACAGTATAAATAAAAATATATAACAAATATACCTGCACAAATATCAGCAACCATACTGTAACCAGTAGTGCTGTATTAAAACTTAAAGAGCAAAGAAATACTGAACATTTGTTTCTTCAAGCATGAAAAACAGCTACAAGATTAAATGAGTAGTCCACCCTTAAAATGGGACCCATTGACTTCTCATAGTAGGAAAAATATTACTATGGTCAAGTCAATGGGGACCATTTTTGGGTGAACTACTCCTTTAAATACACAAAACAGCCTAGGATAAGGACATGTTCTTTTTTAAGAATATTAGCATATCAACATTTTCTGGTAACAATTGTGACCTCTGGGCAGTAACTATGTCTCCTGCAGTTGAAAAGACACGCTCACTTGGAACAGAGGTAGCAGCAGTGGCGGCTCCAGAGATTTTCTGATGCAGGTGCTATGGGGATGCTCAACACTTAAGAGAAGGTGCTTTAAATTTTGGGGCATTTCATTAATGCAGTGGCTCAGTGGTTCATGTAGGTTGTCTACAAACCGGAAGGTTGGTGGTTCAATCCCCTGCTCCACCAGACCAAGTGTCGAGGTGTCCTTGAGCAAGACACCTAACCCCAGCTGCTCCCGGCGAACTGGATGGCGCCTTGCATGGCTGACACCGCCGTCGGTGTATGAATGTGTGCTTGAATGGGTGAATGGGTGAATGTGAGGCAAAACTTGTAAAGCGCTTTGGATGGCCAGAGGTCTGTTAAAAGCGCTATATAAATGCAGTCCATTTACCATTAAGGAGGTCGCATCGGACCACCCTTTACACACGCGTACACGCCCGCATTAACTAGCCTATACTCGTTCCACGACTATGTAAAAGTATTTAACACAAGGGCCATAGTTACAACATACATAAGCCTGCCAATGTAAACTTCTGAAAATAATATTTCACAGATCTGTCCCAGTCTAGCCCTGAATACAACGAAGCAGCAAACGCAGCAAGAGACACTCTGCACGCTTCGGCTTAAAATGCTCAGATCACGAAATCACACAGCCAGTTACCAAAACTAGTGATGAATCAGCATTGTTTCTAATGTTGGAGCATCATAGGGTGACCATACGTGCCATTCTTACCGGACCCGGACGCGTCCTTTCCAGGATTTCGGGTGCATCTTCTGGAAGTCGTATTTGTCTGCCGCATACGTCAGAGGATTATTATTATTATTATTACAGAAAAGCAACCGTTACATTTTAAGGTAAAAATGAAACTACGATTGTATATCTTATGTTTTTAACTGAATGGCGTATGCGGTCAACAAATACGACTTCCGGAAGACGCACCGAAATCCTGGATAGGACGCGTCCGGGAAGAATGACACGTATGGGCAACCTATTGATGTAACAATGCAGAGCCAAGATTTGTTCTTTAAACACCAAATTAATTCAATTTGTAATAGCCAACAGAGGGGAAAAACAAGCACTTATCATAGACGTCTTCACATCAAAACAGCATCATCAATGATGTTGACGCAGTCAAGGGTCCTCGTTCTCTCCGTATTTATAGCCAAAAGTGCCAGATTACTGGTCCTAGTGTGTCCACTGCTGTTCCTCTGAGAGTTTTTGGTGTATCCATTTTGGTGTATTTTACTTGGCTAAATTTCTAAATTCGCTATCAAAAACAAACTGCCGTGCGTTAAGGTCAAAAGTTCACCGGGCGCTGCACCCATTGGCCAAAGAAGATCACATGTTTGGGCGTCATGATATTTTAGCTAAATATATATTTTTAAATTATTATTTAACTCCCTTTTTTTAACAACACGAAAACACTATTCAAACATGACATTAAAATATAAATATAAAAAATTACAGACATTTCTTGGGGGTGCTGGGCGGGTGCTATTGATATTATAGCCGGAGCTACAGCACCACCTAGCTCCTCCCTGGCGCCCCCACTGGGTAGCAGGGATGGAAAAATATGCTTTGACAAGTGGAGACAGCAAAGGATATTTGGAGCTGTTTTCTCTCCACCACTTAAGGGGGCAACAACTGAGTGAGATAGATGCCTCTCTTCTGTAAAGTTCAATTTCCCTCTCAATCCCTTTGCTGGACTGTTCTGTCTTAGAGAACGAATCCCCTAGCAGATCCTCAAGTGCAGTCTTCTTGGTAGCAGGTTCTGTCTCTTCTGACTCAGGTCCACCCTCAGCTCCAAGAGCCCCATCTCTCCAGTGTGTGGAACAGTGAGCTGATGTCTCATCTGTGGGCTTTGAACAAAAGAAACACTGGCTTAACCTTAATAAGCAGCAAAGCAGTCCCCCTCTCCCTTTCAACACACACACACGCAGTACAAAATTTTCCATTTCCCAGTTACTGTTGATCATGTGGGCTGTAATTGTGATATAGCTCTGGGTACACCTAGAAGTCCAACCATCAGTAGTTAAGGCAATGGTTTCTGCATCTTTAAGTGTCTGTACAACGTTCACCTTGCACTCGTTGTAGAGGGTCGGGACCACTGTGCGCGTAAAATGTGTGCGTGAAGGAATGGCGTACTTTGGTTCCAGTGTGCGGATGAGCCGCCGAAATCCCAGATTTTCCACCACAGAAAATGGCCTCATATCAGCAGCAATAAAAACGCTGATGTCTCTCGTGATTGCGGTGGCTCTTGCACTTGACGTTGGAAGTTTAGCTGCAAAGGCATTTGCTATCGTTCTTTGCCCTTTCCTGCGAACTGAATTGCTCTCCGTTTTCGCAGCTTTCTGTAAATCGCTGTGGTTTGTTTCGATGTGCTTCTGTCACCAGGTGACTATGATAGGGTGGGAACCAAAAGCAGCGGATAAAGGTTCCGTGAAGACGGTTTCCGCCCGGGCCCGATTTTAAACTACACCACTTTGCTTCCTGATCTCCCTAGCAACGCAGAGCAGGAGAAAATGAGCCACAGGTGGGGTGAATTAGGCTGGCCGTCCACGATTGGAGGAGGGAGTGAAGACAGGCATATAAAAAGGTCCAAGAAGCACAAAGGAGGGGTTGGTTTTCGGGTGGGAGTCCCTTTATGCCTTGGGCAAATGCAAACACATGCCCCGTCCCTGGAGGAGCCGAAGGGCGCCGTTGATCCGCTAAAAACACTTATGGTGTAAGGAAAGAGTGCGGCTGCCAGAAGAGGCGAGAAGGACGGGGCTGTGGAATTAATTAAAGGGACACTACACCGGTGCTTGTGGTATACTTTGTATACGCTGTGTTGCTGCTTTGCAGACGGACCACGCTGGTCGGATCGCTCTCCTGGGGAAGAGAGGAAGAGACAGTGAGCTGACGAAGGAACATTGTGGAGTTTCATTTGAGAAAGAGTGGCACAGAGCCATCAAGAGTGCAGTGAATAGCAGTTGTTGACAACAAAGTGTGAGTAACAGCTGTGGTACTTATCTGTGCAATACTTGTACGAAGAGTTGTTTTGGTGTGTGCCTTGTGTTTTGGAGGTCCCTGGCCCCACTGGAGAGGAAAGCGTGGGCGAGCCGCGGGTTGACCGGAAGCACGGACGAAGCATTTGGTAGGAAGCACCGTTCACCAGTAAAACAGTGGCCCTGTGGAAAAAAGGAAGCGCAGGTGAGCCAAAGGAGTGATAACCAACACGCCGGGCCTGTGAATGACACACATCTCACTCTCAATTGCGATCCAGTTATCGCCCAACCATCCTCTCGAGGTCGTCGTAGCCAGGTGGCAAGGGCGATCTAAATATCACGTGAAGTTGTATAAGAGTGCTGTGGGTGAGTTTCACTGATTGATGGTGTTTACGCTTTACTTGCTGTGTATATGCTGTGCTTGTAGCGTTCAAACTGCCTAGCCTCCGACGAGTCACGAGACGACGACATCCGTTGTGGCCTGGGTCTTAAGGAGAGCGAGAAAAATTGAGCCCTGTGCCCGGGGTGTGTCAACGAGAGCTTCGTTCGTCCATAGAGCAGACAGTGGTGAAACCCAGTGAGTATTACCAAGAGTGTACCGTGCGGACTGTGGGTTGTAGCGGTGTGTGTGTACTGACCTCTCCAACAGAAGCTCGTGGTGAGCGGAGCCCCGACGAAAGTTCGCCCCAACTCGTGACCCCGGTCGTGGAAGAAGGAGGGGGAGTTTGGGAAGCGTTCGGCTCCGTGTCATCGGACCCACTAGTCCCTACGACGCCCGGACAGCTTGAGTAGATGGGCGAAGGAATGCGGTGCACCAACACTGTAGCGAAAATCCACTGCCTGCACAAGTGAAGCTCTGTGTGAACGAAGATCCCCAGTGCTGTGAGTAACGTGACCTGTAAAGTAAACCTGTTCTGTGCTTATAGCAAATATCTGCCTGTACCAGTGAAGCTCTGTGTGTGCACGAAGACCCCCAGCGCTGTGAGTAACATAACCTGTGAAGTAAATCTGTTCTGTGCTTATAGCAAATACCGATCTGTACAAGTGAAGCTCTGTGGGTGTACGAAGATCCCCAGTGCTGTGAGTAACGTGACCTGTGAAGTAAACCTGTTCTGTGCTTAAAGCAAATACTTACCTGCACAAGTGAAGCTCTGTGTGTGTACGAAGATCCCCAGTGCTGTCCCGGGTGGACGAGCAGCGTTGCCAGCGAAGTACTTTACCTTGTCTGACCTTTGTTTGATTCTGCCTCCAGGAGAAGAGGAGCGCGCCACGGATTGTTGGGCCGGAGCCCCTACGGAGCCCCTACGGAGCCCCTGTCCCCAGTCCTTCCCTTAAGTGGCCCTGGAGGCGAACAAGAGACATACTAGTTTTAAATTGCCCTTCCCCCTTTCCCCCTTTTCCTTTTAAATATTTAATAAAGTTTATTTTAATTATAGTATACTCGTCTGTCTGGTCATTGGGGTGGTCTTGGGAAACTCCTCGAGGTGGAAGAGTTGAGAGGGGTGTGACCCTTAGCATAGTTGGGTCCGCCCTCGGGGTGTGACACTTCTGCATGGTGGTAGTGTTAGCAGAGGTATGACATTAATTTCTTACAATGTTTACATATTGTCTTTGTCTTGTCTGTTATTCTTTCACCGTTTTTGTTTTCCACCGGAAAACCAAAATGTTGCCACACAAACGATTTAAATGTGGCGGGGGCATCTTCGATCGTCATTTCACCCTCCATGGTGCCAGTCGTGTGATGATTGTTATGTTTTCGCGAGAACAATCGGATTTCGTCTTTCGAGATCTCGTCACACCCCTATTTTGTTTATATATACATTTAAGTAGAGACTGTGAATGGATTTTAGAAAGGCGCTGACAATGTTGCTGGGCCCCCAGAAGGCCAGGCGGTGTGTTCTGTCCAATATTTACCCATAATTGGTCAAAAAATAACCCAGCCATTTTTAGTGGCTATACTCATGCCCTGATTGTCATGACAACAGCAAAGTTAGCTGTGTCTCTGATCCGTGTCTTGCATATTTTATCACAATGCTCCATCCACATTGGTAAAGGGAAATTTAACAGATATTAAAAATCCTAATTTTTATTGATTAAGGAAAACAAAATTAACATTGGTTTAAAGATGGGCACATGTAAACCTATATATTTTTCTTTAATTTTGTGGTCGTTTTGTTGGGATCAGGAATGGAGATTATAAAATGTTACGTGGATGAGATGGTACCTGTTGCTGCAGCCCTAAAGCATTAAAATCCAGCACAGACCTGGAAGACTAAACCTTGTCACAGACTATCTGTCCAGGTTTCCAGCCAGTGTTCTGCTAGAAGAGGGGAAGATGATATGTATCAAGTGTGTACAGCATGGTCTGGTGGATATTAAAACTGCAGATTGATGCACAGTTTTGACAGTTATGACAACCATTACAAAATAATGTGATATCACTAAACATAAAACTCAGTTTATTTATCTTACCTGTACTAAGCTACTGAGCTTTGCTTTGATACAAACTCACAATTTTTCTCCTTTTTTCTTTCTTTTTTGGGACAATAACAAATCCACCGAGTTGTCACCGCTTAGGGAGTGGCGGTGGCATGCACACATACAGACATGCTTACACACACTCCACTCACTCTCTATTAACTTTACCTTCTAGTTTTGCCATAGGTAGCGCAGGTGTACACGTCAAACCGATGGCTCACGGACATCTCAATTAAACGCATTTCCCCATCAATCAGTCTCATACCTGATCTCACACACACACATACACTTTATCCTTGTTTCGTGTTCTGTTTAGTCGTTTTGTTTGTTTGTTCAGGAGTCATAATAATAACTCTTTCCCCGCCATTGACGAGATATCTCGTCAATTAAGAGAAAACGCTTCCCCGCCAATGACGAGATTTTCCGTCTTTCCGCAATACCGCTATTATGCACCAGGTGGCGCCCTTCCGCAACTTTTTAAACCCGGAAGTATTGCCCTATGGCAAGCTGCTGCATGTCCGTGTCTGTTTTAAAGATCGCTCTGAATGGGATCTCTATAAAAAGTCCGTCATAAAAATGGAATTATTTTTGCTTTTTGCTCAAAATATGGTGTTTTTGCAAAAACCTACCAATATTCAAAAGCTGATTGCAAAAGAACCACTAAAGGTAGGATGAAACGGTTTTTTTTGTTTGAAAGCAGAGGGTCTGTTCTTTCATTTGGTATATTGTATGTTTATTTATTTAAAGAAGAACATTTTCTGGAAGGCATTAAACTTTGGTGAAAATCATGAAAAACGCTGGCGCTGGCTGGCAACTTTTTTTAAAAACGCTGGCGGTGAAAGAGATAATAATAATACATTTTATTTGTATTGCACCTTTCTTACGCTCAAGGTGCTACAACAATAAAAACTACAATAAAAAGAAACAACACTACCCCATAATGACAGCACAATAAACAATGGCAACAACAGGTATAAAATTATAACTTAAAGATTCATTAAAACAATCAAAATATGGAGCATTCCTAATAGGAAAAGGCAAAGAATTCCTCAACCTGGGAGCAACACAAGAGAACGACCTCCTGTGGATACTGTAACTAAATTACAAATATATTCTCCGGCTAACCCATGTACTGCTAGGGTAGCTTATAGGTTAAAATAAGAACTTTAAAATCAATGCATGATTGAACTGGAAGCCAGTGTAGTTGAGAAAGAACATAGGTAATATGACAGCGTAATGGTGTTTAAGTTAAAACATGAGCAGCTGATTTTTGCACGTATTGCAGTCTCTTAATGAAATTTGCAGGTAACCCTGCAAAAAATATATATATATATATATCAGGCATGGCAAGAAATTATATTATACGTGTAATATTCCGAAGATGAGTAAACAGTTACACTCTAAAAATGTCTATTTTTGACCCATAATGGGTAAATATTGGACAGAACACATGCTGGGTTAAAAATTACCCAATGTTGGGTTGTTGTTATGCAATCATGGGGTATAATAACCCAGCAGTTGTGTTAAAACAACCCAGCATTGGGTCAATTTTAACCCACCTGTGTGTTCTGTCCAATATTTACCCAACATGGGTCAGAAATAACCCAGACATTTTTAGAGTGTACTGACTTGTTTACTGCAAAGGTGGCACAGAGTTTATGTGATTTTTTATACTCATGCCCTGATTGTCATGACAACAGCAAAGTTAGCTGTGGTATGATAAAAAGCTACTTTAGTAAAATTTTAAAATTAGTGTTAAAAGTAAGTTGTGCATCAAGAGTACCTGTACAGAAGAAAGAATCAGGCACCCATCCACTTAATATTATTACCTATTTACAGCAGTTGAGTTGCCAATCAGGAGAATTTCGGTTTTTGAACAGTTTAACTGTAGGAAGTTTTATCCAGACCTGTATTTCCAACAAGCAAGCAGTCAAGCAGGGTAGTTGGTCCCTGGCGTGTAGATGCTGCGTCGGCCAAACTGAGCGAATGAAGGGCGCCTGTTTATGAGCTGTAGCGGTTTGGGCCTCACCGGCACAGCATAGACATGGACCGGCAAAACCATTGTCTTGTTTATAAGGGAATTAAGTGTTGCTTATTGGGTGATCCTGCTGCATTAATGAAAGTAAATGCATTTATTTAATATTTAGTGTTGAATAATATTGTTTAATATGGATGAAGTATTGTTTTATGGTAACAACCAAGGACTGCTGACTTGACATTTGTCCAAAAAATGAGCAGAGACACCTTGCACAAGGAGGGCAAGACACAAAAGGTCATTGCAAAAGAGACTGGCTGTTCAAAGAGCTCTGTGTCCAAGCAGATTAATAGAGTGGCGAAGGGAAGGAAAAGATGTGGTAGAAAAAAGTGTACAAGCAATAGGGAAAACCGCACCCTGGAGAGGATTCTCAAACAAAATCTATTCAAAAATGTGCAGCATGCCACGCCGCATTGCTACAGTAAATCAGGCAAAAGGAGCTCCAACTAAGTATTGAATGCTGTTTATGGTTATACTTTTCAGTTGGCCCAGATTTTTAAAAATCCTTTCTTTGTATTGATCTTAAATATTATTTTAATTTTTTGAGATTTTTTTCTGAATTTGGGATTTTCCTTAGTTGTCAGTTATAATTATCAAAAGTAAAATAAATAAATATCTCAGTCTGTGTGTAATGAATTAATATAATTTACAAGTTTCACATTTTGAATAAAATTAGTTCTATATTGCCCTCCCCAAAGCGAACAGTACTGCTTGTTCTGTCACAGGACTGAAAAGTTATGGCTCTTTAAAAAAGCATGAAACAGATCTGTTTTGTTTCATTTAGTCATCAACTTCCTTTAAAATTCCTTTGGAGAAATAAAAATAAACACATTAGACATTTGTTGGAAAAGAGTACAGAGCTACAAATCACTGTAGATATCAAAAGCATAGTACTAAAATAATTGTATGGATAAGTGTTTAAGATTTCTGACTTTTGAGTGCAGACTTTGCTAAAATCTGAGCACAGTCTGAAACACGGAAGACAGAATAGAAAAACCTCTTACTGTTGTAAAGTTTGTTCTTTAGCATTCGATCATGTCATAAAGCATTACGGTTTATAAAAGATTGTGTGTTCTGAGTGTCTTTCTGCACAATGGTTATATTTTTGTCTCAGTTAACATGCAGTAGACTGTGTAAGCTTGTTAGATAGCTGAGATCCTATTCAAATCCTGACAGGCATAAGGGAGCCACCTGATGGGATGTTAGCTATGCTGAGAGCTCCTCCCAGCTCTGGAGGAATAGATTGAGAGTCGCCTCCTCTTCTGTGTGGGATTTCAACTTCCCGCTAAGAGAATACACACACACACACACACACACACACACACACACAATTAGAAACACACCATCAAACACACAAATACTTGTCACAGTTTGAGGGAAGCTGTTGCCACAGAAACACACACATGATGTTAGCCACAGGCGAGTACGACTGATCGTGTGGTGCACCATAGCAAACGAAGCCTAAAAACTGTGTTGATGCTGGTCTGCCTGCAGTTTAGTGAGCCAGAAATAGATTTCACAGACTCCTGATAGGTGTGGGGAATTGTGCTGTCACTTTCCGTGAGTAATTTCACCTTACAGCTAATTTTTAGATCGGCCTGATCAACTACTTGCAAATAGTTCATTAATATTCCACGAACACAATAACATCTCACATGCAGTGCCATCAAACTGTCAAAGGTGTTGCGTTTCTGATTTGACTCTAATATACATCACAAATTTCTTTTCCTTGCCTCTGTGGTACACACACGGGCTGCCAGAGCTGGATACTGTTGTCATGGTGACGGGGGCTTGATGAATGGCAGTGAAGCTGTGAGCTCTTATTTTTAATTGGTTTATTGCGAGTCTGTCTATCTCCTTCTTCATTTCACATGAGCCTCAATTCATTATCAAATTATGAAGCGTATTTCCCTCTCAGCCAATTGTTTCTGCTTACGATGTTTAGCATTAAGCTGCAGACACGCGTTTATAACTAGAAAATCACTGAGAGAAAATGCCTAAGCTTCTTTCCATGATTCTTTTCGTTTCACCTGACAGTGTCTTGTAGTTGACAGGGCAGGATGTAAATTTACGACCAGTTCATAAATCTTACCTTCATGAGCATGTGTAATGATTCCCAATAGACAAAATCATACGACATAATCCAACAAGCTAACTCTAACTAAAAGTAATGACACTAACTATACAATATTGTTGAGTGTGACAGCCTGTTCCTTAAAAAACAACACTGATATCCCATTGTACACACATATTTTAACAACCAAGCAAAAGCAAGATGAGAAAATCAAATGAAATAATAGATATCCTCAAATATCTCTTTCTTAAATAGTGTATTGACTTTTATGACATTATAATGACATTAGATGGGCTAACTTAACCAGTGCTAACCTGGTGTCTGCACTGCTTGAATGCAGAATGTCTACAGTGTGTAATCGAGTATACTCGACGATGTTACAAGACATTAAAAACACCGAACACATGCATTTTACGGAATGGTGGTGGGTAAAAAAAGATGGGAAAGGTGAAATACAGTATGGAAAATATAGCCTACTGTGTAACTTTCAGGAGAATTGTAATATCTTTAATACTGTTGTAGTTGAAATAGATATTATATATATGTAACAGGTCGGAGAAGCGGATCGCCCCTGTCGCGAGTCCCGCTCCTCTTATTTCCACCCCGAGGAGGTCCCAAAACACCCCAATGACCAGACAGACAAAGAATTAAAATGTAACAACTTTTATTAAATATTAAAAACAGGTAGGGGGGATTAAATACTTAAAAAACAACGTCTCAGTCCGTTGGCCTTCATGGCAAGGGGGGAGGCAGAAGGTAAGTTTTCACAGGTGGCTGAGGCTTTACTTCTACTGGCAACTGGGGCTTTACTCTCACAGGGACAACGTGTAATTCAGGTAGGTAACTCTTAGCTATAACAGGAGGTAAGTACTTTCACTGGTGACTGGGGCTTTACTCTGCTTTCCCAAGACTCTGTTCCGTCTAGAGATGGTCGTTGACAACACAAGCACAGCATTGCACGGCAAAACTCTTCAAGTGTACACACTCACGTCAAGGACATGGACTCATCCATTGCACTCCACACACTTCAGTGAATTAAGGTCGCAAACCAACGACTGACTGGAATTTGTCTTGGGATTTACTGGGCGCCGTCTTCGATGCAGATTGAGATGTAGCCGTCGCCGTCCTGACTCCCCTGTCCCTTCCTTTACTCCACGACTTCCGGCTCACCCACAACTTTCTTCACAGTGGGGCCGTTCACCTGCGAGGGCTAGAACTCACAATATTCACCTTGTGATTCACACTCGAAACAGATGTAGCTTCCACACTTATTCATTGGTACTCACAAGCAACCGCTACTACTCTCCTTTTTGTTTTCTTCTCCTTCCAGTGGTCAGCTAAATCCTCCCTCCTTCGTTTCCCTGAGGCCAGAAATCCTCCTTCCATGACGCTTTCGGTGAGTATTCCTGTTGCACACACTCAGAACATATCACTCGTTTGTACACGTTGTTTCACACATCTTTGTTTCAAAGTATAGATACTCAGCCAATCTCCTGTGCCCCGATATCCTTCTTCACCCAGTCACTCGTAATTCCTCCGCCTTCTCGATACTGCACTCGCTCAAACACTCCACTTCCTCTCACCAGATCGGCCGGAATAAAAACTGCCTTTTTTTCCGTGGTGCTCCTTTAACCAAAACAACAACAACTCCTTCCTTTCACCTCCTTCGGCCCCGCACTCTTTCCGCTCGCTTTCCAGCGATCGCCAGTTCAACGGAGCCTTCAGACTCTTCAAAAGGTGTGTGTGTTTGGTCCGCCCTTGGTGGAAAGGAGCTCGCCCCGAAATCAACCGCCCTCTTCCTGTGTTTCTGATGCCCTATTTATGTCTCTCTCCTTCAGTGCATTGCCCAATCGGAAATCTCCACATTGATTTCCACACCTGTTGCTAATAAAGCCCTGTTTGTGTTGCCATAGAAATCCAGGAAGTGAATCGTGTTTGAAAATCACAGTTCGGGCGGAACTTCTCCTCTTACTTTTGGTTCCGCCCTTGAATAGTCACCCCGTGACATCTGTAAAGGATAATCCATGGCTAGACCATGCTTTAAAGGGTTTTATGCCTCCTCTACGCATAGGGTGGTTCTTCGCCTCTACGTCATGCATAAAAACCCTTTAATGCATGGCTAGCCGTGCATTATCCCCCTTATACCTTGGTTATTTGCCAAGTTAAAGCTGTAATTAATATTTACAGTGTAATTTTTTAACAGACGGGTTAAGGCTCGCACTCTGTCCGCTTTAAATAAAAAAGTGCCATTGTATTGCTTTTATTTAAATGAATTATCACATTTAAATTCATTATTAAAAGAGAGAAGGACCCGAGAGAGAGAGAGAGAGAGAGAGAGAGAGAGAGAGAGAGAGAGAGAGAGAGAGAGAGAGAGAGAGAGAGAGAGAGAGAGATGCGTGCCCGAGTTACCTGTGGCTGTGTGCGTCTCTTCTTTAAAGTCTTTTGTTGCTTAAGCACATGGGCGTCGCCAGGCGATTTTCCCGGGGCTTCAGCCCCGAATGTTTTGAGTTTAGCCCCGAATGTATTTTGAAAAGTTGACTGACAAATATGAAACCAGACAATAGCCTATGCAAACCTTTTAAATCAAGTTGTCTTATTTCATTGTGCTTTGGCTTTACTGCATACAGTCTGTTAGAAATAGACAAAGGGCTAGGTCTTAAAAAAATCTAGCCTATAGAATACGTTTCTTTGCTGTCGGTAGCCTATGGGCTACTCCGTTTCTGCCACTCTGTTGAATATGCAACAGGTAGGGGAGGAGCTAACGAGAGCACTATTTAACTACAGGAATGGAACCACTGATCTCTACAACGGTAACTTGAAATGTATCTTTAATATTTAAATCAGATAATTTAACGCAGTGTTACATTAAACCTAATAATATAAAACATAATACCATGAAACAAAATAATATTTATAAAAACATTCCCAAAATAGCCCCTGTAATCTTTTCTCCTTGCTGAAAAAAACAGCATCAAACCAGCATGGGAATTATGCTGGTCTATGCTGGTTTAGCTGGTGGTCACAGCATACCAGCACCAAAACACAACATATGCTGGTATGACCAGCATGGGATGCTGGTGCTAATGTCACAGGTCGGGGCGGACTACAGATGTAGACAAGCCACGCCCCTTCCTAGTTTCCACCTCGAGGAGGTCCCAAAGTCAACCCAATGACCAGACAAACACAAGCGTAAGTAAAATTTAAAAGTCTCTTTATTTAATTTATTTAAAATAGGTAGGGAAAGGGGCAAGGGTAAATTAAAATAAGGGTCGCTCTGTCTGTCCTCCAGGTGAGCCGGGTAAATGGGGGGAAAGGGACAACGAGGCCAGACTCCTTCTTCTGGTTTCTTTGATCTCGTGGCGCCCTCCTCTTCCTCCTGGAGGCAGATTAAAACAAAAAGGGTAAGTGGTGGTTCGTGTTAAGTATACCTGGGGGTGTTCCCGGTGGCAGGCTGATCTAACCGTTGACGTTCCGCTAGGGTATATCGGTACGGTATTCAGATTCTCTCTCTCTGTCTTTCCCTGCAGGCTTGTGGCTGTAACACAGGAGATTTCGTAACAGACACTAGGGGTTTCTCTCTCACCTAGTCGGCTCGAGACGACGTACAGGTAGGTACTTCACAGGTATAGTATGCAGGTTCTCTCTCCTACTGCAGGCTTTTAGCTGTAACACAGCGGATTTCGTAGTAAACGCTGGGACTTTCACTCTCACCTAGTCAGCTCGTGACGACGTCCAGGTAAGTACTTCACAGGTATGGTATGCAGGTTCCCTCTCCTTCTGCAGGCTTTTAGCTGTAACACAAGCCCTTTTCACACAGACATTCCGGGAAATACATGTAAAATGCATCCTGGATTTTTCCGGAATGGTTAGAGTTTTTGTTTGTTCACACTGCCAAGATTACACGGCATCTGATGGTCCCGGAAAGACACGTGACCTGTTGAAAGTTCCGCCCTCTCTTCTACGCAACGTCTGAAGTTTGCATATTATATATTATTTCTCTCTCCAGAAACAACTCGCGTGCATTTTTGTTTATAATAAGACTACAAAGGAGCGCGTGAACGAACAGTTCTATGCTGGTGAATGATCTCAGCTTCTGAGTGGATATTTGACATGCGGGTATTTTCGTTTATTATAGCTCAAATGAGCACGTGACGCGATATTCTTTTATGCTGCTGAATGATCTCCGTTTCAACGCAGTAAGTAACGAGCTAACTTACCTGATATCTTCTTCAGTCCAGTTTGCTGACATTTCTCGTAGTGAATGTTGTAAATCCCTCATTTTAAAGAGTTGAACCAACTTCATGTTGCCATGACATGCGTGTCCTCACTACGGCACGTGCGTCATTGTTTATGTGTCTCATATATCATTTCCTGATAACTGCTTCAATCTAGTTTGCAACATTTCTCGTGGTGAATGTTAATATGTATGTTATCTCTCGTTGTAAGGAGCTGAACCATAACTTGTGTTACTTCGACACGCCCTTTAGGGCATTCTTGCGGCTTCTTGTTCACACAGAGGGTTACCCGCGTATCTTACTAGGTCCTCTTTCCGGCAACGATCCCAGAAGATTAACGGAACGAGTTTTTGTTCACACAGACGCTTGTCTGGCAATTTTACGGGTACTTTCTGGGACCAGAGGTCTGTGTGAATGGGGTTACAGAGGATTTCGTAATGGACACTGAGGCTTTCACTCTCACCTAGTCAGCTCGTGACGACGTACAGGTAAGTACTTCGCAGGTATGGTATGCAGGTTCCCTCTCCTTCTGCAGGCTTTTAGCTGTAACACAGAGGATTTCGTAGTGGACACTGGGGCTTTCACTCTCACCTAGTCAGCTCGTGACGACGTCCAGGTAAGTACTTCACAGGTATGGTATGCAGGTTCCCTCTCCTTCTGCAGGCTTTTAGCTGTAACACAGAGGATTTCGTAATGGACACTGAGGCTTTCACTCTCACCTAGTCAGCACGTGATGACGTACAGGTAAGTACTTCGCAGGTATGGTATGCAGGTTCCCTCTCCTTCTGCAGGCTTTTAGCTGTAACACAGAGGATTTCGTAGTGGACACTGGGGCTTTCACTCTCACCTAGTCAGCTCGTGACGACGTCCAGGTAAGTACTTCACAGGTATGGTATGCAGGTTCCCTCTCCTTCTGCAGGCTTTTAGCTGTAACACAGAGGATTTCGTAATGGACACTGAGGCTTTCACTCTCACCTAGTCAGCACGTGACGACGTACAGGTAAGTACTTCGCAGGTATGGTATGCAGGTTCCCTCTCCTTCTGCAGGCTTTTAGCTGTAACACAGAGGATTTCGTAGTGGACACTGGGGCTTTCACTCTCACCTAGTCGGCTCGTGACGACGTACAGGTAGGTACTTCACAGGTATGGTATGCAGGTTCCCACTTCTTCTGCAGGCTTTTAGCTGTAACACAGAGGATTTCGTAATGGACACTGAGGCTTTCACTCTCACCTAGTCAGCTCGTGACGACGTACAGGTAAGTACTTCACAGGTATGGTATGCAGGTTCTCTCTCCTTCTGCAGGCTTTTAGCTGTAACACAGAGGATTTCATAGTAGACACTGGGGCTTTCACTCTCACCTAGTCAGCTCGTGACGACGTACAGGTAAGTACTTCACAGGTTAACACAGTCTCACCCCATTTCGTCAATATTTGACGACACTTGACCATTCGTCATATGTTGACGTGAAGGGTATACCTTTCGCGTCATTTTTTGACGAACTGGGGACTTCAATACTATTACGTCCGTTGCATTCTCTTTCCTATTTTATTACCATTTGCGCGTCGGTTTAGGGTTAGATTACGCGAAATTAAACAGTCTACGCGAAATTAAACAGTGTACGCGAAATTAAACAGTTGTCACCTGGCGTTGGGGTTAGAAACAGTTGTCACCTGGCGTTGGGGTTAGAGTTAGGTTTGGGTAGGGATGTCATTATGTAAATCTAACCCTAAACCGACGCGCAAATGGTAATAAAATAGGAAAGAGAATGCAACGGACGTAATAGTATTGAAGTCCCCAGTTCGTCAAAAAATGACGCGAAAGGAATACCCTTCACGTCAACATATGACGAATGGTCAAGTGTCGTCAAATATTGACGAAATGGGGTGAGACTGGGTTGCACAGGTATGGTATGCAGGTTCTCTCTCTTTCTGCAGGCTTTTAGCTGTTACACAGAGGATTTCGTAGTAGACACTGGGGCTTTCACTCTTACCTAGTCAGCTCGTGACGACGTACAGGTAAGTACTTCACAGGTATGGTATGCAGGTTCTCTCTCCTTCTGCAGGCTTTTAGCTGTAACACAGAGGATTTCGTAGCAGACACTAGGGCTTTCACTAATTATTTCTGGCAGTACATTTCCTAGGCAGAGGCAAGTTAACGTTAGTTTCTGTATCCCTTCAACTTCACTTCAATTGGTAACAACTTATGGTCTTCCAACAGGGAATCACAACATCCAATGCTGCTCGAGAATGGTGGACTTACGGTGACTTCACTTCAAGCGGTTAGTAATTATGCTCCAAACCTTGAGATGGTACGGCGTCGTGATACAGCCTTCCCAGAGGCCTCTGGCACTGCAAAGGGGGAAAATCTAACACCGTCACCCCAAGCCAAACGCTGCCCTCTCCTCTCTTCCACTTCGGCTAACAGAGAACTGTACAGGGGTGCACCTTTGAAGAGGCTCCGTGACAGGTGAGATAAGTTCTTCGCCACCCTTCCTACAACAGTACGAGGTTTTTCATACACACAACACTGGTTAATATTGATTTTACTCACAGCAATCTAGGAAGTCAATGTCCTTCACCACCGTTTCACCGAGCCAGGCCGGATCCAAAGGATGACCATAACAGGTATTACACTTGAAGCTTTAATACAGGGACACGCACACAGCAGATACAATGGTTGGTATAGCCGGCTTCCACAGCCTCTCGTTCTCCCACGGCGAACTCAATGAAGATAGAGTCTACCGACAACACAAACACAGCATACCACTGCACTAATTTCAAAGTGTATTCTCACCACATAGCACAGACTCACCCACAGCACTCTATGTGCACATTAAGGTCGCAGCCCCGTCTTCCTCAAATTTCACCTGGGACCGGTGGGCGTTGGACGTGTAAGCCAGCAAGTTAGACGTCGCTGCTGCGGCCCCGTGTTTCTCCCAAGATCGTCAATACCGGCTCTCCCACCACTTTACTCCGTGGCAGGGCCGTACACCTAAATACTGAAAGCTCACAACACACGTTGAACACGATAGCTCCACAATACACACTGTACCAGACGCTGAGTACTCACACTGGTTTAACAATGATCTCCTTTGTCTCCTTCTCCTTTAGACCGATGAGATCCTCTTCACCCGTGTCCAAATACACCACTCTAATCTTCCTCAGCAGCTCTCACGGTGAGTCGTTCCTCCTCGATACTCCAAAACACAACAGTAGTGCCCATAAATCCATCCGTATCCAAAGTCTTCATAAATATCACATACCCAGCCTCTGGCTCTGTTTTCCTCTTCTGCTTCGTTTCCAATAACAACAGCTCTTATTGTTTCCAACGCAACTGTGCCCAGGTCCTTCCTTTTCCACACCAAAATGGTTTGTCAGATGCTGCACTGTTTCCGCCGCTTACACACACACGAACCTCAACCACAGACATCCCAAGTCTCCTGGAAGTTCCGGGAGTCTCCCGCATTTTGATAGCGGCTCCCTGATGCCCGCAAATGAGTTAAAATCTCCCGGAATCTAGAGCGAGCATGAAAGAGTAGCACGCGCACGGCAGAGAGGGAGGGGTAGACCTTGCGTGTGTGTGCTAGTGTGCCTCATTAAGCGCATGTAAGACAGAGAGCATCCTGATTGGCCTGCTCCGGTAAATCAACCAATCAATTGTCAGTGTGGGCGGGCGTTTATCTCTTCTCCCGAACTGACATTGAGGTGAGTTCAACAAGTTTAATATCATGTGCATATTTTTCAGGCTGGCTACTAGTTGCCAAGGCTACATGAAAACAGCAAACTCCTTAGACCTGTTTAAAGTTGCAATATAATATAAATAAAACAGTTTATATAAATATTATAAGCAGCTTATATACATAGTAAAAGTAATCTACATTTTGTAAAATAATGAACAAATAATTGGGTAACACTTTAAAATAAGGTTCATTAGCTAACATTAGTTTACTACATTAGTTAACATATAATAATGAACTGCATTTATAAAGCATTTTTTATCTTTGTTAATGTTAATTTAAACATTTACTAATACATTATTCAAATCTTGTTAACATTAGTTAATGCACTGTGAACTAACACGAACAAACCATGAACAGCTGTATTTTTATTAACTAACGTTAACAAAGATTAGCAAATACAGTAACAAATGTACTGCTCATGGTTAGTTCATGTTAGTTAATACATTAACTAATGTTAACAAATGAGACCTAGTAATGTGTTACCAATAATTGCATAGGCCTCTAGAAATTAATATTATGCTTATATCTTGAAATGTCATATCCTTTTCCTCCTTTATTTTTTATTTTTTTCGGGGGGGGGGGGGGGGCTTCGGGATACCTCCCTGAAATGACTTTTTGCAGGTTGGGATGTCTGCAACCAAAACTACACCAACTTCGTATTCCAAGCTGTCTTTTATACCTCTCTCTTCTTTACAGCGTCCAATCCCCAGCCGCTACGTTTATCATCCACACCTGTGTTCAATCCGCTTGATTTCGCCTCGCGGCGTTTTCCGGAAGTTCCGGTGTTCCTACTCTCCTGTCCGGGCGGGAACGCTTCCGGGCAGAACCAATCTTCCCCATCTTTTGGTTCCACCCCCTTGGAAATCGTCACCGTGTGACACTAATGCTGGTTTAGCTGGTGCTAATGCTGGTTTGTTGCTGGTTTAGCTGGTGCTAATGCTGGTGCTGATGCTGGTTTGATGTTGGTTTAGCTGGTGTTCACTAGCAAACCAGCACCAAAACACAATATATGCTGGCTTGCTGGTATGCTGTTTTTTTCAGGAGGGCCTACACTGACCTCATTATTTATTCAATTACAACAGCCAATGGCAAGTCTCCAGCAGCAATACGTTTATATTTAGTTTTAGATGTTCTGTTTATATTATGTTTTAGACGTTCTGTATGGTACATAAATAAGGTGGTTATGCAGAAGTTATACAGTATTTTAGGTTTATTTATCACTTGATCGTTATTCCTTCAGCGCAGCAGTTTAATAATCTAATTTTGACGGTTCTGTGACATCATCAGCTCATTCAGGTCATGTCTGAGTAAAACTCACGTGCAAAAATCTACTTGAGAGGAAAGATTAAAGTTCTTATGACATTTTACTCCTGTGACCCGACGATTAGGTGAGTACACTTTTATATGCTACAGATCACGTTAATATTCTTATTATACACTTTATACACTGTTTGAGTGATCCCTGTATTTAATATGGTTTGGGCTAAGCCCCGAATGTCCTTCAATGCTGGAAACGCCTCTGCATATAGCTAACTTAATGATTCTTTAATTGATTTATTAAAATAATTTATGAATGACAGGCAACACTGACAGTGACAAGGCAATCTTTATTTGAACTAATCATGTCATTTATTTATTTATGTAAAGTGTGAAATAAAACCGGCGCACTTTAAAGAGAGACGCACTTCCGTCAAATATGGTATACTAGGTCAGATCATCTGAAAACGATAACATTAACCCTTGTGGGTTGTTCAAATTTACTACCCTTTTGTGGTGTTTGTGGCTGTTAACAGCCACTAAATGAAAAGGCTGTAAAAAAATATCCCATCTTTTTTCAAAAATCTGTTAATCAACCTCAGTACTGATCAAAACTACCAAATATTTACAAAAATTCCATGATTTCAACTCTTAATTGCTAAGTTCATAAGTGATGTCACTGATTTGGAAGAAAACACACAAAATTAACAATTTTCAATATAAAAAGTGATTGAGGACTGAATTTTGGGCAAAATTTTTATAAAAAAAAACATTGGCTTTGATGCATTTTTAGTTTTTGTGCAGCATCAGATTAAATTTTTTCCTTCCTAGTTGTTCATGGCTTTTTAGCCCCATTGACTTCCATTATAACAAAATTTTTTGATCGCAAAGCCATGGCACCATATAATCATGCATTCATGATTGATGGTGGTTTTTTTCTTTTGCTAAGAGGTAAAATTTGTCATTTTTACTGTTGATCCCCATGTGGCACAAGTAACCCTTTAGAAGGCCTGTGCAAAACCAGATCTTAATTTCTGGCACATTGAGTTACATGGAGTATAACAGCACATTAGTATGTGTGTGTTTAATATAGTGGCTGTTAACTCTTTCCCCGCCATTGACGAGTTATCTCGTCAATCTGCAATACCGCTATTATCCACCAGGTGGCCGCAACTTATAAAAACCGGAAGTATTGCCCTAGGGCAAACAGCTGTAATTACGTGTATGTTTTAAAGATCGCTCTGCATCTGATCTCTATCAAAAGTCCTTCACAAAAATTGGATTATCTCAGCTTTTGCTCAAAATTTGGTGTTTTTGATGAAACCTACACATATTTGAGAGGTGATAAAAACAGAACACATGAAGGTAGGATGAAACAGATTTTTTTGTTTGAAAGCAGAGGGTCTGTTCTTTTATTTCATATATTGTATGTTTATATATTTAAAAAGGAGCATTTTCTGGAAGGCATTAAACTTTTGTGAAAATCATAAAAAATGCTGGCGGCGAAAGAGTTAATAGCCACAAACAACCCAAAGGGGTGTAAATTTGCCCATGGTATATTGTTGAATCCTTTTTCTGATTGGTTGAGAAATGCTCCATGTTTATGCATTATGTTTCGATAAATGCACACTTGACCTGTAAAATGTCTTCAAATAACCTATCAGAGCAATGTCTTGGCAATGTCCGTGATAACCATAGCATAAGTGGAATAATTGATTCCAGTCATTTGAAAAACAAAATGTGAAAATACTGCATACTTTGCATCGTGCCGCATTACATTTACATTTAGTCATTCAGCAGATGCTTTTGTCCAAAGCGACTTACAATTGTTATATATGTCAGAGGTCACACGCCTCTGGAGCAACTAGGGGTAAAGTGTCTTGCTCAGGGACACAAAGCTGTGTCACAGTGGATTCGAACCTGGTTCTCTCACACCAAAGGCGTGTGTCTTATTCACTGCGCCATCACCATCCAAAATATACACTAATGCATACAGTATACATTTACATGTAATTGATAGCATTCTGAAAGACTGCTTACATGTCATCAACATGTCAATTTATTATAAACAATGCAAGACTTTCCCAGCAAGCAATAGGCATCATTTCACAGTCTAGGTTAACGGTAGACCTAAATAGTCTGGCTACAAGTTAGCCACTTGTAACCTTATTCAAGTTTTTTTTTTTCAAAATTACTTGCGAGATTTTCCATCTTGTAAGCAAAGTGGGGTTGGATTGTTTGATATGATTGGTTCTATGGTAGGCGAGGAAGCACATTACTGTAAGAAATAGAGTACAGAAAGTCTATAAAGACTAATAACTATTTCATAAAACATTTATCAGTAATTCTGTATATGGAAATTGTGGGCAATGTGTTGTGCTGCTTGGTTTCATGTGGGTGACTTCTGTATGCAAATAAATCGTAAAACACTGCTAGGATTGTCAAAGTGGAAAATAAAGCCTCTGCAGTTGCATAGTATAAGATGAATGAGATGAGATGAAAGGAAAAAAATATGTACTGTATGTAGGATCTGATGCATGGAATTTGCATGTGTTTGAAACACTTTTATAAGATAAATGAAAGTCTCAGCATCGCAATATTAGTAGTAATTTGATAATGCACATGATGTACATACAGTATGTATAGATGAAAAAGTAAAGGCTTCCTCCAGGAGCAGATTGCATTTACTAAACCTCTGCATGCTATTTTAAATATCAAAGGGACTTTTTTAATGGGAAGGTAGTCTGAATATATATATATGACCTTATTTTAATCTAATTCTAAGGCAGTACTGCATGATATCATAAAATGCATCGCAATCAGTGAGAAAACTGAATTCAATTGGGTCACAATTCGTTTTGCTGAAGCCGAGAGGAGCGAGGACATTGCATGCGAGGCTGAGACGCCATCAGTGTGTTTAAGCCAACTCCACCCTGGTCCAAGTCCACAGCAGAGCTCTACAACCCAAGTTTTCCAGTGCTTCACGGCTCAAGTCCTCCAGTGCTTTACAGTCCAGGCACACCCACCCCAACTACACATGGATTAATTTATTGTGTCAGTTAAAATGATGCTGTACTGTAGGTAGCAGCTGCCTATATAGTCGGTAGAAAAGCTGCTCAATCTAGGTTTTGGATCATAGTCACAGACAGTAAATAATGCAGAAACATAAGTTTCTGAAACGTATGAATCCTAGAAACATAATTGAACGTAAATCACTGTTAAGTGAAGACATTTCTGCTATAAAAGAAGTCACATACCTAGCTGTTTAAATACCCTTTTAGTTAGTGCAGTGTTGTAATCTGCTGTAACAGGTTTTTCTTCTAGCTTTTTGCTTAATGTCTTTTTTCTCACCAAAGCTTTTCATTCACAGAAGGTTTAAACTTTAAATACAGTACGTTCCTCACACAAAGCCATCGTATGATCATTTATTGAACATTTGAGTCTTTTATTATAACCAGGCTTGCTTTACAGTTGCCCACAAAAGCTAAGCAGGTTAAGGGTAATAGGAGTCCTCCCCAGAAGAGTAAGCTTGCTGGGAGAGGAATTAGTTATACCAATACTGTAAGAAGAGCTAAGCCTGAGGTCTGTGTGAGTCATAATACTATAGTATAGTACAGTGTCATTGTACTTTGAAAAAGAACTATCCTTCGACTGTTAATGTTAAACTGAGGTCTAGACAGTTTTTGGCCTTATCAGTCATTGTCTCATAATTTCATGACTTGTCTGTATCACTGTTCACTGTCCTCTCCACCAGCAGCTGGTGTGTGGTAGCATGTATGGTGCAGAATAATTGGTCTGCGAGACTGCTTACATTAAAGGGACATTATGTAGCTTATTAATTAAAAAAATCTTTAAGATAAAGTTTTCATTTGTATATTTATGAGCCAACCATAATGTAATAGAAAGAATGACACCTTGACTGTCCTCCAAGGTTGTCTCTATCAGCCTGTAGCTTCTTTTGTGTGTGGAGGAGTTGGGTCCGAATTGGCGCAAAAATTCAAAATGTGACGTCATGCGCGTGCTCGTCTACTTGGGCGTTCCATATAGATGCGTTTGGCAGCCATTAGTAAACAGCGGCAATCGCAAGCATGTTTCAAATGGACACTGTAAACGGAAAGAAGCGTCCAACCTCCAGCACAATACAGACACCCACGGAAACTCCTCGTAAGTTAAAAAAATAAATCCTTATCTAGTGCGGCTGGCTTCGGGGCAAAGACAAGAGTAAACATCAGATTGGCATTTGATTCTTGGAGGGAGCTCCGGTCAGCGCTGGGTATGAAAACAGACCCCGAACTGGCTTTCTTTTTACTTCAAAGTTACAGGCCATTTGTAATATATTACTTTATTGTTTTTGTGTTGTAATGCTAACGATAGCATGTAGCACAGGACCATTTCAAAAGTTACTGTCTTATATGAATTATCTTTATTCAGAGCACGAATGCATTAAGATTGAGAGTGTCGGGAGTGTGTTTTACAGTGTAGTGTTACAAAACTTTTAGAAGTAGACTTCTGTTGAAAATATAAAGTAGCACTGCAACATTTTACTAAAATATGGTCTGTCAAACAATAACCTTACAGTACTGTAACTTTTCTTACATCTGTAAACATGTTGGTGAATCTCAATGAGCTGTCTGTGGTTGCTACGGCAACTCTGGTTGTTGTGGTTGTGCTCGTACGAGTGTGCCCACCGAGAACGAGCATGAGACTGACAGCAGTTTCTATAACAGCCACTGGTGTCAGTAACGGTTAGAAATTTCAGAACCTACGCAATGCTCCTTTAAGGATAATTGCTTTATGTACAATATCCTGACTACAGTTTTATAGACATGTAACTATTTTGTTTCAATTAGTTATAGTAAACAATTGTTGGTATTATTGCAGATCCTTTTTGTATTTGATATCTTTTTTTTTGGAATGTTCCATATTAAGGAGGAATGACATGTCTGGATAATTATGATACCTATAATGTTCTTCTCTGAGGTTTGAGACAGTAATGCTAGGTACACACCAAAAGATAATCAGGCTGATTTTGGTCCGACTTCCCCCCTTCCAACAATTCTAGCTTTGTCCCGATTATCTTGATGGTTCTACAGATTATCTTATCAGATTTTCCCTTGGTGTGAGGTGTGTTAAGAGTTTCCAAACCTGATCGGAAGAACGTCTGAGCCGCCCCGATCGCGAATTGTAAATATGAAACATGTTTATCCTAATGGGGGGAACCCCGAGGACAAAGGAATGCATGCTCTTGAGATTATCACGTAAAACGCAAAAATATCCAGTCAGAAAGTGAGATGATAGAAGACAGAAGCAGTCATGGCACAGCACAAAGTGAAGTTGATTTGGACAGCAGAGATGGACCATGTTCCGGCTGTCTCCACAACTTCACACAAACCTTTTTATTTTTTTCCTTGAATTTCTGTGGAAATCATTCCAAACACTATCATTGAATTGTGTTCACAGTCGAGACTCTGGTTAAAAATCCGTTCATGTGTGGTGTGCCGTCTTTGACACATCATGGCACACCACACACTATAGGAGCAAAATGGTTAAATCTAGGATTTTTCATCCTCATGTTTGTGATCTATCCCATTTTGAAAATCCTATAAGATGTAAAAAAATATTTTGGATCCAAATGCAGTTTATTAAAGGGACATTTCATGAACATCAATCCAGAAATAGGCATGGTCATACACAGCTGACCAATCCAACAATGATGAGTGAACGAACAAAGGGAACAGCAGGAACAAGGCAACACAAGATACATGGAATGATAACGCTCAAAAATGCAGACTAACAGAATGACAAGACTTCGCTGTAAGTGAATAAATAAACAGGGGATAAAACAGCTAGATGATGAGTAAACTGTAAACAGGTGTGACAATGATTAGTCCAGAGTGGCTAATGATGGAAATTGAAGTCCTGAAGGTAAAGGCAGCAGAGACACTGAAAACCAACAGAGGGAGATACAACGGATATCATAACAGATCACCCCCCTATGAGTGGCTTCCATGAGTGGCTTCCATGAGTAAGCGGTGTGACAATAGGATGGTTTGAGTTCATGCGGCGCTGCGCAGACCGTTCAGCAGCTAACTTGAAGCAGTGCATGCCGGTTAGTAATTTTATCCAACTTGAGCTGGTGCTAAAAGCAAATGACTGTGATGTATGGCCTTAAAGTACCGCGAGAGCTTTAAGAAAGTAGCCGGCTACATCACCCGGCGCAGCCTCTCCAGTGCAGCTGCACGTAGTTATGATGACGACACAGCCCTTCGTGATTGGTCGCTTCACTGATGACAACGATCACGTGCATTTCAAGTTTAATCCAACCTTCAGTTCCACTAATAAACATTATAAATTCATGTTTTTATAACAGGAAGATACATGTTAAAGGGGAGGTTTAATGCTATTTCATGCATTCTGACTTATTAACACAGTTTAAGAGTTGTAGTCCTCATGCAGAACATAAGCAAAGTGTCAAAAAAGCAGTTGAGCTTGTAACAGAGTATTTGTGACCAGTCACGGAAAGTAGTGACACAAGTCGGATCTGGGGCATTTTGAGTTATTCACAGATTCTGAAAGTGCAGTTTCTAAGCTTTCCAACGATGTGTAACACATGGAAATCTGATAAGATTTGGAGAAGTTGTCGCCATTTGAATGTAACACATTCAAGAAAGAGAATGCTGAGAAATTTGAGAAAGAAAAAAGTTAACACTTTTCCCAGCCTGGAGAGACAATAGGACTCATTTACATCTCATTTAGCTAAGCCATACCCCCTGTAAAGCCGTTTTGAGATACAGATGTTCTAGCATCATATGTAGTATTTTATTACAGAAGTCCGAATGACAACATGCAAAATTAAACAGAACTTTTACCTTTGTGGGGATCACAAGTCGAATCCAGACTGTTTCAGATGTGTGAATCATCCAATGACCATTTTTGTCCACAAATGCGTATAATCCGTGAAATATAGATATATAGTCTATTGTTTACATCAGATTTCGCATGACCGTATGGTAATAGAATATAATATACAATCTGAGGACTATTTACATCGTAACATGTAAGGGTATATGAGATTACACTCCGTTAAACACATGAACTCGTCTTCAAACTTTGTATTTAAAATAGGGCAGTAGTATAATAGATCATCCAAACAGCGCCGTCGAAAACGTGACGTCCTTTAGAAATGTTACCAATCGCTCGCTCGTTCCTCCATCAGCCGATGACTTCATGGAAAATATTGATAGACAAAACATGTAGCCAATTATATAAAGAATTCAAAAATCTGTGTAAATTATGTGTTTGACTTCATGCTGTGCTGCAAAAACTGACAGAGAGTACTTTGACGTCATCCAACTGCGGCCCCGCATAAAGTCAGTGACGCGACTGACGTACGATGCGGCTGACTGTTATCTGTTCCGCCCCCCAGCTTCTTTTGTTTTTCTTTTGTTTTGTGCGCCCGAGCTTTGTTTAAAGTCTGGGGAGGCGCACAAATTGTAAAATTTGAAAAAAAAAAACCTTAGCAAATATGTCTGAGGGACAGGTCAGCCGCGTCACTACAGTCACGTGACTTCACAGTCGAGCCGGAAGAGAAGACAATGCTGAATAAAGTCGTAATTCTTGCTATTTTTGGACCAAAATGTTTTTTCGATGCTTCAACACATTAAAGCTGACCCATTGATGTCACATGGACTACTTTGATGATGTTTTTATTACCTTTCTGGACATGGAAACCCTACATAGATTTTCAATGGAGGAGACACAAAGCGCTCGGAATAATCTAACGTTAAAACATCTTAAACTGTGTTCTGAAGATGAACGGAGGTCTGCCGAGTTTAGAACGACATAAGTCATTAAAGCCTAGTGTATCCACCCACCTGCTGTAAGTTAAGCTTACCTGAATACTCGCCTGTGTCCTCACCTGGCTGTGCCCAGTTAAAGGCCCCCTGTACTTACCTGTATGTCCGAAGTTAAAGACCCTGTGTACTTACCTGGCTGCCCACAGTTAAAGGCCCCCTGTACCTCCCTGTCTGCCCAAAGCTAAAGGCCCCGTGTACTCACCTGAATGCCCCTGTGTTTCCCCAAGGGACAAAGGCCAGAGGACTCGATGTCCTTTTAATATTTAAATCTCCCCTTTTCTGTGCTTTTAATATTTAATAAAGATTGTTACATTTTAATCCTCTAGTCTGTCTGGTCATTGGGGTGTTTTGGGACCTCCTCGGGGTGGAAACAGAAGGAGGAGCGTGACCCGTGACAGGGGCAATCCGCTCCCACCTGTGACATATACGTCAGATTATAATCCTGCAGACACTTCTTTATACATATAGTACTGTTTGTGTACATCTTATGGAAGATTTGCAATATGTATTTTATAATAAGAAATAGAACTTTTCAGCTTTCCGTAGTTTCTATTTTTCATATTTCTATACTAGTTTTCTTATATCTCTAGTGTTTGTTCTACAGTTTGTTCGTTTTGTCTCAATTTTTTATTGAATAAGAAATAGCAAATTGTGTCATTCCATGGATATTGCATTCTGATCAAAACTACCAGGCTACTGCTTTCCTGCGGTTTACTGGTTTAAAATGAGCTGGTGTGATAAGACATGCACACATTAGCGACCACCTACCAGTGCTCATTTCAATGTTTGCTGGAGGTAGACACTGGTGATCTCAGTGTCTGTTAGGATGTATTTGTTGTGCGTCTCTGCGTGATTCGTGTGCTGGATAAACGCAATCAGAGGAAGATTATTCACAATCCCAGAAGGGCTGAATGCTATATAATTCCTGCTGCTGAGCGATATATAAGACATCAATTTCATCAGCATGCATAACTTTTGCACCATAATGTAATTTACATAAGGTATTTTCACTCTTGGCTTAATGAATTGAAATATTAATACCCATAAATGCTGTTTATCTGACATTGTCAAGTGTCCAGTAGCTGACTGATTGTGATGATAAATTGTAATTCATTTCCTAAAAGATTCATATCAATTCAATATCCTAGATCCATATCCATATGCAATTTATTTAATCAGTTCCTTTATTTTACTAAAGTGGAGCTGACGCATTGGTCAGTTACAGTAGATTGAGATCAGAAGAATGTTTTATACAAAACGTTTGGCAATCTAAAGACTCCAATAAAGGTTTATTGTACATTATTGCGTGCATTATTGCATGCCTTTTAATTGTTATGAAGAAAGGGACAACCGAGTGGCAATGAAACTATCTAGTAAATCGATTGCCTGGGACTCAATTAAGAGTTTCATTGGACGCACACGCGTTGTCAAGGTTATGCATCTGAACTGAACATCCGTTCTGTATTTATTTATTAGTTTGGCTAGTGGCTAAACTGATCTCTGAAATAAATACCTTGTTAAAAAAATGTTTTGGTTTGCTAAAGACGAGGGGAGATGGCGAGGATGGATCCCAACTGTGCAAAGAGGTTTGGCAGCCATGCAAGAATTTAAGGACCTGAAGCTATAGACCATGTGTGTGTTTGCAAACAGAGATGACGTTTTTTGTGGGCAGAGCCCAACTGGTGGCAGAAAGTGTCAGCTCTGCAGTAGCGCTGTGAAGGGTTTTAGTGTTAAACTGTGATTTTTATGGATCCGGTGTTTTGTCGAAGTCTGTTTCCCCTATGTTTCTCTTTTAGTTTAGTTATAGTGTTTTCATCACATTACGTTTATTTTTCAGATAAATTAAAAGTTTAAATTGCTTTGGCTATCGATATATGTGCATGTATATACAAAACGCTATGAAATATTTAATAAATGGTGATATTATTGTTTTTTCAGTATAACCCATTCAAATCTAAAATCTATAAATAAATTATAAACTTAACGTGATGAAAATCTATAAGAAACATATAGAGGGAACAGACTTCGACAGAACACCGGACATCTTCTCTACTTATTTTCTATTCTAATTATTAAAAGATTTCCAAATGATTTCAACACTCCAGTCTGTCAGTTTAAGGGCTTATTGTAATCATAAACACCTACATTTATCATCAAATGGTGTCTTCAATGACAGTATTCTATAAAAATGAAAGCCATCTTTTTTGGCATTTCTATTCTGACACTCAACAGCACAACAAAACATTTTCTAATGAGTTATCTTGCACGTTTCGTTGCTATAAATGCTTCTATTGTTTACTTCATTGGTATAAGTCGCTTTGGACAAAAGCGTTTGCTAAATGACTACGTAAATGTAAATGTTTCACTCGTGTCTAATTCATTTCCACTGTTTTTCTGCCACCACAGTGCGCGCGCAGCCTGCAGTGATGTAACTGTGATGTCTACTCGCAAAAGGTCTATTTTATATGCATAAATTTTACATAGTAAAGTTAGTTAAGTGTAAAAGTGTTAGATGTGATATATGTATCTTGTATATCTATTATGTATTGTATATGTATTGTGTATCTTTTAATAACTTAAGTGATTGAAGAAGAGAGTGGAGAGTGGGCACTGGGCAGCACCAGGGAGCCGTCACTTAGCATCTTGAAATGTCAGCAGAATATAAAGTCATGAGTCTGTAGATCCTGTCAAACACATGACATGTAAGAGACAAAAACAAGCGTTTATGACCAAGAGAGTGTGCTGGAAAGCACGAAATTATGCTCTTTTAAGCAATTTCAAAATACACACGTCCATCGGACTGTCCTTTTTAAAGCTATTTCTATGTATGTTTAATGTTTACTGTATGTCAGCAGTATGACACTTTCTAATGGAGCTCTCACTAAGTGGTAGCAGGGTTACCATAGAGACAGCAATGTATAATGTTTGAATCGGAACACTGGATTACTCAACTAAATACTCATGACACACACATTATCTCATCCTTTCACATCACTGGAGAACATAAGTACTGTCTGGAAGGTATTTTGTTTCCTTAAAACACACACTACATGTTGTATTGGTTGTTTTACTATGCTATGCTGGAGTAGAGCGCAGTGTGAGGTCAGGCAACAGAATTTGTCAGAGACTGCAGTTTATGAGGGCTAAGACCATCACTAACGTTCCCATGGCAACCGCATTCAAAAGGTGCATCACAGACTATTGCAGGCTCATGGTAATCAGGTGAGCAATAAAGACTGAAATTGTGAACCGCTGTTGCATTTGATTTTTTCCATTCATGCCCTTTCCTCCATACCACATCTGCCATAATCTACTTTAGGGTATTAAATGAGGTCTTCTGTTGCCCATTTTGCGGTAAGAGCTTTCTTCTGTGGAACATGAAGAGAGATGTTCAGAGGAATGTTCTGAAATTGACCAGGCTGTAAAGCTCCAAAATATAAAAAGGAAGGGCAATCAACACAAAGTGGAATAGACGCATTCAGTCAGGGCATCAATTTATAGCCAAACCAATAGGCGAACTGTATCCCTTGGGATTTTTAAATGGGATTTTTTACATTACTGCTTTTCTAGTTGGTGTGCAGCAGTATTTTAGACAGCAGAATAAAGATGCATGTTTTATTTTGGTCTCCCCAGCCATGAATGTAGCCTATATGAGCTGTGCATTATAAAGCTCTGAACTGCCATACAGTAGCTTTGGATAAAGAAAACTAAATCTAGTTGTTACTGCTACAGATATTTCAAAAATTGTCATAGCTCTCAAAAATTATACATACATAAATCATATAATAAAATAAAACTAGTTTGAATCATCCATCAATTCAAGACCTACTGTGTGTATCAGCTGTGCAAGAAAATGTAAAATTGTTAAATTAATTTAAATGTTAAACCTTAAATGAATGCTAAAATACAGTATGCTATCTATGAACTCATATTGTGATTCTGGCACTTAAGTTCTTCTCATCCCACATTCTATTCTTGACTTGTTAACTTGGATGTGTGACGTCAGCCAGCCCGGATTTTACTTTCACACATTTTCCCATTTTGAGGCTTTTCCACACTTTTACTGTGAAACTGTGACACACATTCCCTACAGCTCAAACAACATCTCACAAGTCTGCATTTTAATTCAAAAAGTGTTTAAGTAAACAAAAGAAACTAGGCAAACCTCACACACACTCTGCAGGCAAATATTAGCATACATTTGTATAACAGATGGAAACGTTACGATGAGGGATCTGTGTGACAGTGTAGCATTATAATACATAGACACAGCAGGGAAATGATTCTTAAATACTACACTGCAAACTTCCTAACCAATACCTCCATCTAGTGGATATAGACACACTCACAGCATCTTTTAGACAAACAAAAATTTGACTTTTGGTCCAATTACTAAGAATGTTGCTTTAGGAACAATAATTTGCTCAACATCAAGTTTTCCATGCAATTTGGAAATCGCCTGTGGTTTCAAGGATGGTACATTACTGGTACATTACCAGTAAGACGACATGGCCTGGTTTCACAGAAAACCCTCCTTTTACCCTGAAATCAGATTTTTTTACCCACAGCATTATAAACCAAAAAGGATTGTGTCTCAGTTTAATTTAAAAATGGACTATGCTTGACTCTTTAGTCTACCTTGTCATTTAAGTGGGGAGTGGGACCATAATAACTTTCCATGGTAAGGTAATGTGTCTGCTCCTGTTTGAGAAACAACAGAAGTATCAACATTAGGAATCTCATTCTCATCTGAGGAAAAATTACTCAAATTCAGGATCTTTCGTCTGTCTCAGATACATTCTCCTTTATGTCACTTTCACAATGAAAAAGCTCTGACAACATTTCATTGACAGAAAACCTTTGCTTAGAGGCCATTTTCTATTGAAAGTGAGCATAAGTAGAGCACACAAAGACATTTGTATGTAAAATGTTAATATTTCGTATATTTTATACAGCTTAAATAGCCCGCGGTCAAATTGACTCCAAAGAACACTGATGCTACAAAATAGAGTTTTAGAGGAATAGTATAGAGGAATGTCACGGTAGGAAATCCACTGTTTCCTCCGTGTCATGTTTTGTGTTTGTGTTTGTACTCACGTTGTCTCCATGTGCTCGTTTAGTTGATGGTTGTCACCTGTGCGTTGATTGTCTCGCTCCAGCTGATCCTCAGCTACACTCAGCTACAAATACTCACTCATCTCTCAACTGTCATTGACCACGTCTTCCGTATACATGGCCTTCCGACAGATGTGGTTTCTGACAGGGGTCCCCAATTTGTGTCCAAATTTTGGCGAGAATTTTGTAAATTGTTAGGGGCGACTGTTAGTCTTTCATCCGGGTTCCATCCCCAGAGCAATGGTCAAACCGAGCGAGCCAATCAGGACGTCGAAAGGGCTTTGCGGTGTTTGGCTTCCAACAATCCTTCGTCCTGGTGTCAACAACTCTCAATTGTGGAGTACGCACACAATTCTCTGCCAGTGTCATCTACGGGCATGTCTCCATTTAAGTGTAGTTTAGGGTACCAACCACCTAATTTTGTCAGTACTGAATCCGAGGTGTCGGTTCCCTCCGCTAACGCACTAGTCCAGAGGTGTCACCGCACTTGGACCAGAGCTCGCAGAGCTCTGCTCCAGGCACGGTCGCGCACCAAGGCTAAGGCCGATCGCCACCGGTCGAAGCCTCCCCGTTACGTCGTCGGTCAAAGAGTGTGGCTTTCAACCCAGAACATTCCGATGCGTTCCGTTTCGAATAAGCTTGCTCCCAAATTTATTGGCCCGTTTTCTGTTACCAAAATCATTAATCCGGTAACAGTGCGTCTTAGCCTTCCACCGGCGTACAGGAGGGTTCACCTCGTGTTCCATGTGTCCAAAATTAAACCGGTGATTTTTTTTTTTCACGTCTTAATCCGCCTGCCCCGGTTCCTCCCCCGCCTCGTATCGTTAATGGGGAAACCACATATTTGGTTAATCGTATTCTGGACTCTAGACGGAGGGGACGCGGTTTTCAGTACTTGGTGGATTGGGAAGGTTACGGTCCGGAGGAGAGAAGGTGGGTTCCTGCTCGGGACATACTGGATCACCGCCTTATTGATGATTACAATCTTCAGGTAAAGCAGGCTGGGAACGCCAAGGGGCGTTCCTAGGGGAGAGGGTACTGTCACGGTAGATGGTTGTCACCTGTGCGTTGATTGTCTCGCTCCAGCTGATCCTCATCTACACTCAGCTACAAATACTCACTCATCTCTCTTCCTGTTGTCAGATCCTCATTCATGTTCCAGCCACTGCACTTGGATTATCGTCTCTCGTCTTCGTGTGTTTGGATTAGCGTTTCGTGTCGTCGTCTCCGTGTGAGTGTTCGGGTCCATTTCTGGTTTCATACACTGGCCGTCATCACACTCATCACCGACTTCACTCTGCTACTTTCCTCAAACCACCGTAGACCTTCGATCACCATTGCCATCATCCTGGACAGTCATTTACTCTGTTGTTTCATTGTGTTTACCATCTTTTACAATAAACCTGTTCTGATCGCCTGCACTTGCTTCCTCCTCTCTACTTTGTCGTAACAAGGAAAGTGAAAAAATATCATCATGAATGGAGTCAAATTGACCCGAAAGATAAAAGTAGGGTTAAGCCAGGACTAGGCCTTAGTTAAATTAGGATATTTAAGTCACTTTTATAAAAATGTCTTAGAAATAAACATAACTGGTATGCATTTTAAGTCAAAACAATGGGTCTCATTCACTAAGCATGCATACACATGAATTTGTTCTTGAAATGTGTGTTTGGACATTTTAACTAACAAATCATGATTCAATTAAAACTTTCAAACTAAAATTTCTTCTAAATGTTTTGAAAAATGTAAGAACAACTCAGACCACACGTGCGCAATAATCATTAACAAGGAAAAAGAACCTTTTAATCTGTATCTGTGTTACATATTTTGTTCCTTGTTCATGATTATTGTGTATGTGTAATCTAAGTTGTTCTTATGTTTTAGCAAACATTTAGAAGAATATTTAGGATGAAAGTTTTTGTTAAATTTTGATTTGTAAGGTAAAATGTCTGTACACACATTTTACGAACCAATTTGTGGGTATGCATGCTTAGTGAATGAGCCCCAATAACACTGACATATTTAAAGATATATGAAGGCAAATAATTTTCAGTTAAGACTCAAGCATTCATTTTAGTCTGGAAATAGCCTTAAGAGGGTTGCACACTGGACAAGAAGTGCAGCGCCGTGACACTATCCGCCATGAATCTAAAAACAGAGCACATTATTTTCTATGAATGTACGCACACCGGCGGCAGCTGTCGGCAACTGTCCCCTGTGACTAAGGACACTGCTCAAATCCCTGTCGTGCCACAGAGCGCCACTCACATAGTTTAACATTAAATAACATCATATTTGTCTCAAATTGTTAGTGATTAACATTGGCTGCTAACTTATATTTAGCATTTTGAAGTAGACGCAGATAGCAGACTAAGCTTGCGCTATTTAATGTGCACTTCCCATGTGCGATACCTCCAAGTTGTCCTAGGCGCTGCGCTTCTCGTCCGTTGTGCGAGCCCCTTTATGCATTGTCTGTGAAACAGGGCAAATGTGTTTCTGATGATTCTGGTCATTTAGTGGTCATTTACCAGGATTAGTGTGTAAAAGAGGCTCATGTATGTAACATGGAATCTGTTGCACAAATAGTTAGACATTTATTTAGGCACTTTGTCACATTTCCTTTTATTGTAAAGGTAAAATATTCAAAAAAATATGAATCATGTCATTGGAGCAACAAGGAAGAGAGAGACGACTACAAAACATCTACACAAGACTTTGGTAAGAATAATCTCTTATAAAATAAATTTAGGAGGGGCTAATATAAAAACAAAACAAATGAAAGTTCCATCAAATTTAAAATATTCCAATTAAAATAGCATCTACATGTGTTACAGTGGGGTAAAAAGTCATAACAGGTCTGTGGGTCAAAAGACAGCATTTGTTTTACAGAGACATATAAAATTCTGGAATGGCTGGTTATACTGTATGTGCTTTTAGTTTTAGGAATATTACACATCAAAGAAATCATCACAGGAGATGATGGAAACATTCTTGGCTTATAGCATGTTCATTACTCAAGAATAATAAATTTTTCTACAACAAGTTTACAATAATCTTGCAAAATTAATTCTAAGAAGAGTTTGGTTTGCATACATGGCAATACTTCAGGGCAAACATGTTTATAGTTAAACATTTTACCCACTCTTAGGACTGGATTTACAAAAGCTATGTAAGGGATCAATCAGTGTAACATTATCAATATCTTGGCCTGACAAAAGTTTCTTGACAAATGAATGGCTGTTTATACTGCATATATAAACTGTGTACCTGCTGCAAGTGTAGGGAAAATACTTCTTAAATACTGTTTTTAGAACAACAAACATTATGGGATGTTGGAAGGGAATCCAAAATAACAATGTGCTTCCATAAACCTAACACATTTACAAAATATCTGGGCACTTTCAGACAAAAAAAATAAAATAAAATGCTAAAAAATGAATAAATGACAAAATTTTTGGCCATGAATGATGGTTCAGTACCCACTTTATTTGGAACAACATGCGTGTCCTAACCACAACCGGTAAGTGCTATGTGTGAACAAAAAATATAGGATTACCGGCATTTAGAACGGACGACGTCAGACCGCACAGACAGCTTCGGGCCAATCATAAAGTTTTTATACAGATGACGCTTTACTCCCGCACTGTTTACAGATGTTTCCCCACACATGCTGCTTAAAAGTCGAGCACACCTGAAGTTAACATCCACATTTCTTCACCAAAGTTGTTTAAAACAGCTTACCATCTATTTACCAAATTGCCGATGTCTTTAGAAAACCCTCTGTGAAGTCTAATGTGCGAAAGCCGGTTCTATTTAACGTCGCCTAATGCAATGTTGTTTGGTCATGTGCAACTTCGCGACCTTCACATTTGCCACAGATGTGAAAACAACAAAATATGTACGGTGGATATTAAGTCATAACCTGCCATTGTTTACAAGTAGGACACTGAGCTCGCCGTCCACGCGCCACAGGTAACTTCCGCTTTCTTTGATACTGATGTGTGAATGATGTCTTACTGGTAAAAAGACGGAACATCACTGCATGTGTGAACAGCACATTTTTGTATTTACTGCTAAATTCATTCTGGTAAATTTGTGGTAATTTACCAGAATAACCAGGCTGATCTTTTAATGACATCCCTACCCAAACACAACTCTGACCCCAACGCCAGGCGACAATTGTTTGAAGTTTAGAAAATATAAAAGAATAAATCAGAAAAAATAGTATAAAACCAATAGTTAAAGTGAAATCCTAACGCAAACACCAAATCTAACCCTAAACCGAAGCGAAAATGGTTTGAAAATTAGAAAAAGCAGTTGAGTAACCAATCCGTGAGAATGCCACAGTAAAAGACAGTCCGTAGCAGGGCCACTGAAAAATGCGGAGATCCGTGAGAATGCCACGGAAAAATTAGCAAAAAAACCCGTGACTATCCCACGGAACTTTGTGAGATCATGTTGATTACTGTGTGAAAGAGGCTATTAATTCCCGCTAGCAGCTGGCTAATGTATGTTGTAGTTACACTACTGTTTACTGTTATCTGTGGCCAGCTTAGCTTACATCCTTGCAGGACATGGGTGTTAAAATGTTAGCGTCATTGGATGAATGATGAATGATGTGTGATGATGTCAGTTTTCAACTCTTAATGTCTTGTCGGTAAGTCGCGCTAGCAGCTGGCTAACGTATGTTGCAGTTACCCTGCTGTTTACTGTTTAGCTGTGGCCCGGTTAGCTTACGTGTTTACATTAGTGTTAAAAATGTTAGTGTCTGTCGTCGTTTTATTACTTGGATTGACGACAGGTGGGGCTTAGGCAGAATCTTTAAACGGCTTTGCACAAATCATTTGGGGCTCTCTGAGAAATGGGGTAATGTTAAATTTATATTTTGGTTTTTTTTGGCCTTGCATGCAATTAAACCTGTTGCTGGGGACTCCTTAACAATACTAGGAAGGTAAGAATTCGGATCTTACTGGCACTTTGAGTTTGATCAACAAAAGCTGCTTATTTATGTTGTTGCTGCTGAAACCATCTATGTTAGTGCTGCTAGTACACCTGTGTGAACTTCACATGGATTCACCTTGACACCAAATTCAATTCAAAGTAAATACAATACAATACAATAGCCTCAAAAAGTTATATTTTAAGGAAATCTCAGAATTTATTCGGAATTTATTTGTTTGCAGATGCCACTTAATTTGTTATCTATTGGATTGAAAGTCATGGTTTTAAGTATTGATTAAATGTGCAGTTCACTCCAAAAATAAAAATATTTTCATCATTTACTTTTATCAACCCACTGGAGTAATATGGATTACTTTTGTAAATGGGTAGATACTCAATACTTGCATTGTATGGACCTACGGTAATTTTGGGGGTAACTATTCCATCAAGTGCCCAATGTCTACTGGGAAATGAGTGAACGTAAAGAAAATGAAAAGGCCTTGTCAAAATAAACAAATGTAAAAATTTGCTAAAAGTATGATGAAAGTAAAATGCACCGATATATCAGCCTATAGTCGGTATCAACCAATTCAAGCAATTTTTCCCATTATCAGACATTGGCCGATTGTTTAAAAACAACAGATTAGGGCAGATAATATCCTGGCAATTAACAAGGAGGCAAGAAAGGAATAGTACTCGTAATGTGTGATTATTTTGAATTGGGTGACAATGAAAACAAAATATCATTTTGTACACTCTGCACGTCTTGGATTTCACAACATAATATAAATTGAAAGTAAAAAGAGCAACTATCTGTATCTATCGACATCGGTAGACATTCTAAGTAACTGAATATCGGTATCAACACATTTTGTATTGGTGCACCCCTCGATGAAAGTAAAAGATTTTGAAAGAAATTGTACAATTTATTCTATTAAAAAAAGACATTTGTGGTTAAACAATGCATTTTAAACCATTACAACTGAATTGTCTATTGGCCAGTGATTTTCCATACCTGTTTATATAATTGCAAGTAAAGTTTTGAGACTTGTTTCTGAATGCCTGAGATGACTGTGTGACTTCAAAAGACATTAGAAAGAATATCATTTCTGTTATTTTGTGTTTGAGTGTTTGTGTATGAAGACAGAGTTTAGATCACAGAGTATAAAAGCAGGAATTTGTTTAGCTTTCACATCAAAACATATTAATCTTTAATACGCCGAGGTCTTCCTTCGATCTTCAAAAGAACTTCACTCTTCAAAGGACTGCTACTCTCAAATATAAATGCATTTTAATCTGAATTTGTACAGTGCATTGTTTCCTGCACCTTCCCTCTTGGTTTCCCATTTTGTTACCGGCTAAGCAGGGCCTGGGTCAATCTAAATTCTAGTAAATGAAAAATAACAGACTAGCTGTTGCAGCTGGCTGACCCCGTACAGAGTGCATTGAATGACTGTAAGACAGCGTGCCACAGTCTGTCCACAATCTGGATGGGGCCTTGTCCCATAAGGCTGTGCGGCACAGCCCTAGCAGGGATGAACGTTGCAGGCTCGTATCTCCTTTCGGTCTTTGCAGCTGGTTAGTTGTGCGTTCTTGAATCTTTTCTTGGCTGTCATCAGACGCTCCTGGATGCCGCCGCCACACAGCTTAGTGCAGTCAGTCCAACCAGACCATGGCTTCATTTTACATCCTTAAAGAACACATTTACACAAAATACAACTGTTGTCAGCGCTAGATGATACTGGATTTATTGACACATAGTCAAGTACAATTCATTACCTCAAAATAACTGTAATAGAGGTGAACACCACTGTAGTGAAACATTTAAAGAACATTCAAAAAGTAACTTTTAACTATTTTGTCTGCATTAGCTCAATAAGAAGAGACCAACATGATCTCACAAAGTTCCGTGGGATAGTCACGGAATTTTGTGCTCATTTTTCCATGGCATTCTCACGGATCTCCGCATTTTTCCGTGGCCCTGCTATGGACTGTCTTTTTCCATGGCATTCTCACGGATTGGTTACTCAACTGCTTTTTCCTATTTTGAAACCATTTTCGCTTCGGTTTAGGGTTAGATTTGGGGTTTGCGTTATTATGTCACTTTAAGTATTGGTTTATACTATTTTTTCTGATTTATTCTTTTATATTTTCTAAACTTTAAACAATTGTCGCCTGGCGTTGGGGTTAGAGTTGGGTTTGGGTAGGGATGTCATTTCATGTAAATCTAACCCTAAATCGAAGCTAAAATGGAAAGAAAATAGGACAAAACAGTTGAGTAACCAATCCGTGAGAATGCCACGGAAAAAGACAGTCCGTAGCAGGGCAACACAAAAATGCGGAGATCCGTGAGAATGCCACGGAAAAATTAGCACAAAATTCCATGACTATGCCACGGAAATTCGTGAGATCAGGTTGGAAGAGACACAAAGGTGATGGGTCGATCACCGGGAAAAACACACACTGCAAAAAAAAAATGATTTTCAAGAAAAAATGTTTTTCTTGTTTTCAGTAAAAATATCTAAAAATTCTTAAATTAAGATGCTTTTTTTCTTGATGAGCAAAACAACCCAAGAAAACAAGTCTAGTTTTTAGACCGAAAAATATCAAAGTTAAGCGATTTTGTGCATAAAACAAGCAAAAAAAAATCTGCCAATGGGGTAAGCAAAAAACCTTGAACATTTTTCTTAAACACTAAATTCAAGATAAATTTGCTTTTTTGCGTAAATGTAATGTTTTTGGTCTAAAAACTAGACTTATTTCTTGGGTGGTTTTGCTCATCAAGAAAAAGCATCTTAATTTAAGAATATGTAGATATTTTTTTATTTTTACTGAAAACAAGACTATCTAAAAAATACAAAGAATTTTTGTTCTTGAAAATAATTTTTGCAGTGCATACCAATATAAAAAATAGTGACTATTCATAATGTTGAGTGTCAACATCTATTGTGTCATTGCTAACAGAAATGTGACAGCAAATGCTCACCTGCAAGCTCATCTGTGCTTTCATCCCTTCCCTGTTTGTTCCTCCTCTTCTTGCGCTCCTCTTTGCGTTTCTTCCTCTCATCGCTGTTGGCACCACCTTGGCTACATTTCTTGATCTTACACCTCTTTCTCTGTACTGTCTCGGGGCATGATTCGCCTCCAAACTGAGGCTCTAGCATGATCAGACGGGTGCGGATGGTGTGACCCTTTCCGCAGGCCTTACTACACTCGGACCATTCAGACCAATCTGACATCACACAGTCCATTGCTAGATAAGAGAGAAAGAGTGTTCAAGCTGAGAAATCTGACACAAAGCGTTTGAATGCTGCAAGTGACAAGAGATATATTATACTACAATATGCAGTGAAAGACACAATAATAATAATTTAATTTAAAGGGCACCTATAATGCTCATTTTTACAAGATGTAACATAAGTCTCAGTTGTGCCTGAAATGTGTCTGTGAAGTTTCAGCTCAAAATACCCCACAGATCATTTATTATTGCATACTGTTGGGGGGAGTAAAATGTGCTGTCTGTATCTTTAAATGCAAATGAGTTACTGCTCCTTACTCCATTAAAAAATAGAGATAGTGAGCACTTTCAGAGCTTATTGCTATCAGGACAGTTGGCTCTCCTGAAAACCTAAAGGCAGTAGGTCCGAATCCCTTATGGAGTGACGAATAAGTTGATCAAATTAAACCGGTGGCCGTGTCAACTGCATCTTTTATACTTTGTTTGAATGTGTTTTGAGTATGTGTGATAAAGAGTGTGTATAACTCACGGCACTCGGGCAGCATGCATTTCTCCATCTGCTCAAGCTCTTCAGTGCATTCGCCCAGCTCTACAGGTGACTTCAGTATGCGCTGACGTGTCCGTGTACCTTTACCACACGTTACACTGCAGTCACTCCACTCCGACCACGGGGAGAGTAAACACGGGATTGTATCTACACACACAAATAACTTCAATCAATGCTAAGAAGTTATACCTAAATAATTTCACATTTTACAAATAAAGGACAATATTGAGGCAATAACATGCTATGATAATAAAGTTTCAACAACTCTTAGATGCATTTCAGTTGGAAAAGGGAGAGAAAGAAATGGGAGAGTCTTGTTGTTTAAATGCAAACTATGAATTTCCCGTTTTCTTTGTAGACCTGCATGTGTTTGAATATGCTAATGCAGGAATATTTTGTGTCTATTAAAGTGTGTGCTGCTTGCATTAAAAGCAAATATCCATGTAAATGTGTTTATGCAGGCACTTATTTGATGTAAATATGTTAATGAGGATATGTAGGTGTAAACAATGTGGGAATGTACAGTATGGTAATATATGCGTGTATAAATGTGTGCGTTTGTGCTTACGGCATTCTGGCATCATACACTTCTCCACCTCCACCACCTCAGCTCCACAGATGGAGCCGTCAGATGGAGGCATTTTAACCATGCGCTCCCGTCTTTTCATGCCAAGCCCACAGGTGGCACTGCAGGTATCCCATTCACCCCACTCAGTAACTAAGCAACTGCTTGGAGCTATGAAGGTAAACACATAAACATTGCTGTGAAGACTGAGTCAGTGGTAATATTCAATCAATAATTTCTTATCCAAAGTACATGGTAAATAATGTTTTATTGCACTTAAACGGACACTTCACCGATGTGCATTAAGCTTTGTATCGTTAGAACCCCAGTCATGTTTTTGAATGGTCGTGCATCATTTCCTCAGTTTCCCCTGAGACGGGACAAATACAGATTTCAGTGTTGCACTTCCTTCTTTCAATGATGTACACATTTTTGCGTCGTTGAAAGGAGGAACTGCTTTATGTTTGTCGAGGATGAAAGACTACAGAAACTCATTCCTCATTTTTCCAAGGTGGGGCAAAAAACACAGAAACATGGTTGACAGCTGACAGGGTCAAAAGTAACAATGCTACTTATATTCAAAGTGAAATTATACATTTAAACAAAATTCCACCTGTTATTTATAGACCACACTTGTCAGTTACTGACCACAGCAAAAATGTATCTTTGTCTATCAAGTTTTTCCTAAAATGTGACCCGTCACGGAAACCAGGGACTCAAGTCGGAAATTTGTGATTTTCGTTTTATTGCAGAATCTGTTAGTTGAGATCACGAAGAAGCCTCTCCATGTTTGAGATAGCAGTTTTTGTATATTTAAAAGCGTACATTTTGCGGTTAAAATAGGCTTGTTTTTCCGGAGATTCTAGCGTGCAGCGGGGGGCGTCATTGTCTGTGTGTATATTTACATACTGTATAAGCTTGTGTTTTCGCCTCCGCCCCCAAAGGGAACAGCGTGACTACTAAATAAGGATAGTTCGCCCCAAAAATGAAAATAATGTAATTAATGACTCACCCTTATGTCGTTCTAAACTCGAAAGACATCCGTTCATCTTCGGAACACAGTTTATGATGTTTTATCGTTAGATTTAGTCCGAGAGCTTTCCCCTTCATTGAAAATCTATGTATGGTTTCCATGTCCAGAAAGTTAATAAAAACATCATCAAAGTAGTCCATGTGACATCAGTGGGTCAGTAAGATTGTGTTGATGCATCGAAAATACAGTTTGGTCCAAAAATAGCAGAATTACGACTTTATTCAGCATTGTCTTCTCTTCCGGCTCGAGCGTGAAGTCACGTGACTGTAGTGACGCGCTGCCCTGTTCCTCAGACATGTTTGCTAAGTTTTTTTTTTTTTTTTTCAAACTTATAGCCTGCGTCTCCTCAGACTGTAAAGCTCGGGCGCACAAAACAAAAGAAAAATAAAAGAAGCTGGGGCGGAACAAATAACAGTCAGCCGCATCGTACGTCAGCCGCGTCACTGACTTTATGCGGCGCCGCAGTCGGATGACGTCAAAGTACCGCGAGAGCTCTTCAAGAAATCTTACGGAGTAGTTTAATTTCGACTCGCTCTCGCGGTACTTTGACGTCATCTCTATGTCAGTTCTTGCAGCGCAGCATGAGTCCAAACACACAGAAGTTACACAGATATCGTTGTATTCTTCATATAATTGGCTACATATTTTACAATATTTTCCATGAAGTCATTGGCTGATGGAGGAACGAGCGAGCCATTGGTAACCTCTCTAAAGGATGTCACGTTTTCGACGGCGCTGTTTGGATGATCTATTATACTACTTCCCTATTTTAAATACAAAATTTGAAGGCGGGTTCATGTGTTTAACGGAGTGTAAGCTCATATACCCTTACATGTTACGATTTAAATAGTCTTCAGATTATATATTATATTGTATTACCAGACATTCATGCGAAATCTGATGTAAACAATCTATATTTCACGGATTATACGCATTTGTGGACAAATATGGTCATTGGATAATCTGAAACGTCTCGGTTACGGATGTAACCCTCGTTCCCTGAAGGAGGGAACGGAGACGTCACGTCGTGACCGACGAATTGGGAACTCGCTTAGAGAGACCAATCTGCTTCGAATACTACTAAAACGCCAATGAACTTGGCATTGAGATATTTGCATAATGCTGGCGCCGCCCCGCCAGGTGCGTATATAAGCAGCAGGTGCAAATAGGGAAATTAGCTTCTTTTTCGCTGAGAAAGCCAGAAAGTGTGACCGGCCGTAACAGCAGGTGGCAGCACCTGTGGCGACGGGACGTGACGTCTCCGTTCCCTCCTTCAGGGAACGAGGGTTACATCCGTAACCGAGACGTTCCCTTTCAGTCGGTCACTACGACGTCACGTCGTGACCGACGAATTGGGAATCCCTACCAAAACGCCACTAGGGGCTGACCTCTTCCAGTGTCTGCAGAAAATCCTCCAAAATCCCCTCGGGGAAATTGGAGAAATAAGATAGGGCAGAAAGGCCGGGCACTAGATGTTCCTTTAACCCACAGAAGTGCCAGCGACTGGGAAGCGCCCTACCTGAGCGGGATAGGAACGCTGCGGAAGCCACCGCCCCTCTTAAGGGCTAATGGTGGACGATAAGAAATAAAGACAGCCGTGGCTGTGTAAGCAAAGCAGTGCTCTGCTAAGGGAAACGTGGGCTGGTAGGATTAACCCCACGGAAAAATACTCACAAAGGAACCCGATGGGACACAATGTGGAGCCCGAGCCAACACGTAGGTTCGCGAGGATACAGCTAGTGAAGGCTGACAGCCAATGCTCCGCAACAAAGGCTGCCAAGGCAGCGGAGGAAGAACAATTCAAACCATTACGCATTTTTGTTCTGAAGGCCTTCCATACTGACACAGTTATGAAGCATCAGTTGGAGGCTGCAAGCCGACCTGCGAGTCTGTTCTCCGTGTCCTCCCTGGTGAGGAAAGAACACGAGAGGATACAGGCTCGATACGAACACTGTAAAATCTAATGAACGTATTAGGTGTCGCCCAACCAGCAGCTCTACAGATGTCTGTTAGCGAGGAACCACGAGCTAGAGCCCAAGATGAGGCAACACTCCGTGTGGAGTGCGCTCTCAAATTAAAGGGGCAAGGAATACCCTGAAGATTATAAGCCAGGGTGATAGTATCAACTATCCAATGAGACATCCTCTGCTTAGTGACAGCTTTCCCTTTCTGCTGGCCACCATAACAAACAAAGAGCTGGTCTGAGGTCCTGAGGCTTTGCGTGCGATCCACGTAGAGTCGCAGTGCGCGTACGGGGCACAACAAAGCCATGGTTGGGTCTGCGTCCTCCGGAGGCAGCGCTTGCAAGCTCACCACCTGGTCTCTGAAAGGAGTGGTGGGAACTTTGGGCACGTAGCCTGGTCTGGGCCTCAATGTTACACTCGAGGCGGCAGGACCAAACTGAAGGCACGAGTCGTCAACAGAGAATGCATGTAAATCCCCTACTCTCTTCACTGAGGCCAATGCTAGCAGGGTCAGAGCTTTCATTGATAAAAGCTTCAGACTCGCAGACTGCAAAGGCTCGAACGGGGGGGCCTGAAGGGCTTTCAGCACCATGGACAGGTCCCAGGGAGGAATAGAAGGAGGGCGCGAGGGGTTTAGCCTACGAGCGCCTCTTAAAAATCTAATAACCAAATCATGCTGGCCAACTGATCTGCCGTTGATAAGTGAGTGATGAGCAGAAATAGCAGCGATATCAACTTTAATGGTGGAGGGTGACAGCCTACCGTCTAACCTATGTTGAAGATATAAAAGCACGATGTTAACAGAGCATTCTCTGGGGTCTTCGCGTTGCGAAGAGCACCAGGTGACGAAAAGGTTACATTTAAACGCGTAAGCCCGTCTTGTGGACGGAGCTCGAGCCGCGTCGATTGTGTTAGATACCATTTGTGGTAAATCACCTAAACCTTGCGCGCGCTCAACGACCACACATGGAGATCCCACAGGTCGGGGCGCGGGTGCCATAATGTGCCCCCTCCTTGAGAAAGAAGGTCCTTCCTCAGGGGAATCCGCCAGGGAGGGGCTGTCGCGAGGAGCATTAGCTCTGGAAACCAATTCCTGCTCGTCCAATACGGGGCGATCAGTAAAAGGCTCTCCTCGTCCTGCCTGACTTTGCACAGTGTCTGTGCGATTAAGCTCACTGGGGGGAATGCGTATTTGCGTATCCCCCGAGGCCAGCTGTGTGCCAATGCGTCCACGCCGAGGCTGCCCTCGGTTAGTGAATAAAATAGGCGACAGTGGGTATCGTCCGGCGACGCAAACAGGTCTATCTGCGCACGACCGAACTTCTTCCAAATTAGCTGGACCGTCTGGGGGTGGAGTCGCCATTCGCCGGGGCGCGCAGCTCGAGAAAGCGCGTCCGCCGCTGTATTGAGCGAGCCCGGAATGTGAATGGCACGAAGGGACCTCAGATGTTTCTGACTCCAAAGGAGGAGATGAAGAGCGAGATGCGACAGGTGACGGGAGCGCAAACCGCCTTGACGGTTGATATACGCAACGGTCGCAGTGTTGTCGGTGCGTACTAGTACATCTTTCCCTCGCAGCTCCGTAGCGAAGCGTACAAGTCCCAGATATACTGCCCACAACTCTCGGCAATTGATATGCCAGTGCAACTGGGGTGCTGTCCACACCCCTGAAGCTGTAAGCTCGTCGTACGTGGCACCCCAGCCCGTGTCGGACGCGTCTGTGTGTACAACAGCATGCCGGGAGATTTGTCTCATGGACACACCGGACCGGAGAAACGCGGGGTCCGACCACGGGGGGAATGTTAGGCGACACGCAGGTGTAATAGCTACACGATGGATGCCGGCGCGCCACGCTCTCCTCGGGACTCGATCGTGAAGCCAACGCTGAAGCGGTCTCATATGGAGCAGTCCGAGCGGTGTCCCGGCCGTTGCTGCTGCCATATGCCCCAGGAGCTTCTGAAATTGTTTCAGCGGGACCGCATTCTTCCCTCGAAATGAACCGAGGCAAGTCAGAATTGACTGCACGCGCTCTTCTGTTAAACGCGCCGATAAATCGATCGAGTCCAGTTCCATACCGAGAAAAGAGATCCTCTGCGAGGGGCAGAGTTTGCTCTTTTCCCAGTTGACCCGAAGACCCAAACGGGCGAGATGCCGAAGCGTTAAATCTCTGTGTTCGCAAAGCGTCCGTCGAGAATGCGCTATTATAAGCCAATCGTCGAGGTAAGCCAATATGCGAACGCCGCTCTCTCGGAGGGGTTTTAACGCCGCCTCTATTACTTTCGTGAACACACGGGGAGAGAGGGATAGCCCGAACGGTAAAACTTTGTACTGGTATGCCCGACCCTCGAATGCAAACCGGAGAAACGGTCTGTGACGAGGGAGAATGGACACATGGAAGTACGCGTCTTTCAGGTCTATTGCCGCAAACCAATCTTGGGGGCGAATTGAATTGAATATTTGCTTCGGTGTTATCATCCTGAAAGACCTCTTCTGCAGAGATTTGTTCAGAACGCGCAAATCCAAGATCGGTCGCAACCCACCGCCTTTTTTGGGTACTATGAAATACGGGCTGTAGAAACCCGCCCTCATCTCGGTTGGAGGGACCGGCTCGATCGCGTCCTTCGCCAGCAGGACTCCGACCTCTGCACGCAGTACATGTGCATCGGACGCTTTCACCGTGGTGAAACGAATGCCCGAGAATTTGGGTGTGTGCCGGTTGAATTGTATTTCGTAACCGAGGCGGACAGTGCGTAAAACCCAACGAGACGGGTTGGGAAGCTGAAGCCAAGCCCCCAGGGACCGTACGAGAGGAATTAACGGCACTACCGGTGTACCCGCGGTGGGGCGGCGAGGCGGGACAGGCGGAACTGCCGGTACGTCTGCTGTGACAGCATAAGTATCTACAGTATGTGTGTGTGTGACACTGACCTGAGCCCGCTGAGGGTGACGGTCGTCTGGTCTCCTCAGCGGAGAGCACAGACTCCGAAGAGGGTGCTGGTGGTCCCGTCTCCTCAGCGGAGAGCTGGGACTCCTCAGGACACCCGCTGGTGATAGAGGAGAGGGAGGAAGAGCATGTGAATGCCCGCTCACATCTCTCTCGATCCTCTGGAGACCTGGAGAAGGAATAGGAATGCACTCTTTTTGTGGTTTTGTGGGTGCCGGCTGAGAAGCCGGCGGAACAGAAACAAAACGAAACCAAAGATTCTCCACCCGGCCCTCTACCGGTGGAGGGAGCGATGCCATCACCGTCTCCCGTAGAGTGATCCCATCCAAATCCAGGTCGCCCGTCTCAGGGCCGCTTCGATTTCCGTTTACCACGGGAAGCGGGTGGGGCGGGCAGGGCGGGCTGCCGACGGCTGTTCCCCCTCCGTGGCCTGGAAGATGTTCTAGTGGGGGGGGTGGAGGCAGCCGCCGCAGGGCGCCCTCGGCGAGGAGCAGACGGGGCCGCCGGCGCTGGAGGGCGAGATGCAGGTCGCTTGCGCCGGGGCATGATCTGAGCGATCGCCTCTGTCTGCTTCTGGGCGGCGGAGAACTGCTGGGCAAAAGACTCCACCGACTCACCGAAGAGGCCAGCCTGGGAAACTTGTTCTTCTCCGCATCCGACATGTCCGCCAGACATAGCCATAAGTGCCGTTCCTGGACCACCATCGTGGACATGGCACGACCAATTGCCTGCGCTGTCACCTTCGTAGCGCGAAGAGCCAGATCAGTGGCAGCCCGGAGCTCCGAAAGGACAGGCGAGTCGTGTCCTCCCTCGTGCAGATCCCTCAAGGCCTTCGCTTGGTGAACCTGCAGCAACGCCATAGCGTGCAGGGCTGAAGCCGCCTCTCCACATGCCTGGTGGGCAGCGCCCGTTAAACCGGAGGACTGTCTGCAGGCACGAGAGGGGAGGGTTGGGCGGTCCTTCCAAGAGGGAGCGTTAGCCGGACACAGCTGCATCGCGACCGCGCGCTCCACAGGAGGGAACCCCGTATAACCCTTAGCGGCTCCGCTGGTGAGGGAGGTGAGGGGGGAGGGCTGAAACGGCCGTAATCTCGTAGAAAACGGCGACTTCCAGGTTCTAGTCAGCTCCTCGTGCACCTCGGGGAAGAAAGGCACCGGTGGAGAGGGTTGTGAAACCCGGGCAGCTCCAAAGAACCAATCATCCAGGCGGGACGGCTCGGGCTAAGGGGGGGGGACCCACTCTAACCCGACGGTCTCCGCCGCTCGAGCGAGCACGGCCACCATCTCTGGATCGAACTCCGGCGTCCCAACCCGACCAGAGGGAGGAAGGGCGTCGGGGTCCACGTCAGGGGGAGGAGGCCCACCCTCGGATGCTGCGGCGTCGGTGGACCCGGAGGGCGGCACGATGGATTCTAGAGTCATCGTAGAACACGACGCTGAAGTCTCCATCGGCACATCAACCGGCTGTGGATGAGGAGGCTGAGAGCTGGAGGACGAATCCCCCGACCGGCTCAGCACAGTGATGCGGAGGTCGTCCTTAGAGAGCTTCACAGCCGCACCGTGGCGGCGTTCAGCACTCGCATGACGAGGGTTGCGCTTTTCCCGGAGGAAAGACAACCGTCTCCGCAAATCCACAAGGGACATGATCTCGCAGTGAGAACATTTACCCCCAGCGAACGCTGCCTCTGCGTGCTCGATGCCCAAGCACGAAAGACAACGCTCGTGACCGTCCTTCGGACCCATGTATTTGCCGCACCCAAGATCGCACGGACGAAAAGCCATCCTGAAAAGGACGCTGATGTCCGGATATACGAGAGAGTGGCTGCCTTTAACAAGGCACAAAGCTCTCTCGTATCACTCTTTTAGGGAAATTCACTCAGATGCTCAGTTGATGATGCGCACAGGGAAAGGCAACGCACACACTAAACTCAAAACAACAAACAGATGAAGAGTCGTGGAATTAAGCGAAGCGTCCGCTGTGGTACTGCTAGTCCAACCAACTTCAGCAATCGAATCCCAACAGAGTAAAGTAGCTTCTCAGTAGCAGATACTGCCGGCTTTCGAAGCGATAAAAAGCTAATTTCCCTATTTGCACCTGCTGCTTATATACGCACCTGGCGGGGCGGCGCCAGCATTATGCAAATATCTCAATGCCAAGTTCATTGGCGTTTTAGTAGTATTCGAAGCAGATTGGTCTCTCTAAGCGAGTTCCCAATTCGTTGGTCACGACGTGACGTCGTAGTGACCGACTGAAAGGGAACAGACTGGATTCGACTTGTGATCCCCACAAAGGTAAAAGAGTCATGTTTATTTTTGCGGGTTGTCATTTGGTCATAAAATACTACATATGATGCTAGAACATCTCAAAAAGGGTTTTACAGGGGGTATGGCTTAGCTAAATGAGATGTAAATGAGCCCTATTGTCTCCCCCAGCTGAAAAGAAGAGTCCCTTTCGTCTCGATTTTCTCGGTTTGAGTATTTCTGAGTTCCTATATTCAAATGGCCACAACTTCTCCAAATCTTATCAGATTTCCATGTGTTACACATCGTTGGAAAGCTTAGAAACTGCACTTTCAGAATCTGTGAATAACTCAAAATGCCCAGATCCGACTTGTGTCCCTACTTTCCGTGACTGGTCACAAATGTTTATTTTTGCCCTCCCATATAAATGTAATTTGATAAAGAAAACTTCACAATTATTTTGATATATTGTTAATTCCAAGGTAATCTTATTACAGAGTCAGGTTTTCAAAGGAACATACAGTAGATCTTAACTTAGGAAACCTAACAAATATTTAGTAACTGAAAGAGATATTTCTTGGTTATGAGAGTCAGAAGTAACATTTATAAGGGGTTTCTTTCATTATGCCTATCAGGGCAGTGTTGGTATTATTTCCTACAAAACCTTGACACATACATGAATCACAGGTCCATGAGTCTGTGATATCATACTGTGTGTATCCAAACACATTAGCTTTAAGACACAGCCTGAGCAAACATGGCAGTTCATTCATGCAGCTGCCATTGATTCATCTCTCTCTCTCTCTCTCTCTCTCTCTCTCTCTCTCTCTCTCTCTCTCTCTCTCTCTCTCAATTTCAATTTCAATTTAAAGAACTTTATTGGCATGATTGTGTCACTTACAATATTGCCAAAGCATTATACATAAAACGAGAAACATACAATAACACAATATTAACAAACATTAAGGTGCAATTAAGCTAAGGTGCTGGGTGATGGATGAAGTACTACTGCAAATAAAATAAAATAGAATCAGAGGATATTTACAATATAAAGTAGACTTTGAAATATAAACATATGAAGTATACAAATGTACATTTATGGGGGCAGATGAGAGGTAAAATAAAAATACTGTACAAGATCAGGGCTGTAGATTATTTCTGATGGTGTGTAACTGATAAATGAGTTTAGCAGCAACTGATGGGTGTCTGTCTTCCCCCAGTAACATCTTCATTTGATCTGAATCTGAAGAGTTATGAAACTCTGGTATGAGCTTTGAGATTTTGTCAAAGTGTTTTTCTCTAAGCTCTTTATATTTACCACAGTAAAGGAGAAAGTGTGTCTCTGTCTCGATCTCACCACTGTCACAATGGACACAGATTCGCTCTTCTTTTGGGAGCCATGTTTGTCTATGTCGGCCTTTCTCTATTGCCAGACTGTGATCACTGAGTCTGTATTTAGTGAGGATTCGTCTCTGCTTTACATCTCTTACTGTGGAGAGATATTCTGACAGACTGTATTTTCTGTTTAGTGACCGATAACATTCTAGTTTACTTTGGTTTTTACTTTCATTATCCCAATGATCCAAATATAAAGTTTGACTTTCTTTAATGACTTTCTCTCTCTCTCTCTCTCTCTCTCTCTCTCTCTCTCTCTCTCTCTCTCTCTCTCTCTCTCTCTCTCTCTCTCTCTCTCTCTCTCTCTCTCTCTCTCTCTCTCTCGGGTTTCCGGTGGTGCGAGCGAGTGGTGGTGAATGGAGAGCTAGCGTGTGGCGAAAAGTTTGTTACACTGTTGGGGTGATCTTTTTTTTCTACGCTTTCTCGCGTTTTACATGAGAAAGGTAAGACATAATTTACTCTATCTTTCAGTTTTTTTGGTAGCGAAGGGCTGAGTGAATACCTGTTGAACTTGTGCGGGCAATGGCGTCCTCTGTGACGCCGCCGCTGTCCATCGGACACGGGATTCGGTTTGTTACCGATCCCGGGGTTACGATGGAATCGGCTTTGCTTGCAGTTGGTGAGCAGATTGGTTATAATAGTATAGCCTATGCATCCCGAATGAACAAGGCGGTGGTTGTTTTTTTGAAAGAGGAGCGTCTAGTTCATGAGTTGATTGAAAGAGGTGTTTTCATAAATGATTTGTTTATTCAAGTTTCGCCACTATCAGTGCCATCCACAAGAATAGTTATATCAGGGGTTCCACCTTTTATCCCTAATGATTTGATTGAGAAAGAACTACGCAGATTTGGTAAGTTTGCGAGCGGATTTAAAACGGTGACTCTCGGTTGTAAGGATGCGCGTTTAAAACACGTGATTTCACTACGGAGGCAAGTTTTCATGTTTTTGGATAATCCGACAAATTCTTTGGACATCTCCTTTAAGGTAAAATATGATGGTGGACATTATATGGTTTTTGCTAGTTCAGGAAGTATGAAATGTTTTGAATGTGGTGATGTGGGGCATAAGCGTCTTAATTGCCCACATAGAGAACATGCTGAAAATGCAGAGCATCCCATTGGACGACTGAATGTTAGATCAGAGGAAACTGAAGTTCCCAGTAATGTTTCTATTGTGCAGGATGAACAAGTGCATAGTGAAACTAATGTGGAAGCAGCAAAAAGTACAGATGAAGTAGCAGCTGAGGGACTAGAGCAGTCAACATCGGTTGATTCTGATGTCATGGTTTCAGAAACTGTTGAACATACAGGGAGTAAAATTGATGAAAGTGAAAACTTGAGAGTGGGTGTATCTGTGCAGCAGAATGTTCATTTTGAAACTAAGGAGAAGGAAGGGCTGTTTTTGTCAAATAGTCAAGCGAGTAGTCTTGTAGAAAGTGATATGGATGAAATGGATCAGGATGAGTCTGATGGAGAAAGTGTTGATGGATATAGTAAGATGAGAGATTTGTATTCTCTGGAGGATATAAATCATTTTCTGGATGAAACATTTGGACAGTCTGTGAAGGTTGATGATTATTTTGCTGACACAGACAAATTTATCAGGTCAGCAACATTATTGCAAAAGATGGTCAGTTTTGATTTATTGGATGAAAGGAAGAGATACCGTTTGAGAAAACATGTTACAACTTTGAAGAAAGCAGCTAAGTTAAATATAACTAGGAAGGGCAAAAAGGCTTTAACAAAAATAAAATGATGTCAACCTTTATCATGAATAACGCTTGGAGGTTACTTTTTGGCTGTCTGTCCCTCTTTCTCTTTTTTTCTATGGGAGGTCTAAGAGTGGGCTCTTTGAATATAAATGGTGGGAGGGATAGACAGAAGAGGGAAATGGTAAAGGAGATAGTTAAAATTAATAATCTTGACGTATTATTTTTGCAAGAAACTCATAGTACAATGAAAGATGAAGTTGATTGGGGTTTATTTTGGGGAGGACAACTTTTTCTAAGCCATGGAAGTTCAGTTAGTGGAGGGGTTGCAATTTTGTTCTCTAGTCAATTAAAAATAAATATTTTAAGCTCTAGTGATATAGTTAAAGGTCGAGCTTTAATGACTAAAGTTAATATAGAGGGTTCCATTTTTTGTTTCATAAATATCTATGCACCTAATGTTGGGGCTGAAAGGATTAATTTTTTTAATGATATAAAAAACTTTTTAGAAAAAAATGATTGTGATTATCTTATTTTTGGTGGTGATTATAATTGTACGATTGATTTTAATGTTGATAGGATTAGTGAGGAGCCACATTTACAATCTAGCAAAAACTTAAAAAGTTTAGTACTTCAATTTGATTTAATAGATGCATGGAGAATTAAAAATCTAAATGTGAAACAGTTTACATGGGTAAAAATGTTGGATGGTAAAGTGAGCGCAGCTAGATTGGATAGAATTTACTTGTCACAAGATTTAAGATCAAAACTAATTGACAGTAAAATTATACCGGTTGGCTTCTCAGATCATCATCTTATTGTTGTGAATTTACTTTTAAATCATGAAGCTAATAAGTCTCAATGGCATTTTAACAATAAGTTGCTCCAAGATGTAGCTTTTTGTGAGAGCTTTAAGATTTTTTGGGAGAAATGGAAGGAAAGTAAACATTCTTTTGAGTCACTAACTAGATGGTGGGAAGTTGGCAAGACTCAAATAAGAATTTTTTGTCAGCAGTATACTTCTTTTTCTACTGTTATGTTAAAACGGGCCATAAATGACCTTGAAGAGTCTATAAAACAAATTGAAAGTCACATTTTAAATGGTGGAGCTGCTGAAAGTAATAAAGATTTACAAAAGAAAAGAATGGCATTGAGTTCTATGCTACAAGAAAGGGTTAAAGGTGCCCTTGTGAGGTCAAGGTTTATTCAATTAAAAGACATGGATGCCTCAAGTACTTTTTTCTTTGATTTGGAGAAATCCATTGTGAGAGATCAGAGAATGTCATGTCTGAGATGTCCTGATGGGAATATTACAACAGATGGAGTGGAAATGAGGAGATGTGCAAGGGCTTTTTATACAGACTTGTATGGCAAGGAACAATGTGATGAAGGCTGTGTACAGGAGCTGGTGGAGGGTCTTCCCAAGCTCAGTAAAGTTGAGCAAGCGGAGCTGGATAAAGAAATAACTCTGGAAGAACTTACTATTGCCGTCAACCAGATGAATTCAGGGCGTGTTCCTGGAATTGATGGACTTAGTATTGATTTTTATAAGCACTTTTGGGGACTTATTGGACATGATCTACATGAAGTTCTTGCGAGCTCCTTTAAAGACAATCTACTTCCCACTTCCTGCAGAAGAGCAGTTTTAGCTTTACTTCCTAAAAAAGGAGATTTAACTAACTTAAAGAACTGGAGACCCGTAGCTCTCTTATGCACCGACTACAAAGTTTTGTCTAGGGCTTTGTCCAATAGACTGAAGCCTTATATAGGCTTGCTTGTACATATGGATCAGACTTACTGTATCCCAGATCGATCTATAATGGACAACTTATTTTTAACAAGGGATATTCTGGATGTGTGCAAAGTGTATGATCAAAAGGTTGGGATTTTATCCCTTGACCAAGAAAAGGCCTTCGACAGAATTGATCATAATTTCTTGTTCTCTGTTTTAAAAGCTTTTGGGTTTGGGGAGAGTTTTATAGCCTGGGTAAGCCTCCTTTATAATGAAGCTACATGTATGGTGAAGGTGGGAGGAGGGCTTAGTCGCCCAATAGCAGTTGAAAGGGGCATAAGACAAGGTTGTCCTATTTCTGGGCAACTTTATTCATTGGCTATTGAGCCCCTTTTATGTTTTTTAAGAAACAATTTGACTGGTTTTAATTTTCCTGGCTGTAAGTTTGACTCTCCTCTGGTTGTTTCTGCATATGCTGATGATATTAATGTTTTTATCAAAAATGATGATGATGTACATGAGATTGTAAAGGTTTTAAAAATTTATGAGAACGCTTCTTCATCGAAGGTCAATTGGGATAAAAGTGAGGCTTTGCTAGTTGGCAATTGGGAAAGGGTTTTAATACCCTGTCTACCTGGTGGCTTGAAATGGAGAAATGATGGGTTAAAAGTTTTAGGTATTTTCTTTGGCACACAGCAGTATGTTGAAAAGAACTGGGAGGGTTTAATAGAGAAGACCAGTGCAAGAATTGCCAAATGGAAATGGTTATTGCCCCAAATGTCGTATAGAGGACGTGTTTTAGTCCTTAATAATTTAATTGCTTCCATGTTATGGCATAAATTTACGGTTTTAAATCCACCAAAAGCATTAGTACAAAGTTTGCAAAGAAATATGTTGAATTTTTTTTGGTCGGGTTATCATTGGATTAGAGCTGTAGCACTTTATCTCCCCCTTTGTGAGGGGGGACAGGGTCTCACTGATCTATCTTCACGCATAGTGGCTTTTAGATTGAAAGCTGCTCAGAGTTTTTTATATGGAAGTGGTTTAAGATGGCATGAAACTGCTAAGCTGCTCTTACAGAAGGTAGGGAGGTTGGGCTATAGTAGGCAACTTTTCTTGCTAAAATCCGAAGAAGTAGATTTCGGTGGGTTAACACCTTTTTATGATTCCGTCTTACAGGCATGGCAAATTTTGAAGGTTTCTAGAGATTTAAATGTGTTACCTGGGATGTGGTTATTTGAGGAACCACTTTTTTATAATGATTTTATTTGTGCAAGATCCCTGAAGTCTGCCAGTATACGTGTAGCATTGAGAGAGGCAGGATGTACAAAACTTGGCCATGTACTTAAAGCTATGCACTCATCTATTGCAGAATTGGGGCATTTGGCTAATATAAGATCTGAAAGATTGATTAAAAAACTTGTTGATGAAGTTTATGAATCACTACCACAGACACTAAAGCATTTTGCTAATGACTATGATATACTTTGTCAGTGGGAGGATGGTTGCGATTATATTTTCCCAGTGCTTGATATTTCCTCAACTGTCGAAGAATGCTTTGGTTTAGAAAATAGTTTTCTTTCCTTTTCTAATGTACAGTTAGGTGCTTTTGAAGAGTTGGACAAAAAAAAGACATATATTTTATGTGTTAAGTTACTCCATATGAAACCACTGGAAGAAATGAAATCATCAAGGTGGGTTGATTTTTTTGGCCCTGAACAGTCCGTAAAAGGCTGTTGGAGATCTTTGTATAAACCACCAATTGATAAAAGAACTGGTGATCTCCAATGGAGAATAATACATGGGGCTATTGCTACTAACAAACATGTAGCCCACATAGATCCTAATCAGAGTATTGATTGTCCATTTTGCTCACAAAATGAAACTTTGATTCATTTGTTTTGTGGTTGCTATAGGTTGGGATCTTTGTTCAATTTATTGGAACAATGGTGTTTGCTTTGGGAAGAATGTTTTTCTTTTCCTTTGTTTATTTTTGGACCTAAGTACTCTGTCAATAAGAAACAAAAACACATTTTGATGAATTTTGTCTTTGGAGTGGCTAAACTTTCTATATGGCTTTCAAGGAAGAATATAATTCAAAACAAAGGGTCAAAAGAGGTTTATGATATTTTTGTAGGCTTATTAACAGCTCGGCTTAAAATAGAGTATGCCTACTACAAATTGGTAAATAACTTGCAAGCCTTTGTTGACACATGGACTATTGCCAATGTTCTTTGTGATGTTGATGTTGATGAAAAATTGGTTTTATATTTTTAATTTTTTCTGGAGTGTGTAAGTCTGATGTAGACATTTTAATATTTTGAAATGTTGAATTGTTAATAAATGAACTTTTTCAATCAATCAATCTCTCTCTCTCTCTCTCTCTCTCTCTCTCTCTCTCTCTCTCTCTCTCTCTCTCTCTCTCTCTCTCTCTCTCTCTCTCTCTCTCTCTGCAGTTTAATGGTGCAGATTAATGGTGATGAATGACTGAAAACCAAATAGTGTAGTAAAAATGTCAAACTGGATAACTTGCTAAGCATATAAAAAACGAGTGTGTCCCACAAGATACCTACAGCAGTCATCATTGACAGTGCAGGGCTCCGTCTCTTCTGTTGAATGTGTGCAGGCAAAACCATCGTCAGGAAACTGTTTGACATAACGCTCCCTGGATCGCACACCTGCACCACACGAAACACTGCAGGGCGACCATGTGATCCATTCAGACATCATGCATGTGGAAGCATCTGTGGAGATCAATGTTGACTCAATTATTCATACAATGTCCTTATTCACAAATTTATCACTATCCATGCAGGAAAATAGTTTTGGTTATGCTGAGAGATTTTGTTGATTTGATTGTTTATGTTAATGGCCTAAGGTCAAAATTTGTCATGCAAGCTCAGGATAGAAAAGATGGTTTATGTAACAGTGGATAATTTGTTGCTGGTTTAAGATGATCTGAGCACTAAGCCAGGTACACAACAACTTTAGCAATGTCTAGTTGGTAATTTTCCAGAAAAAAGATGCCACCCAAAGTTGGTTTGTTTGTTCAAATTTCTCGTATCATTTGTATTTTATGTGGAGAATGTGGACTTTAATTTACTTCAGGTTATTTACTTAATTAGATTTTAATGTGCAAATGATAAAACATTCCCATTAACAATCTCTATTCTACTCTGTGAAAGATACATTTAGGATTTTTTACATCCCAGCTTTATCACCAGCCATTTCTGCAGGCTATAATATACTGTGTTATAATAAATTACTGTTATTAACTAATCTGTTAGCATCAGATGACCGAGATGAATAATTAACAGGGCATTTCAATCCCAGACTTTCCCCTCTCTTAAATTGCAGGCATATGTTCTGCTTGATGAACCGTAACTTATCAAATCATTAATAAAAACCATAGACAAGCACAACATCCTGGAGGCCACCTCTATATCATCTCTGTCACATGATAAGCCATTGATAATGGCTGTTAACAGCTCATTGAACATTAAGGGAAGTCCACCCACTAATCAGTAACAGCAACAACAGAAGTCTAATTCAGTAAGATCCTTGCATCACATGTTTTTCTGTGTCTGCATTAACCTTTATTTATAGTTTGAATAATTACAGGTTGTCTAAGTTATCTTTATAGAGCTGAGGCAAGGTCAACATGAAACATTGTGTTTAGTTCCCTTTCAATACGGTTCACTTCGCATTGCGTCAGTTAGCTGACGCTATGGGGGAAACTCCTGTTTACTCCGTGACTGAAGCCTATTGGTTAACGTCTGTACAAAGTACAGACCAATGACGTTTGAACCCGCGCGCGGGAGGAACGCGTCCCTATATAAGCGCGGTTCAATCGTCAGGAGCTCATTATTTTCTCCTTCAGCGCGAACCTCTCGCTGCTCCGAAGAAAAGAAGAAGCCTTACCTCGCCGTTGACAAAAGCCCTGCAGCGGAGTCCAGGCCTAGCGTCTTCCCCTGCCGTTTTCCGGCTGAGAACCGAAGATAGCAGAGTCCAGGTCTAGCGTCTTCCCCTGCCGCTTTCCGGCCGAGAACCGAAGAAAGCCTTCGTTTGCCGTGGTACGAGCCCTGTGCAGCGGACACGCCTGACGAGGTCTCCCCTGCGGCCGCCCGGTAAGATCAATATTTTTAATATAAAGCTATAAGCTAAAAGAGCAGGCGCTGTTGTAATAGCGTCCAGCACAGCGGCTCGGTGAGCCTCTCTGCTATGAATTTCCTCCAAGCGCGTTACCGGTCTGGCACCTCCCACGCCGGGACCGCGCTTATGCTTTGGTTGTCTTATCCATGTTTCGTGCTCCCCCTGCTGTTCCTCTCTCGCCGGGATGAACACACGGCGAGCCATGAGACTAGATGGATGCATAGACAAGCACACACGGACTAACCCCCCCTGTGTTCTGTCACACCGCAACCGTTCATGCTTACAGAGTCCCTTCGCTCCTCTCACATTCAGTGGCGAGATCTCTGGCACATATATTAATCCCCCGAGTGCATCGGGTGATACCGTCACGACGCATGGCTGTTCTGTCTGTGTTGCTGCTCCCCTCTGCCGTTCCTCTCTTGTTGAGATGAACAAGCGGGGAACCGTAGACCTGGATAGATGCATACGACAAGCAAACACGGGCGGTCTGCCCCTGTCTCTGTCATAGCACAGCCACTCGTGCTCCACGCTCGCGGAGTCCCTCGCTCCTTTCCCCACAGTGGTGAGGTCTCTTAACGGCTTAGCTAGCACGCGGTATTACGGCTCGCTGCCTCTAAATGCAGCTGTCCAGTGTTCAACGATTACAGAGCTTCATGCCCCTCCCCTCCTGGAGCGGCGCGATCTCATTCGTCTGCTCGATAGGGCCGATTCGCCGCTATTGGAGCACCAAGAACACTCATTATAAGAGAGCTTCATGCCCCTCCCCTCCTGGAGCGGCACGATCTCATTCGTCTGCTCGATAAGGCGGACACGCCTCTATTGGAGCGCTAAAACACTTTTTATAGAGCTTTACTGGCCTGAGCCAATCTCACTTCAGATAGCTCATTCTTCGTCTGCCTGGTAATTTCTCTCTGGTTTAGACGGAATCAGAGGCAGAACGAATTTGTTTATAATATACTGAGGCCCGAATACCTCCCTTTATTCAGTCCCGTCCTATATCAGTGCGCTGAATATTGGTACATTCTTATATATATATACCCGGTTTTTCTGCCCTTTTAATAAACGGCAAAACCGCGGGCCTCACGGCAGACTTCCTCTCTGCGATGGGTTCAGTCTGACATTAAACCACCTAGACATACTACCCTGCTCCGTGAGCCGTTCGGTCACCGTCACTACTGAGGCTTGTGCACCTGAACGGCTGAGCTCTGGTCTCTGCAGCACAGCTGCATCAACAGAGAACGAAACTGTCTGGGAGAAAAGGGGTTATGTCGCGCCTCGGCTGGACTGCCCTGTAATGTTTTCTGTGTGCTGTTTATCCAAACATACTGTGTAATACTGTCGGCTATGCGACCTCACTATAGTTTCCTAAATAATTTCCGTGCTTACTATACTGTGTATTGACACCCACGGTTGTACGGTGTCTCTAAACACTTTATCGCCTTACTGACAAGCAATCAGTAATACGCACACACGGCCCGCTGTCCATAATTCTATCAACGCTAGCCGGAAAAACCCCGGTTTGGCCATATACTGTGTATTGACACCCCACGACTGTACGGTGTCTCTAACACCTTTCTGCCAAATTCGCTCGCAGCCCACCTCAGTTTCTCCGCTACGATGCTGATGGCGCAAACGAGCACGGTCTTACGGCTGTTATTCTCTCTTCCTAGAGGAAGGACAGCCTCAGACTTTTGCATGGCTCCAAGCGTTTGAATCGCGCCCTCTCCGGACGGCCACTCAAAGGCTTACAGCCAAGCGGTTTATGACGTTTTTCGGCCATATAGCTGATTTATATTAGCGGATCCGAAGACGCTCACACCTCCGCTCCAATACTCGGAGATATTAGGGTAATATCAACCTCAAGTGAGCTTGCTACCCGCCACAATAAGTTTCAAAGCTTAAAGCGCGCGCACAGTCAGACGCGCGCGGCATCTCGTTTAAGACGGGCACACGTACCCCTCTAACGAGCGTCAGAAAGCTTAATATCGTGGCATTCTGTTCATAAGTCCACTTCAGTTTGACTAAGCAAAGGTCCCGCCCCGAGCTGACGGCCGGGAAGCTTGCTTAAGTTACACACGGCTGCATGAAGTGCTGTCATTACGAGCTAGCCAAGCATTTGCTGTGGGTTGAACACGCTTTACGACGGCAATCAGCCTTCGGCGCGTGGAACGCCGTTTGTCTCATATAAATCACCTTGTACTGTGAATACGGTACATTAAGAGGATGATTTAGCACTGCAGCACTCTCGACCGTGTAATTGTAATAATGCGGTCGGGCAATCTACGGTGGTTTCATTATTTACCGAACCAGACTGAGATCTCGCCCCCTGAACAAGCTGACGAGTCATCTCCTTTATAAACTCATTGCATCGCTTTATAAGCTATGTTCAATCAGAGTGATACGCATCTCATGCTTAAACTACCAATATTAACCCATTACGATGGGCGTGCGGAGATGGCATCCGTGGGACACGACCTACATTACGTGCCTTATGACACATTGACACAAGCTGCTAGGACCCCTTTCACGAGGCGTCCTTATGCAAAGTCTGATCCATTCTGTCTAGTGACATTTGAAAGTCAAAACCCCCCGCGAATCGCCGGTGGAACACTTTTCTCCTCACTACAGAGGCACGGCGGCTCTCTCCCCTACCTATATCTATGTGGCCGTGATAACAGCGAACCACGCTTTTACGACCGACCATTCATTTAATTCCCAAGCCTGTCATCTCTCAGATGCGGACGGCGGCGGTAACAGCGAACCATGCTTTTACGGCTGGCCATTCACTTTATTCATAAGCCTGTCATTTCTCAGATGCGGACGGTGCCCGAGGCACAGCGCTCTGGAACTGTCCAAGGTCCTGTATGACACATACGTCTGACGTACATCAGACGATCAGCTGTTCATCTGCGTCACAGATCACTCACTAGAGCACCTGTCAATACAGGCTATTTATGGATCGTTGACGTTATCACCTCCCGTGACAATTATGCTCACTTGTCTTAGAGCATGGGCATGGTCTTAGAGGTTTCTCATTTGACAATTGTGACACGGCCGGCTGGTCCCCGCCATCCACGTTGTCAGTTTACAGCTTCGACATCCCTGCTTCGCGCACTACTGAGGTTTGTTGCATTAAAGGTGCGCCCATTAGCTCACCTGTATGCACGATATGGTTTTTAATTATATGCGTCCACCGTGCGCTTAGAGAAGCTCACATGTACACGCTATAACATTTTGGTATACAATAAGATGCGCTTGGGAAAGCTCACCTGTATACACAGCTGTGTTATGCTTTGTGACACATACATTGTTGTTCATCTGTGTACGTTCACGGTGCGTTGGGTGCCCACCGTTACGTTCATCAATCATATCTGTACACATTCACGGCGCGTTCTGTGCACTGATTTATCTATACGCATTCACGGTGCACTGGAGAGTTCACCCGTGTGCGCACAATTTATTATCAGAACACATGACGGCGCGCTCGAGAATCTTGCCGGCCTGTGCATTATAACACTCTGATTCATCTATATGCATTCACGATGTATTCAAGTGTTCACCTGTGCCCGTGCAATTTATAGTCAATACACATTTACGGCGCGCTTGGAAAGCTCACCGATCTGTGCACTATAATACTACCTATATGCATCCCGATGCGCTCGAGGGTGCACCTGGGTTCACACTATTGTGGTATCTGTATAATCCCACGCTACGAACCGTTCTGCCGCATATTATAGTCAGATCGGCCGTTCGTGAGCTTCGCAGATCACTCACTACGTATGTCTGTTGCTAACAGTGGTTATTTAGATGGATCGTTGAAACCATCGCACTGGCTCACGCCCCTCTATGAGCTATGTCCTATATAGAGCCCACTCTGTGCGAGTTTGGCTTCTTCATGAACTTGGTCTACAGGGGTATCTATATCTATATTTGATATCTGCTACGCGGCCGGCTGGTCTTCGCCGTCTACGTTGTCAGATTGTACAGCTTAGACGTCCCTGCCCTACGAGCGCAGGTTCTCTCGGCTCAATCATGCACGCTCATGCGTTTTATGTGTACACCACGGTGCGCTCAGCGAGCTCACCAACGTGACTCTGAATTTACTTATCTCGCACAGCCGCGGCGCGCTCGGTACCTCGCCGTCTTGTGCTATGTTATGTGCCCCCGGTGCGTTTAAAACCCCACCGTGTGCGCGTCAACAATTTATATGGTGCTTACACATTTGCTTTTAAAGCTGTGAATATGCCGGGTATAGGGCCACACGCAGTGTCTCTCCGGTAAGGCACTTCAGTACGTTGTGTATGCACGGCGTGATGGGATTACGTTCCCCCATAGCGTCAGCTAACTGACGCAATGCGAAGTGAACCACATTGAAAGGGAACGCTTAGGTTACTCACGTAACTCCGGTTCCCTGAAATAACGGGAACGAAGCATTGCGTCTCTTGCCGTGCTACAAACGTCTACGCAGCGAGTGTTATTCGGCTGCGCACTTCAGTCGAATAATAATGAGCTCCTGACGATTGAACCGCGCTTATATAGGGACGCGTTCCTCCCGCGCGCGGGTTCAAACGTCATTGGTCTGTACTTTGTACAGACGTTAACCAATAGGCTTCAGTCACGGAGTAAACAGGAGTTTCCCCCATAGCGTCAGCTAACTGACGCAATGCTTCGTTCCCGTTATTTCAGGGAACCGGGGTTACGTGAGTAACCTAAGCGTTTCTTTACTCAGAAATCTGAACGGCTTCTTAAGTCTGACGTCACACGCCGCAACTTCTGGTTCTAAACACTTTATCAGATGCCTTAAACAAACAACAAACCATTCAAATGCAAATACACTCAAAAAATACAGAAACATTGTGAATCTATCCTTGCCAATCCCAGATGACCACTGACTGTTAAATGGCACCTATTATGGCCTTTATACAAGATGTAATATAAGTCTCAGGTGTGCCAATAATGTGTCTGGGAAGTTTCAGCTCAAAATACCCCACAGATGATTTATTATAGCATGTCTAAAAAGCCCCTATGTGGGTGGGAGTAAAAATGTGATGTTTTAACATCTGTACTTTTAAATGTAAATGAGCTACAGCTTCTCACTTCCTTGCAAACAGACAGTGAGCGCTTTCAGTTTAAATAGATCTGATTAATACAGTCTGAGACAATAGTATCTAGTGGACAGATACAACTCGCTGAGGATGGAAACTATGGTAATGCAATGTTAGTGGGCGGGGCTTTATCAATGTGACCTCACATTGATAAGAGAATCAAAACGGCATGGCTAATGAGACAAAAACAAAGAGCAAGTGGATTTTATTTTCACTGTAGGGTGGTTTTGTTCACACACTGCCAAAACACATTATGTCCAAACACCTTGTAAAAGTGGATTTGCATAATAGGTGCCCTTTAAACTATTGGTGTCCGGGATGCTTTTGAGCTTGTAGAATAAAGTTTACACCACAAATGTATAAAACTATATTTAATGTGTGATTGAATAAAAAGCTCTCATAAACAGCTGTTGAGATTGTAGTCTCATATAAAGCGAGTAGAGGCTTGGACCCGGAGATGACATTCATTATGTCACAAGTGGATAAGAATATAAATTTTTGTCCAAGGTCCTACTTGAACAATTATGTCATACCAGCTTAAGATCTTTACATTTATGAAAAAAGGATATAATGACATTTTGTATCTTCGAGTTGATTGCTGTGCTTAATTAGATCTAGTTCCTATGAGCACTCACCCAGCAAGCACAATGGCCCTCATTTATCATTCTTGCGTAGAAACGGGCGTATATGTTGGCGTAAGATTATGCTTACACTCCTTTCACCGCCTGATTTATGAAGCTGTGCGTACCTCTGAAATTCAGGTGTAAGCAATACCTGCCCTTCATAAATGCCGCGGCTGAAAACGATCGCCATTAGAATAACACACCCATATAAATTCAAGTCTCCACATCCCCCACGCCCTCATTTTACGACATTGACACATGGAAGACGGCAAAGAGGAGAAACCAGGGAAGTGGAAAGAAACAAAATTGTTTTATTTGGGAGTTAAAGAGCGGGATTAAAGACACATTAATAATTGCATGACGTTTTGTAATATTTGTATTATTATTTTTATTATTAATGACGCTTAATTGATATTTAGAAGAATAATTATTTATTATTATTATTATTATTATTATTATTATTATTTACTGTTGCCTACATCTAAATTATATGTCTGCTTAATGGTTCGGTTAAGTTTTTTTTTAATAATATTTTAAAATGATGTAGTAACTTTTGTAGTGTGTTTTTCTGTGTTTACATATAGTTGTTTGTTAGCTAAGATCCAGTTTGATACAGAGCTCCGGATATAATTCAAATTAACAATTTGTTTCCACAACATCCACATGTTTCACTAGGCTAATTCATAATTTGAAGTAATAATAATTAATATTATAATAATTAATTCCAAGGAACAAACTGTTGAATATTGGGAACGAATTTTATATTTATGGCCATACTTTAGACTAAATAAGAAAAAGAAGTGTCCATAATGTAGCATAAAAGATAATTCGTGGCCATGATTTTGTCCGCATGTCATCATGATCGGATTTATGGCTCCATTCAACACAAGCATTTTACCTTACATGTGTAGCTATTTATTTATCATCAAATGGTATGTAACTAGCTTACCTTTTGATGCATTATTACCATGTTTTCGTAGCACATCCTTGTGCTTTCTTGCAATGTGCCGTTTCAGATTCCAGGATGAATATTTGCTTTGAAAAACTTTTGAATAACTGAATAACTTTTACCGTCTCTCCGCACTTCCTTTCAATGTTTTCTTCCTGTCCAATTTTAACTTTGATTTTTACTTTACATTTATGTATAAGGCTTGAAATCCATAACTTATTGCTAGACATTTTTACAGATTCTCGAACTAGCAAATTATCAAAGGGCGTTCTGGGTTCAACGAGCGGTGCTGAGCGAGCGGAATTTTTAGAGAGGCGCTTTGATGGTAATATTACTGCACCGCTCAAGGCTCCGCTCCGGAAATAATTGTATTTTTATATGAATTAGTAAATTATCATGAATTGCAATAAGAATCCAGTTAATATAGTACATATTACTATATGTCTTAATAGTAACATACATGATTGTACTTTAAATGGTTTATTAATCATTTACTTACACTTTCTTAATCATCTTATGAACCACTGACAACTTCAAAAAGGACACGTTTGTACCTAAAAGGTCCATAATGGTCCCTTAGGGGTACATACTGTAATGGTACCTTAAATGTACATATCTGTACCCAAATTATACATATTAGGACTATTTTAAAGGGTACCATCCCAAAGACAACCTTTGAACCTTTTTTTTCTAAGAGTGTAGGTTAAAGATCTCCAAAAAGCCAATAAGGAAAATGTCTTTATATTAACATTGTGCCGTATTTTTACTTTGTCAGATATTTGTCTACAACAATCCTGCAACAAACATTTTTGATATATGAGATTATTAAGGCATATAGGGGTGGTTTCCTGGGCAGGGATTAGCTCTAGCCAAGACTAGACCTTAGTTTAATTAGGAAATATAACTACTTTTAACAAACATGCCTTACTAAAAACATAACTTGTGTGCATTTTGAGACAAAATCAAGGGCACTGGTGTATTTTAAGATATGTCAGCGCAAGTTGTTTTCAGTTTGGACAGCTAATAAACTACACTAGTAATAAACATTGACATGAAATACAACATAAATGTTAGGCTTGTCAATGAAAATTGCTAATGAAAAGTACATGGACAATAGGAAGCACATGATCTTTATTTTCATTGGGTGACCGATATGATGAATGTGTTACTAACCTTCATCACTGCAGCCGGGCCCCATGCAGGGCTCAAAGTCCTGTGTGTGAGGACACGGTACGCTGAGATCCAGCTGTGCCTTAAGCATCCTCTGCCTCATCCTCTTCCCTTTTTCACAAGTCGAGGAGCTGCATGCTGACCACGGAGACCAGTTGGAGTAGATGCATGTCTCTGGAGTATCATCTGATAAAATTAAGACAGCACTGTAATACTGTATTCATGAAATGAGTGCATTTTAGTCTGTATACAATGTAGGCCGTAACAACATAAAGCAATTGCTCAAATATAGAAAAATAATTCAATTACAAAATAAAAGTGAACAGCAACAGGGACACATTTGCTTGTGTGAAAGTATGCAGTGGGTAAATCTCTACATTGCAAAGAGAAACGATTTTTTTAAAAGTCTAAAAATGCACACAACTTTGTCATTATTTGGCTAAAAGGATATTTCAATTTTTGGAAGAACATCTGAGACACGATTATAACCTCATAAAGGCTTTAATTTATTGTCTTGTCTTGCTATTGGCTTAAATGGGTTTACTTGAAGCTTTCATAGCCTAAAAAAAATGGCAATAGCTTTTCTTGGATTTGAGGATTTGAGAAATGATGAAAAGATAATAAACACAAACCTTCTTCTTTCTCTTCCTGGGCGATGTCAGCCACAATGTCATCCACATTATCAGGCACAATGTTGCACTGCTCACCCTATACAGACAACAGAAAACAACTCAAACCAAGTTTAAATGATGTCCCTCATTCAGGTTTATTATACCACACAGTGATGGGATTTCTGATCTGATTGAAAACAGCAGAAGGGTAAAAATAACCTCCTAATTTCCATACAGTCTCATTTAAATGAACTTTCTGGCAACTGAAAGTGTATGACTTTCAATACTTCTAGGGCATTGCTGTGACATGGCTTCATAAATATACATAATCTGTTGTTGCTGAGCTGTTTTAACACTAACTTTTATGACATGAATAATGCAATGCTGTTTTGCACAGTAATAAAATCTAAGCGCATCTTTCGTTGAAACTGAATTATTTTAAGACGTAAAGACGAACAGACCTTGCGGGCAATTCTCTCCACAACGACCCTTGCCACAGGAGTGATGGCGCCCCCCTCTGGGTCATAGAAGGGGCTGTCAGGATGGTCTAAACTGGTGAGAGGACGAATCTTCTCCTGAGGATTCGTTGGATTATTCGGGGACTGTGGCACATAAAAAAAATAAGCATACTGCATAATATGAAATCATTTTATGCAAAAACTTTATGCAAACACAATGTTTACTTAAAGGCTGGGTGCATGATCTACAAAAGCCAATGTTAACATTTGAGCCACGCCCCTTAAGGGCTGTTCACATATAACTATAAAGTTAACTATAACAAAAACTATATTAGCGTCCACATTATAACGATAACTTTATGCTAATTCGCTCACGTGCGGGGCACTCGCACAAATACTTGACATTAACTTAATAATAATAATAATATTTTTTTTTCCCAATTGTTTACATGTCACTGAATATGTAAATATGCTGTTCTTGTTGCATTTACACAGCAGGTAACCAGCAGATGTCCTCAACGCGCTGCGTTTCGTGTAAATCTAAACAGTGAATCTAGTTTGTGTAATCTAAGTTAATATTTTACCTTTTGGGTAGTCAGTGTGGGAGGAAAAAGCATTACGTAGTGAATTTCACAGCAACTGCATCAGCGCTGGATAACTGATGTAATGTTATGTTATAGATTAGATTTAATTGGATGTCAATGATTTATCGTTCATCAGGTGGGGAAAAACGCTCAGAGTTATCCCAACGATATCCTTCGTTGTATCTTTATGGTGTGAACTCCGCTTTTGTCTCTAATATAAAACGATTTTCAAAATTGTTTCAATTTTTTCTATTTTTTTATAGTTATCGTTATAATGTGAACGGCCCTTTACTGCTTATTGGCTACAAGTGTGTTTTGGTACTCGGCCCGACTTCCTTTTCCAAAGTGTTTTTCAAAAATCACGCACCCGACCTTTAAATAATAATAATGGACCAAAAGTCCAATTGGCATGGGTTCTGAAGTCCGATGACAGCTTTGTGTGAGGAACAGACTGAAATTTTAGTATTATAAAAACCAGCCTAATCTCATGAGAATTCTTACGTGTTTTACGAGTTGGACAATTTATATGAATTTGTACAAAGTGAATCGTTCAAAAACATATTTTTAAAAAACAAATAAATAACGAAACCCCACCCCTAAATCCAAGAGCACAGGGCAAAAGCAAATCATATAAAAATGTATTACAAATTATTACAAATTAGCCACCTTGTAAAATACATACAAATTGCAATGAGATATTGGACAAAACTTATGTCCATCCATAAAAAAAACGTCCACATTAAAGACAAATGAAGAGTAAGGAAGACTGGGTGAGGAAATTTCTGAACAAAAGTAGATGTGAGTGATCACGAGTTGACCTAAAATATACTAAACTTTTTTGCCCAATCCTCATTTATTATATGGAAAAGAGCAGAATGAGAGAAAAAAGTTTGGGATGAAAAATGTCATTTTGTATATCTTGGTAAACTAGTGGTGTATAATTTTTTCTGATTCTTAGAGTTTAACTGACATTACACAACAATGAGAGCACTACAGTGAACCCTCAGGCTCAGAGGAAACATCAGCTCCACAGTAAACAACAGCAAGGTCATTGAAAGATGTCGAATAAAATACACAGCCGTAGGAGCAATACAAATTACATACACAAACCCACCCCTAAAGAGAGGTGGCATACAGTCAGAAATACAAGGGTATAATTGGACCATCCAAGTTTAAAGGAATGTTCAACATAAAACTGAACGTACAACATAAAAGATGATAGCTCTCATGTTGATCCAAAACTTTCTTCCACAAAACGCAACATGAGACCTTTTCTCTTTTTTTAAGTCATACATTTGCTATTTTTGGTGAATCACTGTTCACACCTTTATGGAAATGCTTTATATTGTCAACAGGAAGTCACCGTTGATGTTTGAGTTTCTACCTGTAAGCAGCTCACGGCTCTTAATGTGTATATAACATAAGCCCAAGGATCCTCACTTGAAGTGATTTTGATTATCAGTTTGCTTAAAAGCGAGACTGCCGAAACAGATTTAACATTCACAGACACACCAGTAGATGGCAGACTCAAGCTGTATTTGTGACTGTATTGTTTTCCAGAACACTGCCAAATGAATTGCTTTTCATTTTATAAATTAATTCAAAACTCAATTATTGAGGCTTGCTTTGTAAATGTTTCTGTGCAATGTGTAAATACAACTGTATGTGTTTCAATCATAACCCTACCTTTAGTTTTTGGTTTGTCAAACCTTGTTTAATGATATTGACAAGAATACCCAAAAGTATGAAACTATATAAAAAAGTCTAAGATTTTTTTATAATGGAAAATAAAAAGATCTTCTCTCATGAGTGCTGACCTCATACGTGACCCCGCTGTCTGTCCCCGCGTCCCATGGGATTAAATCCTGGACAACCTTTTGGACCCAACCACATTCTCTGGTGCAGAGGTCTTCCGAGGACAAACCCACATTCCAGTCAGGACTGGGACCCAACATAGTCAGAAAAGACATCAGGTGACGTGTGCGGTCCACCGAGAACTCAGCCGAGGGTGCCGCTCGCCTGCGGGACAGAGAATAACCATGAGATCAGATTTACATACCTGATGCCACAAAACAAAAGCAGCAGAATGAAAACAAGGACAGATGGGTGAATGTCAAGAAACCTGCTCAGTCAAAAAGAAAGTGAAGAGGCATATTCAGATAAAGTTTCAGCCCAAAAGCAAACAAAGACAGAAGTAAGAAATGTATTTTTGCTCTAAAAAGATGATGACTTTTACATATGTATTCATTATGATATTATTTATAATCAAATTTTATTTATTAATTTACATTTTTATTTCATTATTGAAATGTGCATAAATAACTATAATATAATATTTCTATTTTAAAGCAGTGGAACTGGAACTAATATAGTGTTAGTGCTGCCATTTTGATGGTTTAAACTGATAAGTTGATGGAACAGCTTATGGACAGAAAGAAAAGCTAAAAAAACTAACTTTAAATGTAAATGTTCATTTGAAATGAGAAAACATGGTTTGCTTGGTGAATTATTAGCACCCAACAGCCTAAAACCACATGAATTAAGGGAAGTGTCTAGATGACAACCTTTTCAATAAAAATGGGAAACCTTGTTATATGCTTAAAAGGCATTTTATGGTCCTAGGATTTTCCACTCGTTTTTAGGCGCCTAAGAGTGTACCTTAAGCTTTCTAGTGACCCATTAGACTATGATTAGCATGTTTGTGTGTGTTTGATCAGAGCAGGAGCTGAACTGCATGCAGGACTGTGGCTGTCCATGATCGATGTTGCATACCCCTGATCTTCAGGCATGTGTGAATATTATTTTATATCTTTATATTATATCTATATTTTCAAATTGCTAGAAAAAGAAAACATGTCATTTTAATTCAAATCTATACCTTAATTCCTAAACACAATTTTTTTTTTTAGGGCTGACTTAATTGTCAAATACAAAACATCTTTTCCTATGTAATTTCCATTTATCTTAAGGTGGCAGCCTTATGTCTCACACGGTGCAATGCGGATTAAGAAGGACCTATAAAGACTTCATATTCTTTAAGCACTTTAAGTACATTATATTATTTTCATCACCTGAAGGTTAAGATGAGAACACAGCCCCAAAAACAGCAGACTTGTAAAGAAAGGTGTAACATTTAACAAAGAGAGTGTTATTTTACAGAGAAAAGATGAAGGGGATTTTAAAGACTCCAAGTGGCATTCATTTATTTTCCACTACTCTGATATTCTGTAATCATAATACATCTTATGCACACTCTCTCTCTCTCCTCTCTCTCTCTCTCTCTCTCTCTCTCCTCTCTCTCTCTCTCGATGTTCTTAGTTTGTTAAAAAATTTTCCTGCAAACTGCGCTACAGTTTTATATCACTTTACTTCATAAATGATCCCTTTAAAATGCAGCCCTAAAATGGATTAATGACTTTAGATATATGGCAGATGTAACAGAGGTCTAACATGATAAAAATTCAAGTCCTCAGCACAGAATACTCAGACATCATCAGAAGTAGCCCATGCTATCTACAACACAATATTAAGTGCTTTTGTAAAACCGATCCAAACGTGAAACAGGGATTATGGTCAGAGTCCAGGCACAAATTAACAACACATAAACTGTCAGAGAACAAGGCAAGGCAAAAAGCCATAAACATAATCCAGTTTGTTGATTGTGGCATAGGTCTGGAATTGTTTAATTAAACATCATGCAGAAACATCAATTATGCATAATTAAACACACATAATCATTATTTTAATGAGAAAGGCTTTTCTATTCTGATAATACACAATATTTAGTGAGGGTAAGTGAAGCACAGCACAATACCATTTGGCTGTAGACTGTTTATTCTGTTCTGGGTCTGTAGGTGACATATCTTACCCCTTCACAGTTTTGATATAAAACTTTTTTTAATTAACGCTTGAATAAGAAGAGTGGCTTCACCAGTGATGAAAACAGGGACAGAAATAGGGAAAGTATTAGTAAAAAAACATGTTGCATTATTCCAAATTCAATGAAGACTATTATGTATCCATTCCCAGAGGCTTGGCGGCACATCTGCTGGGTAAATGGGTGAAAATAGATAACTAATATGCGTTAGATCAGTTGTTTTTGGATGTACTAGGATGTACTTCTGTCATGTGGATGTAAAATAACAGATCTGCGCTGCTGCGGTGATCACAGACATCAGATTCATCAGCGCAGAGTAGCATGGCGAAGCACAGCGCACACACAGAACATTACTCCACATTTCAAAGATGTATGGAGTCAAAACAGCGCTGTATATATTTGCAAAAAATAAAATATTGCAAAGAAAAATAAAGAATTTGGAGAAAAAAATGCTTGCAGAGAATGATTTTCCAAAACTAAGTGACCGGGTTGTTCTTTTTTTACATTTTATAGGTTGATAGAAGCACTTGGGACTAGGGCTGCAGTTATCGATTCTTTTTGTAATCGATTAATCTAGCACCTAATTGATCAATTAATCGATTAATCGGGTAAAAAACAAAAAGGATTTGGCTGTAAAGTGATCAAGCATTTGGCTTTTATTTGTAAAAAAAGATGTATTGGCATTTGGCTCCGAAAACTAAGCCTATTTATTGCCATTTTTACCCATTTAATGTTTATAAGTGCCAGTGCCAACAATTAACTCTTTCCCCGCCATTGACAAGATATCTCGTCAATCAAGAGAAAACGCTTCCCCGCCAATGACGAGTTTTTCCGTCTTTCCGCAATACCGCTATTATCCACCGCTATTATCCGCTATTATTCCGCAACTTTTTAAACCTGGAAGTATTGCCCTATGGCAATGCTATGCTGCATGTCCGTGTCTGTTTTAAAGATCGCTATGAATGGGATCTCTATGAAAAGTCCGTCACAAAAATGGAATTATCTCTGCTTTTTGCTCAAAGTGTGGTGTTTTTGCAGAAACCTACCCATATTCAAAAGCTGATTACAAAAGAACCACTGAAGGTAGGATGAAACGTTTTTTTTTTTTTTTGAAAGCAGAGGGTCTGTTCTTTCATTTGGTATATTGTATGTTTATATATTTGAAGAAGAACATTTTCTGGAAGACATTAAACTTTTGTGAAAATCATAAAAAACGCTGGCGCTGGCTGGCAACTTTTTTAAAAAACGCTGGCGGTGAAAGAGTTAAGCAATTTAATGAATATGCACAACAGGTTTCATGCTGTAATCTAGCCCTGACATCAAAGTAAATCTCTGGTTTATGTAGATTTCTACACCTGCAGCATTTACCATTAGGCTACTAACAAATAATATAGAATTTCTGGGGTGAGCCTATTTGCTATTGTAACAACCTGTATGTGTGTGTGCGCGCGTGCACGCGTGCTGTGCGTGAGGAAGAGCAGTTGCTTCATTGCAGTTTGGATACGGCAGAAATACATAAATTCTTTTTCAATAGATCACTGCATTTGGCTTTCATCACTTGCATTGCGGTGCATATGAGGTGAAGCATCCGTTTGAAAAAACGCGTCACGACATCACGTCCGGGTGTATACAGTGAATGTAAACTGAAATTATTGATGCGTGGCTACATAAAAGTTTAAGCATATGTGATGCATTGCGCGATTGGTTCTGACTCGCGTGATAGAGCCGAGGGTGCATGCATGCGTGTGTGTGAATATTTTCCTCAAGGAATTTTTTGAATCGAGTTAATCGAGTAACTCGATGAATCGTTTCAGCCCTACTTGGGACACAATTATAGCACTTAAACATGTCAGATAAAAAGTTATAAAAGTCAGATTTTTATGATATGTTCCCTTTAACTAAATGCCATTTTAATACTAGTGAACTAAAAGAAAACAATAATTTACACATATTGCATATGTTTTCTGATTCAGCTCCACCACATTCTTCGACTCAAATTGATGATGCAATTTGCGGGCGATGATGCGGGCGAGATGTGCCCCAATCCCATGAGTCCGCCCAGACGTCAAAACAGTGCCACAAAGTGAAGCGCAAAGAAAACTGAAGCGCAAAAGTAAACAGTATCGCAAAACACATAATTGTATTGCAGAGATACAAAAGGATAAAAATTATGAATTTTCTTTTACAGCAGTCATTCATTTTTGCATTCATTTATATTTTAATTTATGCTCTGCGTTATTTATATTTGTGAAATTAAATTTTCCTTTGCAATACTGTATTTTTTCTCTCAATGCTTTGTTTTTGTTTTGCAAAACTTTATTTTGCTTTGCAATATTTTATTTTTTTTCAAAAATATATATGGCACTGTACTGAGTCCATAGAGATGTCAATAGAGAGGCCAGAGTTACGGTGTGCAGCTTTGTTGTGTTGTTTTCCATTCTTTGGAATTAAGTCTGCTGTATTGTTCTAAAACCAGAAGCCGAATATTCAAAAGATGTATGGATTCATGTTTCACCAAACATGAATACACCAAACATGACGAAAACACTAAATGTCAATATCACATCAACATTTGTGTCAGTCATTATTACCTAACAAGAAAGAACAGTCTGTTACAAAGTCATATACTAATTTTTTCCTTTAGAGAAAACGAAAGCCAATCTTTAAAAGACACAACACACACATACACGCACAGGCACACATTAAAACAAATCATGTCGCTACAGTAATTAGAGACTTTGCTTGCATTGACAACCCATTATTTCACTGTCTGCCTGTCAGCACACTGCTAATCAACTCAACTCGAGCCTTTCAAGACTTCTGGAAACTTTCAGAGTATAACATTAGATGCTATTCAAAAATAGCGCTACAGAGAAGCAGACCTGCAGAGAAGATGAGTTGAGGAAGAAATGTAGTATCCACTTCAGAGTCCTCGGACATAAACCACCCTTATAGAGTAAATTGATGGCATCTGTTTTATTCTGCAGTTGGAGGAAAGACATTTATTGCTCCGGTCACAAGCACTTCTGGCCTCATTCAGAGAATTTCATGACACTCTGAGTTCAGTCAGAAGCAATTTCCTGTCCACTTTCAAGCCCTAATGCGGCCAAATGTACCCGACGAGGTGAAAACAACATAATACGTGTGAAATTCACTGGGGCTCTGTGGATTCTCTGCACGTTTACCAATTCAGATCACTTAAATATTAAACAAGGATAAGGTAGAGAACTGTCGGCACATGCTGCTATCATCTTCTATCCACAGATGAAGACACAACACTTAAAAAGACTTTATAAAGAGAAAACGTGTCTCTGCATTTAGCACTGTAAAAAGCAATCTCCTGAAGATATTGATATATATTTCTCATAGACAATGGAGTGCAAATTGAGATGTTTGCTTGTCATGCTTTGCACTATATGCTAGCAATGTATATGTATATAACAATTTCCTCATTTTGTTTGTTTTTAATTCATAAGGGATAACAAAGACTTAGTATAGCTGAATATAACTACATTATAAGGACCAGATTTACTAATAATCTTGTGCCAGCGCAAACCATCATTTTGGCAATAAATAAAGACAGTGGGGATTGGCTAATGCGCAATGGATCATTAGGACTGAAAAGGTGTGGTCTAGTTATTTTTGTGACTGAACTAATTGCATATGCATTTCTAGGAGTTTTCAGATGCAAAATTTATGGGAAGAGATTATTTAAATGATTCACACAATGCGATTTACTAATGTTTTTGCTGGTGCTATTACTAGTATTTGTGCCATTATTTAATGCCAAAAAACTAGGGCTGGGTAAAAATATCGATTCATCAATGCATTGCAATTATTTGTTCCTCAATTCAATATCGATTCATCAAATTCATGAATCGATTCAGCCTACCGGCCAGTGGCGGCGCTGTGGTTGGGCAACACTCTAGCGCCCGCTCCCCGAGGTAATTTGATCCGGCCCTTTATGTAGTCTATGAAAAAGACATCTCTAGAATAAATAAATTTAGAATTAAAATAAATGTAGTTGGACAACGGGCCCTACAGTTACGAGTTGATGAGCGTGCATCTGTTACAGCATGAGATGCAGAGCGCGAGTCACGTGACTGGCGCAAGCAGGTTTGTCACATGTTTATATTCGTGCTTTGGTCTAGCTGCTCGCGCCCGCACATCAAGACGCGATGACTGACAGTGGTGAGACCACGGACTCTATGGCTGTTTTAACCTCTTGTATTTCCATCTTACAAAACCGGCTTTTCCGACAGTTGTTGTTTGATATGTCGGCTCAATGATGACTTGCTTATCCACAATGACATTAGATGTCTTAATAAAGGAAACGCATTAAAACGATTAGTGACAGTTAATCAATCATCGCGCCCAACACCTGCACCACTGAACGTGTATCTATTGACAAACATACACCTGATTTTACTGCTCTAGCGAAATCTAAAAGTATAATTTCTCTTATTAGAAGCTAGACTAATGTTTGCCAGTTATTAAGATGGCTGTTGTAGTTTAAATAGGGGTAGTGAAATAATTAGCTTTGACAAAAACAGCATAAAACAATGTTATGTTACATATTGTAAACTTTTTTGTTATGTGTACTAAAGTGAGTAAATAAGTTAAATTCTCAATGAGTGTGATATGGCTCTTATTTACCCCTTTAAATGTAAATTAAAGCATCTTACAGTGCACTTATGTTGTTATGCAGTTTTAAAATACAACATATGAACATGTCTGGATGTAGAAAAAGCCTACTTGGACATGTTACAATGCACTAATTTTGTTGTATGCAGTTTGAAAATACATGTTTGTAGAAAAAGCCTATTGTACAATGCACTGATTTTGTTGTTATGGAGTTTAAATATATGAAAATTAAGTCATAATCACTGATATATCTTCGGCCCCTTATATGAGATGCTTTTCATGAACTGGCCCCCATGACAAACTAACTGAATATCCCTGCTCTAGTGAGAGCGTTCAACATTGTACAAGAAACGCTTTACCAAAACACGCTTTACCAAAACAGCAAGATGGCAAACAGCAGCTGCACTCCGTTCAAGTCTGCACCAAAAGCTAAAATTAAAATATAGGCTACTCAGGTACTTAATTACTTGTGTATCTACTTATTATTGATTCGATATTGAAGCAAACAAATCAATATCGAATTGAATCGAATCGAAGCCTCAAGAATCGGAATCGAATCGAATTGTGAAATTCCTAACAATACCCAGCCCTACAAAAAACCTTTAACGTCTTAAATAATTTTGTGCTTGAAATGGCTGCAATTAGGTGTATCACAGAGAGAAGAGAACGCATGATACAATGCAGAGGATTGTTTAAGATGTAACTGTTTATTTGGAATGCCAGAGGAACAAATTTTTCAAAAATATTGTTTGCCAACCCATAGTCACTGCCTAGGAGAAGTCACACAATAGTATTCCACAATTTTAAACTTCCTGTAAACCTTCATCTTTTTGTCCTCCAGTTCTTTTCAGTGTCTTCATTAGCTGTGATGTCCTTGGTGCTGAACTCAAGCGCATCAGGCGTCATTAGATCACCCGCACCTCATCAGCTCAGCTTATTTGCGACCCTGAACTAATTTGTGCTGCTCTTAGTAGATTGAGTTGGTCATTATGGAAATCAGCTGTGGCGCCTGTGTTATTTAATTTTCACATTTTTAGTAAATAACCCGCAGATATTACCAATCCCATCTGCGCTTTTTTGGATTTGTGCTCTCAATTTGCCCTGTTTAGTAAATCTGGCCCTAAGTCTAATTAGATATGAAAAACAATATGTGAACATGTTGCTTGTTTGTTCCTTCTGGAGTTTGACAGCCCTGTCCCTGTTCAATTTATCTGTCTTCTCTTATATTTACCAATATCTTCTCTTTATTGTGATGGGTGCCGAACACATCTAAATAATTTACAGTACACATGCTTTCTTGTTTCCCATTGCACACAAATACTCTGGGATTTCACTGACAGACAGATTTAATAGGTCAACATGATGTTTTGATATGTATGTGCTGCAAGTTTGCCATTAACCTTGATGGAATAAACACCTCTGGCTAACACATCACTCAGCACTATTCGTATACAGGCAAACAGACACACACAAAGAAAACACATACACTAAAGATATGCCAACCTCCATTGAGGCATCAGTAATATCTGATGAAAATTGCTTTTGAGAAATCTTTCCCAGAACATTTCATCGTAGTAAAGTGTAATGTTTGTAAGAATGCAAATATCCACCAACATAAATGTCAAACAGTCCTCACTAACAAAAAAATGACATGCATTTGAATCAATATACATCAAGCACACATCTGTTTTAATCTAAAACCAAACTATTTCCAAAAAGCAGAGATATGAAGACGCCTGTAGTCATAAAGAGAAATTAGATTAGGTCTAATGCTTGACCCTGTGCTAAACTAGCTAGAGTTCTTGTTATAGCTTGTGTAATCTGTTACTTTGCACATATCTCATCAGCAGTCACAATTTATGTTTTAAGCATCGTAACAACATTGTAATTATTAATTTAATGTGTAATTTAATGATAGGGCATACTGTAACGTCACAGTCTGTGTCATATGACTTTGACCTCTTTTTCAGTGGTTTACATAAGAAGTAGGATACAATAGTGTTTGAAGTTCACTATGTTATTAGCATGTACAGAACTTTTATTATACATATATGCCTCAATATATACAGTTTTACATTCTACAGCACCTTTAATGTTAATTTCACACAGATTATCCATGATGTGTAAACCACCTCCAATTTAGGCTATACATTAAACATTTGTGTAAATATTTCTTTCAAATGATTTAGAGTTCTCAATAAAATACTGAAAAAAGCAGGTTTAAGGTGTTTAGTTTGAGCTTGACCAGGGGTCCGTTCTTCGTACATGGATTACTCAGTTAGCTGGATTTGATTGTTGACAGTTTGGCTTGATCTTGGATTATTTGGTTCTTCAAAGCTCATCATAGAGTTGCTGCCATAGCAACCGGTCCGTAAGATTAAACCTGCTTGGAGCAGGTTTATTTCATGTAAACAAGATTAGATCGCACCTTTTTAAGCGGAGGCGATACGGAAAGTCTGACGCAGTCATGTATTCTCCATTATACGAGACATTACTCCTGCCAGGACATCAAATGAAGATGCAGGACCACCACCTGTTTTTATTCTGCTTTATTTTTAGGTTGGTGTTACAAACAGACAAAACAGCATTTAACGGTTTTAAAAGAGGCTTAAAGTACTTTAGGAGCATCAAAGTTGAATAACAATCATTAATTTCAGTCTTTGACAAGCATAGTAAAGATATCCAGATTATATTTACACAGAATATTTTAAATTATGTAGGGGGATTTTATGTACAAAAGAAGCTTTAACTGGGTTTACAAATTCTGCATCATAAAAAGTTCACAACCTTCCATTAATAGCTCGCATACTGCAGGGGTTAAAAATAGGCGTGTTCTTGTCCATTGTAACAACTGGCCAATCACAGCGTGGCTGATCAGTGTTTCTACTATCGATATGTTTGCCTTTTCTTTCAGTGCACGAACGTGCAATGATCTCAGATAAATCAATCCTGTCATACTATAGTTGTCAGGAATCGGGACGAAAGGCGAGGAACACGAAAGAGGATGCAGATGCAGGTTACGAACAAAAATGACATTTATTCAAATAAATAACATCAAACAAAACACGAGCAAACCATCAGGCAGGTAAAACTGGAACAAAACAGAACACGGAGCACAACTGACAGGTAACAGGCGACGATGAACCGGTGAGTGAATGACAGAAAACAAGGGTATAAATACACAGACAATCAAACAAGGAACAGGTGTAATGAGTTAATGTAATCAGGCAATGAAAGTCCAGGTGACAAGGATCAGAGACAAACACAAAACATGACACGGATCGAACCGTGACAATAGTAATCATCAACAGCAGGGGTGTTCAAAAAACCGGATAAGCGAGATCATAATTAGCGAGTTCTGAACATCTCGGATGTCTCATTTAATCTTGGATGTAAGCGACATACGAAGAACGGACCCCAGCTTAAAAAGTGACCAACTGCCAGCTTAACCAGGTAAACACGGAGCCAGCTAAACCAAGCTCACAAGTTTATGCTGGTTTTAGTAGTTTTTTTAGTATGATAGAGTATGACACAGGTATGATAGAGGTGATATATGTGAGTTTTGCTTTAAAGCTGCAGTCTGTGACTCTGGCCTAGACCTGTTCGAGTCGTGACTCACTCGGATCTTTAACCCGGATCTTTAAATTAACTCATGAGTTGCGAGTCTCTAGTGTCATTAACCCGGATCAGTTGAGTCCTACTACAATTCAATGTAAAACCATAAACAGCGCCACCACACACACAAACCTCTTTCAACATTATTGATGAGACTTCGCTCGCACTACAGATCCACTCGTAACTCGCGGCTGATCTGCGCGAGAACTGACCCGAGATTCTCACTCAGAGCCGAAAACATTGCAAACTCAAGAGACCTGTGGATCTGCGCGAGCCGCGAACTGACCCGAGATTCTCACTCAGAGCCGGAAACATTGCAAACTCGAGAGACCTGCGGATCCGCGCGAGTCGCGAACTGACCCGAGATTCTCACTCAGAGCCGGAAACAATGCGGACTCGAGAGTCTCTCAACTCGTAACCGGCTGATTCGTAACCGACTGATCCGTAACCAGCTGATCCGCCGGCTGATCCGTAACCGGCTGATCTGTGCGAACTGTCTCTCTGGCTCTGGGGGCTACATAAGCAGGACAGTTTTTTTCTATATTTTCTCTATATTATTATGCTATTGTTATTAGGCTTCTTTTTTAAATGGTCGACCATACACACCATACCTAAAACCTATAAGCATGTTATTTCAGAAGTGAAAGGCTTTTGTTATGGATTTGCTTTTGAGCAGACTTCAGTCGCTCTATAGATCCACTAACCGGCTCCGGCTGATCCACGCGAATCGGCCGGTTAGTGGATCTGTAGAGCGAGTCTCATGTCCATGGTCTGCGAGTCTGCAATGTTTCCGGCTCTGAGAATCTCGAGTCGCGTGGATCAGCCGGTTACAAGTGGGTCTGTACTGAGTTTCCTTGGCAATTTAGCAATACTGACTCAAATGACTCAAGTGAATCACACAACCCGGATCACTTTAGTGAGTGACTCACACTAACCCGGATCCTTAAAAGGAATCGAGTTTGCCAGGCGTACTCTGGCCTCTCTATCGCCATCTCTGAATGAAATATAAAATTGCAAATATTTGTGGAGTAATGTTCTGTGCGTGTGTTGTGCTTTGCACCGCTAATCTTTTGTCTGTGATCACCGCATCAGAGCAAATCTGTCATTAAACCTCGACATGACAGAAGTTCATCCGCATCCGAAAACAACCAATCTAAACCCATATTAGTTATCTATTTTCACCCATGCACCCGACTGCCAAGCCTGTGGGAAACATTAAAGTGAGGAAATAAATCGTTATTATAAGCTTAACACTGTGAATTTTTATATTGATATTCAATAACGGTTTTTTGTTCATTTTTATCTGAAAAAAGTTACGGATTACAGTTTTAATTAAATCTGTTTTGTGTTGACGTCCGTATGCTGTTTGTGGTGAATGCCTATGGGTTATTATTTGTGATTTGTTTTATATTTGTATAATTTGACAGGTGCTTTTTCATTCTTTACTTGCAGGTCCTGAAATTCGGGCCATGACTGCAGTTATTGCACACAAGTTCAGTGCCTATAATGTGAGAAATTCTCACAAATGAAATTATTTGTGAATTAATCACACACATTAACTAATCAAATAAATAAATAAATAATCTTTGTCACATCTAAGAGCACGCACACACAGACACGCACACACTCAAAAGTGCGGAGGCGCACACATTTCAGAGAGCTTGCACAGCAAATTGCATTATTGCACTTGACCGGACCCACACAAAAACAAAATCATCTCAAGATCTCAAAAAGTCTTGTTAAGTCTTCTCATAACAACAGTTGTTTATATACTGTATCTTAAGTTAACAACCCTTACAAATTGCTGGGATATTTTTTCCCATGCTGGGACCAAAACTCATGCTGGGTTAAAAATTACCCAATTTTGGGTTGTTGTTATGCAACCATGGTTTATAATAACCCAGCAGTTGGGTTAAAACAAGTTTATTAGGTAAAATTAGGTCCATTTTTACCCAGCGGTGTGTTCTTCCCGCTATTTACCCAGCATGGGTCAACCATAACCCAACCATTTTTAGACTGAAAGAGTTGAGAAAAAAGTCGATATGTAACCAGGATTTGTGTGCTTGGTATTCAATTGACACCTGCTGCTGTCTGTCATTATGGTAATCAAACAACAAAAGAAAAAGAATCACTTTGTAGCATTAAAAATATAATTGTGTTTTATTTAACCAAGGAAGTCAGTCTTATTATTCATTTAATCATTCAAATGAATTCCAGCTTATATTTAAAAATACTTTTCACGCCCGGAATTAATATCTAAGATTAAGAATCTGACATAGGCTGATTCATGTTCATAAAAGTATAAGATCAGTTTGAGACCCACTGCAAATTTTTGATATTATGAAATTATTTTGGTTGATAGTTTGACCCCTACCCAGATTTCTACTTTAAAAAAAATGTTTATCAGGGCTAGTTAAATTAATTTCAGGCTCCCGAAACTGAAAGACTCCCAGCCTGAGGCGCTCCCATTCAGGGAAATTAAAATGTTGCGAGAAATATTGACAATTACTTTCCAGAGCCCTTAGATATAATGCAATACATTTATAACGTAAAGTAAAATGACTAAAGCATTTTAACTAAATAACATTAGTTTTAATGTTAAACATGGATGTAATGAAGCATGAAATAATAATAAAAAATCAACTCATGTCCAGTAATTCAGAAAATCATTTACTTTGTGAAAAAATTGTGAAAAAAAATACTTTTTACTTTTCTAACTAGCATAGCACTTTATTTTGTTACTGTGACTTGATGCTTATCAGGACTCGATTTGACTTGATTGGGGTGAACAACTAACTTGATTTCACTGGCTTGGGGTAAACAACTGATTTGATATTACTTGCTTGGTTTGTCTGCACTTTGACTTTAGACTTGACTCGAGACTTGATGGTTAAGACTTGGACTTACTTGGACTTGAACATGTGTGACTTGTCCCCACCTCCGCTAAATACAATTACAAACGTTACAAATTATTGCTTTCATGCTTTCAATAAGAATCACTGTCTTTGGTTAAGCCAGACGTTAATAAAGTGGGTCACTCAAACAATCAATACTGTACACATTTATTGGAGTAATTTAGCAATGGCTTAATTGCATATTAAACTGTTAGCCTTATGTTTCACACTTAAAGCACTAAAAGCTACTAAACAGTTACTTACACATTAAGAGGTTGCCAGGCCGGCCACTGGGCTTTCATTTTAATGACAGTCAACACCTCATCACCCTGTGTGACAAAACATAGATAAAGATTTATTGTTACAGAGGGTCAATGAAGAGAGAAAATGTGAAAATATAAACATCACTCTAAACACTTTTTCCACATAAACTACACTACTATATTCCCAGGCAACCATATATCCCAACCCAATAGTATGTTAAAACACAGTCTAAACAAGTCTAAAGCTGTGCAAAATGAAAGACAGATACATAACATAAGACACAAGGTAAGAACATAAAACAAAAAACTGCATGGGCTCTTTCATTATTAAAATAGCATTTAGCCAAGTCTTCGGAGAGCCACCTTCTAACCTTGCACTGAGAGCTCAATGTCCAAGAAAGAATGCATCCAGAGGCCAATCTAAAGAATATGGAGGCTTCCAGTACAAGGTGAGCATTTACTTAGCAGCAGTTAGATCACTGAAAAACAACTTTTCTGAGTTAAAGAAAAAGTGTAAGAGGAGTCATCATTTAAAAGCAGAAGTCTTGGGCAAAATGGTATTTCGAGCTCCAAAATGTCCTACAAGTCATGGCAATCTTTTTCCAAAACTTTAAAGCAGTCCTAAAACATGTTCATATACTGTATGTTCAGATTGTTATAAAATGATGATATCTAGCAGTAAAATGCATCATAATAATCATTTTAAAATAAATCAACTGATGATTGGGATTTTTGTGGACATGTTTATGATCAGACCACATTGTGTCCCAACATATATCATTGCATCCTTCTGAGCCAACCCTCCTTGACATTTCTCAACCAAATATCCTCAATTGGCAGTTATAGGTGGCTTCTAGGGATGTGACGAGATCTCGTGCGACGAGATCTCGCGAGATTAAATGTGTATCGCGATATTAAGTGTGTCTCGCGAGATTTCTTATGTAGGTGAAATTCTGGCCGTTTCTCAAAAAAAAAGGCTGCATCCTTCGGAGGTCGCATTTTTAAACTGCATTTACTTCATAAAGACTGTCTTTTTAGAGACTAACAATTATAAAGTTTACTAATAATTTAGTTAATCGCAAATTGTTGTAATATGCTCACGACTTGCGAATGTAATGCTCAGTTAATGATCTGAAATAAACCTTAATGACGTATGCAGCCTGCATATGCGACCTCCGGAGGAGGCAGTTGCAGGCGCCTTTTTTAAATGATATTCTATGGGCATGGAGCGTTTGCGCGCTGTTTATGCGCGCTGAGCGCCTTGCGGTTTTTGCCGGCGGCCGCAGCACGCGCCTTTGAAGGAACGCTGAGAGCGGAGAAGCGCCCGACGTCATTCGCGTCTTTCCATTGTCCACTCGAATGAGGGGAGATGCGGGCCTTACGTTGTGGTGAGGGAAGTTTACAGTTGCTTTGAAGAACCGGACTCCACTCGCTCACTCTCTCCTGCGTGTTTGTGCACCTCTCACCCTCAAACAAGGTCAGATCAAGCATCCTCTTTTTAAAGTTTCTGCTAATATGACAGTCAACAGCAAAAGAGCGCACGCTTCAATATTTGATTGACAAGACAGCTGACTAGGTGGTTGCCTAGCAATATTAAAAGCCGCGTCGACACGCACTGCTCTTTTTTTTTAAAAGGCAGTGCGTCGCGCCTTGCGTTTCCAAGCGTTTAAAGCGTGGTTGGTATAATTAGCCTCTTACAGTGCATGCATTATATTCTGTCTTTTACTGCATTTGCTTTTTTGTTTGGGTTTCCAATAATGTTCGTTTGGGAGCTCGTATGAAGTCTGAGACGTGTTGTGTTTTTCTGTAGATCAGTGTCAGATGTGAAGTCTCAGCAGATTAAACCATCACAGAGTTTACATGATTTAATGTCTGCATGTTCATTTCTATTGTAAAGAAATGGACGTATATTAAATATTCAAATGGATTTAAACATTGTTTGGCTAAAAGATAAGCGTTTTTTTTTTCGTCTAAAGTGAAAGTGAAAGTGAAGATAGCATCCGAGACGAGTCTACTATCGCCCCCTGCAGGCATTTGTTATAATATATACATAATGCTATTTATTTATAGACCACAAATGTAATGTGTTTGTTAATGTAATGTTGTTTAATGTAACTTGGTTTTAATACTTTATTTGAACCAATTATTATTGCATCTTCGTTATTATGTAATTTTAAAGGCTACTGCTCACTTGGGTCTATTTTTATTACCCAAAAATAACAAATTACTTCATTATCAGTTAGTAAAATAATTGTTAGGGGCAGTCCTTGATTAGTTAAAACATTTAAAAATAACATGATTTCAGTTTCTTATTCATTTATTTTATCATCGAGGATTTCTTAAAAAGTGTAAAAATATCGTCTCGTCTCGTTCTCGTGAACCCAATCTCGTGTCTCGTCTCGTGGATTAAGTGTCTCGTCACACCCCTAGTGGCTTCCAAAAACAACTGGTGAATAAACCACACCTCTTGTAACCCATGTGATGCCAAATGGTAAAGCTTAAAGTCCGGTAGTGCAAGTCCTGTGGCATCTTTGTAACGCTGTAAAGTTAAATACTCTATTCTGAGAGACTTTCCTTTCTATATAAATTTAGAGATTAATCTTTGGAGTTTAGACACAGTATCTAGTGGTGTAAGCATGGCCGTAGCTACCATTGAGGACACCGAGGTCATGTCCTCTGTAGTTTTTTCTTGAAGTTTCGTTTCATTTTAATGTGAAAATAGCCGATGAGACAATCCATACATCTACGGACCATCACGTGCAGTGATGGAAATAACGGCGTTATATATAAACGTCATTTCCTTACTGCGTTACTGACATTAAAATGCTGCGCATTAGTATAATTAATCTCACTGAAGCGAGTAAACTCTCATCAGACAGGCAATGTTTTTGTGTGTTGAGGAGTGGGAAACACATAACTTATGATGATTGGCCTGTTTATGTTAGAGGGGGTGGGACAACCACATAATCAATGATGATTGGCTGAATTTCCATCGTTAGCCAACCAGAAGCAGGAATAGCTCATACACTATATACATGCACAGTCCGAGCAGTGCCGTGTTGCCAACTTTGTCGCGATCTTTTCTGTCGTGGTTGGAGACTGACACAAGAGTATCATTCTCTACACTCAACGAGCAGTGGGTTCTGTTGCTGCTAGACACTAACAGACATCCCGGTCCTCACGTTCAGTCCGCCCGAGTCCCTCACACCCGCAACGACAGAGCGATGGCAAGTACAACAAGCTCAAAGGTAGCGGTCGCAAACACAAAGTATAATAAGCACTGCTTCTATACAAGAATAGTATGCAAGAAAGGCAAGAATGTTTATGTAACATGCAACGTAAGAAAGAGTCTCTCCACGTCTGTAATTCTAATCTAATAAAGCAAATAAAAATGAAAAGCCTGTAACAAACTTAACTATCATTTGGAAAGCCAGCAAAAGATGAGCAGAGAAAGAGGGAAGGTGAGAAAGTTAAAGGTTATGCAGCAAATAGCCTACAATATGGGATGCAATACGGCTACCAATGAGATTAAAACCTACACTACTGCTCAAAAGTTTAAGGTCACTTAACTAAAACGTTAACTATGGTCTTAAAATCATTAAATCTGAAGGCTTATGGTTAAATGCTTGAAATTACTTTTGTAGACAAAATATAGCTGTGCCAAACAGATTAATTTTTGTTATTAGAAACCAAAAAATATATTTTTTGAAATAGATGACTTACGCTGAATATTGAAGAAAAAGCAGCCACTAAGAGCCCTTATTATATATAAACTCCTTCTATACTCTTAAAAATTCATCCTAAATTGAAAATTTAAGAAGCTTCTTGAAAAAATGACACAGTTTTGCAGTTTCTAGGCAAAGGGTGACTTGCACTTCAGATGATGAAATGTAACAATTGATTTATTTTGGATGCTTTTAGTCACCAACAAAATTCTCACAGACACAGTTACATTTGTGCTATGTCGTAGTTTGGACATGTTTATTATTATTCTGTAATATGGAAAAAATGTAAATAATAAAAAAATGTCCTCGGTATTTGAAAAATCCTGGCTACGGCCTTGGGTGTAAGCAGAGGTATCATAGAAGGGGAAATCGTTTTTGCAAGGTAAAATATACATTTCGATGACAGAAAACCTGGCTTGTAAAGATAAAGGTAAACTTGGTTGACCAATGAGTTAAGTTGTGTGCAGAAAGGGAAACATGTATATTCCTAAATATCTAAAACTGGTAACAGTCTGTATACATGATGGCAAAACAGACATCAAAGATATTTAAATGCATTAAGAGATTTAATGAAAACAGTCCAAGTTTGGTCATGAATACATTTAATTGAGAGACAAAAACTTTAGCAAAAATTTTACATCACTGTTTAAAAGTGATAACAGTTGATAATTCCCACATTGAGTCAAGTCTTAAAGGTAACAAAGTTAAATGTTTTAAAAACTTGACCCATCATGTGCAAGGTCCTACACACAATCGGAGACACACTCTTCTTCTGCTTATTAGCAAGAGTCTAAATCCACTGTTATCAAGGGTGAAGCGTTATCTGAACATTTCTGCGTTTCCTTTGATTTATTGATCTGTCCCGCCACTGATGCCAGATCTGTCTATGTCACAAAAAGTTCATAAATGAGAACACCAGTGAGGTATTTATGAATGCTCTATCAATGTTGCCAAATATATCGGCAGACTCTGTTGATGTTCTCCTTGAAAACTTTGACATAAAATTTAAAGATGCCATTGATGGTATAGCTCCAGTAAAGGTACAGCGCATGAAAAGAACATGCAGAAAAGCCGAACGTATGTGGCGGAAAACAAAACTAGAAGTACATTATAGCATCTATAAGGACAGTCTTCTAGGCACAGCTAGACAGACCTTTTTCTCAAACATTATAAACAACAACATAAACAACACTCGCACTCTTTTTGCTACTGTAGAGAGACTAACAAACCCCCCAAATCAAGTTCCTAGGGAAATGCTCTGAGTTTGCAACCTTTTTTCTCTGAGAAGATCAATAATATCAGAATGGCGATCAATACGGCCTAATATTGTACTGTGGTCAGTCAGATATCATTACAACATCCTCAAAAATGAGTCATTATCTCAGAATATGACATGATTGATTTAAAAACCTTGGAAGAAACAGTACAACATCTTAAAGCAACAACTTGCAGGCTTGACACGCTCCCAACAACTTTTCTCAAAAAGGTACTTTACTGTTTAGAAACTGATCTCTTAAAAATAGTAAATACCTCTCTGATCACAGGCACTTTTCCAGAGTCATTAAAAACGGCAGTTGTTAAGCATCTCCTAAAAAGAGTAACCTAGACAAAACCATACTTAGCAACTACAGACCAATCTCAAATCTTCCGTTTATAGGCAAGATTATTTAAAAAGGTTGTTTTCAATCAGCTGAACAAATTCTTAAACTCTCATGGCTATCTGGAAAAATGTCAATCTGGTTTCCATCAGCATCACAGCACAGAGACAGTGCTCATAAAGATAATAAATGATATTCGCTCAAACTCTGATTCGGGAAAATATCAGTGCTAGCACATAACTTGATTCTAGGGGTCTAAAGACATGAAATAAAGACGGAAATTTTAGATTAGACAGCTTCAGCTGATACAGAACACAAAAACCACATCACTTCAGTCCTCAAGTCCTTACACTGGCTTCCTGTTACATTTAGAATAGATTTTAAAATATTGTTACTCGTTTATAAATCACTTCATGGCAGATTAACAGATTACTCAGATCATTAGGATCAGGTCAGTTAGAAATACCAAGGGTTCACTAAAACAAGGTGCGTCAGCATTTAGTTATTATGCCACCTCTAGCTGGAATCAGCTTCCAGAAGAGATCAGATGTGCTTCAACAGTAAACACTTTTAAATCTAGATTAAAAACACATCTGTTTAACTCTGCATTTACTGAATGAGCACTGTGCTGCTTCACAATGACTGCACTTTTGACTCAAGTCACTTTTAATCATGTTTTATTCTTTTTAACACATTTTAAACTGTTTTAATTAAAATCACATTATTTTTATTGTTATTTTAAATTCCAATGTAGGTTTGTTTTTATTGTAATATAAATGTGTGTCTCTTATTTTTACTTTTTTCTCTTATATTGTTTTCTCATTTCTATGTAAAGCACTTTGAATGACCTTTGTGTATGAAATGTGCTATACAAATAAACTTGCCTTGCCCTGCCTTGATTTCTTTCTGAACATCCTCATAGTAAAAGGTTTGTTGATGAAGTTCCAGTTTAAATTAAACTCCAGTCAAATTAAATAAATCTAGATGTATTTCATTTGAATGTTAAATAAATAAAAATGGTACATATATGACTCTTGATGGCATCCCAGAAAAAACGGGGGTAGTCAACAGTCCCAGTATTTAATTTTTTTAACCAACTCAACCTTTTACTTAACACTTGAACAGGCAATGTGCACACGAGATACGTTCTCTTCAGTGTCTTGTTTGGGGCATAAAGAAGACTTTTTCATCAAATCCTTATATCACTTATGATGTACAAAGATTAAAAGTGCACGCATTGAAATAATAAAGGTATGTATTCATTTGTCTAAGTTGAGGTAAAAACATAGTAAAATATTGAAAAACTGTGGTATTTTCCTTTAAATAAATGATACAATTTGCAGGTTAAACTGATATTAGTATAGTTAGGTACTGCTTCTTAGCATTTTAACTGGATATTTTCTTTCACGGCTTCACAACTAGCTGATTTTATGGTAGAAGGAATAAGAGGTGATATGAGTTATAGAGTCGATACCAATGAATTCTTCAGTTTCTGAGGAAGGTAATGAAGATAAGGGTTGGTGACAGTGCGACAGTATAATAAAACCAAGAAATTTAAGTACTTTTCCTCATGCCAGGCTTGCATTCCTCTAAATTGCAGCAAATGAGAGGCCTCTGCATGAAACACATATAGTTTACATTGAGTGGTACTTCAGGAAGTATGCAAAATTAAGTCATTGCTAAATAATTTACCAAATTGTTATTATTTAAAAAAGTATAATTTTTTTCAGGTGGAGGAAAAGCACCAATGAAGCCAATGAAGACATTCAAAAACTGCTCATTCTTAGTTAAGCCTACTTACATTTAGTTGGTTATTTACATTTGTTGTTACTAGTTAACCTGTTGTTTACACTGTTTAAAATGGATGAAAAATATGTATATGGTATGTTTTAGAGCAAGAGAGGAAGTCAGAATAACATAATTCCTGCAGAAAATAAAAAAAATTAATATTGATGACTTAGTCTTTTTATAACTTAATAGGGCAATGTATCCTGGGAGATACAACTCATAAAATCTGTAATATATTTAAAAAATTCCAGATTATAAAAAAAATGACATGAAATGATTTTTTGCTCATCGTTTTCCGCTCTTGCCTATTTAAGGGTAAAGCATTGCACATGAAATCTCCATGTTCCCTTGTAGTGATGCTTTGGGAATGCCTTGTGACCGCATCTGAAGCACGTACAGGTATGTGGAGTCAGTCCAATGGAAAGGACAAACATCACAGGTGTGATAACATAGGACTCAGGAAGCTATAAAAAAGGCCATCCAGCCAAGCCGGCTTCAGCTTCTGTGCCTTCAGCAAGCGTGCTTTTTGTTTGTGTTTGTCCATTGGTTTGGGAGAGAAGCTTGCACCGTCAGCTCTCACACACACTCCTCTCTTGATTGTCACTCTTCAAGAGAGGTTACGCGCATTGCCAGGAGAGATTCGCAGGTGGATCTCACCCTTTCTACCCTCACCCACAGTTTCTGTGCCTCGGCATTGGATTCCAAACCCGCAACATGGTTTATTTTTTTCAGACTGGACCCACACCCATGTTTTACATCTGTCCTCCTTTGAGGAGGTGGACGTGGTGAGTGTTTACGATGGCAATAAAAACCTAAGCGTTTTGTAGCAAACTATCCAGCCTACAAGATCACTTCCTGTTCCGGGGGTACGCTGGCGCGTTTGGCTGCCGCTCCTCTTATCGTGTTATTTTAGTGTTATTTTAGTGTTTTTATTTTTAGCGCTTTTATGATTGTAATGTGGTCCTGTCATTTTATTTGTTTTGGATCGTTGTTTTTATTTTTGTGCTCCACCCGGAATAATCTGCAACCAGCAACGCGTAATCAACGCGTTGGTTTGACTGTGGATGTGGATTCTATGACATTAAGTTCACGGTGTGCTACGGGGATTCAACATCTAGGACCAGCTGTGTATGTGGATTTAATGACTATGGCTCTAAGGTACACGACACGCCAACTTCTGAATTTAAAACATCACCATTATCGTTTAGCTAAAGACTCTTATGAACCCTGCCGTGACGCTGGCTTGTTACGTCCTAAACGATATATTCACCGGGGCACAAGGCAGAGTTTTACAGCTTCATCTTTTCCAAATATTTGTGTTTCTACATGCCGACGAAAGACTAATAATCAGTTTTACACTGGTGCTGATCACCGTAATTTAATACTGGTACCCCGTGTGGAGACTAAGTCATTGTTGACACCATCTCAAAGCATGGCTTACGCTGCGCTATTTAATGCCCGCTCTGTGAATAACAAGGCACTGTTTTTATCTGATTTTATATTGGACAAAAAATTGGACTTCCTGTTTGTAACTGAAACCTGGCATAAAGAAAATGATGGACTTCTGTTTAATCAGATTGCTCCTGCTGGTTTTGGAACTTTAGATCTCCGAGGTTATCTGGCAGAGGTGGAGGCATTATTGTGGTTTATAATCTGCAATTCAAGGTAAGCCCAGTAACTGTCTCCCAGTTTTCATCATTTGAATGTCTGGTTTTGAGTATCTCTGCGTCTACATCTACCATCATTGCAATAGTCTACAAACCACCTAAGAATAAGTCACAGGAAGCTTTTATATCAGAATTTGCTGATTTCCTGTCTATGTTGAGCTTGAAGTACCACAGAATTCTTATTGTTGGGGACTTTAACATACACGTGGACCAAGGTGACACTGTGAGGGCCAAGGAATTTTTATCGCTTCTTGACTGTCTTGACTTTTCACAGTTGGTAACTGGCCCGACTCATTGTAAAGGCCATACCTTGGATCTAGTGATAACAAATGGCTCGTTTGTATCACAGTTATCATCTGTTGACATTGGACTGTCGGATCATTCAGCTGTTTTCTTTAATTTGGAGACTCATCATTCAAGTGTGTCTACCAGCCGAACTGTAAAATTCAGGAAATGGAAGTCGATGGATCAAGCAGTTTTTTCTAATTCTGTTATGTCCACTCTAAGTGACCTGCATTCTACATCTTTGAAGGACAAAATTTCACAGTTTAACAATGCTCTAATTACCAATTTTGACTCTTTTGCTCCTTTAAAGTCACGTAAGGTTACTTCAGCCCGTACTGCTCCATGGTATAATGACAGTCTGCGTGCTAGGAAGGCTGCATGTCGAAAGGTGGAGCGCAAATGGCGTCTTACTGGCTTGAATTGTCACTATTTGGCTTGGAAGGAACTCCTGGGTGACTACAAAGCATTAATTGAGACAGAAAGATCATTTTATTTCTCTCAGATTATTGAAAACAATCAAGGAAACCCAAGACATTTGTTTCAAACTATAAATACACTGCTTAAAGTTGAAACTGCTGCTACTCTGCCTGTTTCTCAACTGCTATGTGACTCTTTTCTTAAGTTTTTTAATTCTAAAATTGATAGTGTCCGCAAACAAATTTCAGCTGTATCTGCTCCAACTGTTTCACTACCTGGTTTGTCTGGGTTCACTGGTTTTCCTCTCACCAATTTTCTACATCTTGACTTTGAGGCTCTAAAAAGGGAGGTAACAAGCATGAAATCTTCCACTTGCTTGCTTGATCCTATTCCCACAAGTTTATTTAAATCTTGCTTCGATGTTTTGAGCCCTATTGTCCTCAGTATTATAAATGACTCGTTACAGATGGGGGAGGTTCCAGCAGCATTAAAGATTGCTGCTGTAACTCCAGTACCAAAAAAAGAAAATGTCTCTCTGGATGATTTTAATAATTTTCGACCAATTTCAAATCTTCCGTTCATGGCAAAAATTCTTGAGCGTGTTGTTGCCTCTAATCTGCGTAACCATCTCACAATTAATAACCTGTTTGAACCATTACAGTCAGGTTTCCGTAAATTCCATAGTACTGAAACGGCTTTGGTCAAAGTGACCAATGATCTGTTGATGGCTTCTGACTCTGGTGTTATTTCTATTCTAATCCTTCTTGATTTAAGAGCAGCTTTTGATACTGTGGATCATAGTCTGTTGCTCAATCGTCTTGAGCAAGATTTCGGTGTGTCCGGCACAGCTCTGAAGTGGTTTCACTCCTATCTCACTGATCGTTCGCAGTTTGTTTCCATGGGCGGTTTCAGGTCTGAGGTTAGCCCTGTTCTCACTGGTGTTCCTCAGGGCTCAGTCTTGGGACCTCTGCTTTTTAATATCTATCTGACACCACTAGGTCAATTATTGCGATCGCGTGGCCTCCATTATCACTTTTATGCTGATGACACGCAGATTTATATACACTCAAAATCTGGTGAAAATCTTGATGTTGATTTTCTTTCTGGCTGTGTTTCTGAGATAAAGGAATGGATGAGTAAAAATTTTCTGTGTCTGAATAGTGGTAAAACTGAAGTTATGCTAATTGGCTCGCGTCATCAGATTTCTAAAGTCGGTTCCTTACCCTTGTCTCTTGATGGCTCTGTTTTGGCTATTCAGGCTAAAGTGAGGAATCTTGGAGTTATTTTTGATACTGGGCTATCATTTGATTCTTTTGTTCAGAGTACAGTAAAGTCATCCTTCTTTCACCTCAGAAATATAGCAAGATTACGTCCTATGCTAAATTTTTCAGTAGCTGAAAAGCTGATGAATTCTTTTGTCGTCTCTCGGATGGATTATTGTAACGCCCTTCTAGCTGGAATCTCAAAATCCTCACTCAATAGATTGCAATATGTGCAAAACTCGGCCGCCAGGATATTGACTGGGTCCAGGGTTTGCAATCACATTACTCCGGTCCTGGAGTCCTTACACTGGCTCCCAGTCCGATTCAGAGTAGATTTTAAAATTATGATGCTGACATATAAAGCACTGCATGGTTTGGCTCCTGACTACCTATCTGAATTATTAATTCCCTATATCCCAACACGGACACTTCGAGCTTCGCAATCCAACTTGTTGGTTATTCCCCGTACACACTTGCGATCTATGGGTGACAGGGCCTTTTCTTCATATGCTCCTGTTCTTTGGAATTCTCTGCCTCGTGATCTTAGGGAAGTCCAGAGCTATGATATTTTTAAAGGTAGACTTAAGACTTATTTTTTTAAATTAGCCTTTGATTGTTGATGCTATTGTATTATTTGTGTTTGTGTTGTGTAGCTTGTGTACAGCGCTTTGAGAAGCTGCTTATAAAGGCGCTTTATAAAATAAAGTTTATTATTATTATTATTAAAAGTGTAGGGTACATATGTTCAGTTTGATTTTTTTTTTTTGGCCTTTTCCGTAATATAAAAACAGACGTCAACCATTATATGGTCAACCACGATTTGTTTATAAGTAACTGAAAATAGCACAAATTTCAAGGAATGTCAAAATTTTATCCAGGGCCCCAAATCCCCCTCAGACCCCAGAGGGTTAAAGCGCATTCAGTATTTGTATTCTTTATTATGATTATTGTCTTTTATTATATTGCAGTTGCTGCTATTGTCACTGTTGAGTATGTTGCTTGCATGATATAATCAGTATAACTTATGGCCTCCTACAGCTTATTGCTTTAACAAACTTTTAAGCAAAACATGTGTTAAAGTCCTAATGAAAATTAAACTGGGAGTGGGTCTTGCTATTGTATCAAAATCCAACTTTATCCCATGGAAATCACTTTTTCCTGACAGAAAGTGATATATTTGCCTGCCTGCTGATGGAGTGATCACATCAGAGTCTCATAAAAGCTGTTTAAATATTTTATGAATGGCTCAAGGCAGACCAGCTACAGCTCTTTCCCATTCAAATCATATCAGGAGTTCATAGGAAGGGCTTCACTGTCAGACAGCAAGTGTTTTAGAGCAGTGGTTCTCAAACTGGGATCCGGGGCCCCCAGGGGAGCCGCGAGATGGTGCCAGGGGGGCCCCAGTTTTATGACATTTTATAAAATACATTCATTTATTATGAATTCTGTGTAATTAAACCTAAAAAAAATAAGGCTACTAACCAACAGCTCTACTTTGTATAACTTAATATGTTTTGTTTAATAAAAATGTTAAATTTTAGAAATTTTTAGTTGTTGTCATAAATTTTCTTTGGGGGTGCCGCGAATGAATGCACCCTACACAATGGTGGCCGCACACAGAAAAAGTTTGAGAACCAGTGTTTTAGAGCATCATTCTTTATAATGCAGTAGCAAGACACTTTGCTTTCCAAGCCTAGCGTGTAAAGCTTAGATTTGTTACACACTGTGACTTAGACTAACATCTTTTTGTATACTGTACTGTCTATTCAACTGCAGAATGGAAACTAGATTCACATTTTCCTGAAAGGAAATGACTTTTTACTGAAATCATGTCATATAATGACATGTTAGGACAGGGTGTAAGGTTTAGTGACTAAACAAAGCAAAGCAGCAATAAAATCTCCAGGGACACTAATGTCTCTCTACGCAGATTCATTAAAGAAGCAATTTACGATATCTCCATAAGCTGGTGGCTGTCTGCACAAATGTAAAGAGTGATGGTTTGAGTGACATTGTTGACCAGAACGACCTGAGATGATATACACAAGACTGTGCTGAACTCACTGTTGGTTAAAGCATTTAGTAAATCCTTGGTGTGAAACCCATACATATTATATTCAGTAGATTGTCTACTTAATGAGCAGTGAACCCGCAATGCATTTTTAATTACTCTCTGACAGGCCACCACACAGGTCACCAGACATGCCTACATTATAGTGAGCCTCAGCTATGAGTCTATAAATACAGTCTGCCCAACCAGTCTGATATCTGCTAAGCTACAGGCAGGTGAGGTTTAATCAGGGTTGGAGTTAAACTCTTGCGGCTCTCCAGGACTGACGGTCGCCACCCCTGCCCTAAACCAATTTATTGCATAAATCACTCTTTCTGCAAACCCTTCGACAAGTTAAGGCAGTTATAAACTGTTAGAAAATCTCATGCACTCTTTTTTTCTGCAAAACTCTAAACACATTCTCACTTAATAAAACACAAATTGCACTGTGATGAACTTGTGATGCAAAACCCTAAACACAAGAAACGGGAACTTAAGCACAATACATGCTGTCATCATTTATATACAACAACTCAAACGGCTCACACTTGTTTTTAAACATGGGCTCAGAATGTATAAAATTTAAGCCAGTTCAAATTGCATAGATGGCATGGTTGCATCCATCAAAAATGATTACAAAAATTGAGAGGTAGAGGAAGAGTGCGTATACGTGGTGGAGAAAGAGGAGGCAAGGAAGAGTAAGGCCAAGAACAGTCAAATAAGATGAAATTAGAGCTACTGTGATAGATCATGTTCTTGTGCATTGTATGACAATGAGGGAGGCAGTTCTGCCTTATTTGAGCAGAATCTCTGTGGCCACCAGGATTTCCATTACTATTTTACAGTACTATGTTTTTTTTTGTATGATTGCAACGCAACCAAATCAGGGTGGAAGACCTGCTATGTTCTCCGAAAAGCAAGATGAACTCATTGTTAATATGGTCCGTCAAAACAATGCCATCTGTCTCTGTGGAATTCAGCAAAGAGTTATTGAAGCTAATGTACATTTTGAAGGAATCAACAGTCTTAGCCGTTCTACCACTGACCAACGTAACCCCATGAACCAAGTATACAGAGTACCATTTAAACTCCGAAAGGGTCAAAGATCTTTTACATCAGTATTTACAAGTAATTGAACACTCATATTCAGCACCAACGCTTTCAGTACAATTATTGGCTAGTAGCCTAAAGTTATTGTAAAGTGCACTTTGTAAATCAGGAGTGCATACAAAGACACCATTGTAAAAGTCCGTATTTCCTTATTACTGAAAAAGAAGGAAAGGCAGAAACGTAATTGGCCAATGTGCAATAGTGGAAGTCTCTGGTCAGCTTGGTGGCAATGTCATCCTTTGTGCAGCCACTAGCAATAATGGGGGTCTCCATGCACATACTATGCACGAAGGAGAACACAGGGCTAAAATACACAGGCAGAACAGAAACAGGTTCGGGACTAATTAACAATGGAAATGGGAACACATGTGAACTTGACTAGACTAAGACAGAACAAAAATAAAGAAAAAAGTCAATGGCTTTGACAGATCACCCCCTTCTGGGGAGGCATGTCCTTGTTCTGTCAAAGTCCAATAGTGGAGGGATGGTGGGGGCTCAGGAGGTGACCAATGGGCAGGCAACTGAAAAAAAGGGAAAGTCTATGGAGCCAGGGTGGTGAGGATTGTTGGAGGAGCCAGATAGTAGCCCAGAGCAGGAGCAGCCAGAGACCAACCAAGATGAGGGAGGCCCCAAGTGGAGAACAAGGTGGAGCCGAGCAGACGGAGAGCCAGGCGGAAGCTTACGTTCTGGAGGGCCAAGGCAGAGCTGAAAGTTCAGGCAACTGAGGCAGAGGCAGGGATCTGGAAGACCATGCTAGGGCCAGAGCAACTAAAAACCAAGGTGAAGCTGGAGGAAAGAAGGAGCCAAACGAAGTCTGTGGGACAAAGTTATGAGGCACAGCCGGAAGAGTGGAACCCTGAGGAGAGAAAACAACTGACCAAGGTGGAGTCAGAGGGATGAGAGGGCCTGACAGAGCTATTGGGATGATGGGCCATGCCGGAGACGAGGGAGCCAAGAGCCAAGGTGGAGCTGTTGGGTTGAAGGGCCTAGGTGGAGTCTGGGTCTTGGAGGCTGGAGGTGGAGACGCAACCCTGAGGAAGCTGGCAGATGGAAATGCAGCAGCTCATCTGACCCGATGATACAGGTTTGCTGAGGGTAAGCTGAGGTGACTTCAGGTGCCAGCGGACCCAGGGATGAAGGACTTGCTGAACAGAGGTGTAAAGGAGAGCTTGGCGGGACCATAGGAGATGAAGGAGTGCTGGGTGGGACCAACGGGGGAGGAAGACAACAAAAAACTTAATCCAAACAGTAAATAAAACCAGAAGTCAGATGCAGCTCGCCCTCAGCGGCAGAAGGGTGGGCGGGGCTTCCCTCTAAGCCTCTAAGCCCCCAATCTCCACCAAGACTCCCACGAGTGATGGTTTTGAGAATTTTGTTTTAGCAATTCAGAAAAAATGTAAGCAGTTTACAGTGAACACCTGTGATAAAGTTAATACTAGAGCAACCTATTTTTTCACCAAGCTCCACTTTAAAAGTCAAGCTGCTATAGCCAAACCTTTGTTTGACACCCACTGAATATTATGAACGTCAATAGGGGCTGGAAGCTGTGTGGTTACCATAATATAAATATACTTGGTATTCAACAGCAGAAAGAAAACCATACAGGTTTAGAACTATATAAGGGTTGGAAAATGGTTTCAATGGTTTTCAATGGTTTAATTTGTAATTTTACAGTAAAACGGCAAAATTTTTGGTCACCATGGTGGTATATTCTGGTCTACATAGTGTCATCTTACTGTTGTTGTGTCTACAGTGTAAACCCCTGATGGCACTACGACTTCCTTTAAAGATGTTTCATATATTTGACGATTACTTGGAGGCCATAAGAGTAGACGGCAACACAAAATAATAATTTGTCAATGGAAGTGCTTTTCTCCACAGACATTATACTGTGTAGTATGTATGCATTTTACAGTACAAAAGATAAATAAAGTAAACAGTAAGGTATACTGTATACCAATAATAAATTAGGCTTTAAAGTGCTGTTGGTATCAGATATGCCTCTGGTAGTGATCCTGCAGTCACAGGTTTGATTTTTCCTTTTAGTGCAACAGGAATAAAAGCAAAGCAGAAATGTAAAGCATAACTCGTTTTAAAATACATTTAATTTAATTTAGTGAACACATGATTCTCTCTTTCACACATGAGAGAGCGAGAGAGAGAGAGAGAGAGAGAGAGAGAGAGAGAGAGAGAGAGAGAGAGAGAGAGAGAGAGAGAAGAGAGAGAGACACAGACTCATTATGTTCATGACAAAAATTGATTTTAAATCCTTTTTTAGAGATGGACACAACCACAAAGGGATTCGAGATAGATTGCAGATAATGTTGAGGTACTTTGAATGGAAATAGTATTAGATTTCAGATGAAAATTTTAATACTTTCAAGTATCCTGAGACATGAACCCACTGAACTTGCAAATGATTATATAAAAAGAACAGAAATATAGGCTAAATATGGGCTAAATCATGCGACACGCACACACACACACACACACACACACACACACACACACACACACACACACATATATATATATACACACAGTGTCAATGAGAAATACCCCCCCACCTCATAAGACATAATAGTGATGTCAATGAAAGGTACTAAAGACAAAAAATCTCATTAACTCTTTCCCCGCCATTGACGAGATATCTCGTCAATTAAGAGAAAACGCTTCCCCGCCAATGATGAGATTTTCCGTCTTTCCGCAATACCGCTATTATCCACCGCAACTTTTTAAAACCGGAAGTATTGCCCTATGGCAAGCTGCTGCATGTCCGTGTCTGTTTTAAAGATCGCTCTGAATGGGATCTCTATGAAAAGTCCGTCACAAATATGGAATTATTTTTGCTTTTTACTCAAAATATGGTGTTTTTGCAAAAACCTACCCATATTCAAAAGCTGATTGCAAAAGAACCACTAAAGGTAGGATGAAACGGTTTTTTTTTGTTTGAAAGCAGAGGGTCTGTTCTTTCATTTGGTATATTGTATGTTTATTTATTTAAAAAAGAACATTTTCTGGAAGGCATTAAACTTTGGTGAAAATCATGAAAAACGCTGGCGCTGGCTGGCAACTTTTTTTAAAAACGCTGGCGGTGAAAGAGTTAAACAAAAAAAGATTTATTGATACAGACAATAAGTTATTTTGACAACAGAAGTTGACTTAACTTTGAAGTTCAAATGTAAAATGTAATTTAACACGTGTTTTAACACCACCTTTGGTACTTTGTGGAGCATCCTTTGACTTTAATAACTTCTAACAAACTGTTTGATACTGTACGAACTGACAAGCTTCTAACACCTCTCAATCTGAAACTTTGCCAATTCTTCATGTGCAAAAGCCTCTAATGCATTGATGTTTGACTTGGAGGTGTGCCTGGGATCATTGTCTGGCTGCAAAGTCCAATAATCTCAAATGTTTCATTTGTTAACAGAAGGCATCATGTTCATTTTTAAAATGGGCTGGTATTGCTGGGAATCCATGATGCCAGGAGCACAATTAAGATTGCCAGTTCCTGCCGCACAAAAAAAATCATCAATGACCAACATCCATGCTTGACCAAAAGGATGGGGTTCTTCTGGTCAAAAGCCTGGCCTTATGAAACCAAAACTCTAAGGGCTATCTTACACCCGGCGCAATGCAGCACAATGCGCAACACAAGTGTCTTTTGCTAGTTTCCACCCTGCGCAATGGTAATTTTCACGTTTAGCGCCACGTTGTTTAAATAGCAAATGCATTTGCGCCCATTTTTGCGCCCATGGGCGTTCTGGTCTGAAAACGAGGTGTGTTCAGGCGCATTGTTGGTGTGTTGCTATTTTGAGGCAACTAAAATAGACACCGCCATTGACCAACAAAAACCTTCTCTAAATTCAATGGCGCAATATTGTTTTTGTTATTTAAAGAGCGCATTAGTAATATGCGCCTATAAATGGAAAGACAACGCGGGTTTGCTTATCACATACATAAATGCGCAGCAGCACAAAAACGCTTTTAAATATGAAAGATTAAAGGATTGAATGTAAAAGATTATTATTGAGTCTCTTGGACATAAATGAGGACTAATTATGAGACGTTAGAAGGCACAAAGAGCTGCTTCACCTGTAGCCTGGTAAGTAAATAAATGCTTTGCTTTAAACAAATGCATCTGTTTTTAAATGCTACCTTGCGGATTTATTGTATATGATGACTCTGTACCTGCGGGTGAGATGAGAAACATTTTTAAGTAATGCTTTAAAAAAAACTGACGTTGTCCAAGTGCTGAAAGGTGAGAAGAGCCGTTTGTAAATTCTTTATCTCCCATTTGTTACAAATAAAGTATTTTTAGAGTACAAACCTTATCTTACATACTTGTAAATTATTTTTTGATGATATTGAATAGCCATACATTTACAGCAATTAAAAGCCTGCTTTTTTTCTTCCATGACTAAAAGAAAAAGGGGTTTTAAAGGTTTTAATAAAAAATTTCAATTTTCAAGTGAAAAACAACACAATTTTTTAACATTAATCTTAAACTGGAGGTCTTCTTCCTCCGCTTAGTTTTTCAGTTTACAAAGTCCGTCATCTAAATAGATATTAGACATTGCACCAGTGGAACTTGCTTTTAAAGGGGATGAGAGCTGAGACTCTCATTGGTTTATTGCACGTAACGCCCAAAATACTCCAATTACTCATTAAAATAAGGACGAACCCTTTTCGACCATGCGTTCGGCGCACAAACCATTTTTCCTGTCGTTAAATGAGCAAAAGTGGACTCGGACACGCCCATTTAGACGTTGCGCTGTGCGCTTTAGACAATGCACTTAGATCGTTAAAATAGGGGCCTAAAACTCTATTTTAGTTGACTTTCCATGTTCCTTCTGGTTAAGAGTGGAATGCGCAGTGGCGGCTCCAGAGATTTTCTGATGCAGGTGCTATGGGGATGCTCAACACTTAAGAGAAGGTGCTTGGAATTTTGGGGGCGTTTCATTATGGAGGTTGCATTGGACCACCCTTGGAATATATATATAGACCCTTTTACAGCCCCCGTGACCAAATAGCCTGCTCGTGCATTTTGGCAACAGAAGTGGTGTTATTCCCCATTGGTTCTAACGTGTTAGCAACTCAGAAAGTTTATTAAAACGGTTTCCCAGAATCAAAATGTCTGGTTGTTGCGTTTGGTTGCACTAACATAGTATACTACTCTACGTATATATGCTAACGTCTTCTATCCACTCCACTATAGTACACGGATCTGGTGGCTGTGTTGAAAATGTTGAAAGTCAACTTTTTTTTAAATAACTTTCTCTGTCTGTGTTGCTTCAATGCTGATTCTCGCCATACTTCCGTTGCCCAATTTGCGCTTGCATTCGTTGACATGTCGTAATTGTGTACAAACAGTAAAAGAGTCTATATACACGCGTAACATACACGCCCGCATTAACTGACCTATACTCCTTTCGCGACTATGTAAAAGTATTCAACACAAGGGCTATAGATACAATATACATAAGACTGCCAATGTAAACATCTGAAAATAATATTTCACAATTCTGTCACAGTCAAGCCCTGAATACAACGGAGCAACAAACAACACAATCCAACAGAAACTGTGCACGCTTTTGCTCAGATCACGAAATCGCACAGCCAGTTACCAACACTAATCTAATGATAAATCAGCAGTATTCCTATGGTTGGAGCATTATAGATGTAACTATGAAGAGCCAAGATTTCTGCTGCTTTAACCACCAAATTAATTCAATTTGTAATAGCCAACAGCTGGGGAAAATCAAGCACTTACCATAGACGTCTTCACAACTTTTGATTGAGTGCGAAGGCATCAATGATGTTGTCGCAATTAAGGGTCTTTGCTAAATTTCCAAATTTGCTATCAAAAACAAACTGCTGTGCGTTAAGGTCAAAGGTTCACCAGGCGCTGCGCCCATTGGCCAAAGAAGATCACCTGTTTGGGCCTTGTTATTTTACACTAAAATTTATATTTTTAAATTATTATTTAATTCCTTTTTTAACAACATGAAAAAGACTATTCAAACATGACATTAAAATATAAACATATAAAATATTACAGACATTTCTTGGGGGTGCTGGGCGGGTGCTATGGATATTATAGGGGGAGCTACAGCACCACCTAGCTCCTCCCTGGCGCCGCCTCTGGGAATGCGTCTTGGAGTCTGGCCATAAAGTCCTTGTTTATTTAGTGCACGTCTTATAGTTGCCACTGAAGCACTTGTACCACCCTTTATTAAGTCATCCTGTAGGTGTCTTGCACTCATACAGGCTTTTTCTTAGTTGTCTTGGCCAACTTGGGAAGGGCCCTGGGTGAAATTTTGGCATTTTTTTCCATCACCAGGCAGGTTTGCAGGTATTCCATATATTTTAAACTGGCTTATAATGCTCCCAATTGTGTCTCTTTAAATGTTAAATTATTCAGGAATCTTATACCCAAGGCCCTTTAGGTGTGATAAAATAATCTTCTCTCTCAGCTTTGTGAAAGCTCTTTTGTATTTTCCATGATTGCATCTCATCTCAAATACCTTCATGTGTGGGGTTTATATGTGCATCACAGCTGAAGCAAATGAAGGATCATTATAGAGTTCTCACTGGCTTAACTACATTTTAACTCCACTTTAGGCTATAAAACTGTCAGAAAGCTTTAAAATCAACACTTTTAAAAAGGAGTTGAATAATTGTCACATGGCTATCTTAACAATTTGTGACATTACATCTACAAACAATTACAATTTGATGAAAATATAAAGCATTATATTATCTTTGGAATAACGTGAACAAATGAGTCATGCAAAATAAGACACAATTTAAATGCAAATACTTTTTTCATTTTAAAAGTAACTCTTTTAATGTGAATAATAGCATGTTTATGCACATGCAGAATTAAATATGTTGCTTTGAAAACAGCAATATAAGTAAAATTGGTTTGACTGACAGTATAGGGAATTGTTAGGTGTGCCAGCTTTATGCAAAGCCTCTTCTGTTACAGTGGCGGTCGGTGACAATGTGAAGCTGGTCAAAGCATGTATTTAACCAATCATGTGTGTGGCTTATCATGTCAAAATATGTGTTCGGCGCATCATGTGAACCATGTGCATGATGCAAAATACATGCCTGCTGCAAACGCTTCAAATGGGTTTATGATAAAATAGACGTTTGTCAGATGCTTGCTTAATCTCATGTGTTATCAGAGTTTAGTGTTAAGTTAGTGTCTTGTGAGTATTTTGTGAACATGTGTGCAGCCGGCATGTATTTTACATGATGCACACACTGTAGGTTCATAAGAAACTCAGAACACATATTTTGAATTTGCGCCCCTCAGAAGAGTTGTTATGTTATATAATGTAACAACATGAGTTCTTATTCATGAAACACACTCAGAACTAATTTCTCTGTAAATCTTCTCAAAAGGTTTGCAAATTTTCCTGTTGAACTAATGCAATAATTTTAAAAAGAACAAGCAATTTAAACTGAAATGATTTCGCTGAATCCTAGAGGCATTTAATGATAAACTTCTGAAGAAGCTTTTACTAGAGACATTGCTGCAGGGATTTTCTTTGGTTCTGTCTCAGGGGCATAACTGATGCCGGATGATGTGACCCAGCAGAGAGTTAAAGAAGGAGAGGTCAGAACACTGAGGAGTCCATAGAAATACCAGCAAACAATCCCTCATAGATCTGTTTAAATGTCACAATGGGAATACCCTTTCCCAATCTATTTCTGCATAAAACTTACATCGTTGTTGAAACATCAACAAGTCTCAAAATGATAAAAAAAATCAAGATTTATGTTTACTTAATGAGTAACATTTTATGTGTTGTTTTTTATGAGGGATTGAACATGTTTCTCTTAGGGAACAGCTTTAACAGTCAGCTCATTTTAATCCTTAATGAAACCTCTGATGAAGAGCTCAAAACAAATTCTGCCCTTAATTGGAAGCTCCTTGCAGGAAGTTTTAGAAAGAATGCATATATGCCTTGCTCACTCACTGGCGTTATAAATGAAGGCTTAAATTCCATAAGAAGCAGGTTGCTGAGGTTTTCAGAATTCATTAGAAGGATTAAATCCAGCATTAACATTTCTTGTTAAGAATAGCACTACAGTACAAGCTAGATGACTCAAAACTCTCCTCCTTGTGTCCCTCTCATAACAGGGTCAAAGCTGAACCCTTCCTGACATCAACCATGCAAAGCCCTCAAGTGTATTGGCTGGCATCATTTAAAATGAATGCAATTACATTCATTTACAAGTTTCACTTAGAATGCTTGCACAACACCTTTAAATACCCTCTTCCCTTGGCATAAAACACTTGATTGTGTATTTAAAGGTGTTGTGCATGCATTCTAAGTGAAGCTTGTAAATGAATGTAATTGCATAGTAGATGTAATATTGATAAAATCAATAGCAAAGTGTCATGTAAACAACACTGTTATGAAGATTAAAACATGTAATGCTCTATGGGCTAATTCACACTGATCCAACACTGAAAAAAAATAATTATTGGATTTACTTAATTTAAACCTCCTGAATTCTGTTCAGGTTTCCTTGGTGTTGAGTAAAAACTGCTCCAACTCCTATCTGGGAATCATTGACTTGACAAAAGGTTGTAATGGATCGGGGAGTGAGAAAAGAGAGGCTTTACAGAAAGCTGCTTCCAACTGGATGAAGGCTTCTTCCGCTTGAGGATTCCAACATAAGGCTTTGGGTTTACCTCAGAGAAGGGTAGTAAGAAGATGGGTTATGAGGCTATAATCTTCAATGAACCGGCGATAAAAGTTCATGAAACCTAGGAATCTATGGAGTTCTTTGATGGTTGATGAGGGAGCCCATGACTGGATGGATTGCACCTTCCTCTTGTCCATACTGATGGAGAGAGCCCAGGGTGATGTAATATTAACCATTGTCGCCCTAGGATTACATCCGTGCTGGAGTTCTCTAGAACCAGAAACAAGATTTCCTACTGATGCGGCACTTCCACTGTCAGAATTACTGGACCAATGGTATGACAGATGGAGGATTGGTTCAGGCACTTCTGGTTATGGGGTGGACTTGCAACCTCTCTTGGTTTTGTTTAAAGGGTATCAAGACTGAACGAGTTGGCTGACCTGAGGATGGCAGATATCATGCTCAAAAATTAGGACCTGAGTAGTTAGTGGAGAAATGTGAGTAATACAAGGAGGACGAATGAGACATCCATTTATTGTATGGCCTTGAGCCCCACAGTACAGACACAGCCCCAGGGTCAGCCGATGATTACATTCTGACAGGGAGAGAAAAGTAGAATCCAGCTGCATGGGTTCTGATTCTGGAGCTGGTGACTCAGGTTGGAAGTAAGAGTATTGGTTTGGAGTTTGCATATGTGAGCCTAAACAGCTTTCCATACAGTTCTCTGAACGGATGGATAGCGAGATGAATTACTCCCATGATGTCATCATACGCTGAAAAAGTTTGTCACAGACAGAGGCCTCGTCTGCAGATTTGCCATATCTTGTTGGAAATAACGGATGTGGAAACAGATTGCAGGGATTCGTTACCTTGATTGTAGATGGTTTCTGCCCACCGTAAGGCACAACTAGAAAGGAGTGAAATAAAAAAAATAAAAAGCGATCTTCGCATTGTCTGTGAGAAAGAGGTCAGGTTGCATTTCAAACCTAGGAGAAAACTATTGCAATCTTCCTCTTAACCAGAGTAGGGCACCGGGTTGGCAATGGGAGTTGCCGAATGAGTGGTTGTGACTGGTGTGATGGTGGGTCGTAAGAAACTGTGGACTATGTCAACCCATTTCTGAAATAGATCCCAGGTTGAAGTGCTCATGATGTTGTACATCTTACATCATGTAAGAGGTCTTGGCTTCTGTCAGGTGTGAACATAGATGAGGTACAAACAACAGGTAAGTTGGATGAAAATCAGCACAGCAATGAAACGGGTAACTTGGATGACAGGATTCCCAGGCAGACAAACAGGTAAGACTTTCGCACACACTTCTTGACAGTCATGTTTAACAATAATAACACTTTCCATTTCTTCACAGGGGAGATCACGATGGATGATGACGATGAGGATATGTCCACGGATAATGAAGGAGTCTGGTAAACAAAGGAGAAACATACAGGTAGGTCAGACGAGACCAGACAGTGACTTTGTGTGTGAACCTTATATAGAGCAGATGGTGATGACGATAATGAAGAAAAGGTGCAGGTGATTAGAATTCTGGTGATCTTGGGTGTTGTGGGTGTTGAAAACTTGGTGACTCTGTGACACTGCTCAACCACTGCAAACCATCCACTTTTCTTCTTTAAGAGCCACACCAACCTCTACAATTTTAAGTCAATGCCTTTTATTATATCCCCTACAACCAACCCCAATTTCAGTGACATTTAGGACCAGGTTAGGCACTTTGAAGGTACTTATCGACAACAGTAAAAAGCATTCAAACACCTCCTCGTCTCTGGGGAGGACAGACTGTATGGATCAGGAAAGTTGCAAGTGCACTCTGGCAATCATTAAAAAGATAACTGGCAAGAAAGTACCAGAAAAAAAAACTCAGACAACCGTTACTCTCAGATGAGATGGAATTTCAAAATAATGATAGATTGACATTTAGGCTGTCGGGCTGTCCCTCACATCTAATCCTCACATCTGACCTTGATGATTTATCACAATTTTGCACATCAACATTCTGGCATATAATGCAACTGTATGCTTTGTGTGTATATTCATGGAACATATATTAAAATACCTGTGCGTATAAATTCTTACTAAAAGTTTCTGAGTGCCCAAAAGCCAAGAATAACTTTCGCCAAAAAATATTCAGATTTATAAAACCACGCTTACACACAATTGTAAGCAATATTTCCATTATATTTTACAGATCACCTGCAAGTGTGCGTACATGAATCAGCCTTATATTCCGCCTACTACATTTCCATTTTTAACCATAAATAGTCAATGAAAATCGCTTTATGAATGCTGATGCGCATATTAATGAGACTGACATCTATTTGTTTGTTGATGGTATGCACCCCACCAATAAATGCAAGCCATTGTCCAGCAGTGTGATCACACAGCATTACACATGGGAGTCACCGCATTATTTATATGTTTGACTCATCGTTAACACCTTGCCAAATTCACAGCATGATGATATTTGGCCAAAATTAAATTAAGACATATTTGTTCTGTTACAGCAATTTTTTATGAATTTTGTCAGAGATCAGACTCAGAACGATTATCAAAACATACACAGAGTTTAAAATTAGTACATAAGAGTTTAATAATTTAATATTGCAGAGTTCATCAGATGAAATAGGATGTTTCAGCATCAGGTAAAGAATCTTGTTTATATCAGTTAGGACTAGAAGCATAAATGTCTTCAAAATATATCACAGTTAAAATGTGGATGTGATGAGAGCACCTCTGTTTTTGAATATGCTAATTCAATTCACGTTAACTCAGTGCAGGTCCATTGTTACTCAGGAGGTGGGGCAGTTCTGACAGTGCTGGCTGGTGCCGATTTGTGAATGCAGTTTGTGCTTTGTAGCTTCCATTCACATTGTGCACCTTTGGAGACAAGACGTTTGAAAAACAGGAGGAAAGAGCGCTGATGGATGAGTATCTCTGATTTCCATAACATTCTTGCTTATTTATTAAGGGTGAAAATTGTTTTGTAGGATGCAAATGCATAAACAGCTGGAGTGCTCAATATTCAGGCATCCTTTGAGTTTCAGGGTTGCATGCATGCAGGGTCCAAAAATAAACACTGCTGCCAAATGTGAGTAAAAAAATTGGCAAGTAAATTAAATACAGCTACTCACCAGTTGGCGGTAGCTTAACCCTTGTGTGGTGTTCGGGTCTGTGGGACCCGTTTTTAATGTTTACTAAAAGAAAAATTATGCAATTAATTATTGTTTCAACCTCAGATTCATTGGCCTTGGCTCATTTTCTATAAAGAACATAAAAATAAACAGCTTTATAATGACTGTACACTGTACACCCCCCCTACGCATTTATATTACATATGTGGTGTTCGGGTCCACTGGACCCGGGGTTAATAAGAGTGTAAAAATTGAATGTGCTATGTAACTTCACTCTGTTTTTCTTCTATCTGGGACTGATGTGAGTGCATGAGTGTGTTTTTATATATGTCTGTACATATGTGAGGGATGCATGTCAGAGTTTTGTCCTTCTGCACTTGCTGTAACAGCACAAGGATACAACATGTTATATATCATGCATGAACACTTGTCTGCCCCCGCTGTCCCAAACACTTTACCTTCTGTCTAACAGGAACCATTCTACATTTTCCCATTATCTCCCTTACAAAAAATATCCATGCTTGTATTATAGTAAAAGTGTAGTAATCATGGTAAATTGGTGTATTGATTACCATTTGTAAAACCATAGGTTTACCACAAAACCTATGGTGTGTGCGCGCACGTGTGTGTGTGTATGAGTGCGTGAGAGAGAGAAAGTAAATAGAGAAGTAGAAATAGAGAAAGAAAAATTTTATATCCAAAGATTTTTATCATTTTAGGTTGTAGCCAATAGCAACACATTTTACTGCAGTGTGTGTGGACATAAGATGGACAGGATGACACAGTATATGTCTATAAAATGCAAGAAATGCATATGCAACACAGCTACATGGTAAAAATCTGCTTCTTATGTGTTGTGTAGGCTGGCATGAACAGGTTATGTGTTCAATGTGGATGATATGTTCTGATACAGCATCTTTCCAGATGGGGCTTGTGCTATGTAAACTGACACAAATGTGTACAATTTCAAACTAAGTTCAAAGACTTAAACATCAAAGTGATGAAAAACGTATTTGAGATGAAAAAGTGATAAATACTTATTTAAGATAAACATGTTTTTCCCCAATATCTGGGAGAGAATAGAATTTTCTTCTCTTATTTCATATTATCACAAAAACGAATAGCACTTTAATCTATAAATAGTCCTCTACTAGTGGTAAATGACAAATATTAACCATACATTCTGTCTATATTACTTGCAATAAGGCTAAAATAAACATCTGTAAACAGTTATACATAAATTTGTATGACTGCATTGTTTTAGGATACGAATAATGCCGTGGGTCCACTAGACCCACAAACATTGTCTAAGTAACAAAAATATGAACACCACACGAGGGTTAATTGAAAACTGCAACGCAATAAGGGTTAAAATGATGCTGATTCATGCAGATGTGAGTGAGGATTCAAATCAAACTGTGTAGTTAAAAAAGTTTCACAATTTATTCTAACAACTTTTACCTCAGAAGAAACTTCTACCACACATGCCTTAAAGTTATATTATAGATCAAATAAAATATCAATTCGGTCTCACTACAGAATGTACAAGCAAAAATAGCTATGTATCATTTTGTCACATTTGACTGCTACTCATTGTTAAAAAAAAATTTCGTAAACTACTCGTATACAAACACACTATACTGAAAACAGTGTTCGTTATCAGCAGTGAAATGTAAATAATTATTGAAGAAGGTATTGTTGTTTGTTTGAGGGGAAGGTGAGGAGTTGTTGTTTATATGAGATGTTGTATTATGTTATTCATCCACTGCAGGCAGTCTTTAACACATCATTGGTTTATCAGTAAGATTTAACATAATTGTGTTGTAAGAATGATGAATGATGTCTCTTTACATTGCTACATTTGGTAGATTACACAGGGTCAACCGAGGGCTAAATGCTGCATTCTGCCTCTAACTCTATTATAAACATGAGCCCTGATTGAAAAGCCGTCTACAATTTTAATGCTCCGTACTGAGATGGTCTCCCTGGAGGTGAAAGTGGTCAATTTTCCTCACTCTAGATTCAATCAGCAACCCATTTCATCATACAAAAAGACTCCCTGAGACCATCTGCTCTAGGAGCAAACCTCTGCAAATGACACACATGCAATTTCATCTAGACTTCCTATTTGGCCCACTGTAGAGCCTCTGAGATCAGCTCTCAATGGTAACTTAATTTTAATACACGTTTTAAGATGGGCTTGTATTTAATCTTAAGCATTATAGGCAATGATAAATTATCAAGAAATCCTGCTTTTGAAACATTTAAACAAAATATAGTTTCCTTAAGATTAGAGCCTTTTAATATTCAAATTAATAACATCAGCAAACTACATATACTGTAGGGGTGGTTTCCCGGACAGGGCTGATGCTAGTCCCAGCCTAAAATGCACTAAATCTCTTTTCTTGGACTACAACAAACACACGGATTGTAGGCAACAGTTTAGTTCCTGGGATTGGTGATGTAGACAAGACCGACATTATCAAAATTCCTCCCACTTTGGACTCACAACCTGTTAGCATTGCATTGTGCACAAATCTTTCAAACATGGTAAGGAGCGTCACATTTCCGGCTGATGTCAGAGGTATTCAGGCCAATCACAATATACAGATTAGCTGGCCAATCAGGGACACAGAGCTTTTCAAATTGATGAGTTTTGTACAAAATTAGTGTGTTTCAGGAAGACAAGATATCAGGAGCTACAAAAATGTACGCTATATGGAAAATAATTTGTTTTGGGAACATAAACCAAGCAAACACATTGTATTATACCAAATACACAAAATATTTTTAGCCATATAAATAAGTGCTCTTTAAATAAGGCCTAGTCCTGGATTAATCTAAACCCTATTCGAGAAATTAGAAGACGAAATGTCCAGGATTTTTTGTTGCTAAGTGTGTCCCTTTAGTCAGAATGTATCAAATTGTTTATTTTTTATTTATTTATTTTATTTTGAACATGTAAATGCTATTACAAAATAGAAAAAAAAACACATGTTCAGAAAAAAATAAAAACTTTGGGGTTTTTTTCAGTAAAAAAGATATAAAACAACTCAATTTACATGTACAAAAGGGAGTAATAATAATAATAATAATAATAAGTTTATTTTATATAGCGCCTTTCTCAAACCCAAGGTCGCTTTACATTGAAATAGAAACACACAGTCAGATAAACATTACACATGAAACAAAGAAATTAAATACAACTAACAAAACAACAAACATTTAGTTCACAGACTATGAAATGTGTGGAGAGAAGTGTTCGTTAAACAGAAATGTCTTGAGATGGGTTTTAAAGAAAGGAAGAGAAGTACTGTCACGTAGAGGTTGTGGGAGGGAGTTCCAGAGTTTTGGTGCCTGGGCGCTGAAAGACCTACCACCAACGGTGGAAAGTCTAGTGCGGGGAATGAGAAGGAGGTTTTGGTCAGATGATCTGAGCAAGCGGGGGGGAGTGTAAGAAGTTAAGAGGTTGCAAATGTATGGAGGAGCAAGGTTATGGAGGGCTTTGAAGGTGAGTAGTAGTACTTTGTATGTGATCTGGGATGAAACTGGTAGCCAGTGAAGCTGATGGAGAATGGGGGTGATATGGGCAGATCTTTTTGTATGTGTAAGTAGCCTGGCTGCAGAGTTTTGAATATATTGCAATCTTTGAAGGGATTTGGTGGGGAGACCGAGGAAAAGTGAATTACAGTAGTCTAAGCGGGACATGACGAAGGAGTGAACCAGGGTCTGTGCATCACTGACAGGAAGGAAGGGTCGAAGGCAGGCAATGTTACGGAGGTGAAAGAAGGCAGTTTTAGTGACTGATTTGATATGATGGTCAAAACTGAGAGTGGAGTCAAATGTAATCCCAAGGTTTTTGACAGTCGCGGTAGAGTGAACAGGTGAATCATCAATATTAAGGGTGAAGGTGTATGGTTTGGTGAGCATGCTTTTAGGGCCAACCAGCAGAATTTCAGTTTAATCTGTGTTTAGTTTAAGAAAGTTGTTTTGCATCCATGTTTTTAAATCAGAAAGACAGTCAGTGAGTGAGTGCGGGGGGGGGATCAGAGGGTGAAGTGGTGGTAAGATACAGTTGAATGTCATCTGCATAGCAGTGGAAATTTAGACCGTGGCTGCGAATAATCTGACCAATAGGGAAGATGTATATGAGAAAAAGGAGTGGCCCGAGAACAGAACCCTGAGGGACACCAAGGGTGACTGAGGACTGGGAAGACTTATGTGAACCAAGTGCAACAAATTGCTTTCTGTTTGTGAGGTATGATTGGAACCAATTTAGGGCTTTGCCAGAAACACCAATAGCAGACAGACGGGAGATTAAGACATTGTGATTTATTGTGTCAAATGCAGCACTAAGATCGAGAAGGATGAGAATATTAAGTGAGCCGGAGTCCACAGACAGAAGAAGATCGTTGACTATGCGTAGTAGGGCAGTCTCTGTGCTATGACACGGGCGGAAACCAGATTGAAAAGTCTCGTACAGGTTGTGATGGTGTAGAAAAGTGTGTAGGAGTAGTTTGTGAGCTGACATGGGTGCTAAAGGTGTTATAAATTTGGGTGATTTTGTCATCAAAGAACTGTAAGAAAACCTGGCATTGTTCAGGGGTTTTAGAGCAGGCAATGACAGGGGGTTTCAGAAGTTTGTCTACAGTCCTAAATAAGGTTTTTGGCCTGGACAGGGAGGAGGTGATGAGTGATGAGTAGTAGTTTGAGCGGGCAGTGTTGAGGGCGTCCCTATAGGTCTGGGTATGTTCAGTGTAGAGCAAAGAATGGATTGTAAGGCCAGTTTTTTTATATAGCCGTTCAAGACGGCGGCCATTTGCCTTTAGATGCCTGAGCTCAGGGGTAAACCAGGGACACCTACGGTTTATTGGTACAAGCCTAGACCTGACAGGGGCTAAGCCATCAAGCAGGCTGTTCAGGGAGTCATTATACATTTTAACCAGGTTATCCGGGGATGAGTTCTCATCCAAGGCAGATAATGGTGAGGCCTGTATGGAGGCAGCTAGCATACTGTTGTCCATTGACCTGATATTACAACCAGTAATAGTTGTTTTCTCAGAGGAGGTTGAAGTTTTGACAGAATGAAAACAGCATTCAATTAACTTATGATCAGATATACCAGAGAGGGAACCAGAAACAGAGATGTCATTAATGCCAGAGGAGCAGAGCAGATCGAGAGTGTGGCCATGGTTATGGGTAGGAAAATCAACATGCTGTGTTAGATTAAAACAGTCCAACACCACATCCAAAATGGCTGTATATTGAGGCTAAGTCAGTTGTTGGATGCTCTCTTGCTGCTATTCTTTTTTCCAATCCTGTGTCTTTAAAGAAATTAAAATGTAAGAATTTAGTTGTGCTTAATTCCATTAGAATTCTAAAACAAATGAAGACCGCGCTGAATATTATGTGTCCCTCTGTGCGCCTGCCTATTTGCAATAATCAAAATTTTTTGCCCGGCCTGTCAGATAAGGTATTTTCACTGTGGAAAGGCAAAGGACTAACCACTATCAAGGACTTTTATATAGATGGAAAATTTGCCACCTTTGAACACTTGTATAAAACCTTTGATCTTTCCCATTCGCAATTTTTCCGATACTTACAAGTGCGCCATTACATAAAACATTCTTTTACTGAATTTCAGGATTTGCCTAAGGATCATTACATGTATGATCTTTTGGGCCAACCTCCTGAGGACAAACATTTGGTGACACGATTTGTTTCTTTGTTTGTTTCTCATTCTGCAGTGTCTTCAGATTACCTCAAAGTAGCATGGGAAAATGATACTGGAACTAGTATCTCAAATGAGATTTGGGAAGAGGGCCTGAAACGAATTCATACCTGTTCTATTAATGCTAGATTACAACTTATACAGTTTAAAGTATTGCATAGGTTACATTATACCAAAACTAAACTTAATAAAATTTACCCCTCAGTCTCCCCATTATGTGATAGGTGTAAGAGCTCAGATGGCACGCATGCTCACACTTTTTGGTTTTGCCCTGAGATTTCTGAGTTCTGGAAGAATATTTTTCGGTGGTATTCAAATGTTTTTGGAGAAAATATTAGTCCAGACTTTGAATTAGCTTTGCTTGGGTGTTCTGCCTCTGCACTAGCATTAACATATTCTCAGCAATTATCTCTTATGTTCGGTATGGTGGTAGCTAAAAGAGTGATTCTGATGGAGTGGAAGTCCACCCTAACGCCAAGTTTTCATAAATGGTTGGCTGAGATGGTTGCCGCACTTAAGCTTGAAAAGATACGCTTTTCCAGGGTCGATGCTTCTAAAAAGTTTGAAAAAATCTGAAAAAATTTGTTTGAGCATTTATGTAATTGGATGTATTTTTTCACTCTGTTTTGTTTGATTACGTATGTCTTTGTTTAAGGTGTTTATTATATCTGGTGCCTGTTTGTGGGGGGTGGGGGTGGTTCTCCTTTTTTTTTTTTTTTTTTTTTTTTTTGTGTATAGTATGTCTTTGTATACATTCCATATTCTTTCATCTGTTTTATGTTTATATGAAAAACGGTTTTAAATAAAATATATATAAAAAAAAAAAAACAGTCCAACACAGAGTTAAACTCAGAGGTGTAAGAGCAATTAACATCCACATGTATGTTAAAATCCCCTAACATAATCATGGCAGAGCAGAGAGATGAGATAACAGTGAGAAGTTCATTCAATTCAGACAGAAAATTAACAGATGGTTTTGGGGGGCGGTAGATTAACAGTAGTAAAATGGGTATGGTGATAACAACCTTCACAGCAATGTATTCAAAAGATGTCACTTCGAATGGCCTGAGTTCTTTAACAGTCAGATCAGAGCGGTGTACTACTGCCAACCCGCCTCCTCTCCCTACCAATCTTGGTTTGGCTATATAACAATAGCCAGGGGGAGTCAGCATATTTAAATGAATACAATCGCCAGGTTGCTGCCAAGTCTCTGAGATACAAAACAAATTCAATTTGTAAGAAGTAAACAAGAAGTAAAACTTATGTACTCCTACCCCTTTTAAATCCCTACTTAATGTTAAAATTTATAATCTGTAAATCTTCATATTCACATACAAATATTACACATACACAATATAATGAAATATAATTTCTTAACACATTTTAAAATGTAATATGTTTGTACATTGCTTTAATTCCTTATTTAATGTATTCCACATTTGACACCACTGACAGATAAACAAAAACTTTTCCTTGTAGAAGACTTTGTCTGGCAACTCGTAATCTTCCTGCTATCTCTCTGATGGATTTGTGGTGTTTTTGAAATCTATCTATAGTCTGAATCACTTGTATCGATATGTCCCTAAACCACATGATGTGGATTCACAGCCACAGCTTCCAAATGCAAATGCCACATTTAGGATCAACTTCAGACCTTTAACATTTATGAATAAATAATTATTTAACAAATAGACAATTTATGTCCATAAACATGAAATAAGTCATCTGTCCTATTACTTTTGGCCCCTTAAAAAGAGTGAGCTACATATTAAACGACTGTAAATCCTAAATGCTTCAGCCAATGTGGATGTGAATACCCTCTGATAAAAGCTGAGGGTGTGCATTGTATGTCAATACTGATGTTAACATAATATAAGTTAACATGATATAACTATAACTGCAATACATTTTGATAAACAGCTAAAATAACCACTGATAAAATGTTGATGTACAGCACATTTTTACTAAACAGACAAAAACAAACTCAAATCTGAGAGGAATTTTGCTTTTATGGCTAATGAAGAGCGACAGCAGGATTTATAGGCTTAATGGCATAATATACCACAGATCATTGATCTGTTTATCATGCTATTAACAGTTATAGTTGACATAATGCATTTAAGGCTTGTCATAGTATAATGAAGATATTGCAGTAAAGCTATTTCAGAGAACTGACTGCTACATTTACAATGTTTAGTGAAGTACTCGTGAACAGCTTGCCCATATGAAAGAAAAATCACAAATTACTGTTGATCGCTTTCATATCTGTTGTTTCTCCAAGACAGCAATGAGATTAAATAGACAGCAAGCACATTTAATTTGATTCATTAAGCGGATGATTTCATCAAATACTAAAGTGCTAAAGCATTTTTCAGTTGAAAAGGAAAATACTTTTTTATTTCTGTCCATCCAAAGTAATAAGAAGTTTATCTCACATTTGAATATCTAGTTTCATCTATCTGGTTATTTTGTGGTGCCCTTGGTTTAACTACAGTAACCATGTTTGTTTTAACTGTACTAAAACCATGGTTAATTTCTGAAAGGAAAACATGTGACTTGTGACTGTCCGAAGGCATGACACTTGAAGCTGAAAGAGGACAACAAAAGTGAGAGAGCATTGAGAGTTTAGGACCACAATTTGAGTACAGCCTACATGAGCATTAAAAAATTAGTTTAACTTTTCCTTAAAGGGATAGGGCATGTAAGGGCATACAAGATGTAGGTGACTTTGTTTCTTCAGTAGAACAAAATTTTAGATTTTTTTAACTTGAATTGTTTCAGTCTGTCAGTCGTATAATGCATGTTAATGGTTTACCTCGTATACACCACTATGTTTGATTGAAGTAATTTCAGATTATTTTACCAGTAAAGTGTGTTCTGTATACTGTAAATACTGGAGATCATTTAAGAGTCTCTGTTGTATTTCACATGACAACAGTGACTGTACCATCTGTATGTATACTTTCAGGGCAAACTACAAACTGTTTTGGAGTCAACTTCTGGAAAGAGATTTCCCTGTAATTTCATTTGCATTCATGAAAATTAAATAAAATGCTGTTTATTTATTTATTTTCCAGGGTGTTTTACTAAGTTCATTTTTATAATGAATTTATTTGTAATTGTATGTATTAGATTAGTGCTGGATCAGCCATGCACTGTTACTCAATGTTTTAGTTCTTTCTGGTGACCAATTAAGCGCCATCTGGACAGAACTCGTGTCTGCAATTGGTGCCCAATCTGTCTGGGTTACATTTCAGTTGGCCAGCTCACAGTCAGCTTCAGGTTTCTCCTCTGGGCTTGAGCTGAGAAAGAAGCCAGTACTTATGGCAATATCGAAAAACAAAACCAACAGCCCTGACAATGCAAGATGACAATGAAGAAAACACTTTTATTCTCGAGTCATCCAAGCTGCATTATACTGGACATCAGTAAAACCTCATATGAGCTTAAGTAAGAAAGTCTAAGGAAACAATAAGAAAGGTTCTCCAGAGCTGAAGTGTATGATATTACAAAATTAAATCAAGACATATTTGTTCTGTTACAGCTATTTTTTCCATTGTTTTATGTGTTACCTTAGTCAGCCATGGCTGTTCTGCACTCGTGCCCCCCTCTTTCTTGTGTTAGTGTTATGTAAAGCCCAATACAGAAATGTGCTGTTTTAAGCTATGAAAACTTATAAACTAAACTAATAAACTAGGTTTAGTGTGCCATTTTGTTCCCACGTTTTATAGCACTACTTATCAAATTCTTAGCACTGCTGTAAGAGGTGCTATAGCAGTTTTCACTTTCTGTCATGGTGAAACAACAGTGTGAAAAAATCCGTCTGAGAAGGGTTGTTAAAACAGGCCATTATCATGATTTGCGTATAAATAGCAGGCAGTTTAAAAGTCGTGCAATACCACGTCCAAGTACCAAGTCCAATTTTGTGTGCATGGGATACGCCAGTCCTTCCCGTTCACTTAATACGGTGAATCTTTTCATGTCGTTTTATATATTGGTTTCTCCTTTATTTCTGTTTTTTTATCATTGTTCGCTTGGGTTTGGGGTAAGTAGAGCTTGTTGTTACATAAATTGACATCCTAACCCAAACCCCAATTCTAACCCCAACTCCAAGCGACCATGGTTTAAAAATAAAAAAACATAGAGAAACCTGCACTGTAAAAGTGGAAAGTTAGATCAACTTAAAAATGTAACTTTAGTTTCACTTTGAATAAACTTACATTTTTTTAGGTGTTACCAATTGAAGTAACTTTTTAAGTTGAACCAACTTTTTACAGTGCATATATTAAATGGCACTCTAAAGCAAATCCCAAATCTAACCCCAAACCCAAGCGACAATTTAGAAACCAATAGATAAAACGACACAAAAATATGCATTGTATTAAGTGAATAACACCATACACAGGAAAGTTGTCAAACAGCATGAGTCTTCTGAAAATACAGGAGACCAGAACATGTCCCTCCTGTGGGAAAATCTGCTAATAGGCTGATCAGAAAGACTGAGGCTTCTTCATGCTGACTAATTGAACAGGAAACAAAAGTGAATATTCTTATAGTCATCCTCTGAAGTGACAGATGAAGGAAGGGATGTTTATTTTTATGAATACAAAAACAAATTGTGTTCCAGCATTCAAATCTCAGTGCAAAAAGCCATTAGTTTATAATAACAGAGCCCTCATCTCTCTGTCTGTGAACCACCCACTGAATAAATGCATATTAACCCTCACGTGCTCTGCTCCTCTAAACTAGGTTTTTTTTTGGCAGCTTTTATTCTTCTTTCCTTTAAATACACACTGCTAAGAGTCTTTCTTGAAAAAAGCTTTAATCACACAGCAGAACCAGAACACACTCACACACCAAAGGAAATGTAAAAATCGTAGATCATTTTTACATTTGGTGCTCTTTAACTCTCTGTTTGTTTAATGGTTTGGCTAGTGGCTAAACTGAACTCTTGCCAGGAATAACACATATGTTGGTTTCATTAAAGACGAGGGGAGATGAAGATAATGGATCGCACTATGTAGAGAGAGAGGTATGGCAGCCAGAGCCGATCCTCCCTATACGCAGGCTACGCGAGGGGGGCCCCCTTGTTCTTAACGTCCTGCAGCGCTGCACAGACCAGCTGGCAAGTGACATTATTGTGCCGTGAGAGCCATTTGAAATTATGCAGCTCTGCATGCAGTTGATGCGCATACATGCGTCTTCATTTGGATATGGTTTAAAGCTATCCACCCGGAGCAGGAAAGACAAGTGCCATGAAGGTGAAGTAAAAAGAACACATTAATGTTTTAAAAGCGTATTTAGTCTTGACTAACCATACAATGTATTTAAAACAAACACTGCAGTCCAAATCCCTAGATTCAGTTTTAGTCCAGTGTGTTTTGTTAAAACGCTTGTACACATTAATAATCAAAATCTTTCATACGTGTTAAAAAAATAAACACATTTATTCATGCAAGATGTTTGACTCCTCTTACCATTTTAAAACATTGCACATTTGGTCTAATGTTTGCATATTTAGAGAATGATTTATGTATTTTGGTGTGTTTATCTGTGGAGTCTGATCATGGCTTAGTTTTTAAAAAAAATCTGTTGAGTTATTTGTTATAGTTTATCTGACAGCTATTTTGGTTTTATTTTATTCATAATTTAAAAAATTTTCCCTGATGTTCTACATCTCTTAAAAAATAATATATTTGGCAGTAGACCTTCTTTTCTAAGTACTAATGTAACAGATTAAAGGCATTTCAGAAAACATGTCAAAGGAAGTATTCTGATGAGTGTCACAATAATGTACATGTGGCAAAAATTTACAGCTATGAGATAATATGTGTTTTGGTTAACATTTTGTTTATAGCTACAATTAAGCAGAGACAGTGAATGTATTTTTATGAACGTGATGAGAGGGTCCCCTCAAAAAGTTGCTTAGGGCCCCCAGAAGGCCAGGATCGGCTCTGATAGAAGCCAATCTGTAATTAACATTATATACTTTCGTCTTCCGGAAGTTGTATTTGTCGACCGCATACATCATAGAGGATTATTATTATTATTACAGAAAAGCAACCGTTACATTTTAAGGTAAGAATGAAACTACGATTGTATATCTTATGTTTTTAACTGAATGGCGTATGTGGTCAACAAATACGACTTCCGGAAGATGCACAGAAATCCTGGCCAGGACGCGTCTGGAAAGAATGGCACGTATGGTCACCCTAATTTCTGTCTGATCTTATTAACCTCTTACAACTTGTATGTTCAATCAGTCAACTGCTTTCATAAAAATAGTCATAAAAGTCTGTATGTGGTCGCAATCGAGTGCAAACTTCATAACTGTTAAGCAGTTTAACTCAGCGGTAACAGTGAACACAAAACATTTTGTAGTAACTAGGTCCATAGATAACTTATCGAAGGGGATTTATTAACTCATTCCCGCCAGACGTTTTTTGAAAGTTGCCTGCCAGCATTTTTTGTGATTTTCACAAAAGTTTTACAAAATGTCTTCCAGGAAAAATACTTCTAAAAATATATAAACATACAAATATATCAAATAAAAGAACAAACCCTCTGCTTTCAGACAAACAATAAACAAACAACCAAAACAGGAAAAAAGTTTAATCCTATCTCTATTTTTTCTTTGCTAATAAACTCTTAAATATGGGTATTTTTCTTGTGAAGGAATTTTGATTTAGAGATCAGCTTCAGAACGATTATTAAAACATACACAGAGTTTAAAATTAGTAAATAATTAGAGTTTTTTATAAATTGGGTAAGTACGCCATCTAGTGGATAAACGCTGTATTACAGATTAACATAAAACCTCATCAGAAACACGTTTTTTTTTTCATGCAACTTTAATTGACAAGATAACTTGTTAATGGTGGGGAAAGCGTTATCTCTGGTTAATTAGGAGGAAAGACTTTTTTACATTGGGGATAAATAAGATAATGTGTGAAATATGATAGACAGACAAATATGTTTAAATAATAAGTATGAATATATGCATAAAGATGCAGAAAATATCTGTGCAGTATATGGCAGATTGATCTCTTGAGATCAGATTATTGATGTGACAGGTGCCTTAAGTTTAAGTAGCTGCAGCTCTGTTTCTTTTACTTTCTATTAAACATTTTACTCCTGCTACTCTTTCTTGTCTTTCTTCTGAAATGTTTTGCTTGTATGTATCACACGTCAAAACTACATCGCTTCATGACGCGCGTTTGATTGATTTTAAATGTTTGGTCGCAGTTTGGCATCATTTACCCGTCAAATAATACTTTACAGCTTTAATAACTGTCATCAGCTTTAAACAGCAGTCCAAGTTCAGATACATTATGTGAATGAACTTTATTTACACACCACTGCCTTCAAGTGCACTCTGAAGGGAAGGGAGGCTCACAATGATCCTGCAGTGACAGTCTGACAGAAAGACCTACATCGTATTAAGAAACAACCAAATCATACATGTTGGAGTTATGTTCTTTCATCTGAGTGGATGCTTGCCTGCTGTGAGTCTGTAGATATTACCCATTCCTAAACAGATGCTTTGAGACTCGAACCGGCCAGCCCGATTTCTAACCACTAGCCTTCGACTGTCCCATTTAACAACAGAATCACTTCCAGGGATGCTTATGAATATTAAAAGCTATATTAGGTTTAATTAGTGGTTATTGGTGAAGGCTAACTGCATATTTGAATTTGCTCTTGACCCACTAAATGGGAACAATACGAGCTGAAACCCCGTCACTCTCTCTCTGGGGGCTCTCGCAGCAGGTTCTCTTGTCTGAGAAGAATTGGGCTGTTATGTTTGAAAGCTGGGTAGATCATCCATGAAATTAGTTCAAGCCAGAGTGAAACTTAAAATGAACTGTGGTTTAAATATTGCCAATGTGGTCATAAGTCCTGGTTTGAGAACAATGGCCTGTGTATTGTGCTTTTGATGATTTTTTACACAGAGAAGCTGAATGTAGACTTCAGGCTTGCCAATCTTAAATGTGAAGTGTGTACTTTTATGTTTACTTTCTCTTAGCTTTGGTTTAGTGTTTATTGCTCGATTTCCCTGAAAGCATAAAACTGTGGTACTTTTAATGAATTGCTCTGTTTGTTTACTCACCCTGACCAGCCCAGAGTAAAAACATTTCCTAAAACCAAAAGTGCAAGTTTGAAGTAGGACTATCTGTTTGTCAGATCCATGGCAGACGGAGGCAGTGATTGGAAATCTTGTTAAAAATGATGCCTGAAATTCCATCAGTTGCAACTAGTGGCGCAAAAAATGCACATTTCACAAGACTGAATGGTATTTTTCTCACTGAACAGCAATAAATTAATACATAAGGTGTGGTCATTAAAATTTATATTTTTCCTGGAAAACGAGCAAAAAAAGACAAAGAAAAAAAGTACATTTTCAGAATTCAAATGTTGTATAGTATGTATATTTATATATATTTATGAAATGCACCTTATTCAAATGTTCTGTATGCAAGCAGTACATGGGTGACCTTCAACATTTGACTAAATGTGCAATATACAATAATGCACACTGCATGCAAAACAAAGTCAACACAAAGTCCCATCATGCCACAAAAACAGACAGACACATCAGAGCTGTAAGTGATGACACATGTACACTACTGTACACCACCCTGCAGCTTCTGTCACTGCTGAAGACCAAACTCACAGTGGCGGCTCCAGAGATTTTCTGATGCAGGTGCTATGGGGATGCTCAACACTTAAGAGAAGGTGCTTGGAATTTTGGGGGCGTTTCATTATGGAGGTTGCATTGGACCACCCTTGGAATATATATATAGACCCTTTTACAGCCCCCGTGACCAAATAGCCTGCTCGTGCATTTTGGCAACAGAAGTGGTGTTATTCCCCATTGGTTCTAACGTGTTAGCAACTCAGAAAGTTTATTAAAACGGTTTCCCAGAATCAAAATGTCTGGTTGTTGCGTTTGGTTGCACTAACATAGTATACTACTCTACGTATATATGCTAACGTCTTCTATCCACTCCACTATAGTACACGGATCTGGTGGCTGTGTTGAAAATGTTGAAAGTCAACTTTTTTTTAAATAACTTTCTCTGTCTGTGTTGCTTCAATGCTGATTCTCGCCATACTTCCGTTGCCCAATTTGCGCTTGCATTCGTTGACATGTCGTAATTGTGTACAAACAGTAAAAGAGTCTATATACACGCGTAACATACACGCCCGCATTAACTGACCTATACTCCTTTCGCGACTATGTAAAAGTATTCAACACAAGGGCTATAGATACAATATACATAAGACTGCCAATGTAAACATCTGAAAATAATATTTCACAATTCTGTCACAGTCAAGCCCTGAATACAACGGAGCAACAAACAACACAATCCAACAGAAACTGTGCACGCTTTTGCTCAGATCACGAAATCGCACAGCCAGTTACCAACACTAATCTAATGATAAATCAGCAGTATTCCTATGGTTGGAGCATTATAGATGTAACTATGAAGAGCCAAGATTTCTGCTGCTTTAACCACCAAATTAATTCAATTTGTAATAGCCAACAGCTGGGGAAAATCAAGCACTTACCATAGACGTCTTCACAACTTTTGATTGAGTGCGAAGGCATCAATGATGTTGTCGCAATTAAGGGTCTTTGCTAAATTTCCAAATTTGCTATCAAAAACAAACTGCTGTGCGTTAAGGTCAAAGGTTCACCAGGCGCTGCGCCCATTGGCCAAAGAAGATCACCTGTTTGGGCCTTGTTATTTTACACTAAAATTTATATTTTTAAATTATTATTTAATTCCTTTTTTAACAACATGAAAAAGACTATTCAAACATGACATTAAAATATAAACATATAAAATATTACAGACATTTCTTGGGGGTGCTGGGCGGGTGCTATGGATATTATAGGGGGAGCTACAGCACCACCTAGCTCCTCCCTGGCGCCGCCTCTGCAAACTCATAACACCAACCAAAGTTCTGTGAACATCACCTTATAAACACACACACACACACACACACACACACACACACACACACACACACACACACACACACACACTATAGTGACTCTCTACACAATACGCTTTTAGTTATTACACAGCAATGTCTATGTCTTATAGTAAAAATATAGAATATAATGGCCCTCATTTATCAAGCGAGCATACCTCAGAAAACTGAGTGTACTGTTGTGTCCACGCAAGACTTGGCATTTATGAATATGGACGAGAGCATTAGCATCAGAGAGAGAGAGAGAGAGAGAGAGAGAGAGAGAGAGAGAGAGAGTTTTACAGTGTGTCTGAAAAGAAAAATACACTTTACTTTACAGATGAGTAATAACTGTGTAATGTTATAGTAATATATACTTAATTTCATGAAAAAAAAATACCAAAAAAATACTGTATTGCAAGTAATTCCAGACAATAAAAATGTAAATTGCATTGATTTAAATGTATATTAATGTATATAATGGTGCTCAGTGTTGTTTCTTAGTAGTAACAAATACAATGTTAAATTATTAAGTACAATTATTATAATTTTATTATAACTCCGCCATGGACGGTCCCAAGCCCGGTCTGAGAAAGGAGGAGGGTTAGGCGTGGGGCTAGCAACCCCATCCTGGAAAAAAACTCTTGCTACAGAAACGCAAAAAAGAGCAACAGGTAATTCCGCCTTGGGGAGAGATGGGTCTTCACTAAGATGTATGACGCTGTGCAGTGAAAACCAAGGTAAATTGGAAGCTGCAGGGCCGAACTGCCTTCTCTCAGCCAGGGCAATCAACATCGGTACATGGAACGTGAGGACCTTGTACGAAGCGGGGAAGATAGCGCAAGTGACAGCAGAGATGCGGGGTTACAACCTCACCCTGCTTGGAATCAGCGAAACTCGATGGACGCAGTCCGGACAGAAGAGGCTGATCACTGGCGAGATGCTGCTGTACTCGGGACATGAGGAGGAAAACGCCCCCCACACACAAGGAGTAGCGCTGATGTTGTCAAGAACAGCACAACGAGCACTCACTGGATGGGAAGCCCACGGCCCAAGGATCATAACAGCATCTTTTCGAACAAAGAAGAAGAAGATCACCATGAATGTTGTGCAGTGCTATGCACCCACAAATGACAGTGAGGAGGGAGATAAGGAGCAGTTTTATAACAGATTGCAGTCCATATTGGAGAGTTACTCAGAGAAAGATGTCACCATCCTGATGGGGGATTTTAATGCCAAGGTGGGGAAGGATAACATCGGGTATGAGGAAGTTATGGGAAGGCATGGACTTGGCAACATGAATGAAAATGGCGAGAGGTTTGCAGATCTGTGTGCTCTAAATAACCTGGTGATCGGCGGTAGCGTCTTCGCACATAGGAGGATACACAAGGCAACCTGGGTGTCACCTGACGGCTTCACCGAGAACCAGATAGACCACATCTGCATCATCAGGAAATTCAGAAGATCCCTACAGGATGTTAGAGCGAAGCGAGGAGCGGACGTTGCATCAGATCACCATCTAGTAGTGGCAAGACTGAAGCTGCAGTTGAAGAAGGAGTGGATGGCAACTACAGCACAGAGGCACAAGTACAACACCTGCTTTTTGAGGGACACACATAAGCTGGAGGAATTTAGGGTGGCTTTGAGCAACAAGTTCCAAATACTGCAAGAAGTAGAGGAGGAGGAGGATACAGTGGATAACAGATGGAAAAGAGTGAAAGAGACCATAACAACAACATGTAGGGAGGTCCTTGGACACTCGAAATGCCAGCACAAGGAGTGGTTGTCAACAGAGACATTAAGGAAGATTCAGGAAAGGAAAAAGAAGAAAGCAGCCCTTAACAACAGCAGAACAAGAGCAGAGAAGGTCAAGGCACAAGAAGTTTTCACAGCTGCCAATAAAGAGGTAAAGAAGTGTATTAGAACCGATAAGCGGAACTATGTTGATGGTCTGGCATCCGAAGCAGAAGAAGCAGCAAGAAATGGAAATATGAAAGATCTGTACTCCATCACAAAGACGCTGTCAGGGAAGTTCTGCAAGCCAGGTAGGCCAGTGAAAGACAAGGAGGGGAAGATATTGAAGGGAGAGGAACAACAAATGGATAGATGGAGGGAACACTTTGAAGAACTGTTAAACAGGCAAATGCCAACAAACCCGCCAAACATCAATCCAGCAGCAGAGGACTTGCCAATAGACTGCAGTGTGCCCACCAGAGAAGAGATCCGCAAGGCAGTAGGCCAGCAGAGAAACGGCAAGGCAGCAGGTCCTGACAGTATACCAACAGAAGCATTGAGGGCAGATCTGGAAACAACGGTAGAGATACTGTTCCCTTTGTTCAAGAAAATCTGGGAGGAAAATCAGGTGCCCACAGAATGGAAGGAGGGATACATTATAAAGCTACCTAAGAAAGGCGACCTCAGCAAGTGTGACAGCTACCGAGGGATTACGCTACTGTCTGTTCCAGGAAAAGTGTTCAACAGGATCATCCTGAATAGAATTAAGGACCAGGTGGACACCCAACTCCGTGACCAGCAGGCAGGCTTTAGAAAAGACAGATCCTGTACGGATCAGATCGCCACCCTCCGTATCATTGTCGAACAGTCACTGGAGTGGAACTCTCTTCTCCACATTACCTTCGTAGACTATGAGAAGGCTTTTGATAGCCTGGATAGGAGTGCCCTTTGGAACCTTCTCCGGCATTATGGTGTGCCAGCCAAGATCGTCAACATTATCCAAAACTCGTATGGCGGTATGACGAGCAGAGTGGTCCATGGAGGGAAGCTTACGGAGAACTTCGAAGTGAGAACCGGGGTTCGTCAGGGATGCCTGCTCTCGCCCTTTCTCTTCTTACTAGCCATTGATTGGATAATGAAGACTACAACGGAACATACAAAAACAGGAATCCAGTGGACACCATTTACACAACTCGACGACCTGGATTTTGCGGATGATTTAGCCTTGCTATCCCACACCCGACAGCAGATGCAAGACAAGATAAATAGCATAGCTGCCACCTCCGCTCAAGTAGGTCTGAACATCAATAAACATAAGACAAAGATCCTCAAGGTAAATAACATCAAAAACGACCCAGTCCTGTTGGACGGAGAAGCGCTAGAAGAAGTAGAGGCCTTCACCTACCTGGGCAGTGTCATCGATAAGCAGGGTGGAACAGACGCCGACGTCAAGGCACGAATACGTAAAGCAAGAGCAGCCTTCCTACAGCTGAGGAACATATGGAGCTCGAAGGAACTGGGCCTAAGGACAAAGGTCAGGCTGTTCAATACCAATGTCAAGACCGTCCTTCTCTATGGTGCAGAGACATGGAGGAAAACAGTGGCGACGACGAAGAAAGTTCAGACCTTTATCAATTCCTGTATGCGAAAAATCCTCCTGATCCGCTGGCCAAATACCATCAGCAACCATGACCTTTGGCAAAAAACCAATCAGCTTCCTGCAGAAGATGAGATCCTAAAACGACGCTGGAGATGGATTGGCCATACGCTCCGCAAGCCAGCTTCCAGTATCACCAGGCAAGCACTCAACTGGAACCCCCCAGGAAAGAGAAAAAGAGGAAGGCCGAGAAATACATGGCGCCGAGATTTGGTAGCTGATACCAAAGAATTTGGATATACCTGGAGTCAGCTGGAGAGAAAAGCCCAAGACAGGGATGCCTGGAGAGCTCTTGTCGGCGGCCTATGCCCCAGGAGGGGTAGCAGGCATAAGTAAGTAAGTTACAGATGAGTAATAACTGTGTAATGTTATAGTAATATATACTTAATTTCATGAAAAAAAAATACCAAAAAAATACTGTATTGCAAGTAATTCCAGACAATAAAAATGTAAATTGCATTGATTTAAATGTATATTAATGTATATAATGGTGCTCAGTGTTGTTTCTTAGTAGTAACAAATACAATGTTAAATTATTAAGTACAATTATTATAATTTTATTATACCTGTAAATCACAGAATTTTGGGGATATTGCACAGGCTTACTTGTAATATGTGTTTTAAAAATAATATTACCATGAAATTATGTATATATTACCATAACATTACCCAGTTATTACAGTACCAATCTGTAAAGTAAAGTGCAAAGATCTCCTTTGAAATGTTAAAGTTCACTATCCATGAACGCAATACTTAATGTTGTAAAGTCTAGGGGCGAGGCTTCATTTCTATGGGCGTAATATTCAAATAAGGATTGTTTTCAGCTGTCACATTTCTCAACACCCTTTATTCGTGTGCCAGAATTGGTTGCAGATTTTTTGGCTCAGATGAACGCTGGTTTAAGATTGTTTGATAAAGGAGGGCTAATGTATTTTGTAATTTTTTAGAATAACCTAGAGATATTTCTGTTCTCTATTTAAGATATAGTTGCAATTTACAGGAGTTAGTAGATATGTAGCTGCAAAGTTATTTATAATTAGTAAAATGTCTCAAATGAAATATCAAAACAAATGTAACGCTGCTTTGATGGCAGAATCCGCCATAAAAAAATGTGCATAAAATATGAATTGGGTGCAAAATGACTGTGGATCAAACTATTCAAACTATGTCTTGTCTAATTTTTTTAAAAGTGGAGATTTTTACCAAAAATGTTTGCATTGCAGCGAAAGATTTTGTTAAATACCAATGAAATGACTAAACTGATATTTGTGAAAATAAGGCATTTCAATTACTGATTAATAACCTTTTCATTGCCAAGTGAAATTACTGAATTCAAACATAAGAGCATGATAAAACATCTCAGATGCACTTTTTTTGTGGGGTTTTGCATCTGAATCACATATTTGTTTATTTTAAATGAATAACATAAGCTTTATACAGTATTTAGTTTTTATTTCTAGTCTCATATCTAAAAAAAGAAAACGAGTTAACATTATCGCCTTTCCCTGAAATGTCAAAATAAGGCAAATCCAAGTGTTGTGTAAATGAAAGTCTTCAATTGTATTTTAAATATCAGTGCATGAAATACTGTACTGTAATGAGGTTTGATGAGAATGTATCAAAGGGGTTTACAACAGCCACAGTACAATGACAATTTAATGAGATAGCAACACATAAAAGCACTTCACAACCATATAAGCTAGTAAATATTTCAGATGTTGTAGCTTGTTTTCATTACAAGCACCAGAAAAGGGACTCAACCTTAACTTCTACTCTCATTAGTGCCTTCTGTAATGATTACAAAAACATTGCAAACAGAATGAAAATGTTTAGGCACTTCTTAAGGCACCGCTCCTAAAACATTTTTTCTTTTTGGGAAGTAGCTCATTAAAGTAGCTCATCAATACTACCACCCAAAATCTTGTAATCTTCTTGTTTTACAAATGCCCATCCTAGCAGCAGCAGCATGGCTAATTCATGCCTTTATCTTATTATTCATGAATCAACAAAGGATCCTGGTTAATTTGTCATAGGTCCAGCCTACTCTTATGTCACCACATGCTGTACTAAACATCAGGTGTGGGGTTTTCTCATTTTCTGTTTCCTTTTTCATGCTTAAGGCTTTTGAAGACAGAGATTAAAATAAACATTGAACACCTGTTAGCATTTATATGATTCATTTTACTTTCTGCCTTAGGCATATTTATTCTATTAAAAGTTGATTAAAAAAAGCAAATTCTGACAAAACGCTTAGGTTACTCACGTAACCCCGGTTCCCTGAAATAACGGGAACGAAGCATTGCGTCAGTTAGCTGACGCTATGGGGGGGGAAACTCCTGTTTACTCCGTGACTGAAGCCTATTGGTTAACGTCTGTACAAAGTACAGACCAATGACGTTTGAACCCGCGCGCGGGAGGAACGCGTCCTTATATAAGCGCGGTTCAATCGTCAGGAGCTCATTATATTCGACTGAAGCGCGCAGCCGAATAACACTCGCTGCGTAGACGTTTGTAGCACGGCAAGAGACGCAATGCTTCGTTCCCGTTATTTCAGGGAACCGGGGTTACGTGAGTAACCTAAGCGTTCCCTTTCAATACGGTTCACTTCGCATTGCGTCAGTTAGCTGACGCTATGGGGGAACGTAATCCCATCACGCCGTGCATACACAACGTACTGAAGTGCCTTACCGGAGAGACACTGCGTGTGGCCCTATACCCGGCATATTCACAGCTTTAAAAGCAAATGTGTAAGCACCATATAAATTGTTGACGCGCACACGGTGGGGTTTTAAACGCACCGGGGGCACATAACATAGCACAAGACGGCGAGGTACCGAGCGCGCCGCGGCTGTGCGAGATAAGTAAATTCAGAGTCACGTTGGTGAGCTCGCTGAGCGCACCGTGGTGTACACATAAAACGCATGAGCGTGCATGATTGAGCCGAGAGAACCTGCGCTCGTAGGGCAGGGACGTCTAAGCTGTACAATCTGACAACGTAGACGGCGAAGACCAGCCGGCCGCGTAGCAGATATCAAATATAGATATAGATACCCCTGTAGACCAAGTTCATGAAGAAGCCAAACTCGCAGAGAGTGGGCTCTATATAGGACATAGCTCATAGAGGGGCGTGAGCCAGTGCGATGGTTTCAACGATCCATCTAAATAACCACTGTTAGCAACAGACATACGTAGTGAGTGATCTGCGAAGCTCACGAACGGCCGATCTGACTATAATATGCGGCAGAACGGTTCGTAGCGTGGGATTATACAGATACCCCAATAGTGTGAACCCAGGTGCACCCTCGAGCGCATCGGGATGCATATAGGTAGTATTATAGTGCACAGATCGGTGAGCTTTCCAAGCGCGCCGTAAATGTGTATTGACTATAAATTGCACGGGCACAGGTGAACACTTGAATACATCGTGAATGCATATAGATGAATCAGAGTGTTATAATGCACAGGCCGGCAAGATTCTCGAGCGCGCCGTCATGTGTTCTGATAATAAATTGTGCGCACACGGGTGAACTCTTCAGTGCACCGTGAATGCGTATAGATAAATCAGTGCACAGAACGCGCCGTGAATGTGTACAAATATGATTGATGAACGTAACGGTGGGCACCCAACGCACCGTGAACGTACACAGATGAACAACAATGTATGTGTCACAAATCATAACACAGCTGTGTATACAGGTGAGCTTTCCCAAGCGCATCTTATTGTATACCAAAATGTTATAGCGTGTACATGTGAGCTTCTCTAAGCGCACGGTGGACGCATATAATTAAAAACCATATCGTGCATACAGGTGAGCTAATGGGCGCACCTTTAATGCAACAAACCTCAGTAGTGCGAAGCAGGGATGTCGAAGCTGTAAACTGACAACGTGGACGGCGGGGACCAGCCGGCCGTGTCACAATTGTCAAATGAGAAACCTCTAAGACCATGCCCATGCTCTAAGACAAGTGAGCATAATTGTCACGGGAGGTGATAACGTCAACGATCCATAAATAGCCTGTATTGACAGGTGCTCTAGTGAGTGATCTGTGACGCAGATGAACAGCTGATCGTCTGATGTACGTCAGACGTATGTGTCATCCAGGACCTTGGACAGTTCCAGAGCGCTGTGCCTCGGGCACCGTCCGCATCTGAGAAATGACAGGCTTATGAATAAAGTGAATGGCCAGCCGTAAAAGCATGGTTCGCTGTTACCGCCGCCGTCCGCATCTGAGAGATGACAGGCTTGTGAATTAAATGAATGGTCGGTCGTAAAAGCGTGGTTCGCTGTTATCACGGCCACATAGATATAGGTAGGGGAGAGAGCCGCCGTGCCTCTGTAGTGAGGAGAAAAGTGTTCCACCCACGATTCGCGGGGGGTATTGACTTTCAAATGTCACTAGACAGAATGGATCAGACTTTGCATAAGGACGCCTCGTGAAAGGGGTCCTAGCAGCTTGTGTCAATGTGTCATAAGGCACGTAATGTAGGTCGTGTCCCACGGATGCCATCTCCGCACGCCCATCGTAATGGGTTAATATTGGTAGTTTAAGCATGAGATGCGTATCACTCTGATTGAACATAGCTTATAAAGCGATGCAATGAGTTTATAAAGGAGATGACTCGTCAGCTTGTTCAGGGGGCGAGATCTCAGTCTGGTTCGGTAAATAATGAAACCACCGTAGATTGCCCGACCGCATTATCACAATAACACGGTCGAGCGTGCTGCAGTGCTAAATCATCCTCTTAATGTACCGTATTCACAGTACAAGGTGATTTATATGAGACAAACGGCGTTCCACGCGCCGAAGGCTGATTGCCGTCGTAAAGCGTGTTCAATCCACAGCAAATGCTGGGCTAGCTCGTAATGACAGCACTTCATGCAGCAGTGTGTAACTTAAGCAAGCTTCCCGGCCGTCAGCTCGGGGCGGGACCTTTGCTTAGTCAAACTGAAGTGGACTTATGAACAATGCCACGATATTCAGCTTTCCGAGGCTCGTTAGAGGGGTACGTGCGCCCGTCTTAAACGAGATGCCGCGCGCGTCTGACTGTGCGCGCGCTTTAAGCTTTGAAACTTATTGTGGCGGGTAGCAAGCTCACTTGAGGTTGATATTACCCTTAATATCTCCGAGTATTGGAGCGGAGGTGTGAGCGTCTTCGGATCCGCTAATATAAATCAGCTATATGGCCGAAAAACGTCATAAACCGCTTGGCTGTAAGCCTTTGAGTGGCCGTCCGGAGAGGGCGCGATTCAAACGCTTGGAGCCATGCAAAAGTCTGAGGCTGTCCTTCCTCTAGGAAGAGAGAATAACAGCCGTAAGACCGTGCTCGTTTGCGCCATCAGCATCGTAGCGGAGAAACTGAGGTGGGCTGCGAGCGAATTTGGCAGAAAGGTGTTAGAGACACCGTACAGTCGTGGGGTGTCAATACACAGTATATGGCCAAATCGGGGTTTTTTCGGCTAGCGTCGATAGAATTATGGACAGCGGGCCGTGTGTGCGTATTACTGATTGCTTGTCAGTAAGGCGATAAAGTGTTTAGAGACACCGTACAACCGTGGATGTCAATACACAGTATAGTAAGCACGGAAATTACTCTTTTTAGAGGAATTAAATACCGTTCGCCACTATAGTGAGGTCGCATAGCCGACAGTATTACACAGTATGTTTGGATAAACAGCACACAGAAAACATTTCAGGGCAGTCCAGCCGAGGCGCGACATAACCCCTTTTTCCCAGACAGTTTCGTTCTCTGTTGATGCAGCTATGCTGAGGAGACCAGAGCTCAGCCGTTCAGGTGCACAAGCCTCAGTAGTGACGGTGACCGAACGGCTCACGGAGTAGGGTAGTATGTCTAGGTAGTTTAATGTCAGACTGAACCCATCGCAGAGAGGAAGTCTGCCGCGAGGCCCGCGGTTTTGCCGTTTATTAAAAGGGCAGAAAAACCGGGTATATATATATAAGAATGTACCAATATTCAGCGCACTGATATAGGACGGGACTGAATAAAGGGAGGTATTCGGGCCTCAGTATATTATAAACAAATTCGTTCTGCCTCTGATTCCGTCTAAACCAGAGAGAAATTACCAGGCAGACGAAAAATGAGCTATCTGAAGTGAGATCGGCTCAGGCCAGTAAAGCTCTATAATAAGTGTTTTAGCGCTCCAATAGAGGCGTGTCCGCCTTATCGAGCAGATGAATGAGATCGTGCCGCTCCAGGAGGGGAGGGGCATGAAGCTCTCTTATAATGAGTGTTCTTGGTGCTCCAATAGCGGCGAATCGGCCCTATCGAGCAGACGAATGAGATTGCGCCGCTCCAGGAGGGGAGGGGCATGAAGCTCTGTAATCGTTGAACACTGGACAGCTGCATTTAGAGGCAGCGAGCCGTAATACCGCGTGCTAGCTAAGCCGTTAAGAGACCTCACCACTGTGGGGAAAGGAGCGAGGGACTCCGCGAGCGTGGAGCACGAGTGGCTGTGCTATGACAGAGACAGGGGCAGACCGCCCGTGTTTGCTTGTCGTATGCATCTATCCAGGTCTACGGTTCCCCGCTTGTTCATATCAACAAGAGAGGAACGGCAGAGGGGAGCAGCAACACAGACAGAACAGCCATGCGTCGTGACGGTATCACCCGATGCACTCGGGGGATTCATATATGTGCCAGAGATCTCGCCACTGAATGTAAGAGGAGCGAAGGGACTCTGTAAGCATGAACGGTTGCGGTGTGACAGAACACAGGGGGGGTTAGTCCGTGTGTGCTTGTCTATGCATCCATCTAGTCTCATGGCTCGCCGTGTGTTCATCCCGGTGAGAGAGGAACAGCAGGGGGAGCACGAAACATGGATAAGACAACCAAAGCATAAGCGAGGTCCCGGCGTGGGAGGTGCCAGACCGGTAACGCGCTCGGAGGAAATTCATAGCAGAGAGGCTCACCGAGCCGCTGTGCTGGACGCTATTACAACAGCGCCTGCTCTTTTAGCTTATAGCCTTTATATTAAAAATATTGATCTTACCGGGCGGCCGCAGGGGAGACCTCGTCAGGCGTGTGTCCGCTGCACAGGGCTCAAACCACGGCAAGCGAAGGCTATCTTCGGTTCTCGGCCGGAAAGCGGCAGGGGAAGACGCTAGACCTGGACTCTGCTATCTTCGGTTCTCAGCCGGAAAACGGCAGGGGAAGACGCTAGGCCTGGACTCCGCTGCAGGGCTTTTGTCAACGGCGAGGTAAGGCTTCTTCTTTTTCTTCGGAGCAGCGAGAGGTTCGCGCTGAAGGAGAAAATAATGAGCTCCTGACGATTGAACCGTGCTTATATAAGGACGCGTTCCTCCCGCGCGCGGGTTCAAACGTCATTGGTCTGTACTTTGTACAGACGTTAACCAATAGGCTTCAGTCACGGAGTAAACAGGAGTTTCCCCCCCATAGCGTCAGCTAACTGACGCAATGCGAAGTGAACCGTATTGAAAGGGAACTGTGTGACTCTATGCTTTTCCTGAAAGTATATATGTGATCTCCAAAGTTACATGAAAGCTTCATAAAAGACACATAAAAAATAATCAATATGACCTACATGTTACTTGAATCTGAAACCATGTTCGTATCATTCATTTTAATCTATGTTTACATGCCATACAAAATTTGGCCAATCTGACTGAATTGAATCCGATTGCAGGTTACGACAATGCAGTTTACATGCACTTTTGTACATTGCAATCTGATTAAAATGTTTCTGTTCAGGTACATTCTATATAACTGAACCAAGCAAACAGCCAGGGTTGCCAAATTTGCATATCAAAACCATCACAATGGACATCTAAATCTAGCCTAAAAGCATACCAAAGACTAACTACAGTCCAAATACCAAAAACTTATCAACAATATCCTTTAATCTTTAACCCGCAGATAAAAATATCTACTTGTGGAAAAAGTTGGTTGCATCTGAACTCCGCCAAAAAGCATATGACGTGGCAACGCAGCGCACAGCATCTCTCATCGAGTTTATACTTTATCGCTGGATAAAGTCAAGGCTGAGTTGGAGAAAGTTGTTCTTAAGAAGTTTTCAGATATAGGCAAAGAAACAGACTTTTTGAAAGGCACAACGCTATTTTATTGCTTTATGTAATGTCACATGAAAGCACAGATTAATGTACAGCACTTGACCACATTATCTTAATAATGTGTGTTGCCATTGCCTTACTATTGCATGTTTCTGTGACAAGAATCATGTGATATGTAAATATGAAGTAAATAACTGATGTAAACTTAAGCACAATGCTTCTGTGCATGTGCACAAGGTATTTTTGCATCGATTGAGAAAATACTAAGATTCATGTGTTTACATGTATATTTGTCTCATGATGATCGGACTACTCCACCGCTTTCGAATACGATTCAAATCGAAATTTGCACTCGGTCGACCTCAGTCGTATTGATCAAGGTGTTTACATGAAGGCTTTTCAATCCGAGTGAGCCATCAATACGATTACAAATGGATTATTTGGTTAGATGTAAATGTACCTCATGACTTTGGGGCTGGGTTTATTATTGCTTTTTCAATAAAAACTGTTGACTTTTGAATGACAAAAAAAATCTGTGAGATCAGACTTTCCGAAACAGAAAACCTTAAAGAGAATAATAAAAGCTAATCCTAGGGGGAAGAAAAGGACCCTTCACAGGTGCATGCACCCTAATGAAATGCAAAAGAACAAAGAAGATCTATCATATCTTTCATATCCAGCACTTTGTTAATATCGTAAGAAAGATTTCTTTGAAAATGTCAAATATTTTAGTGCATAGTGATGGGTTGATTGATGTCAAGTACAACAGAGAGACAGCTGGGAGGATCTATTGACAGTGAATTTGATGAGAAAGCAGCTGGTTTAGGTTCCTCTGGCTGTCCGCAATCATTATAGAGAGACCTGTGAATATTTCAGTTTACTGTCAGCACCTCTGTCCTGCTGGGATCTCTAGAGACGCCTTCTTTTTCATGTCACCAGCAAAAGAAAGCCCTCGGTGGCCAGAGGGAAAGAGCAGCCAAAGTTCACATAAAAGCACGGATGCGCAAGCGTTTCGCCTCTCCTGCTGGCAGGGTCGGTGTGCCCGTTAACACGGCTGGAGCTTTAGCGGCGCTCGGAGACTCCACGCTGGCTTTACATTAGCACCAACAGCCTGTCTTAAATCTGATGGGAACTGTGAAACAGCTGGATAGAGCTCAGGGCCGCCTCACAGGACATGATGTCTAGTGAACGAGTGCATTCAAATGGAGGACAGTGCTGGGATGAGCGTGCTTTGACAGACAGATGGGCAGATGGTTATTACTTTTGACAGAACATGAGGAGGATCCGCCATGTGCAGAATATGAATGAAAACCACGCGAGTGTCAATAATAACCACATTTATTTAAAGGGACAGTTGGGTGGTTTTCACCATGCAGTACATCTTCATAACCATCATATACTTTATGTTGTAGTAAAATTACTACACTGTTATGCCTGAAATTATATTACTCAGATTTCTTTTATCACAACTCCACAATATATAAAACATTTTATTTTAGGTGATTATTGGTCTATAAACACATAAAGACTGACATGTTTGTGCCATATCTATTGTGTCAATGTACTGTACTGTAAGTAGTGTTGGACAATATTCTCCATCGTAAGATCGTCCTATTACCCAAAATCACTCCAGCCTACCTAATCGCATGTGATTCAATGCAAATATTCCAGTAATGCGGTCAGGACAGAGGTGGCAGTGTAAGATTTTTCATTTAACCGTTTTTGGTAACATAATTACATTTCAGCATCAGTGTCGGATAAAGTTGAGTTTTTTAAATACCTGTTTATCCACCCACAATATTTTGTAGACCGTGCCTTGAGTTATGTTTGATTTTATGACTACTTGCATTCATGAATATGCCAGCTGAACATTAGGAAACACGCCAAGTAAATCGTGCCAGCAGCCATTGCTTTTGGGAGTCTTTGAAACATTTAAGTTTGATAAGATGAAAACGTTGCTATAATTTTGTACATTGCCTGTTTAGCAGTGGGCCTATCGTTTGATCAATTTTATTTGTCAAAGTAAAGTATTATGTTTTAAGCATAAAGTAGCTGAAGCAATATGCAATATATGGATGTGTATAGTTACTGTAAATAAGTGAAGTTATAATACATCAAATAATTTAGTGTTAAAACATTTTTGTAAATGTATACATAACCAAGATATGATTGCAACAAGAGAGGTTTTCAACAAATAAACAAACACAAACACTTGCAAGGTAAATTGCACTTTACAAAGGCCTTCAATTTACATGCAAGGTGAAAGAATGGATAATGACTTATGATATGTTTATATGAGGATATGATGAAACAGCTTCTGCTTTTCCTTTTGAATTAAGAAGGTTAAATAGATTCAGGCCGAATTAATGAAAATTCTCATTTCTGAGTGAAATTTTCCTTAAAGTGACTCTTTGAAGTTTTTCAACCTTCATAATCAACCTGATCTCACGAATTTCCGGGGCATAGTCACGGAATTTTGTGCCCATTTTTCCGTGGCATTCTCACAGATCTCCGCATTTTTCCGTGGCCCTGCTACGGACTGTCTTTTTCCGTGGCATTCTCACGGATTGGTTACTCAACTGTTTTGTCCTATTTTCTTACCATTTTCGTTCCGGTTTAGGGTTAGATTTACATGAAATGACATCCCTACCCAAACCCAACTCTAACCCCAACGCCAGGCGACAATTGTTTAAAGTTTAGAAAATATAAAAGAATAAATCAGAAAAAATTATATAAACCAATAGTTAAAGTGACATACTAATGCAAACACCAAATCTAACCCTAAACCGAAGCGAAAATGGTTTGAAAATAGGAAAAAGCAGTTGAGTAACCAATCCGTGAGAATGCCACGGAAAAAGACAGTCCGTAGCAGGGCCACGGAAAAATGCGGAGATCCGTGAGAATGCCACGGAAAAATGAGCACAAAATTCCTTGACTATCCCACGGAACTTTGTGAGATCATGTTGTTCATAATATATTTTCAAGACCCTTGTGATGGTACATCAACTTAAAATAGGTTGAATGACATGTCTACCATAGCCTGACGGGGTCTGTATGGCTTTTACTTGTACTTTTAAACTTGGGGTTTGGGGTAGTAACCCGAGCACAAAAAAAAAAACTACAAAAATCTGTTTTACGGCATATGTCACTTCCTCCACTTCCTCAAATTCGGACACGAGAGCGCAACTATTTATTTTCCTGATGTTTTTGTCATGGCCGAAGCAGAAACTAAGAAAAAGAAACCCAAGGTTTTGTCAGAGGAGACCAGAAAGAGAAAACAGGAGAGTGACAGAATAAAAGGAAGGATGAGTATCAATATTGGACCAGCGTTCGCTCGCTGGCGTGAACTAAAGAAGAAGGAGGGGTTCCTGGCCGATGCTGACTTGGCCGTCATGCTTTTGGACTAGTAAGTAATTTTATAATGCTTGCATATATAACTGAAGTCCTGTGTGGCACCCGAACACTGTTTTTTTACCTAAATTTTACTGGAGGCTACTTGGAGAGTTTAGAGAGAGACTTATATCATGTGAGACTGTGGTGCCATGGTGGCGTCGTGGACCTACAACACGGGCGAGCCCGGTTCGATTCCCCTTTAACTCTTTCCCCGCCATTGACGAGATATCTCGTCAATTAAGAGAAAACGCTTCCCCGCCAATGACGAGATTTTCCGTCTTTCGCAATACCGCTATTATCCACCAGGTGGCGCCATAGATATGTATATAAAGGCTAGATGGCTCGTCCGCGCTGATGGCCAATTGAGTGGAACGTCCGCATTTTGGCGGCCATCTTAGGACAGGGCGCTCGCTCACTCGTAGCATTGAGTTTTAATGATGCAGGTACTTTTAACCTCTTGAAAAGCACCCCCATTCTGGCCAGAAACCATGAAAACCCTTTCACTAAAAGGGCTGTTTTTACTAAACCATTTATAGTATAAGCATAACTGTGGTATCATTAGATAGAAGACACTTTGAGCTTCGTTTTCCATGTTTCAAAATTATTTTAAGATTAAAAAAAAAAGTTAGAGAGGCTGAAGTACATTGTAATAAATTTTTTTGTGCATAACATCTTTTTTAACACTAAAAATCTTAATGATAAATATGTGTGAAACCTATAAATGCAATGAGGCCAAAGCCACAAGTCTAAAGAAGTTATATTTCACGTTTGAAGTCAATAGACCCAAAAATGAGGTTCTTGCAAGAGTTTTTGTAAGACTAGTGCCTTTTCTAAGTGCCAGTCAGCCACAAAATAAAAGTCTTTTGTTTACATGCATACACGTTCGTTCTTTTTATTGTTTATCCTTATATAAGCGTATAAAATGCCGTATCCACACCAGGAAATAAAGCTTCACACAAAGATCGTTGAATTCGTGTTCTAATTGGCTACACGTTCTGTCTATCAATATTTTCCATGAAGTCATTGGAGGAACGCGCGAGTCAGATGACGTCACGATATTAGACAGCGCTGTTTGGATATTATGTATTATACTCCCGCCTACTTGTACAATCAAGTTTGAGCGCTGGTTTTGAACGCGAGTGTGCTCTCATATACAAGTGTTACGATGTAAATAGTCCTCAGATTGTATATTATAATCTATTACAAGACGTGCATCTGAAATCTGATGTAAACAATGGAAAATATATCCATATTTCACGGATTATACGCATTTGTGGACAAAACTGGTCATTGGATGTACTTTGTTGGAGAGTTTTTATGGGTTATTCAGACATCTGAAACAGACTGGATTCGATTCGCGTTCCTCATACCAGCACAAAGGTAAGGAGTCAGTTTATATTATGCATGTTGTTATCTGGACTTCTGTAATAAAATACTATATTTATGATACTAGAGCAATTTAATCTCAAAACGGACACCATACACTGACGCTAAACCCTTAGACCTTTCAAACGATGTATAGTAGTGTAATTATTATTGTTGTTTGTACACAGTAGGCTATATATATATTGTTAGCAGCATTAAAAAAACTGACGTCCTTCCGTCCGCGAGCTAGTGCGCGTCGAGAGGTTAAATGACCATAACTTGCTTAATTTTTTACCGATTTTCAAACGGATTGGTTTGTTATAAACGTCAAAGATGTACCTATGACACTGAATACGTATACTAAAAATAAATAAAAAATTCATGAAACATGTTAAAGCATCCAGAATTATAGCCACGTTAATAACGTTTGTAAAAAACCAAACCGTTTGTAAATCCGTCAAGAATTCAGCAAGTTACGAGCATTTTAGTTGGCGTATGTCACTCACCTTCCGTCCACAGCAGCAGGGAGCAGCACTATGGCAGCACTGACCTAAGATGGCCGCCAAGTGACGACACAGCTGACTCCGCCTTGAGCCATCTAGCCTTTATATACATATCTATGGGTGGCGCCCCTCCGCAACTTTTTAAACCCGGAAGTATTGCCCTATGGCAAGCTGCTGCATGTCCGTGTCTGTTTTAAAGATCGCTCTGAATGTGATCTCTATGAAAAGTCCGTCACAAAAATTGAATTATTTCTGCTTTTTGCTCAAAATATGGTGTTTTTGCAAAAACCTACCCATATTCAAAAGTTGATAGCAAAAGAACAACCAAAGGTAGGATGAAACGGTTTTTTTTTTTTGTTTGAAAGCAGAGGGTCTGTTCTTTCATTTGGTATATTGTATGTTTATATATTTAAAGAAGAACATTTTCTGGAAGGCATTAAACTTTGGTGAAAATCATGAAAAACGCTGGCGCTGGCTGGCAACTCTTTTTAAAAACGCTGGCGGTGAAAGAGTTAAGGCAATATTTTTATATAACTTTAACCAAGTGACCACCGTTACAACTAGCTTGAAAACGTGAGCTACGCAACCTTTTGGCGTTTGAAAGAAAATAAAACCCAGGAAATTATATTCATTTGACATGCTGGAAGCCACACTTTGTGACCTAAAGAGTTGTCTTCTTTTCCTTTGCGACAGTGCTGTGGCGCTTGTGGCCTCTAGGGGAGCTAGACGTGAAAAATACATGTCTAGCACCCCATAGTGGCCCAAAAGTTCCGTGGCTTGCCTTTAAAGACAACACAGTTAAGCATTTAGAAAATGTATGAAAGTTATATTTTATGGTATCAAGGTAACAAGATCACTGATCTTGGATCTTAGACCTAGATTTTAGTACCAGAGGATTTTGAGATGAGGGCAAAATGTCCATTCCCTTAGCAAACACAAGAGAAACTGGCACATCTGTTTCTACTTTTAGAATGGTTTGTACAAACAAGAAAGAATTGTAGTTTTATACAAAACTGTATTCAAAAATAGCAACAACAATCCATTGATTGTAAGCAAACATTACTTCTCTTTTCACATGTAATAGAGAGCAAAACATGAGTGAGGTCATTTGAATAAATGTCTTCCCACAGTCTGAAAATGAAGTTTAATGAAAACAGAATCACAGTCAGGCAGTTTCAACAGGAGCAAACAGAATGGCAAGGGTCATCCAACATGAATTAATCGTAAACATGAATCAGGCAAAAGGTCAAGGCAGGCAGCAAAACTTACAAAGTGTACAAACAGGCTCGGGTCAAGGCAAAGACAGGCAAAGTAAACCAGAATACAGTCCAATATCAGCAACCGGGATAACACAGGTAAACAGGATGAACGTTCAGTAAGGTAGCCAAGGCAAACAATTATTTGCAGTAAATGAGAAGTCCCAGGGGTTTATAAAGGGCAGCACTATAAATTCTGCTGGGTTATTTTTGACCCAATGATGGATAAATATTAGACAGAACGCATGTTGGGTTATAAATAAACCTATGCTGGTTTGTAATAAGGTGAGGTAATAAAGAACAGGTGAACAGAGGGTTGCCAACGTATGTCAGAAATGTAGTTTTAAAATGTAATGAGACCTCTGGTGGAGTGGAGTTTGCAACAGGTGCACACCCAACCTGTTGGGTTGTAATTTAATCTACAGTATACTGGGTTGTTTTACCCAAAATGCTGGGTACATTTTTAAGTATTAAACATTTTAAGGGTTAATTTAACCCAACAGCTGCACTGTAAAAAATACTTTGCTGCCTTAAAATTCTTTTTCATGTCAAGTCTGTCAACTTACTATTATTTATCCAGTCCTTCCGAAAAACCGCAGTTTTTTTGTGATTGTTGTGAGGCAAAAATCCTTGATCTTGCGGCACGTTTTCTTAAAAAATGCGATGGAATATGCGGGATATTAATGCAATTTTATGGAATGAAACTCGGGAACTTGCAAAAATTGCGGGAACTTGCAAAAATGGTTTTCAGCTTTTGCAGCTTTTCAATGATGTTCACGTCACATTATCACGTCACTTCATAACGTTCCCATGGCAACAGGGAACATGGCTGCGCTTGTGTGAGGTAAATGCAAAAATGTTTAACTTTCTGCTGTCATGGCTCTGTTTTGTTTTCCCCTTTGTAAGTCTTGTCCATGTCTGCCATGTTTGTAGTTCTGTGTAGTTCTTTTGTTTCATTGGTCTGCGTGCTGATTGTTTCAACTATTTTCAACCCAACAGTGGGTTAAATTAAAGTGTGTTAAATTAAACAATATCACTAAAGAGATCTCTTTAGTAACTATTTCTGCTACATATCAAAGAAAATGGAAACCCTCAACGATGTCACAAACTCATCTTATATTTCCATAATAAAAGTCAACATCATTGAACATTTTTGTATGAACTTAAACATTTCTCATTAAATGCACTGAAATCCAGATTATTTTACCTGTACAATCTACATTAATACATTTCTTTACTTCAATAATTAAAGTAATACATTATGAACATAGTCATGGATGTATTTCAATTTGTTACTAAGAGAATAATGCAATAAGTTAACCCCTTATAGTTCAAATGTACCACGGGTAAAACACTGCATTATTTGACAGAAAACTTCATCAAATACAACAACTCTAAAACAAAAAGCTAAGTATGTCTCATATCATTTGCCTAAACAATCGAATTACTTAATGGTCACACCTTGATCACTGTCACCCTTTTGGTTTGCTTACTGGGAGACTGCTGACATTATCTTAACTTAGGACTTTCTTTTGTGCATTACACTAAAACTGCTTTCAGTATTATGGTCCAGTTACAATCTTACAGATATCGCTAATTCACTTTAGTACTATTATTATATTATTACCTAAACATAATTCTATCAGGAAATAATTTTGAATACATCAAAGTACTCAATTTCTGATTCAAAGAGTTTAAAAGTTGCTCTATATAGATTTGTTGAGGAAGAAAAAAGTGTAACTTAAAGAAGACAACATTATTTTTTCCCAAATAATATTAATATACAAAAACGTAGCAAAGATAACAATGTCGTTTGAATAGGAGATGTTTTCGGTTCTTTCCGGCCTATGCTTCATTTGCTTTGTCATCTCCAACACCATTTCAAATCCAAAACAATTACTCCATTAAATGCCTAATTGTAACTGTCATAACATGGCAAGGCTGGATAGACTAACAAGCTTTTTTCTGGCAGACTGCATGACTGTCTCTGAACTGTTGAGGCACAAATAACAGCCCATGTTGAGTTTGTCAGACAAATTGTTTAAAAGTCTTATTGTGTTGTTGTATTAAAGTGTAAAATTTACCTGATAAATGAGCTGATGTTTCAGTGACAACCTCCTTAATTGGGATTATCACACTTTTCCTGGCTGACCGCATACATGGAGAAGCATGTAACAAGCTATAAGAATGAATATCAGGCATGTAGGATGACTGCAATGGCTCTGTAGCACAGACAGCCACTGGCATGCCCAGTAGGAGTGAATGAATGGTTAAATGTAGCCAATTATTGTGGCCCTTCCTTCAGGAAACTGCACCAAGCTCTCATTGACTTCTGCTGAAAGCCTGCAGCATCACTCCAGAGAAAAACCACAGCAGAGTCTCACAGGCCCGGATGTGTCACTTAATGCATCTGGGTTAAAGGAGGTCTGAAGAAGTATTGTCCTCATGAGATTTACTAGTAACACTACGCTAGCGCTTACAAATTATATACCTTTGCATTTAAAAATCACCTAAAATATATATTTCTGTTTTATGTTTTTATTTACTATCATCAACTATAAAAAACACAAATTTTTAACTAACCATGCTGTATGTGTTTCCCTATTCCTTTTACATTTATAAAAAGCAATTACTTACTAAAAAAAGAGATTTCTGTCATAACATCACAAAAATAATCTTATAATAGGCCACTTATGAGATTAAAGTATATGAGCTTATAAGTATGAGCTCAAAAGAAAAAAAAAAGAGAATAAAGTCAGTGTTTGTGAAACTGCTTCAGAGATTTGGTGCTGATGAGTTAGACTGAAGTCGAATCCTACAGTAAAATAAAATTGAACTAAATCTTTTACATCTACATCATACACTCTATGGATTGTATATTCATACACGCATGTTGTCCATAACATGAATTTGGCGAGTATGAGGTATCTGTGCAGCCATGCACTGTTGTCAGTAATGTATTTGTGCTGTATGGTGAATGCACAAAAGCATTAGACAGAGAATATTGCAGCTGGTGTCGTTCTCTCCCTGTAGCTCTCAATCCCAGCTGAACACCCTGGAGTTAATCATCATGCTAAAACGATCATTAGTGCTAATTAGCATGCAAATACCTCTCTTTATTTATTCACATTAATATTTGGAGACATGTTCTACTGATGGACGCACATGGATTAGATATCACACTTGCTAAGTTGCTGAAATGAAATAGATTTAATTGAAGGTTTCTAATAAGAGCTTCTAAACTTTAGCTGTAGCTACTGTATGACTGTGTGTACAGCAGCCAAAGAATCACACCAAGAACCTCAATATTTCCTTTGCATTGTAGAGGGTTGTTCTGATTCTAATAGTACCGGAAAGGCCACGGATACCACAAAAAAATCTGGCATCAGTATTGGCAAGTACTTAATCCCATGAACCCGATACCATTTTCTTAAACAAGACTAAGTTATGCCCACTATAGCTAAAGCTGCAAATCCGAACTCATCATTGCTGCTCTAAATGCAAACGCATGAACTTCCCACAAGCAACCACTGTTTAGAGCAGCAAAGAAAAAATGGAAATGTGTGTTTGCCAGTATTTCAGACTGGTAAATCAGCCATTTCAATGGGTGGTACAAGTATTAGCACAGGGCTCCAGACTGCCACCAAATGGTGGCATTTTGACACCAAAATTTGAGAGTGTGCCACTGAATTTTACATCCAGTTGCACATGTGCGACCAGTAAATTTGACTGTTTTTTGTCATGTGACACTGAATTTGAAACAGCACATTGTACTTTCTGCATCTATCATCAAAGTATTTATTACTAATACAGTGGAAATTTGTAGAAATGTCATTATTTGATTAGCATGTGGATTTACGGTGTGTGCCCCTAAATTTTTGGGGTGCGCCCCTAAAATTTTCAGTTGGGGCCACCGTGCTCCTAGTGAAAAAAGTTAGTCTGGAGCCCTGTAGCAACTTTAAAACAAGTAACTTAATATAGAAGACGCGTCACCCTGAAGAACACATTGGTTATACAAAGTCTATGGCTCTGCTCTTTTATTCAAATCTCTTATTACTACATTCTAGCTCCACTTGATGTTTTACAAATAAAAATTTTTGTGTGTGCTTTTGTATTAAAAAACTGAAATCCCTTTTATTTAACAAAACTGTTTCTGGCCTTTAAGTTTTAAAAATAATATTTTATTATATAATTTATATATTTTATTTTTTATATTTCTAAATTTCTATAGTGTATACACACACACACAGTTATGTTCTACCCTTTTAGTTTACAGTGTTAGATTTTGGGCTGCATTCTTCTACTGTTAAATTTCAGATAATAAAAATAATCCAGTTCAGTGTATGTATTTGTTTGTGTTTTATTAGGGATACATCTAAAGCACACTTAAAACAACTTTATCAATTCATAGTAGTATTTAAGCTGTATTATCAGGTCAGTACTCTGTATCAGCCGATACCATGAGCTCAGGTATCGGAATCCGTTTCGGGGAAAAGAAAAAGGCTACTGGAAGATCTCTACAGTTTACCACAGGTGCTGAGAACGAACACCCAGGCAAAATTCTCTTAGATTGCGCAATTCCATTAAATTTTGGTTTCTCTTTGCCTGAGGCACTGGAGATTTACAACCACAATGCTGTTAGACATTTCACCAGTACACCCAGAGGATACAGTACCTCAAAATGTCATAATCCACTAGTTTTCTTCTCTGTCTAGACACTAGGGGCCCTATCTTGCACCCAGCGCAATTGACTTTGTCAGTGACGCATGTATCATTCGTATTTTGCGCCGGCGCACAGCAGGGTTTTTCCCTCCACAGATGCACGTCAGCAAACTAGGGAATGAACTTGCGCTCCCTGGGCGGTTCAGCGCAAAAAGGAGGCGTGTTGCGGCGCAAACCATCTCTTATGCTATTTTGCAGTTTCAAAAAACAATTGCGCTACTAACCAAAAAAAAACTAGTCTAAAGTCAGTGGCGCGTTGCGCGTGGTTCATTATGCTATTTTAAGGGCGCATGCTTGACCATAATGTATAGCGTGCACAACGCGCATACACTTTGCTTATCTAATCTACACAGATGCAACAGTTATTTTTGCAAATCATAAATTGTTACACTTAAAAATATTAATACACGAGATAAGGGGAATCATAGTGGTGAGCATTGTGGTGATATTTTTTATTTATTCTCATGCAAATAACGATTAAAATATTTTCATAACTTTGTTGTGTGGCTGTATTACGTTTATTTTATGTAAATAATAGTTAAAATGTTTTCATAAGAAACCTTAATGTATATGAACTTGATTTGTAAGAGTACTTTGGGGTTGGACCTTGCTTGCGTTTCTTGGGTCCGATTTCAAAGCCCCCAAACCCTTTCAGCGGTGAGGGTGGACGCAGCGATGTCCTCTGCTGGCGTCAAGTCCTGAGGCAGATCCACCTCCCGTTACACGGCGTGCCCGATTTATGCTGGCAAGCGTGGGATTCCCCCGTACAAGGACGTCGGTCTCCTCGGCTGTGAACCGCTCCTGGCGTGCGCCTGGTAAATCCGTCATAATAATAGCAACCCGCCATGGAACTTGCGCCCTTGCGTTTAAAGGGAATGTTGGCTAGCGTTCTGATTGGTTTATTTGACGTTACGCCCAAACCACACCTATGAATAATGAACCTACTTCAGACCAAACTCTTATTGATTTGCGCCCGGCGCAAGAGTTATTTCTCACGCCGGGAAAATAGCAACAGCGCCCAAGATCCGCCCACAAACTCACTTGCGCGTTGCGCTTCGCACTTGCGTTTCAGATCGTTAAAATAGAGCCCTAGGTGTATTAGTTCAAATAATGTTTGCTTATCCAAAAATATTGGATATAACAATATTGAGCAGTGCTATAGAGAGACATGGCTGCTCTGGTGACAGAAGTCCTGCCTTCCAGTTAAAGAACCAATCATCAGTTGGACTTGGATCAACTTTCGTAGTTATTTTGGATACTAAAATAACCATTTCAGCCGGAACACTTTTAACATCTGTACAGTATACAATAAGTTTAGACTTCATTGATAGTATGTTTAAAAATTATATTAGTATTTATTACAAAGCAAATTTGTCCCCTTACATTTCTTTCTCTTGCATTCTGTGGTCTCTACTATTTTTCAGATACATTACTCTCATAGAAATACATGCAAAGCGCTGCAAAATTATGTCACTGACAAAGGTTCTCCTTTCATTGATGTAAAAATGCATCAATGAAATGTATAACATCTGTGTTTATTATTAGCTGTTGCAGCCGCAGCCATTATACACAAAGCCAGTCCATAACATGCTGGGACACAGTGGCAGAAATAAATAAAGTCTCTATTGACGTTTCTAATGCATGTGACCTCTTAAATAAATCAAATAGCACTTCTGGTACAGTAAGGATGCAGCTCATAAATCTTTGGTGAAAGTTTGTTTTAGGCCCTTAAATTGGCCAGTTTGGTGACGGCCTAATCGAATGCTTTTCCACTTTAAGGTGATACGTTACAGAAGAATGCCTCTATTCTCTCTAGAAAGATTTCAAATTGATTAGCTGACTGCGGTCATCCACTGTGCCTGGAACAACTCTGCGGACAGCTTGTGTGCTTGTAAGGTCCGATACTGTCATTTATCAGGACGACAACAGAAAGAGTTGGAGAAAGAGTGGATATTAGCTCTCAATTGAGGTTGACCTCGTTTTAACAATCAATTTCTTTTCATTTTCTCACCTCCTTTCTCAATGTCTTTATTGTTCTTTAAGTGGCCTTTCATACTATTGTTTCTTACTCTTGTTTTTATATATGGAAGCTGTGATGTCTTTGCCCCACTAATCCATTAAATGGCATCTGTTTGTGTCTAGGAAAGAGTGACTCTCTCATTAAAAATAGATTAATAATTTTTTTACACAATCTACACACATCCTAGCTACAAATGAACACTTAAAGTTTGTTTCTGGGACCTATTGTTACCATACAATTACAATGAAAGTAACAGGAGTGCAAATTTTACAGCTTACCCCATAGGTGGGGTTCAATGTAACAAACAGATGGTTTGTTGTAACACCTTTTTAAACACAAATAATTCATTTAAATTCTGACTATATATTAAAGGTGGATATGTTTATATATCCGCCTATAATAGATTGATATCCACACATTCATCCATCCATGATCCTTCATGTAACCATCCATGTATTATGCAGCAATGCATATAAAAAGATTTTTTGAAAGGGCTGCACAATTTAGACAAAAGAAAGATACAGTAATTGTGATTTGTTTTCCCTGATATTGTATTAACGGTTATCATTTTGATGAATAGTATTTAGATTTTGTTTTCATTTCATTATCATTGTATAGCTGAGGTTTAATTGTAACACTGTGTGACAACTAACCCCGCTGTGTAAAAAGGTTTTCAATCCCAGCTATCAGTTACTAGGAGTTATTGACATGTTTCCAAATTATGTAATGTTTTAAATAACAATGTAGTGATTAAAATAATAAAGGTTGGTTTTGGTGACTTACATACACAACTCATAAATCGAAAATAAATGAAGAAATGTAATTCCATGCCTTCAAAACACTATTTGTTCAATATCTTAACCAAAACTTTTCATTAATTTACAGTAGATCATCTTCTGTAAGAGAAAAAGACCAAAAGCACAGATGCTCGGCCTTGTAGAAATATGTAAAGTAGCCGGGTTACAATTAACCCCGTGTTAGTTTGCGCCCTGCTAACCCCTAATGCAGTGCCCTGGCATACTAATACTACAAAATCCTTTGGACAGATAGTGGACAGACGTGGTGAATGCAAATGGGAAAAAAGGTGATTCTGTTTTATAATTATCTAAAAATTAATACAAATGTGTAATGTTTTACTGTAATGCATTAAAAATCAAACAACAAAAGTACTTAACCTTAATAAAAGCTTACAATTAATCTATGTAATACATTAAATGCACACATTTTATTACAAATCAAAATCTATACATAATGTAAATGAGTTCATTATTCTGGTATCAAAAGTAAGTCATGGGGAAATATTTAGCACACAAATGTCAGTGTTTTCTAAGAATGATATATGAGATGAGATCTTTAAACACACTCATCTAATAGTAGCTTGGACCATATGCTAGCGAATGGCTCTGGAGACTACACTTCACTGCTCTTTGGAAATGACTTCTTATAGTGACAGTCAGGCAGTATAATTCTTGATGGATTTTTTCCTGGTGATTAATAAAGCTGTAATATACACATCAAAGTAGATCAATATTGTACAAAAATATACAAAAATAATACTGTAAACATATTGACTATCATGCTGCTCAACTTGTCTTTATACTGTTTTATTATAAATCTGTTTGGTAACGAAATGAAAAAGCCTCTCTAAACAAAACAAAACAAGCTGTGAGAGAGTATCTGGCTCTATGTACAGTACAGGCATTATAATAACTGTGCATTGACTAGATACCAGCTGGCACCGGCACATAGAAAAACAAGCACAGACCAAAATACACTTCTAAATACTTCTGTCTGACGATTCCGTCGAAGTTTATTATCCATCCCAAATGTTTTTATTTCACATTCAGGTATGCTATAACCAGTGTATAATGTTTCGCATCTGAACATTACAGTAGAACAGAATAATGATATATTCAGATATATTCACATCTGCAGAGGAATATCACAATTTAGTGTCTGGGTGAATAAGTAATGGTAGGATTTTTATTCTGATCTATTTTGGGTAAATCAACTCCATAGCTGCCAACTCTCACGCATTCGCCGTGAGACTCACGCAATTGACCCCATTCTCACGCTCTCACGCCACACATCCATTTTCTCACGCAGGCTCGTGCCCACCATTTAGATTCCCATTGAGTTTAATAAAAGACATTAAATAATTTTATAAAAATACCTAACTGTAAATACTGTAAAACGCCTATCTCTATCTGGCGTGCCTCAAACAGCATAAAGCGCTCGTCAAAGTCAAAATGATGCGAAGGCGAATCAAATCAAAGAAGGTGGAGTTATTGTCTACAAATGCCGAAACGCCAGCTACAAACTACAGAGAGCGAGTGCGCGGCTGCGCGATGGTGAAAGAGCAACGCACGATGTAAGTAGCTAAAGCAGTGCTCACAGTATTGACACTTTTATATTTTAGCGTACCTTCACTGTCTTATGTGCCACCACTTCTCATGGTGCTGGTACTTTGCTGCAAAGAGTCAAAGAGCACTTCACTTTATGTGGCGCTGCGCAGGAAGTTCGGCAGCGAGGACATCAGAGTACCGCGAGAGCAAGTCGAAATGTTACAAAAGGGTCCGCCTTTACCTTTGCTATCGCGTGACTCTGATGTCATACGCCGATCAGTCAGCTCCGCACCAGTCGAACACACAAAGCGTCAAGGTCTGGATGAAAAGCAGAGAATTGCCCGGATTCCACGCACGCAGATACCCTCAGAAAACAGCAATTTTAATCAACCATCACTCGCGTCACGTGTGTATGTTTGCAAGCAGTACAAGCCTGCGTGATGTTTGCGGTGACAGGTTTTAATAAAAGAGAAAAAGGTCAATTTATATTTGACATCTATAAACAATAATATATACGAAATATAATTATATGGTCTTGACGTACACATTATCTCTTGCTTTAGTTTAATATAAACTACTCATTTGGTTTATTTGATTGTGACAGTCCCTCTATCACCAATCACAAATCATCACTTTACGCTTCTCTTTCTCACTGGATAAACTGAATCAAAGCTGCTGTCATCTGCAGTTATACATTTTACAGAGACCAGTATTCATTAGATTTTAAGAACTTTTTTGGCACTTTTATCAGAAGGAAAGCATAAGTGTATAAAACAATAGTAAAAGAAGACTCTAATCTCAGGCATTTAAACTCAGTAAAAGCTTTTATTTCAATTTAATTTCTAAAATATGATTCGATTTGTATTGAACCATTTTAACGCAGTCTTTTCCAACTATTTAACACAGAAATAGCTAAAATCCACACTATTATTAATTGGCAAATGGTTAGGACTTATATAAAAAATTATTACCACAACCCCCCCCCCCAAAAAAAAAATCTCACTCCAAGCTGAACTCAGAAGTTGGCAGCTCTGCAACTCATTTAACATAATAACACAAATGACTTAACTAAACAGGCTAAGTTTATCCCAGTTAACACAAGACTTGCTTGTGTTACTGACCATCTGATATGTAAACAAACAGACACATTGTGTCTGAAATAAAACATCAGGATGATAACTGTTTATTAAGTCTGGAATTCAAAGGCTGTCCTTAACTGATGTAACCACCTAGTAAGACCAAACATTCAGCCCTGTATCCTTGTCTTACAACCAGGCACACAACAGGAAACTCATAAAAAAGGAATAATGTCTGAAGATGCATCTCAGAGCTCATAAAATACAAAGTGTTCTTAGGCCCTGATTACATCTGCTATTAAGATGCGTTTTGGTCAGTCGGATCACAAGTGGGCAATGCTAAATGCAGGTGTAAATGGGGAGTAATGATTTTAAGCTTGTTCACTTTCGACCACATTCAGAAGTAGATGAAAACCCCTTCAACCGGATGTGGTCAAATGCATTTGAACAGCCACAAAAGGCTGCATATTCTCCTCCTACTGACCTAAAGTGTGATGTGCCGAGCACAATCAAAGATAACACAACATGCAGATTTTTAATGAAGATTTTAATTTTGAAAAAAAAAAATCCAAACCCACATGGCCCTGTGTAAAAAAGTGCTTGACATCTAAATCTAATAACTGGTTGGGCCACCCTTAGCAGCAACAACTGTAATCAAGCATATGCGATGATTTGCAATGAGTCTGTTACAGCACTGTGGAGGAATTTTGGTCCACTCATCTTTGCAGAATTTTTGTAATTCAACCACTTTGGAGGGTTTTCGAGCAAGAACAATAGGATTGAGGTCAAGACTTTGACTAGGCCACTCCAATGTCTTCATTTAGGTTTTCTTCAGCCATTCAGAGGGGTACTTGCTGCTGTGTTTTGGATCATTGTCCTGCTGCAGAACCTAAGTTCGCTTCAGCTTGAGGTCATGAACAGATGGCCAGACATTATCCTTCAAGATTTCTTGGTAGACAGCAGAATTCATGGTTTCATTTATCACAGCAATTCTTCCAGGTCCTGAAACAGTGAAACCGGACCATCACACTACCACAACCATATTTTACTCTTGGTATGATTCAGGATTCTTTGAAATGCTGTGTTACTTTTATATCAAACGTTATGGGACACACACCTTCCAAAAAGTTCAACTTTTGTCTCATCGGTCCACAGAGGATTTTTTTCCAAAAGTCTCAGGGATCATCAAGATGTTTTCTGGCAAAACTGAGACAAAACTTATTTCTATTTGCTCTGCAGCCATTTTTACCACTGTTCCATGTTTTCACCATTTGTGACCCGCTCTGGCGAAATGAGTCGGAAGTCGCAACGTTCTATTTTAAGATATGAGCCGATAATGTGGAAAAACAATGAAATTATCAAAAAAAATTTTTTTAGCTAATTTCAAAGAAAAGACATTAAAAAATAATCTCCCAAAGTTTCGTAGTCCAAATAATTGAGTAAAGGTGTTTAAATGACTATTAAAGTTGAAGCAGCTTTACTAAATTCGCTGGAAATTGCTTTTCTCAAATCCTCACCTCCGTGCATTCCGGGTATCCCCTGAAACGTCACTATCTCTCCAAATATGGTGTTACACGTTGTTTTAGAGCCAATCAGAAATCTGCATAAACGCTGATCATTTGTCAATGGGAATCCCCGGGGCACGTGATTGGTCCAGCCATCCTCCTGTCAGTCTCGCAGCACTCTCCTCTCCTATTTAACTCCTTTTTGAATTGTTTACACTGTTATTGTCAACTAGCCTACACAAAGATATGATTGCATAGGCAAGCATTATTTGTTTTCGTTTTGCTTTCTGTCTCTCTCAATTTCTCTCACACGCGCACGCGCGCGCGCACACACGCGAACACGCACGAGCGCGAACACGCACACACTCACAAACATGCACGCACGCACGCACACACGCACGCACGCACGCACGCACACACACACACACACACACACACACACACACACACACACACACACACACATTCTGGTTTCCATGTTCTATTCCCTTCCCCTAACTCAAACCCCAGCCATCACAGACACCTTTCTGTTACTTCACATTTTCAATAAACATCATTCTGGGTGATTTATAAGCTTGTTTCTTGGTTTACTGTAATAGCATTTATATTAATGTCTTTGGTCAAATTAAGCTGTAAAATAAATTGTTTATCCCTTTAAAAATGCAATGGATTTTGAAAGATATCTACAAAAAACGGGCAAAAAACTTTAAAGGCGTTTTTCTCAGGTTTTCAGTTGGAAAAAGAGGACAGACAACCTTAATTGAAATGTCTATATCTTTAAAACCATTCAAGGTATGACTTTGACTAGGATATCATTTGAAAGCTTAGGATCTCCTCTTTCCATTGATACCAAAATCTCAATTTTGAAATTTGGGTCACTGTGACTCATTTTGCTGGATCAGTTCACATTTGTGTATAATGGCTCTCAAAGTGGTTCCATGAAGTCCCAAAGCTTTAGACATGACTTTATAACATTCTTCAGACTGATAGATCTAAATTACTTTCTCATTTGTTTCTGAATTTCTTTGTATCTCCACAGCTTTTGAGGATCTCTTGGTCTACTTCACTAAGTCAAGCAGGTCCTATTTAAGTGATTTCTTGATTGCAAACAGGTGTGGCAGTAATCAGGCCTGCATGTAGGCTAGAGAAACTAAACTCAGTAAAGTAATGTTTTACGCTGGGGGTGTCAAGCACTTTTTCCACACAGGGCCATGTGGGTTTGGACTTTGTTTTTTATTCATTTAAAAACTGCATGTTGTGTTTACTTGTTTTATCTTTGATTAATATTCAAATTTGTTTCATGATCTAAACATTAAAGTGTGACAAAGACGAAAAAATGTGCAGCATGTTTATTAACAACACAAGCAGCGCTACTCTGACATAATATTACTATAATGTGTAAATGTGCTCTTACTTCAAATTTCTTTAACTGTGCAGCCTGTTATAAATGCGAAACTTTGCATACTTGTATATAGTCACTCAAACAGTGTCTATCCATCCATCATCTACATAATAATGTTTATCTTCATTATTGTCACAGTCTAAAGTCAATCCCAGCAAAAAACAGTCCATCACTGGACAAAAAGTAGGCACACACCAAACCGATGCCAACAAAGTAGCGTAGACAATGAGGTCATCTCACATTGCCAGCGTGCTGACTGCATCTGGGTCCATAGCTGCCCTGACACACTAAATGGATGGCAGCCAAGTAGCACATCCGTTCTGCACCAGTGTAAGATAAAATAACTTTCCTTACCAGCAAAGGTAAAATATTAACGTATAAATGAGAGATGCCACAAAGACTTTGAGTTGTTTGCTTTGTTCATCACTTCCGTTTCTCTTTTTGTGCAGGTTGGCTATGCCGAACAACCAATCGGAATGGCAATTCAACATGCTGAATCGGCGAAAAAAAAGGCAACAGTGAGTGATTGTAGCGGATGATGCGGAACACCCCAAAAAATGAAACGAGATGATGCTCAAAACCCACCTGACCGTCGACCATGGTCTTGGTGTGTACTGGACTTAGCAGACACACATTTACACACACTTACACACACACACACCTGATGGCATTTTAGAATTTTCTGTTACACCCAATCAGCATTTCTTTGGAATGTGCAGACAGGGAGAAAATGCATATTCAACACAGAAAGACACCCAGGTCATGCAACAACAAAAAACAATATCAAAGACTCAAATCTTGCTGTGAGGGGTAATCTTTATTTAATAAACCACCATCAAAAACAATATATCCAAAATGTAATAACAAAAAAAAAACACTAGGCTATTTTCTGTTAAATGACCACCACCACCGCAAATGACAGTCTCCTACTGTCCTCCTAATCTCCTCAGGCAAATGCAATGCCAGTGGGTCACAGAAAGCAAGGTTTTTCCTGCCTCAGACTTAGCAGCATGTTTTCTCTGATAAGCTCTCTTTTCTCAGCTATACTAAGCAGTCTGTGTCAAACAATCAAGGTTTCTTTAGCTATGCAGAGTTAACACAGTTAGCACGTGCAAAATGTTTCTCCATACATAATCACTGCTTTGGGGGAGATTTGTCTCGAGTCTGTTAACGTTAAATTAGACAGACTTTAATAACAGAATGGGTAACAGATGTCTAGAAGGGATTTGATGTCCTCCATAAATAAACAACTAACTGAATAAAAAATAAATAAAATAGAAGCTTTTGTTTGTACTTAATTAACTGTCATGGATTCCTCTGAGTTTTGCACTTTATGATTCATTACGCTTTCATCTTTTCACTAGAGTTGACTGAAGACTTTGCTATTATTGTTATTGTTAAATCATTGTTTTTCAATTTTTGACATGACACCTTCATAATGACATTTTAATGACACATTTTTTACCAAAATATTTGTACCACTGTAGTTGAGGTCAAGAAAAATATTCAGAATGCTGTTATAAAACGTTTTGAGTGTTATTACTTAATTACATTTTAGTGACAAATTCAATTTGTATCACTGGTAGAAAGTGTTAAGTTATGTTCTCTTGGTAATGTCAACTTGTCATAAGAAAGACATCTCAAACAATGTCATAATTGCATTAAAAATGACATAATTAAACAAAAGACATTTTTTTCATGAACGTGTATAAAATATCCTTCATGTTCATAGCACAACACATTGTGTCATGTCATGATTATGAAGGTGTTATGTCAGTCTTATAAACACCCCTTCAAGTAAAGTTTTACCCTTTTGTAACTGGGTAAAAAGCATCATAACTTAAATAAACATGACAAATGAGAGATTTTCACAGACAGGTAGCATTTCTACCTTATTATTACTGTAACCTGACCCAGAAAACACATAGCATACACATATTGAGTTATACATAATACAATTCTAAGTTGATATAGAAGGTTTCAGCAGTAACAACATAAACAAGCGGCTGTCGTGGTCCAATTTCTGAAGGTTACAGCATATACAGGACGCATACAGGCCCTTGTTTTGAACGACTCTGCACATCTGCATCCACAGGACATGACTAGTCTCTCACACTGCTCTGGTGTGGTTTTGGTCTACTTGTCTTTCAGTCCCTTCCACAGTTCGTTGACTGTAGTGGGTTTCTTAGCCATAACTTTGGAAAATCCTCGGTGACAGAGATTTTCAATTGGGATTAGATCAGGACTCTGGGCTGGCCATTTCATTATTTCAATATTTTCAGCTTCAAGGAACTGCTTTACTGGTTTAAAGAAACTGCATATTACCGCTGGAGGTTCTGATTAACACTTGCATTCACTCTTCCATGTAGCTGTATAAGAGACTTACCTCCTGTTATAGAAAACATCCTCCAAACCATGACACTTCCTCTACCACCTTTCATTGACTTCTTTACACACATTGGGTTTAGACTTTCCCCAGTATGACAACAAACATATTGTTTCCCATCAGACCTGAATAAATTAAACTTACTTTATTGCTGAAGTGAACTTTGGATCAGTTCTCCTCTGTCAACACAACATGATTCTAAGCAATTGTTAGTCTAGCTTTTTGATTCTAGGTCAGTCACTGCAGAGTGGCTTTCAGTCCAAAATCGACAGTGGCGGCCGGTGGCTTCTTTTTCAAGGGTGCATGATGCGAAGCTTGTCACAACATGTATTCAGCCCAATGTGTGTGGTTCATCATTTCAAAATATGTGTTTGGCGCATCATGCGTCTGGTCAAAAAAAATGCCTGCGGCACACACGTCTTAAAGGGTTTATGATTAAAGTGACGCTGACGTTTGCCAGATACTCAATCTCATGTACAAAGTATAAAGTTAGGCAGCCAGTTAAAGGTCACGTTCTTCCTGATCCCATTTTTCAAACTTTAGTTAGTGTGTAATGTTGCTGTTAGTGCATAAATAATACCTGTAAAATGACAAAGCTCAAAGTTCACTGCCAAGCGATATATTTTCTTTAACAGAAGTCCCCTTTCAAAGCCTACAGTGAATGGCCGGTTTGGACTAAAGGTCTCTACTTCCCGGTTGAATGACAGGTTATATTGTGCACTGTTAACACAATCAAACCTTCAAAAACATAGGAAGAACAGGACCTTTAAGTAGGGTTTGTCAGATAATTAAGGAAATTAGCACTAGGTGCCAGATTAACACCAACAACTAGGACGTATCTGAAAGTTTTCTCTAATTTTGATCAGCGTTCTAATATCTCATTTAAGTTTTTTTAGAATATATTTAACCCATAAAATATGTTTAAGAACTGCACTTTCAGTTATTCAGCATGCATGTGCAACCCATGATTAAGAAGGCATACAAATTTCCTATTCAGCTTATCTGAATTGCATCTTTGGCGGTTTGTAAATTCCCTGCACGCATCCATAAAAGAGTGCGTTTGTGATAATGGGTTGGTGTATCGGAGCTTTTGGCTGCTTGTCACTGTGCACTATCAGCCAGCTGTGATGGTAAATAGCATCAAAGCATTTTCCTCCAGTTAAAAAATGTGCTTTGAGAATCACTTTTTACTTATAGCAGGTGTGTACTGTAGAAATCCTGCTTGTTATAGCATCTTAGGCCATATATAATGATAGACCCTGGATAGATGGACATCTGCATATCTTTTGACTTTGGGTTCAGTATAGCACCATTCCATTACTGTGTTATAAGTACTTAGATTTTAATATTTTCCATCCTTGCTGGGGTGCAAGGCCTTTTTTTGTTTATTTGGTGTACTCATGTACGTAAGACAACTGTTGGGTCACTCCTTGTCTAGCCTGGCACCAGGGAGCCTCTATCAGAATCTAATGGTAGGAGAATGTAGGGATGTCCATCCCTTACAATGGAGTTGACTGTACGCCAAACTTGCAGTAGTTTAAGTTTCAAAACACGACATGGTCTGTGACAGACTCTTTAATTATGAAATATAGCAATCTTACTTTCTCGGGCCAGCCTGCTATATCATTTTCTCGATATCATTTTTCAACAGCATATAATATTAAGACTCCTTCAGTACACCAGGACTTTTGTTATTTCCAAGGACAGATGTATTTTATTGTGTCTAAAAGTTTTGTTTTGGGAAAGACAAATAGTCCAGCTCCAAGCTACAATAGCCTGAAATATTCAGCAGTGCCCTCCAAAAAAGTAAGCGCATGGCCTCAGCACTTTCAACTCACATTACCCTTCATATTGCAACGTGATCTCATGAGAATACGTGTGTATTTCTACGTACATTTACTTACGTTTTAAAACACAATGAAACGTATAATATCGAATAATAACAGCTTTACAGACGTACAAATTTGTTCGTAAGTTATTCCTATTCATAAATATTAAAATTGCGGGCATTGGCGTTTCTTACTCATATAAATGACATGTTTTTAGTCATATTTTCTGACTTATTTATTTAAGACAGTTTACCCATTTACCTTATGAAATGTTCAGGATATTCAGAGAATTATACAATATTAAACAAGACTAACTGTTACACTTTAAAACCTTAAAATAAAAAAAAACTTTTTTTCATTCGGTGTACGTTTGAAATTTGAAATGCGCACCATGACAGAGGGACGCTGGATTAACGTTCTCTGGATTAATACTTCTCTGTACGTTACTTCATATACTCTAGAGAGGACTGCAGAGCACATCATCATTTTAACTACTGATTTCACGATAAATAAGTTATTGTGATAACACTTGTCTGTCTGTTATGCTTTTTTATAACAGCAACGTTACATGTAAGCAATAAGGTACGAGAGGCTGTGCTGTATCGTGAATAAGTAACGGCTGAAGGCCGTTGTTAGGCACGACGCGAAGCGGAGTGCCTGCAACCCCTTCAGCCGTTGCTTATTCACGATACAGCACTTGCCTCGGGTACCTTATTGCTTTTATAAAACGGTTACCACACAATATTAAAGTAAAAAAAATTTGTGCAACTTTCATGAAGTTAAATCAATAAAAACATTCCTTCCGCTAGAAAAAATAGTCCCTGAATGCAAACAACAACATGGAAGCTCAAATAAAAACAACAAACTGCTCTCAGACTTTAGCTGTGTCTGAAACCGCTCCCTATCCACTATATAGTGCACTATATCGGGTGTCGGCCATTTTGTAGTGGTGTCCGAAACCTGAGTGAACAACTTCATTCCCTACATTCATTCACTACTTTTTACCCACAATGCACTCTGATTTTGAGGGTACATTCGATGTACACTCGTTCACTCATATTTCCCATGATGCAACGGGAGACGAACGCGTAACTTGAATCAGCTGAAGGATACTGACAGTAAACACCAAACATTTTCTTGTTGTCAGTTATTTTCTACTTTTTGAAAATAAACAAATGAAAAATAATTGCGTTATCTTTTATTTTAAATCTAATACACATTTTTATTAAACAATAAACAAACAGCAGTAAATAAATATTATAAGCAGTTGTTTTGTTCTCTTTATTATCAACTAATAGCCTACAATAAACATGACAAATGTGAAAAACAGTAAGAAAGTAAACTTTACCATTTCACAGCACAATCAATAAAGCCACACAGGTGTTTTTGATTAATCTCTGCGACAGCTCTCTGACGCATGATATTTACGTCAGTGTCCGAAATCGCTCACTCATTTTCATTTGCTTCATCCCCATATAGTGGACTCAACTGTCATTCCCCATATAGGGAATAGTGAATGAGTGAACGAGGGAACGGTTTCAGACACAGCTTTTGTCTCATTATATGTTTATTTGTTGCTAAGGGTGTTGCTAAGGGCGCAGTGATATTAAATAGAACTGTTGGGTGAAGCGGTCATAGCAGTGTTTTATCGTGAATAAAGCACACCTTTTGACCAATCAGAATCAAGGATTGGAACTAACCGTTTTATAAGATTTAATAAACTGTTTTGGATAGGACTCTATTTGCGGCTTAAAATATATTTTAAATTCTATATTGTTACTATTATGTTCCTATTATGTTCGTTACGTTGCATAATATAAAAAGAATACATTACGTATTTTAAACATTTTGTATTTAAAGGATAATTCCGGTATTTAACACTTTGAGTCTCATTTCTGGTTTGTTTTGGATGAACTACAGTGATGGACACAGAAATTTTGACAAAGGGTCGTGTCTTGAGTTTTTGACTCGTTTAGAAGCGTCTCTTGACTGCTTCAGAATGGAAGTCAATGGCCATGCACAAACATGTCATTAAAACAACACTTAACGTTCATTTTCAAAACTGTACTACTCACCGAGTGGTTCGTGGTGTTCGTTGATGATTAAAAACAAGTTGTGTAGCGAAATACAGTTTCTGTCGTGTTTTATTTGGCATTTTGTAAAATTTCCATTGACTTCTCTTTTGGAAGAGTCATTGCTCGCTGATATATCACTCCGCCACTGGGAAACAGAAAAGGATCTGTTTACATGGGGTTGTAGTTTTTCGCTCGGTTTCTCTCAGAAGAAATGTTTCCCATATTTGATGGCTCAGTGACCAGCTTTAGGTTTGAAGTTGAGCTCGATTGTGACTGTCTATACCCTAGACACCGAGCGTACTTGTATGGCAAAGTGGTTGTCGCCATCAAGTGGTCGGGAGTGTGCTAACGCTTTAGACTCAAATATAGAGCGGAAGTATATACGTGGTTGTGAGGTATCTGAACAAATAGTTCCACTATAGCAAATAACACGGATTGAAATCATACATTGCGCCAATATATTTGTTTTTAATCATCAACGAACACCACAAACCACTCGGTGAGTAGCACAGTTTTGAAAATGAACGTTAAGTGTTGTTTTAATGACATGTTTGTGCATGGTCATTGACTTCTATTCTGAAGCAGTAAAGAGACGCTTCTAAACGAGTCAAAAACTCAAGACACGACCCATTTTCAAAATTTCTGTGTACATCACTGTAGTTCATCCAAAACAAACCAGAAATGAGACTCAAAGTGTTAAATACCGGAATTATCCTTTAAAGGATTTGGGTTTGGGGTAAGGTTTGGGGTAGGGTAAGGGTGTTAACATTAGCTCTAAAATGGTTAAAGGGAAATTATACAGCAATCTTTGTTTACGTTTTGTAGCTGTAAAAAACTTAATAATGCTACGTTTGTTGCAAAAATGTCTACATTGTACGTTTCAGCATCTATTTAAAAGTCCAGGCTGCATATTAATAAAGCCAAACTATATTATTTTTGCCGCAAAGAGGTAGCATTTTAGCAGACATATAGTCTTATGCTGTTAAAAATTTGGCGAGGTGCACGTCAGGCTACGTATAGCTAAGCAGAGGCTATGGATAACCTACGGTGCAGCTTACACACGACTATAAATTGGACTTAAGGTTCTGCTAAGTGTGGTCAATAATCGTTTCTATATACACCTCCAGATGTACCCTGATGATGTCACTTACCATGCATACAGTATGCAGCTTTCACAGAGTCTCATACAGTACTTTAATAAATACACATTCACACAATTATAGTTTCACACTGTATTTTTAAACTTAGTTGCCTGTCTATTATATATTGCTGGATGATGAGTCATAATAACAGCTTCGACTGCCAAAAAGCTGCTCTTTTTAAAAACACTCTTTTCCTAAAAGGGAAACAGCTCTGCCCAACGCCTATAACTGCCCTGACAAGCATCCACATATCTGCCAGTGGACAGAAATGAAACAATCATCTCTACTATTATGCAGTACTTGGTTTCTCAAACAATACAGACTGAGGCAACACAAGGCTCTGAGGTATATATCAGGCCAGGATGTACTGAATTGATGGAGAGTGAGACAAGAAATGAAAACGTGTTCAACTAAATTCCTTAAGACTGAAGGCATTGGGGAATAAGTTACCTGTTGCTGCTTTCTCCTGCGGAGACCTCTCAGATTTTGGCGCAGTGGCCAGGATAAAATTTGCATCACAGTTAACAACACATTTATGCATATAAATCATTTGTATTTAGCGAACTTCAGATGTGTCAGTCTTGAGCAGGATGTCACATACTGTAGGTTTTATGCTGCTTTAACAACTAACACTGAGACAGAACAAAAATTATCCAACACATGAACACATTTATGAACAGAACTGTTTAATCCCCAAAAGCTAGCTTACATACAAAAAGTATCTGATGTCAGTTAAAGACATGTTCCAGGGTTGTTTTTTGGTCCATAACCATAACTTACCCATACAATCATCAGATGGAAATAATGCTGATATAATGTATTGTATTTGAGCCCCTAGCCCAGTCCTTAACCTGATAAAGATTTAGGGCTAAAACGTTGACTTTAAGTACAGTACAAACCTGAAATCTGATTGGTTGAGATAAATGTTGAACCAGGAACATCATATTCCCAGACAGGGTTTAGATTAATCCGGAACTAGGCTTGGTTATATTAGGACATTTAAGACGTTTTTTACAAACAAACAAAAAAACAATACTGGTGTAGATCTTGACACAAAACAATGGCACTGATATATGTTGAGAAATGTCAGTGTAAGGTGTTTTAACTCTTTCCCTGCCATTGACGAGTTATCTTGTCAATTAAGAGAAAACATTTGCAAAGAAAAACTTGTTCCTGATGAGATTTTATGGTAATCTGCAATACCATGATTATTCACTAGATTCCTCTCTTACACAATTTATTTAAAAACTGAAGCAAAAAAAATATTTATTAATTTTACACTCCTTGTATATTTTGATTATCGTTCTGAATCTGGTCTCTAACAGAATTCCTTCACAGAAATGCAATCATTTCAGGTTTTTGCTAAAACAATGTTATTTTTGAAAAAAAAAATATTTAAGTGTTTATATACAGAGAAAAAATAAAAATAGGATGAATCTTTTTTTTTCAGTTTTGTTTGTTTAATTATTATTTGTTAGCAAGCAGAGGGTCTGTTCTTTCATTTGATGTATTTTTATGTTTATATATCTTTTAGAGGACATTTTTCCTGGAAGGCATTTTGTATGAATGTGAAAATCACAAAAAATGCTGGTGGGCAACCTTTCAAAAAATGGCTGGTAGTGAATGAGTAAAATTAAGGAAGCTCAAGCTTGCATTTTAGTCTGAGACTAGAATTAGCCCTGTCTGGGAACCTCCCAAAAGTCTGTAGCACATCTAAATTAAAGAACTGCTACTCTGTTACGCACTGTCAGCATTACATTTTTAATGTAATACATAATAATTATTTAGCTGAGACTTTTTTAGATTTGTGTCATTACACCTGCCCATTTTATTACTGTGTAAATAAAAACACAAAAATATCAAGATGAGGTTAGAGCTGTTACTGTACATTTCTGATTTTATTTACAAAATATTAAACCAAATGCAGGATTGTCTTGTCTAAAGCTTTAACCTGTTGCAATGCATCTTGGCCTCTAAGAAATGTTTTTATTTGTGAAAGGTTTAGGTTCTTACAAATGAGCAAAATAAATCGAATCAATATTATGTGTCCATATACAGTATTTACTCATGTCAAGTAGTAATAATGTGCAGCCAGCATGTTGTTTTCGTACATTACAAGTAATCTGTCATTTTTTCCCTACTTGTCAAACACATTAATAACATCAAATCTTATTGTGTCTGGTAGTAAGCTACAGCACGACCATATTTTTCTGCCCCAAATGCTTTCCTCAGTCTTTTAAACTGCTGATCTAGCACATGGTTATTTGTGTCCTTTGTCTTCTTTGTGGTGGGAAATGTCTTTTCATTTCAAATGTGTATCTCCCAAGTGGGAATACAGACCTAAGTGACTCCACACTACAGGTCAGATTTATCAGTGGATGTTTGAACAGTGCTTTCTCTCTCCAATCTGTTTCTTTTAGGGTTGAAGTATGACATTGCAGAGAGGCCACTCCTATAGACTGATAGAGAAGACATGGAGCGGACATCTCCATCTCTACATCTATCAGGTTTTTAAGCCTATTCTGGCCATAACATACCATTAGAAAATTGAGTAACACTTTATAATAACTGCTCAGTATGAATCATTAGTTAAGCATTCATAAAAATATAATTCACCATTTATAAAGCATTGCTCCTACATTAACTCTTTCACCGCCATTGACGAGATATTATTATTGAGACATAAAAGTATATACTAATAAATGCTTTATTATCTGTATTGTGTTGCAATTTATGATTCACTTAGATAGTTATAAAATATTTAATCGTTGTCAATTAACTATTTTATGAGCTCATCTAAAGTGAGAACTATTTTGCCTTTTACAAATGAGATGTAAAGTCTCAGTTACAATATCTTCTAAAAAAAATAAGAGACACAGTAATAAAAGTAATACAGAACATAGAAACATTTATTTCAGGATGCAACATTTTTTGCAGTTGTTTATTTCACATTTTATATCAAGTAAAATTATATTATAATTGTTTTATAACAGTTACTGTTAAGTGTTACCAAAAATGTAATTCTCTATTGGCAAAAGGTTAGGATTTTACTGAAAGCCTTCATGCTCAGCAAAACTTAGCTTTTAAAACTTCGGTGAATGATGTGCAGTTGTAAATACTATGTGGTTATTATGGGCCTGCATTTCATGTGACATCTGAACAACATCATGGCAAGTGAAATGACAGGGGCTCCAAAAAGCAGAGGAAAAAAACATGAGGAAAAACATGTTATTTGGGCTACCAATATGATGTTTTTGAAAACTGTCTCGAAACTAACTTTAAATGGTCCCTGAAAATACTGTGAAATAAGTAGAATTCAGGGTCATTCCACAGTGTAAAGGTATGAAGCCATCTGTGTGTAGCTTCAGAGAATCATCCACAGGGTGGAAACCTCTGCTCTTGTGCCACTATTGAAATTGGTCTCATATAAAGCAGACCCAAAGGTTTCAAGTTGCCTGATGCTGTCATGAGACCAAGCAGACTTGGAAATGGCTAACTATGAAAAATGCCAAGAGCAGTTTGCCCTGCATCCACAGCAGGGTCTGTTGTGCCAACTTGAGAAGGGGGCACAAATTCAGCAAACCTTTGGTGGTATGTAGGACACTACACTTCACTTTTTTGGGAAGTCGAGTTCTTTCATGCCAGAATTAGTGTAGTAAAACATTTCTTTATAGGACAATTAAATAGTTATTGTGCATGTGGGCACTGTCATTTCAAAACAGAAAAAAATCATGAACGTTCTTTTCTTTGCTACAAGGACAGGAAGTTTTAGTCAGTCATTTTATGGTGTAGCATTCAGACTTGTTTTACTGGAACTAGTGGAATAACAAAACCTGATACTTAAAAGTATTAAGCATCTTGTTATTGCATAGAGGAGAACATTTAGATAAAATATGTGAGTATCTAATAGTTATACATACTGATCATTTCATAAATATCCAATCCATTCTCACTCCTAAGGTGCATCAAAACAATAGATTATTGTGATGCCTTTCGCATCACTACAAGATGCTAAGTAGAAGTAGAAATCATTTTTATAATTTAACATTAAAGATGTAACTTTTTAAAGGTGGAACTTTAAATGGCTTTCCAGAACTTGGCCTATTGTGTCTGTGTATAGACCGGGTGTGCCTCATAAGCCTTGAAAAGTGAAGCCTCTGGCTCTTTAATCGCCCCCTGGTGGCTGGCTGCAGTACAAGTCATAAACCCCGCCCTCTCCATTCAAACGAATGGGACTCTGCTCTAAATAAAAAAAAATATTTACACTTCCAATAAAAGTTTCCAAAAGATGGTTATGGTCCTTTCAAGTAGTTGTTATCACGCTGATATATGTTCAAGTGTTCATTACTGTGGTAAGTTTCATTTTAGCTTGTAATTTGATGCTATAGAAACGGGGCGTGTCGTTATGATTGCCGTGGTTGAATTGGTTGCACAAGCGTTTCATACCACGGCTCCGCCTCTGGCTCCAAGGATTAATCGTTCTGCGCATGCCTTGGCTCCAAACTGATGTTTTTAGGTAACATGGCGGCGACCGTGGTCGGACATTTTTGGCTTCAATTTATTACAATGGTGGGAGGCGTCGTCGCATCAGCCATCTTTTTTTACAGTCTATGGTATAAACGCATGTAGTTTACCATTGGAAGCAATGACATTACTAGTTCGTCTATATAGTGATGCTAAGAGGTACCTTTAGTGTTTTCATAGTGATGTAAAAGGCTTGTTACAATGCTTAGTTTTGTGATGCCTTGGGAGTGAGAATGAGTTGAAATATTACACAGAGTATCATTAAAATAAACAAGCGTTTAAGAAATGTTTGCAATTTGGTTATTATTGCTTCCTTAAATGTTCATTACAACCTGTACCATGTCACAAGTGATTTAAAATAGCGAATGCTGACTCTCGTGTATTTGAGTAACAGCCAGCCAATCAGACTGGAACTGGTGATTTCATCCAGCACATTGCATTTGATTACAAAAGATGCATCAGACATTCAGTAAGTGAACTGTGGCTGTCATCTCGGAGGCTAAAATGAAAATGAAGTACGAGTGAAAGCTGTCCATAACAGCATAGTGAGCTTCATTTTTTTATATATAGCCTATGATAAAGTCTCAATCTCTGAGGTGTCTCAAGTAATGATGAGGAAAAGAAGTATGACATTAAAGAAGAAGAGGTGATTTATTAGATCTCTTTGATGACTTGATTTGAGGTAGAACAGCATGTCATCCATTAGAGAAGTCGACTCATCACAGAGACTCTCTCACAACATCCACAAAGAGATTACAAAATGAAAAACTTCACAGCTTGGCTGGCCACCCAGGCGTGGATGCAGCTTATTTGGCCGTTTTTGTACTCACAATAGTGTTCTGTAATTTATTATACACAGACATGCAAGAACATGCACCACAAAGAAATAGCAATCTGGTGGAATCTGCGTCCAGCAGTTATAACATTACACATAAAACATCAACAACAATTTAAACTGCATGCTTGTTAGAGGACAATCTACTGTATGTTAAAATCCAAATGGGTGACATCCACTTTGCAATTCATGTTCGTTTACTCGTCATATGTATACATTTATCAACATGATCTCACGAATTTCTGTGGGATAGTCAAGGAATTTTTTGCTAATTTTCCATGGCATTCTCACGGATGTCCTCATTTCTCTGTGGCCCTGCAACGGACTTTCTTTTCCGTGGCATTCTCACAGATTGGTTACTCAACTGTTTTGTTCTATTTTCTGAACATTGTCGCTTCGGTTTAGGATTAAAATGACATCCTTACCCAAACCCAACTCTAACCCCAACGCCAGGCAACAATTGTTTAAAGTTTAGAAAATATAAAAGAATACATCAGAAACAAATAGTATAAACCAATACTTAAAGTGATATACTAATGCAAACCCCAAATCTAACCCTAAACCAAAGTGACAATGGTTTGAAAATAGGAAAAAGCAGTTGAGTAACCAATCCGTGAGAATGCCACGAAAAAGAAAGTCCGTGGCAGGGCCACTAAAAAAGGTGGAGATCCGTGAGAATGCCACGGAACGTTGTGAGATCATGTTGCCCCAGCACTTCCAGTGACCCAAAGTTGGATAAGTGGTATAGAAAATGCATGGGTGTAATAGTAATAATATGTTACGATATTATATTAATACATTGATATATCAACCTGCCCTAACAAAAATTAACCATGTTTTTTTGGTGTATTGATTACTATCAGCAAAACCATACTAACCATGGTTTAACTATGGTTTTTGAAAACCATAAATGTCAAAACCATGGTTATTTTGTGGTTACCATGGTTTTACTACAGTAACCATTAGGGCTGAACGATACATCAAATTTTCATCGTCATCGTGATATGAACTCACGCGATGAACACATTGCAACAGACAGCCTTGACGCGATGAATGAAGGGAAAACGGTAAGCGCATGTAATAACGTTTGACCTATCACGTTTAGTCCTGAAGATATGGTTTGTGCGTTCATGCTATTAGCCCAATCAGGGGAACCCCCAAGTCAGCTACGCTCAGATTGATTTGTGAGGTGTCAGTTGCGACGCTGTGCCTGTTAGCAAAAACGATGGCAGAGGAAGGAGAGAAGAGTGAGGAAAATGTGTTGTCAGACGAAGACCTTGTGGTGAAAGGGAACAGCACTTCAGCTATATCATGGAATTATTTTGGATTTAGGAGAGATGAGGCCGCAAACACAGGTACTGTGGAAGCGGTGATTCACATATTGCGTCTATTGTGCGCTCAAGTTCATTATTTCAAATGTAGGCGCGCAGTATGTGCGCTCTGGAAGCGCTGCGGTCGCGACTCGCACGCGGTGCGACGCGTTCATTTTTTCCAGGCTGTTAAAAAACATTTTAACTTTTCAGAATGACACAAGTGTAGCGTGCAGGTCATGTGACAATAACCTACATGTCTAGCGTTTTCCACGCGTTTTTAGGTGCGACATGTGAATGGCCCCTAAAACATGAAAAAAAAAATATTTATCGCAACTCACATCGTCATCGCAACATTAAACAATCGCAACTTCGCAACTTTTTCCGTGCAGCCCTAGTAACCATGTTTTTTTGTTGTTTTAACAGTAGTAAAACCGTAGTTAATTTTTGTAAGGGTGGATAGCTAAGCTTGTGGTTGAGTCCACCAGTGCTTTCAGGAACTGTGTTGTCAAGAGAATGAACTCTCTCCTTCTTAGGAGTTACTCAGTGAGAGGTCTCAATCAGGTGTGGTGGGACTTAAAAAAAACTTTAATGTTGGTGCTAATGGAGTCCTGCTTGCAATCTGCTTGATTTAAATCAAAGTGGTGTTTTGTTATTGGACATCAGTGATTGCCCTGCAATAGATCTACAGTTTTGAACACAAGGGCAAAGAGGACAGCGTGGTTGTAAACTAATCACCACCCAGTGTTGAGGTGGATCAGATACCCAGGAAAGCTGGAAAACAGACCTGGCAAACTTAAAAAGACTGGAAGGGTGAAATGAGAAGAACTGGCATAGGTGCTTATATTATACCGGGGTTGTGGATTCTAAAGAGTTTCATTGTGGAAGCAGCGACTTCAAGCTATGGCTGCTATGTTCTTGGGGCCTGTTTAACCAAAGAAACTGCTGCTGGACACTGGTGGTAAAGAAAGACATCAGACTGAAGAAGTTTGCCCATCCAAATGTTTTCCTGATTGCTTATCCTACTGTGATTTCTTGCGTGGTTAATGCAAAGCAATTGTTGTATATGACACCATCATCTTCTGTAAATTATGTCAAATGATGGGATTGAACAATAATCCCCAACATCGCAAATAGGATGTTTAAGGTGTGCAGTTTAATAAAAGATGACATCATTTGTCCATCCGTTCATTCATCAAATTACACAAAACACAAGCTTTTTTGACAATGCTTCAAGGTCTTGTCCTCCTGGTCATTTTATGTGGCTAGAGCCCATGATAGAGAAGAGTATGACAAACCACATAGACACTGATAACAAAGAAAAAGTTTTGCCTGCATGGGCATTGCATTCAAATCTTCCTGTATAGTGTGAAGGCACAGAAATCCATCTCTCAATTTGTGGTTTTCTTTTAGGGTTTAACATCAAAAGTGGGTCAATCTTAATGAACGCCTTGTCAGAAAATCCCTGTAATCCCACTTACAAGTTAGCGGGTGTCCAAGTCTGGCTGTTAATTAGGGTAAACTGTGTTAAAGCTTTGAAGGAATAACGTTGTTATTCTACCCCGAGTTGCAAAGGCAGGGGAAGAAAAACAGCTGAGAGTGAATATAACTCTTCCTCATCAAACGCAAGAGAAAAACCTCCAGCTGAGCACTGACTGAACACTGTTTCACGTCAAATCTGTCACTGTGTCAAACATCAAGCCAGATCTTTCTATCTGTTAGTCAAGACGTTTTTTTCAAAGAGCAAAGTGTTTTTCCCCACCTATGCTATACTAACACTTGACATCAGAGAAAGAAATCATACTAACAACCAGACTAAATAGAGATTATAATCTATACATCAACTGAATTAATCCACACAAGATCACTAGAAGACTATCCAAGGAAGTGAACATTGCAATTCTTCTCAGATATTGCTCATTTTATTATCATTACATTTGACAAAATGGAGGAAGGAATAAAGAGAGAGAGAGAGAGAGAGAGAGCCCAATGAACAAGATTATGGCCAAAAGAAAAGTGTGAGAGGCACAATGTCCAGTATCTTATCTAGACTGGCCCAGCAGAGCTGACTGGGATTGCTGTCATCTTTATCACAGGTGGCGCCCCATTTCTGCCTATGTGGTGAGAGAACAACAGTTTTGGGCGAGAAAATGCAGAATTTCACAATCCATCTGAGATCCTCCGGTGGCCTGTGCCAGCAGAACTGGAGTCAGAGATGAGGCAGCCATTAAAGCCACCACAGCAGCAGTCTTCTCATTAGCAGCACACTGAGCTGAGCTAGCAGCCAGCTGCATACACAAATTACCAACTGAGAGAGAAGTCGGGAAAAATCTGGTGCGAGGATACGATGACATCAGCTGATGAGGCCATATTGTTACTTGGGACTGAAAAAAACATAAAAAGCTGTTGAGCTCTTGTCTCTCTCATTTCGTACTGCATCTCCATGGACCATTCGTGGACAGTCTTGTGAATAGTGCACACAAAAATGTCAAGAGCTTGCTGAATTCGCATGATCCAATTACAGTAGGTCTTGCCTGACTACTCAATTTTGTTAAAATTTTGTCAACTGGTCAAATAGAAAAATAGATGAGTCTGCAAATCAGAGTGTCTGAAAGCTAAAAACTGATTTTAATAAGCAACAGTGATACTTGAAAGCTTGTGTATGTCTAGTGATACTCTTTTCATTGTCTTAGCCCTCCCCGGTTTTATTGTCTGTCAGCCTCTAGGTGCAATTGTGGGTATATTACCAATTCAGTCAGATCTCAGTTGTGAGTTAGTTCATTTCATGCACTGCAAATGTTTTATTTAAACTATTTACTGTATTTACAACCACATATTGTCTCTTTATTAGAATACAACCATAATATGTGACCAGTCACGGAAAGTAGTGACACAAGTCGGATCTGGGCCATTTTGAGTTATTCACAGACTCTGAAAGTGCAGTTTAACACATGGAAATCTGATAAGATTTGGAGAAGTTCTGGCCATTTGAATTTAGGATCTCAGAAATACTCAAACCAAGAAAATCGAGACGAAAGGGACTCTTCTTTCCAACTGGGGGAGACAATAGGGCTCATTTACATCTCATTTAGCTAAGCCATACCCCCTGTAAAGCCGTTTTGAGATACAGATGCATCATATGTAGTATTTTATGACAGAAGTCCAAATGACAACATGCAAAAATAAACAGAACTTTTTAACTTTGTGTTGATCACAAGTCGAATCCAGTCTGTTTCAGATGTGTAAATTATCCAATGACCATTTTTGTCCACAAATGCTTATAATCCGTGAAATATAGATATATAGTCTATTGTTTACATCAGATTTCGCATGACCGTATGGTAATAGAATATAATATACAATCTGAGGACTATTTACATCGTAACATGTAAGGGTATATGAGATTACACTCCGTTAAACACATGAACCCGCCTTCAAAGTTTGTATTTAAAATAGGGAGGTAGTATAATAGATCATCCAAAAACAGCACCGTTGAAAACGTGATGTCCTTTAGGGATGTAACCAATCGCTCACTCGTTCCTCCATCAGCCAATGACTTCATGGAAAATATTGATAGACAAAACATGTAGCCAATTATATATAACGAATTCAACGATATTTGTAACTTATGTAGGTTTGGACTCATGCTGTACTGCAAGAACTGACAGAGAGATGACGTCAAAGTACCGCGAGAGCGAGTCGCAGTACTTTGACGTCATCCGACTGTGGCGCCGCATAAAGTCAGTGACGTAAGATGCGGCTGACTGTTATTTGTTCCGCCCCAGCTTCTTTTATTTTTCTTGTTTTGTGCACCCGAGTTTCTATTACAGTTTGGGGAGACGCACCCTATAAGTTTGAAAAAAAAAACCTTAGTAAATATGTCTGAGGAACAGGGCAGCCGTGTCACTACAGTCACATGACTTCACGCTCGAGCCGGAAGAGAAGACAATGCTGAATAAAGTCGTAATTCTTGCTAGTTTTGGACCAAACTGTATTTTCGAGGCTTCAACACATTCTTATTGACCCACTGATGTCACATGGACTACTTGATGTTTTTATTAACTTTCTGGACATGGAAACCGTACATAGATTTTCAATAAAGGGGACATAAAGCTCTCGGACTAACTCTAAAGTTAAAACATCTTAAACTGTGTTCCGAAGATGAACGGAGGTCTTCTGAGGTTAGAACAGTGGTTCTCAATCCTGGTCCTGGAGCCCCACTGCTCTGCACATTTTGTATGTCTCCCTTGTTTAACACAGCTGATTCAAATCATCAGCTCATTAGCAAAGATCTTGTTGTCCATCAGATAAAAGAGACATACAAAATGTGCAGAGCAGTGGGGCTCCAGGACCAGGATTGAGAACCACTGGGTTAGAACGACATAAGGGTGAGTCATTAATTACATTATTTTCAGTTTTGGGCGAACGCTTAGGTTACTCACGTAACCCCGGTTCCCTGAAATAACGGGAACGAAGCATTGCGTCAGTTTGCTGACGCTATGGGGGAAACTCCTGTTTACTCCGTGATTGAAGCCTATTGGTTAACGTCTGTAGAAAATACAGACCAATGACGTTTGAGCCCGCGCGGGGGCGTGGCACACGTCCCTATATAAGCCGGTGAAATACGTCAAGAGCTCATTATTATTCGACTGAAGCGCGCAGCCGAATAACACTCGCTGCGTAGACGTTTGTAGCACGGCCAGCGACGCAATGCTTCGTTCCCGTTATTTCAGGGAACCGGGGTTACGTGAGTAACCTAAGCGTTCCCTTTCAATACGGTTCACTTCGCATTGCGTCAGTTTGCTGACGCTATGGGGGAACGTAATCCCATCCCGCCGTGCATACACAACGGACTGAGGTGCCCTTACCGGAGAGACACTGCATGTGGCCCTAACCCAGCATATACATAGCTCTAGCGAGCGCAAGTGTAAGCACCATATATGAGACAGTAATACGCATACAGTGAAGTTTCTAAACGCACCATGATGCATATACAATAGAGCACGAGACGGCGGGTTCCCTGAGCGCGCCGCGAGCAGTGCATGAATTATTAATAGGTAGCCATGACGGTGAGCTAGCAACGCACTGTGAAGGCATACAGAAACGCAGTCGCGTGAATCATTAAGCCGATAAGACCTGTGCTTGTAAGGGAGGGACATCCAGGCTATAAAATCTGACAAACGTAGACGGCGAGGACCAGCCGGCCGCGTTACAAATGTCAACGATAGAAATCCCCGTAGACCAAGCCGAAGATGAAGCCATACCCCTCGTGGAGTGAGCTTTTAAACCAACTGGACAATGTTCATTCAGGGAGGCGTAAGCCAAAGCAATGGCTTCGACGATCCATTTAGATAGCCTCTGTTTAGTGAGCGGCATACCTAAGGAATGTTGCGCGAAGCTTACGAACAGCTGATCTGACTTGCGGTATGAGGCAGAACGGTCCGTGTATATTCTTAACGCTCTGACGGGGCAGAGCGTGTTCGGGGTTTGTTCGCCGTCCGCCGTCGGAAGGGCGAGAAGTGAAACCACCTGAACTCTAAATGGCGTGGTCAAAACTTTAGGAATGTATCCCGCTCTCGGTCTAAGGATCACTTTGCTATCGTTAGGACCGAATTCCAGACACGACGGGTCAATTGAAAACGCGTGTAAATCGCCCACTCGTTTAACCGATGCCAACGCCAGGAGGAGAGCGGTTTTAAACAAGAGAGCGCGCAGGTCAGCCTGTTCGAGGGGCTCGAAAGGGGGACCGCGCAGCGCTTTCAGGACCGTGGACAGATCCCAAGACGGGACCGTGTTAGGTCGCGGTGGGTTTAGTCTGCGAGCGCCTCTGAGGAATTTAATGATGAGATCATGTTTTCCCACGGTGCGACCGGCGATAAGGGCGTGATTCGCCGTTATCGCCGCCACATACACTTTAAGCGTCGAGGGCGCGCGACCGCTGTCCAGCATTTCCTGCAGAAAGGAGAGAATATGCTCCACTTCACAGGTGTTTGGGTTTAAGTCTTTCGTCGTGCACCAGTCAGAAAAAATAGACCACTTTTGAGCGTAAAGGCGCCTGGTAGATGGGGCCCTAGCTTCAGTTAGAGTATTTAACACTCGTCCTGAAAGGCGTGATGGTTGCCGTTCAGAGACCAAACGTGTAGATTCCATAGCTCCGGCTGTGGATGCCATATCGTCCCTCTCGCCTGAGATAGGAGGTCTTTCCTCAGCGGTACTGGCCATGGTGCTGATGTTTTCAGCTGCCATAGGTCGGGGAGCCATGGTTGATTGTGCCAAAACGGGGCGACCAGAATTATCGCGCATTTCGTCTCTCTTATCCTCTGAAGGACCTGTGGTAACAGAGCCACCGGAGGAAAAGCATACAGAAGACACGCCGGCCATGTTTGCGACAGGGCATCGTGATGTCTCGAGAAGAAGATCGGGCAATGCGCGTTCTCGTCTGATGCAAACAGATCGATCTCCGCCCGGCCGAAGACGGTCCATATTCTCTCGACCGTCTGAGGATGCAGTCTCCATTCTCCCGGCGGCGGACCGTTGCGCGAGAGAATGTCTGCACCCGTATTGGCTACACCCGGTACGTGAGTCGCTTTTAACGAACGTACGTTCGCATGAGCCCATAATAAAAGCCGTTTCGCCAGCCTGGATAGGGAGCGAGATCTCAGCCCTCCTTGGTGGTTTATGAACGAAACCACCGTCATACTGTCCGACCGCACTAGAACGTGTTGATGTTGGAGTTTCGGTCGAAAGTGTCGTAGCGCCAAGATAACCGCCCACATCTCGAGGTGGTTGATATGTAGCTGAGACAACTGGTTGTTCCACGCACCGAAGGCGAGCTCGCCGTCGCAGTGAGCGCCCCAACCCGTCGCAGACGCATCCGTAGTCACCACTTTCCTCCTGCTCACGGAGCCGAGCTCCGTGCCCGAGAGGAAAAGGTGAGGGGATGTCCATATCGAAAGCGCTTTCACGCAGCTGTACGTGATTTTGATTAATAAGCGGCCCGACAACCAAGCACGGGGCGGGACTTTCGCTTTCAACCAAAACTGAAGCGGCCTCATGAACAGCATTCCCAACGGTATTAGTGGGGATGCTGCTGCCATCAGACCCAGCATTTTTTGGAATCGTTTGAGAGGGAGATGTGAACCCGCTTTGAACGATGCCGCCTCGCGTCTGACCGTGAGCGCGCGTTCCTGTGTAAGCCATGCCCGCATCTTTAATGAGTCGAGCGTCGTGCCTAAGAACGCGATTCGCTGCGTGGGGGTGAGCAAACTCTTCTGGAGGTTGATTTTGAACCCCAAATTCTCCAAATGCTGGAGTACAACGGTCTTGTGCGCAGTAATTTCCCTCTCTGACTGTGCTAGAATAAGCCAATCGTCGAGGTAATTCAATATGCGGATGCCGCTCTGTCTGAGAGGGGCGAGAGCCGCATCCGCACATTTGGTAAATGTGCGTGGTGCCAGAGATAATCCGAAGGGCAGAACTTTGTACTGGTATGCTGTCCCGTCGAACGCGAATCTTAGGAACGGCCTGTGACGTGGCGCTATCGGAATGTGAAAGTAAGCGTCTTTCAGATCCACTGATATGAACCAATCGCCCGGTCGAATTAACGCCATGATTCGTCTGGCTGTAAGCATTTTGAACGGCCGTTTGGCAAGAGCGCGATTCAAAACGCGTAGATCCAATATCGGTCTGAGGCCGCCGTCTTTCTTTGGAACGAGAAAATAACGACTGTAAAAGCCTGATTCGCTTTGATCCGCCGGGACCGTCTCTATCGCGTCTTTTAGTAATAAAGAACGCACCTCTTCCCTGAGGATCTGCACACGATCGTCTGGGACAGTGGTGTAGAGAACGCCGCGAAACCGGGGTGGTCTCCGGGCGAATTGAAGTGAATAACCATGTTGGATTACGTTTAGAATCCAGCCCGGCATACCGGGGGTGGATTGCCAAACGTGAAATTTGACGGCGAGCGTCGATATGCTTATGGACGTTAAGCCGTGTGTGTGTGTTTGTGTGTACAGAGGAGGAAATTTGCTCTTTTTGTGAAAAAGTAAAAATTTGTGTTTCGCTGTTACAGCGAGGGTGTGTCCAGCGCCCGAGGGGACTGAAACACGCAGAACTTTCGAGGGCGGGCCGGCCGAAGCGGGACCAGAGCCTCTTTTCCTCCTCAGACTCTCTTCAGGGAGGCGGCGCCGGCGTCGGGTCCAGCGTAATCCGAGGACGGGGACCGCGGCGTCGAGGCGGGCCAGCCGGTCGTGCAGGGCGCTGGCGCTTGACCTCCGGTTCAGCTCTCTGCTGGGGCTGAGCTGGTGCTGGCTTAGGGCGTTGAGCTGGCGGCGGTTTTGGGCGGCCGGTCTCAGACGCTGAGGCAGATCGTTTTGGTAGAAAATGCCGCATAGCCTGCGACGATTTCTGTGCCTCAGTGAAGCGCTGGGTGAACCCCTCCACAGCGGAGCCGAAGAGCCCCGACGGTGACACGGGCGAGTCAAGAAGGGCAACCCGATCCGTGTTCTTTATCTCCGTCAAGTTCAGCCACAGATGTCTCTCCAGAACAACCAGGCTGGCCATGGCTCTTCCTACAGCCTGAGTGGCGACTTTAGTGGCGCGAAGGGCCAGATCAGTCGCGCTGCGCAGGTTCTGAAAGGTCGACGGGTCCGGACCTGTCTCGTCCATGTCACGGAGGAGTTTTGCCTGGTATACCTGCAGCACCGCCATCGTATGGAGAGCGGATGCAGCGTGGCCGTCGGCGGCGTAAGATTTCGACGCCAGGGTCGATGTCAGGCGACAGGGCTTTGACGGATGGTTCAACTTCGCCCTCCATCCGCCGGCTGAAGACGGGCAGAGATGGGCGGCGACAGTTTCCTCGAGCGGCGGCATCTTGGAGTAGCCGTGTTCGTCGGCGCCGTCCACTACGGAGAGGACGTGGGAGACGGCGCTCTGAGCTCGGGTGGAGTGGGGAGCACGCCAAGATTTGGTGAGCTCCTGGTGAACCTCAGGGAAAAACGGCGCCTGCCGTTGGCGGGACGATTGACGGCGCCCGGGCTGCAGAAACCACTCGTCCAACCGGCTGAGTTGAGGCTCTGACGGCGGCGACCACTTGATGTTGAGCTCCGCCGTAGCTTGCGTCAAGATGCGGATGAGCTCAGAGTCGTGAGGACGCGACTCGGTAGGTTCATCAGCGGCGGATGCGTGGGCGTCGTCATCCGAAGCCGCCCAATCCTCTAACTCCTCAGAGGATGACATCACTTCCAAGTTGTCACCGGACCCAAAGGAAACCATGCCGCTAGCACTCGGCAAGGGGCGTAGGTCCTCATGGGCGAAGGTGACAGGGTGACGGCGGGGAGACAGAGCACGCGGGGGATGAGCCGGCGTGGACTCGGTCTCAGGGCGTCTTCCAGCTTCACGGCTCCGCTGCTGTTTAGGCGGGAGAGCACGGGAAGCCTTCCGTTTAAAGATCTCGAGGCGGGAGCGCAGCACCGCGATAGGAAGGAGCTCGCAGTGGGCGCAGCCCGCCTCGGCGAGTACGGCCTCGGCGTGGGCAGGACCCAGACAGATGAAGCACTCCTTGTGGAAATCCTCCACAGGCAAAGGGGCTCGGCAGGAGCCGCAATGCCGAAGCGACATTATCTCAACACGCTTCTGCTCTTTTAGATAACTCTCTTTTAGGCTCACCGGAAAGCGGCAGGGGAACACGCTGGTGTGTTGTAGTCCGCTGCAGTGCTTGGATCGACGGCGAGTAAGGGCTTCTTCTTCGGAGCAGCGAGAAGGTTCGCGCTGAAGGAGAAAAGTAAAGAGCTCTTGACGTATTTCACCGGCTTATATAGGGACGTGTGCCACGCCCCCGCGCGGGCTCAAACGTCATTGGTCTGTATTTTCTACAGACGTTAACCAATAGGCTTCAATCACGGAGTAAACAGGAGTTTCCCCCATAGCGTCAGCAAACTGACGCAATGCGAAGTGAACCGTATTGAAAGGGAACTATCCTTATTCAGTAGTCACACTGTTCCCTTTGGGGGCGGAGGCGAAAAAACAAGCCACTTATACAGTATGTAAATATACACACAGACAATGATGCACGCTAGAATCTCCGGAAAAACAAGCCTATTTCAACCGCAAAATGTACGCTTTTAAATATATATAAACTGCTATCTCAAACATGGAGAGGCTTCTTTGTGATCTCAACTAACAGATTCTGCAATAAAACGAAAATCACAAATTTAAAAAAAAACTTTGTTTCTCATTTTCTCGAAACTTGTGCTGCCGACTTGTGTCACTGGTTTCTAAAAGTGTCAAGTATTTAGTGTGATCTCCCTAAATACTTTAGCAATAGGAGGAACATGTTTGGGGTTTTTTTTGGTAGTTTTTTCAGTAATTTGTGCATAATTTTCTGTGTTTTGTTTGTACTTTAATAAAGTGAGAAAAATAAATATGGACAGTGATTAAAGAGGACATTTCACAAGACTTTTCTAAGATGTCAAATAAATCTCTGGAGTACATATGTGTAGTTTTAGCTCAAAATACCTTATAGATAATGTATTATAGCATGTTAAAATTGCCACTTTGTAGGTGTGAGAAAAATGTGCTGTTTTTGGGTGTGTCCTTTAAAATGCAAATGAGCTGATCTCTGCACTAAATGCCAGTGCCGTGGTTGGATAGTGCAGATTAAGGATGGTATTATCCCCTTCTGACATCACAAGGGGAGCTAAATTTCAATTCCCTATTTTTTCACAGGCATACAAAGAATGTTTTTTTCAAAAATAAGTTACTGGGTTTATCCTTTTCACATTTACTAGGTTGATAGAAGCACTGGGGACCCAATTGTAGCACTTAAACATGAAAAAGATTTTCATGATATGTCCCTTTTAAAACTTTGCTAAAACAAAAACGTTAATTCTGGTTGTCCTAATAAAAACTAAATATGTCAGGACTCTGCCTTGAAGTCTTGTTAAATTTGTATTTTGTCATGGTGGCAGAGTTCTGGCAGTCCCTGGCCTTGTGTGGAGGTTCATGCCTTGTTTTTGTGTTTGGCATGTGCCTCCGGTGTCTTGTCTTTGTGACCCCGCCCCCTCGTTCTCCTGCTTATTAGTAATCATTGGTTTTCTCCCATCACCTGTTCCCGCTCGTTATCTTGTTTGCTTTTTTCTATTTAATGTCAGTGTTTCTTTAGTTCTGTGCAGGATCATTGTGTTGTGTCGTGTTCTCGTGTTCGTTCCAGTTTAGCTATCTAGTCAAGCTATCTAGACAAAGTCTTAGTGTTATCTGTCAGTTGAATGTTTCATGTTGTGCACCCCCTCGTGGGTTTTTGTTTGTAAGAATAAAGTGTTTTCTGTTTTTCCCCGACATCGTCTGCTCTTGGGTTCATCTGTTTCCCAAATCCTCACAATATATGCTTTCAGCAGTAACAACATAAACAAAGGCTTTCGTGGAAGAGACATCACCTCCGGTAAACTTCCACAAAGAATAACTAACAATAGAGTCATTGTACAGTAGTTTATTTCTGATAACAAGCAAAATAAATAACAAGTAGATTACCTTAGTTTATACCACGGGTCTGTTGAATGCTATATTCTGATTGGCTGAGAAATGTTCCGTGGGTAGGCATTCATTTATGATAACCGCACACCTAACTTGTCAAATGTCTTAAAAATAGGCACCAGAGCAATGTTTGTGGTAACCGTGGTATAAGAGGAATAATTGACTCCGATCCATTGAATTATTTGAAAATAATGCACACCCCGCGGTGTAACGGCACTCCGCGCATTGCACCTTTGGTGTGCATTATTTTCTTATAATTCAATGGCCCGTCGTCAATTATTCCTTACTTAAATCATAGCTAAAGCCTATCAAAACTACACTGAGCTAAGTTACTGTGTTATATGTGTACTATATAATGTTTACAATCACAAGCCACTCTTTACATAGCGGTTATCCATGATCGTTGTCTCCATTCCTCTTGGTAACAATACATTTGTTATTTTCAACAAGATATTTATTCCGGAGTTCAGTTTAGCCACTAGTCAGGCCATAAAACAAACGGAGTCCGGAAATTAAGTTCCTGCCACAACATGTGTGATTCCGATGAAACCGACTATAAACAAATGAGTAAGCATTCACAGCTGTAACGGATGAAAGATGGATGAAGTGAACTCCACTGCTTTACTCTCATTAGTAGTTGCTCCTAAAAGTTGCTCATCAACTTTTCACATGCCCACTTCCTGTCGTCAACGGACCCTGTCACTTGTGTGGCCGGAAGTCCACAAGTTTCAAATATGAGATTTCGTTGCTCCATTGTTGCTATAGTCGCTGGCGGTGTGCAGGCAGCATAAGCCTTTCACAGTATTGCATATATAAACTGCAGTGGTGGGCCGTGAGGACCAGCAAAGCCTTCTCTGAATCACTGATTTATATTTTAATACAGTATAAGTTTCCATTAATGTGTATTAAAAATCCCATTATAGTCCATTATCTTATATATTTCATAACTTTTCTCTGGGTTGCACTGCTTCCAGTAGTGTATATTTATTATAGAGCATTTATCCAATCATATTTCAGCCAGCGGCTGACATCATATGTTGCAAGGGTCAAAGAAATCTGCCTAGGCCTGCAAGATTTTTAGTGTTGGCATCTTCAGCTTAAGATCAATGGCAATGAAATCATTGCATTAACCAATCAGATTTCGATTTGGCGTTGCCAGTGCCACCTCGCTAGCCTACAATCATGTCAGCGTTTTTGCATTATTCGATTAAATTTGACGGCAGCAGTTTTAAACATACCAGATTAAGTTCCCGCAAACTTTCTCTAGCTTAACGGAGTCACGGAAAATTATATTATTTGTCCCAGCTATAAACAAAACTGACTGTGATGTATGACATGACTGATTTTGAAGTAAAATATCCCATTGAAATCCTTGATTTCCTTCAGCATAAAAATCTCGATGAAAGCATGTGACAGCTGTACGCGTTGACTGTTTGACGGTGATTATTCCTGTATCTACTGCTTCGGTCGAACAGACATTATCAGCCATACAACAAATTAAAACTTTTATGCCAGAAATATTACTGGACAGTTTTGACTTTCACCATTAGCCTCCACAGTGATAGAAAAAGACTTCATGTTGTACAACAGAGCGATTGAACTCTTCTTGAGGAAAGAAAGGAAGATGGATTTTGTTTACAGATAATCCACAGGCTATTTTGATAAGTTTAATGCATTTTATTTAGTAAGCAAACAATATTTGTAAAATGTAAATTATGTTAATATATCTTTTTAATAGTAAACCTTTAAAAAAAATTTGCATTATCTTTGAATAATAGACTGTCAACAAAGTAATTTGTTATACTTTTGATACTTCAAAGCACTTTGTAAGCTTGTTTAAGAATCATTTATGTGATTTCTTTAGCAAAAAAAAAGAGCTTGACTTAATTTCAAATACCTTTCAAATAAGTTTCTGTATAATATTTGCTGAGTCTCATTTTGCAGTCTTGTTTAATAAAGTAAAATTTGAATGTTATTCCTTGAGGTGTAAAATACAGTCATTTCTATTTAACTTTGCAATTAAACTGTTAATGTGTTTTTATTACCGTGATGTCGTCATGATGGTATTGCTAGATGTATTCATTCAGATAGGCAGCCCAGTCTCACGAAATTTCGTTATATAGTCACGCATTTTTTTTATTCTTTTTTCGTGATATTATCACAAATTTTCGCGTTTTTTCCGTGATCGTATAACAAATTCCTGTTTTCGTGTGATTTTCACGTATTGGTTACTCAACTGTTTTGTCCTATTTTCTTACTATTGTCGCTTCGGTTTAGGGTTAGATTTACCTAAAATTACATTCCTACCCAAACCCAACTCTAACCCCAATGCCAGGCGACATATAAAAAAAATAAATCAGAAAAAATAGTATAAACCAATGTATAAAGTGACATTCTAATGCAGTGGTTCTCAAACTGGGGTCCATGGCCTCAAGGGGGCAGCGAGATGGTGCCAGGGGGGCCCCAGTTTTATGACATTTTATAAAATACATTCATTTATCATGAATTCTGTGTAATTAAACCTATAAAAATAAGGCTACTAACCAACAGCACTACTTTGTATGACTTAATATGTTTTGTTTAATTAAAATGTTACATTTTAGAACAGTTTTTGTCATCAATTTTCTTTGGGGGCGCCGCGAAGGAATACACAAGGGGGGCCGCACGTGGAAAAAGTTTGAGAACCACTGTTCTAATGCAAGCACCAAATCAAACCCTAAACCGAAGCGACAATGGTTCAAATAGGAAAAAGCAGTTGAGTAACCAATACGTGATAATCACATGAAAACACGAATTCGTTATACGATCACAAAAAAAACGTGGAAATTCGTGATAATATCACGAAAAAAGAATAAAAAAAATACGTGACTACATCACGAAACTTTGTGAGACTGGGTAGAGATAGGACACCACTGAACACCTATGTATGAAATGCACAGATCGCCACTGATAAACTTGCATAGATACAATCTAAAAAACTGATTATGGTTGACAATCATCATCTGCATCATACAGTGCTTTCAAGCACAAAACAAGAGTCCATGTTATAAAAGAGCACTTCGCAAAGCGAGAGGCCACAGCACATATGCAAACATGCAGCACTAACATATGGCCATGTGGCGCTTTAGAAGAGAATTACATGGGTGAGAACACAAGCAATCACAGTCGCAAAAGCCGAGACTCTTCAGAAATAATATAAGCATAAAAGGTTTGGAGAAAAACATTAGTTTTATCTGAGCCCAATGAGATGGATCCATCGAAATGTGAAGATTTTATTTTCCATTTACTCCCGCACAAAGGATGACCCGAAAATTTATGAGAAACATTTCAGCGTGCCGTGACAACTAACATGAGCCTCTAGAGGAGAAGACGCATTAAGATGAGCGTCAGTGCAGGAAATTGAGAAGAAGGAATGCTTATGTATCAGCACACCACACTTCTTTATCAACAATAATATGAAGCCCGACAGGAAGATGGACACACACAAACACAGATAGAAAAGTGAGCTGCTGATACATTCTGAGATACTCAAAATAAAGAAATCGAAGTCTTGCATAACTTACATACACACAGAGAGATTTATGCAAGATTGTATTCACATTCCTAACACACAGCTTGATGCCACCATAAGAGATGAGCTATTATAATGTTATAACACAGTAATAACACTTGCCCTGTGAAGAGGTTAGGATTCAGTTCAATATACAGTCATCTATAACAAATGGTCATCTCAAAGATTCATGACAAACAGCAGTGACTGAAGGAAATAAACAGCAGAATTAGACATCACAGACAGATGGTGCGTCTATTCTGCTCGAGAGAAAGATGTCACATTGTGAGATTTCCCACCCGCTGGCTCACTGTACCAGACACCTCTCCACATTCATCTCACTAACTCTGGGCTCCAACCAACTGCTTTGTTTCGATCGAGGTGGTAACAGCACATATTGATCCTCGATTTATGCACTGCCATTATCAGAGCAATAGCTTAGCACTTCATCACATGACACCATGTCTGAACCGAAAGATCTGTCTGAGTTTGCTTCACCAACCCTTGTGCTTTCAAAGTTTTCTTATAGGGGCTTAAAACTAAAGTCTACTTAAAGGTTAATGTGAATTCACAGCCGTGCATTTAAGGACTTGGGTACTGAATGAATGACATTATCTTTTGTTATTAGCCTCTTGTGCCCAAATGTTTGGCCTGCATGTTAAACAGGTTTTAATAGTGGCCTCAGATGTTTAAACCTATGATTGTTTTTAATCTTTTATTTGAACTATGGGAATTGTGGTAACACTTTACGGTAAAGGTACATCAATTATCATGAATTCATGCATGGACTAAACATTACTTGCGCATTAATAACTCATGAATTATCAAGAGGAAACACGAGTTCATCCATTTATGACTTCACAGAAGAACAACTAATTAATTAAGACATTAACTAAGATGGTTACATCATAACGAATAATGATTTATTACTAATGATCATGATCTTTTTCATTTAAGTATTCAAGTCATCCAATCATTTACTAAGAGTGTGTTATTTAAAATCCTGTCGTGACATTTTATTTATTTATTTCAAACATGTTTTTATTTTCTACAGGGTTTAGCTACTCTATCTCTCACACATTTTTTAACCCCTTCAGACCCTGCATCCACTGGAATGGACATCATGGGTCCTATTTTAAAGATCTAAGCGCACTGTCTAAAGCGCATGGCACACGGTCTAAATGGGCATGTCCGATGCCCCTTTTGCTAATTTAACGACGGGAAAAATTGTTTGTGCGCTGAGCGCACGGTCGAAAAGGGTTGTACATATTTTCCTAATGAGTAATTGGTGTGTTTTGGGCGTAAAGTGCAATAAAACAATGAGAGTCTTATCTCTCATCCCCTTTAAAAGCCAGATGCGCTGGCGCTGTGCGTAATCCCTATTTAGATGATCGACCTTGTAAACTGAAAAACTAAGTGGAGGAAGAAGACCACCAGTTTAAGAATAATGTTATAAATGTGTTGTTTTCATTTTTATTGATTTTTTTTTTTTTATTAAAACCTTTAAAAGCCTTTTTCTTTCAGTCATAGAAGTACAAATAGCAGGCTTTGAATTGCTGTAAATGTATTGATATCCTACATAATCATTGTAATTTCATAAAATAATTTGTAAATATGCAAGAAAAGGTTTGTACTCTAAAAATACAAACAAGAGATAAAGAATTTACAAACGTGCGGAGAGCCGAAGCGTTTCGGCACTAGAACAGCGCCATAAGGGATTTTTTACAAAGCATTACTTAAAATGTTTCTCATCTCATCATATCCACAGGTACAGAGTCATCATATACAATAAATCCGTAAGATAGCATTTAAAAACATTTAAAAATAGATGCATTTATTTAAAGCAAAGCATTTATTTATTTACCAGGCTGCAGCCGAAAGTATCCTCGGGACGTCCGCGTATGCGCGCCGTCCGCATGACGTCATTGTCGTCATCAGGAGGGTGCGCGGACGGCCGCGCGGACCGTCCGCGTGCAGCCCAAAATTTGAGACCGCGCGGACGGTGCGCGTACAGTCCGCGTACAACAGCGCATGCGCGTGAAAATATTTAGACAGGACACTCCACTATAAACAATTATACAAAGGAAATAGACAGCATTTGCGCACACACTATCGTTTTTCTTCTTTAACTTTTACTTCTTCCAAGAACAGAAAGCTGTGGAGCATGTTTGTTTGATTCCTGTTCTTTGTTGTCTTCTTGTTTGTTCTAAACTGTGTTTGCAATGGTGGATCAGTTACTTTTCTTCACCTATCCTAATGTTATAATGTAATGTTATAATGTACTGTAAATGTCTCCAAATCAGTGCTGCCCTGACAGCCTGTTAGACTAATAATTTGAATAAGAAATCATTTGTATTGCGTATAGTGTCGAACGCGGCCATCCGCGTGTAGCCACAGGGAGTATACTCGAAAAGCTGCGCGGACGCGTGCGCGCACGAGCCGGACGCGGACGCGGAAAAAAAGTATACCCGGCCCTTGCAGGTGAACCAGCTCTTTACGTCTTGTAACGTCTCATAATTAGTCCTCATTTATGTCCAAGAGACTCAATAATAATAATCTTCATTCAATCCTTTAATCTTTCATATTTAAAGCGTTTTTGTGCCGCTGCGCATTCATGTATGTGATAAGCAAACCCACGTTGTCGTCCCGTTTATAGGCGCATATTACTGATGCGCTCTTTAAATAACAAAAAACATATTGCGCATATTTAGTTGCCTCAAAATAGCAACGCGCAAACAATGCGCATGAACACACCTCGTTTTCAGACCAGAACGCCCATGGGCGCAAAAGGGGGCGCAGATGCATTTGCTATTTAAACAACGTGGCGCTAAACGTGAAAATGATAATTGCGCAGGGTGGAAACTACCAAAAGACACTTTACACCTATATGTTTTATGGTTAAAAAAAGAATCAGATCTGAAGGGGCTAAAGAGAAAAGTCGCACACAGAGAGAGAAGTGTCGGGTGCACTTTTATACAATCAATATTCACTACAAAAGATGACAATAGAGACTGATAGATACATGATCATTCAAACAGAACTAAGTTTAATCATCACCCTCATCCTGTTATATTGTATCCTTTCTGTATCAATTTCTAGCTTGTCTTTCACTAAGGAATTGTATTATGTGTACCGAGAAGCAAACATCAATGCCTTTCGCAGATCTGTAATAGCACATGCATGCTTCGCTAAACTTACAGAATAGATATTATTGCATAGGCCTTTTCTTGATGCCGCTCACAATACATCGCCAGCAGCATGCAATACGATGCTCCAGGAGAGAGCTAATGTAATGATCAACCTGATCCATTGCAGGTCTATTTTGTCATTGTGCTGCCACGGACATAGCTTCTAATTTCTATGATTACTCTTATCAAAGTTCCTCAAGGACAAGGGGGATAATGCCCACCCAGCTTTCATTCGAGTGAATAATGTTTAAACCATTATACTGTATGCATGCAACTGCAGTATGCAATTTGAGTTTATGTGGGAATGCATGGGCCTTTGTCGAACAAGCTGTGTGAAGATATAATTTCTAAAAAAAAAAAAAAAAAAAAAAACCGACAGAGGTTACTGCTTCCTACTGCTAAGCACTGCTCCCATTAAACTCTGCAGATATACTGTGCAACACTAAAATGCAGAAGAAATTACTGTTTTACTTGCCAAGAGCACTTGGCAGACCCATGATCGCAATATACAGCGAATACGCCTAACAAGACCATTTGAATATCACTTTTACATCACTTTAAAAATGATTTGTGAGCTTTAATGAAAACCTCTCAACTCTAGATATATTTACTCAGCAACAGCCTAATTCAATCTGGATGAGTTTGATTAACTTTGGATAAGTTTGATGAATATATATATATATAAAATCTCTTATATGGTGGCTCAACTTGTGCTTTAACTTAGCAACAGATCCATGTTCTTACCTTCTGACGTATCTCTTCCTCCATCTTCACTGGTGAACCAAGTTCAGCAACTTGTTTAACCCCTTCACTGGCATAACCACCGTACTCCCACAATACATAGTTCTTTGAATGGGATGCGCCAATAAGAGCTGACCAGTGATTGGCCCTTCCTGTAAAGGGGAGAAAATGTTAAAGTGCTGAGAATGCAATGCAAATTACTTTTTGTTATTAAACAATATTAACGATACTATTTAGTCTCTGAAATGTAAGGGATAATTGTTACTATTTCTGAATAAACACAGACTAAGGCATCTGTTTCAGTCTGATATTACATTGCACTACAGGCAATGAAAGAATAAACATGCTTTCTGCTCATCTTTGTCATTCAGAAATTGCGGGGAGACACATTTATTCATTACAGCAGGAACAGTTATCGTTTTGATGAAATGGGGTTGTCCCGCAGGGTCAGGCTAAAAACATTGAAATAGCTCTACCGAGGGCTTTTCTTAAGTATGTGTCCTTATTTTGTCCCCTAAGCCTAGTCCTTCAATGACAAGTTATTTCTGCATTGAAGATAGAAATTCTACTGTATTATGGTGATATATTATACAAAAGCTTTGTCTCTCTCTGAGCAACTGAAAAGGTGAGCTCAAATGACACTTCAACTGTATATGTGGAAAAGTTATGAAATAATTTCATATTTCTCTTTCAACTTTATATCGTCCTGCTCCAACAATAAAGTCACCTTGTGGGAAAATCTCTACCCTGTGGTATTATTAGGTTCCAGATCTGCCCAGTCTGGGCCTTTAAAGCCCCCAATCTAATTTCTCCTCACCAATTTAAGCTATTCCAAAGGCATGACAGAGTGTTCACACTGACTCTGTAGGAAACTGCTTACCACATCCGCTCTCTGCAGTTAATCCTCTCAAAGCATCAGACCTGTATCGAATCTTACTGATGCGCTATGATGTTCCAATGCTTATTTTAATATTTCCTGCCCATCACAGCACCTTCCACTTTCTATTAGCATCAAAAATATGTATATGTTTTTGGGGATTTGCAAACCCCCTTAATCCGTTTTTTAAACCAAACTCAAAGATAACGTGTCATTTGGTTTTTTTTATCGTAGTTAAATGTGCAGAGATAACTGTAAGGCATTTGTAGGTTGTCACTGTGACTCTGCACTAATAAAACATTGCACTGTTTTTCCAGTACATCCACACATCAACACAGATGAATGAACATTTAAACTAAGTTTATTTAACTAAGTTCCGGAGTAGCATGGTCAACCAATTAGCCCAAAGAGGTGCCTATAAATAGCGTCCTGCCCCTTTTTACAGAACAGCTTGGAGCCCTCCCCTAGGACAGCACGGCAAAAATGCTTTATCTTATTTCCTATCATGTGTTCACTACTCACTGGGATGGGTTAAATGCCGAGGGCACATTTCGAGTATGCATTGCATACTTGACAAGCTTGCCACTTACACTATCAATTACATGTTAATGCGAACTCGTGAAACAGCATTTAAACATGACATAATAGGTTATAGTCTCAAAGAATCTCACCAGATAGCAATAACCATGTTTTTTAAGGTGCTACACACTGGTTAATGTTCTTTAACCTTTATGTTATTGTCTTTAAATGTGCATTGTGTAACTTTTAGAAGGATCTCTTGAGATAAATGCAATATACATAACTTTTACGGTTAGTTCCAGTCCTTGATTCTGATTGGTCAATAGGTGTGCTTTATTCATGATAAAACACTGCTATGACCGCTTCACCCAACAGTTCTGTTTATCACTGCGCCCTTGGCAACACCCTTAGCAACCACGTATCAGTTTGTTGTTTTTATTTGAGCTTTCGTGCATATTACACATTGGAACACTTTTTTTTCATGGTCAGGGACTATTTTTTCTAGCGGAAGGAATGCTTTTTTATTAATTTAACTTCATGAAAGTTGCACTTATATTTTTTTTACTTTAATATTGTGTGGTAACCGTTTTCTAAAAGCAACAAGGTACTTCAGGCAAGTGCTGTATCGTGAATAAGTAACGGCTGAAGGGCGTTGTTAGGCACAATGCGAAGCAGAGATACAGCACAGCCTCTCGTACCTTATTGCTTACATATTATCAGTGGTGTTTTCAAAGACATGACAAAATTTACTGTATTGTTTTTATTATATGGAAGTCACCGCCATGTTTTAACAGTAGCCATAAAGGACAAACTGCTCTATAGAGTGCAATTCATCCATATGTTGTCTCAGACAACGACATGTTTGTCCTGTAGCGGCTACTATATGTGTTTTTGAAATTGAGGGGTGAGCTGTTGGTTGCAATTCGCAATCTCACAATTAGATGCCCCTAAAATTTACACACACCAACAAGTTTTATCGGACAATGGTGGAGGTTGAGAGCAGCGTTACCATGGCATCTGGAACATGTACTTTACCCTTATGGGTTGTTGAGGCCATTTATGGCCATTTTTGTTTTTCTATGTCTTAATTTGGCCAAAACTTTCTCTGTGTTTCAGCAAATGGAATGATTTTTGGTGACAAATGTTATATTGACACATATTTTGAGAAAATGCTTTGAATTTTTTTAAAAACTCAATGATATACTGTGGGCAAATTTACTACACTTTCGGGTTGTTCGAGTATAAAAAAAGCCACTAAATTATTGGCTGTAAAAATGTAACAAATTTATCAACCAAGAAATCAAGCTCAGTTTTCTGCACAGGCCTACTAAAGGGTTAATGGTCCCACATGGTGATCAACAGTAAAAATGCCAACAATCAAGAATGCATGATAATAAGGTGTCATTGCTTTGCAATCAAAAAATGTTGTTATAATGGAAGTCAATGGGGCTAAAAAAGCCACAAACAACTAATTAGGGAGAAAAAAATAAAAACTGATGCTGCACAAAAACTAAAAATGCATCAAAGCCAATGTTTTTACCAATCTTTGGCATGCCCAAGACTGTGAAAAAGGTTAAAAAAATCCAGTCCACAATCACTTTTTAAATTGAAAATCTGTCAATTTGTGTGTTTTTTCCCCAAAAAAGTGACACCACTTATGAACTGGCAATTAAAGAGTTAAAATCATGGAAATTTTGTAAGCATTTGGTAGTTTTCATCAGTACTGAGGTTGATTAACAGATTTATGAAAAAAAATGTATCTGATAAATTTTTACAGCCGTTTAATTAGTGGCTGTTTTTGTACACGTACAACCCAAAAGGTTAGTAAATTTGAACAACCCACAAGGGTTAAAGCAACACTAAAGACTTATTGCTCTTTGCTTCCACTACAGGTTAGAAGCGTAATTGTTCATTACCACTGTCATAAATACTGCAGCATAGCTGGCTCTGATTGGATTGAAGGTCTGCCGTAAAGCAAGTTTTTGTAGTTTTCACTCGAACTACAGGACCACTACCCGACGGTTGGAAACTTCTTTAGTGCGGTTTTGGCCGATAGAGGGCTGCAAAGCGAATGTGAAAGTGCCATTCACCCTGTTTTGAGTGGATGAACCACTGAAACTTTTTTGGAAACGTTATTTTAAGGTAAAAAAAACTATTTGGTGTTGCTTTAACTAAAAAAAAACACCAACTTCTCCGTCTGACCTTGATCAGACTAAGTAACATTATATATAATACGGGTAAAGGTTTTTGGTTAATAATTATGCCCCTCTAATGATTTAGTATAATTTTTTAACTATACTCATTGTCAGTAGCATTATAACTTATGTGTAATATGTAGAGTGTATCATATCTACTGTTAACTGTTTATAATAATTATTCAGGATAATTTACAGACCCACTCTTGGGTAATGCTTGGGTAGCATTTAAAAGGTTAAAATTATTGTATGTATTTAAAGATTGTTAAGGCTGAAAATAAGGCCACATCCACACAATGCCAGTGCTTCCCCATCTGAGTCATCCCAAGAAATTTGTCCTGTGTGAACAAAAGGAAGAAACGATGCTTTAAGGGGTGTGTCCTATTGAGGATGCGTGTGTCATCGCAACAAGTTACGGTTCAGCTCTCTGACACGAGGGGGTTTAAATACACATTCAGGATGAGCAAACTGTAATAAGCAGAGATCAGGAAGCTCCTCACTATCTGGGCTAAAATTGAGATCCATCGTCAGCTTCATAAAACAGCGTGCGTCATGGTGAAGTTCATGATCTGATCAGAAAATAAATCCAAGTGCGTGTTTTTTTTTTCAGAGAGAATTAGCGGATGATAAGCAAACTTACACATTTTCCATGTATTTTCCATAACCTGTCTGAGAAAAGGGCTAAAATATAAGAATTGGCTGTAAACACGAACACACAATAGTGTCGGTTTTAGATTTATCCACTCTGGGACATGGTTTCAAAAAATAGTGGATTCAGGCTCCAAAAATCCTGGATGAAACGCAGATTCAATACAAATTTTTTTAGGTAAACGGCTAAATGCTTCTCCTTGTGGACAGGTGCTTAATAAACTAAATTCACTTGAACATGTTGTTAGTTACATATTAAATAGTTAGACTGCACGTTGCCACAATGTGAGTTTGTCCATCAAGCTTTGTTTCAGTTACATAACATATTTTGGTTAGCTGGGTAAGCTATCTCTGTTCTGATGATTATTGGAGCTGATAAATGAACTTACAAAATATTTCAGCCTAGATTTCTCTTACACAAGTATGAAAGTTTATGTAAAATATGACTGGCTTTAATGTCTATGGAGGTTGCAAGGACACATTTTAATGCTTGCTTATATGGTTATAATTAATAAGCTTGCGCGTAAAGAAACATAAACACAAATACATTTAATTAAAATGCAGATACACTATAGATAGTTGGAAGGCAGTGTAGTACATATACCATATCCACAGCAATGTGTGTTTTGTAAACAAGTTATTATCATCATAAATCCTCTGTTTGTCAGTGAGAGCGTGTCGGTTTTGCGGCATGCCTTTAACTGTTTCCTAAGCTCATAAATTAGGGCTGCACACTTTCTTTATCAGGGTTCATCTAACTTCCAGAGTACATTCTAATCAGAGTATTGATCTAAGGTGCAGACTCTCAAGTGCACAGAGCCTTTAATCCCCAGGCTTAATTTACTCCCAATGAGACACTTTCAAGGTTATCCACACCAACCTCACCAAAAGACAAGAGCAGATATAAACACTGCCCAAACATATACTGCATATTTCACATCCAGATGTATGTTTGTTAAAATATAAAGTTTTACACTGAGTGTGATTATATGAACAATTTTACTCTGACTGTGCTTAATACAATGATTACGTGTAAAGTCATAACATAAAACCGTTTTCTTTTACTAGGAGAAAGGTCATCATTAAGCTAAATGTAAACACCCTTACCTGCTTTCTCACAGTTTTGTTCATGTGCATGTCTCTGCATGTAAAAGATAAATGTCAGTCATTCTAACATCGCCACTGGTTACTTTTTCGTTATAACGTCGCCACTGGTCAGTGAGTTATTATAGTTTTGCCACTAGTCAGTCAGTTCACGAGTTCGCATTAACATGTAATCGATAGGGAATGAGAGGGCTCCAAGCTCGGAATTTTAGCCTGAACCCAGGCTAAGTATTCCCATCTCTTTAACTGTGATAAATGAAACTAGATGAGAGTGAGGTGATGGGGTGGAGGAGGGATGCTGCAAAAAATCTGTCACGGGACAGAGGTGAGGGACTGCTATTTATAGGCACCTCTTCGCACTGATTGGTTGAATCACATGACCATGCTCCTCCTGAACTTAGTTAAATAGACTTCATTTATTATAGTTTTGCCACTGGTCAGTCAGTCATATAGTGTTGCCACTTTTCAATTGGTCATTACAGTGTTGCCACTGGATAATCAGGGATAATAACCTTGCCACTGGTCAATCAGTCATTACAACGTTGCCACTTGTCAATTGGTCATTGTAGTGTTGCCACTGTATAATCAGGCGTAATAACCTTGCCATTGGTCAATCAGTCATTATAGTGTTGCCACTGGATAATCAGTTGTAATAATGTTGCCACTGGTCAATCAGTCAGTCGTAATAACTTTGCCACTGGTCAGTCAGTCGTTATAACGTTGCCACTGGTCAGTCAGTTGTTATAATGTCGCCACTAGTCAGTCAGTTGTTAAAATGTTGCCACTGGTTAATCATTCAGAATAACATCACCACTGGTCAATCAGTCATTATAACATTGCCACTGGTCAGTCAGTCAGTCGTAATAACATCGCCACTGGTCAGTCAGTTGATATAACGTTGCCACTGGTCAGTCAGTTGTTATAATGTTGCCACTGGTCAGTCAGTCAGTCGTAATAACATCGCCACTGGTCAGTCAGTTGTTATAATGTTGCCACTGGTCAGTCATTCATAATAACATCGCCACTGGTCAGTCAGTTGTTATAACATTTGCCACTGGTCAGTCAGTCATTATAACGTTGCCACTGGTCAGTCAGTCAGTCATAATAACATCGCCACTGGTCAGTCAGTTGTTAGAATGTTGCCACTGGTCAGTCATTCATAATAACATCGCCACTGGTCAGTCAGTTGTTATAACATTTGCCACTGGTCAGTCAGTCATAATAACATCGCCACTGGTCAGTCAGTTGTTATAACATTGCCACTGGTCAGTCAGTTGTTATAACGTTGCCACTGGTCAGTCAGTTGTTATAATGTTGCCACTGGTCAGTCATTCATAATAACGTCGCCACTGGTCAGTCAGTTGTTATAACATTTGCCACTGGTCTGTCAGTCATTATAACATTGCCACTGGTCAGTCAGTCAGTCGTAATAATGTTGCCACTGGTCAGTCAGTTGTTATAACATTGCCACTGGTCAGTCAGTTGTTATAACGTTGCCACTGGTCAGTCAGTTGTTATAATGTTGCCACTGGTCAGTCATTCATAATAATGTCGCCACTGTTCAGTCATTAGTAATAACATCACCACTGGTCAATCAGTTGTTATAACATTGCCACTGGTCGCTCAGTCAGTCTTTATAATGTGCCACTGATCAGTTAGTCATTATAAGTTTGTCACTGGTCAATCAGTCATTATAATGTTGCCACTGGTCAGTGAGTTGTTATAATGTCGCCACTGTTCAGTCAGTTGTAATAACATTGCCACTGGTGGTCAGTCACTGGTCAGTCAGTCGTTATAATGTTGACACTGATCAGTCAGTCATTATAACTTTGCCACTGGTCAATCAGTCATTATAATGTTGCCACTGGTCAGTGAGTTGTTATAATTTCGCCACTGTTCAGTCTGTTGTAATAATATTGTCACTAAGTCTAAGTCAGTCATTATAATGTCGCCACTGGTCAGTCACTGGTCAGTCAGTCGTTATAATGTTGCCATTGGTCGATCAGTCATTATAATATCCCCACTGGTTGCTCAGTCATTATAATGTCGCCACTAGTTGCTCAGTCATTATAATGTCGGCACTGATTGGTCAGTCAGTAATTATAACGTTGCCACTGGTAAATCAGTCAGTTCAATCAAGCATTCCATGGTGCTTAATTGATGTAAATCACTAAATATAACTAAATTAACACTTTGCCTCAACAAACCACGATTTGATATATTACAGTTTATGTGCTGAGTTATGCAAATATCTAACCTGAAATATAAAGAAGGGCACTACATTTTTTTATACAGGCTTCCCGAACACTACTACTGCCCTGTCTATTATTGCACAATAAACAGGCTTTTCTCCCGCTTGAGATGACACATCCTAAATGTGTCAAACGTTTTACACAAATGTTTTGAAAGCATCACAGAGCCACAGTGTTGACTTCAAATGGCTGCAGATTAAACTGGGATAAGAGAAACCAAGGTGTCTTACTTGGGTATTCTTTGGGGTGCAGTTTTTCTGACCAGTTCCCGTAGAAGGTGACTCTGTATTTGGCAGTTCCACAGGCACAGCAGTCCAGCAGAGGTTTATCTGTACTTTCTCCATAGAGCGGCTCTGGAAGTCAAAGTATGACTAAATTATATGCAACACAATCTACACACACATACTGTACACTGCAACAAGTCAATTTAAGATTAAATTAAAATTCAAACTGTTGCTGTAAAGACCAAAAGTAGTTTACATACCTGAGTTTGAACACTGGCCAATAAATTACAATTTAAACAAACAAAAAACCTTGGTCAACTATATTAAGTAACAACTGTGCTAGCATGCTAGCCAACCAACCAACCATCTTTACACTATTGGTACTATTGGCTACTGTTGGTATTGCTAGTTCACCAGGGAACCACTTCCAAGAACCATCGTACTGTACATCAAGGTGGCTTTTGAAGCGACCAAGGTTAGGAACAGAGATAATAAGCAAAAGACAAAAAGAGATTGAAGAAGAGCTTGCAATGTGCAAGAACATGTAGTTGGAAGTATTAAAAACTCACCTTTCTCACACATCCGCTTGGTGAGGAAACCTTCATCCTGAAATGAGATGATCTTTCTCTGAACAATACTCGCCCTGCAAGGAGAAGAGAAGGATGCAGTGAAATGGGCTATTGTCAGAAATCAGCTCTTTGAACAGGCAGCAATCATGAACCCCTGTAGAGTGATTATAATCTCAGAAAAGAGGCATGTGCCAGATGAATGGCTGCACATCATTAAAGCGAACTGCGCTACTGGATTTCACAGGAACCAGATGTGAGACATATATTTATGTTCTGCTTTAACTGAGGATATGCATCATAAAACACACACAGAAAAAAATCTATATTCTAGTTATATTTCTAAATAAATTATTTTATTCACTACCTAACTGGATTATTTTTATCTTAACCTCCTAAGACCCGCGCTTTGGTTTGGCTTGCATTTTAGGTTGTTTTCACATATATTGGTGCGCACCGTGGTGCGGCCTCGGATCGCACCAAAATACATTGTATCATTTTTCAGTTAGTGCGGTCCGTGTTCACATATATATATTTTTTACTTTACTCGAAATGCCGCACCGTACACCATGTGACAACGGTCAGCGCTGTCATTGGTCTCTGACAGCTCTTACCATCTCATGACCACCCCCACGTTTCCACGACAACCAGCTTGACAGAGAGAGCGCAGCTATCAAGATGTGGAGATAAACGATGCACGTCTTTGTGAAGTTTCTTTGCTTTAACGCGAAATTGCGTAGCTGTTCTATTAAAGCCTTTCTCATGGAGCCGTTTGCTAAAAGCCCGTAATGTCACTATTTGTGTGTGGAGGACAGCTATGCATTTATAAAATCATCAGCTCAAACGTAAAGGAGACAGCGAATCTCTATGCAACGGACCAGGATTGGCTTGTTTGTTGTTAACCCACAATATAACACCCGGCTCACGTCACAACGAAAGCCCAGTTGCTCAAACATGTGGAGAACTTCCTGTATTTGGTTCGGCCCGAGGTCCAGCAGTGTTCACACCACAGGTGGGTCACCCCAGAGTTCGGCAACAGCCGCTCCGAGACCACCTGTTTAGAGCGGTCTCGGAGCGGTCGTTTAGTGCGCACCCGAGTGCGACTGTTGTGTTCACACTGACCCAAACGCACCGTACTCGGAGCGACACGTCATTTGGGCCGACCTAAACAGTGTATATGTGAAAACACCCTTAGATTTCTTCCAGCAATTTGAGGTTAAGAAGAACCAACCAAATATTTTCTAAGAACATGAAGCAGTGTAATTGTCCACGTTTGTGTATAATAGTTTTCAGTTATACAGAATTAAGTAGTATGGTGCAAACAACAACAAATGTGATGTCCACATAGGTGGACACACCAGGGACATCATTTATAAAGTGTACGCACAAAACGGGTCTGGAAAGGTTGTTATCTATAAAAAAACAAACCTGACTGGAGAATGGGCTTGAAGGGTGGGATCTGAGGATGATTCATGTACGCACATTTGCAGGGGATCTGTGATTTATAAAGGGGACATTGCTTTGTTTTATAAGTCTTAATATTTTTTAGCTTATGCCATTTTTGGCTTTTGTGCGTACGTAGACTTTAAAGGGGCCATGGCACAAGACTTTTTTAAGATGTCAAATAAATATTTGGTGTCCCCAGAGCACATATGTGAAGTTTTAGCTCAAAATACCATATAGATAATTTATTATAACATGTTAAAATTGACACTTTGTTGGTGTGTGCAAAAATGTGCCATTTTGTTGCAATTGAGACTCAATTGTGCTGTCAATAATTTTTTCTTTTTCTCTACACTAAATGGCAGTGCTGTGGTTGGATAGTGCAGATTAAGGGGGCAGTATTATTCTAATAAGAGCTCCTTATGACATCATAAAGAGTGCCAAATTTCAACGACCTATTTTTGTATGTGCTTGTAGAGAATGGTTTACTAAGACTAAGTTACTGGGTTGATCTTTTTCACATTTCGTAGGTTGAAAGAAGCACTGGGGACCCAATTATAGCACTTAAACATGGAAAAAGTCTCATTTTCATGCCATGGCCCCTTTAAATAAGGATCCAACGCACGTTTTATAAATGAGACCCCACGTCTTAGGAGGTTAACATTGATTAATCCATCCTACTGACCTGTATGGGTCTTACAATGGGTCAATTGCTGACGAACAGTGAATGTTGTGTTTAGAACTCTGGACCAAACTCAATACAACAATCATTGGTGGACAACCAGCAATACCAGCTGAGTTTTGCTGGGAAACATAAAACCAGCACAAACCCAAAATCACGCCGGTCAAATCAATTTTTAACAGTCTGTTGCTTTGGATTGAAATAGACACTGAAGAAAAAGTCGGTTCACAGAAACCATAAGCGAGAGAGACTTTGGTCAAGCAGTTGTAATTAAAAACGGATAAGTGACCGCAAACATAGCTTAAGGAGTTGGTGCAGCCTGTTTACACAGTGCCATCTGAAATACTTGTGGCAACCATGGAGGTCTTTAAACAGCCTGGAAAAATCTTAGAGTACACAAAAAACCCTTCATCCTTATACAGAGAGGAACACAGAGCTCTCATCTAAAGAACAGGCTTGGCATTATGGTATTAAAAGGGCTGGAGCCAGTCCATGTGGTTCACATCCAAATGACAAGGAATATTTATAAACCAGCCATTTTTAGTCAACCACACTTGAAGGGTTATTATACTGAGAGAAATCAAAAATGCTGACTGATATATAAAACCAAGAAAAGAAAGACTAACTCATATCTAAACTTCAACAGCTATACAATATTGATTATGATGTTAAACTGCTGTTGTCTGTATTATTGTCTGTTGGCAAATGCATAAATAATCAGATTACTTGGTTTGGTTTGAAGTGGTGGATTTGGTTGTTAAAAAATATTTTTTTGTTCACATTCATGCACCGATTCTTTAGTTCAGTCCCTTAAGTTTCTCCCTCTAGATTGATTTTAAGAGGTTATCACTGAGTTTGTTTAGATATTTAAAGTGCCTGTGTAATTGAAAAGACAAGAGAGAAGATTGAAAATGGTCCAATTATACAATGTGTCAAATATTGTGTTTTTAAAGAAAATAGATTATGAAAAGAGAAATAAAAAAGAAAGAGACCCCTAAGTGGTATTCTTTGATTATTTTTCCCATCATTTTGAGATAAATGATGTGTGTACACACACACACACACACACACACATACGCACGCACCCACACTTCTTTCATAACTTTTCATTTACAGTTGTGTAAAGTTAAACTAGTCGCCATGCAAACATAAACAGCCAAATTAATTTCAAGTACAATCTGCTTGTCAGTCATTCGGTGAGTAAACAGACTTATTATTTCTAGGTGCGAATTAACTCAAAACTTCACATGATTTCAACTGCACCATCTGGCAGCATTTAATTTTTTTCCACCAGCTGCTTAACCCTACAGATTGTGGGATATCACAGGAAATGACTTACAGTACGTCCCATCTCAGAATTTTAAGAAGGCAGCATTTTGAACACTTTTGAGAGATGTTCAGATGAAACCTTACATCACTGACTCAAACACGATTCACCATCAGAACCATTGAGGGATCTTGATGTGTCAAAACCAATGAAACCAAGACACACAAAAACCCTAATACGCAGACCCTCACCCCCACCCTATTCATGTAAAGGTACTGACGATGCCCCTCTAATTGTCCATGCTCTAATTCAATCTCACCCCAATTTCACATATCTGAAGGAGAGCGGCTTTGACAGAAAGCCTCCTTACTTTCCAGGGCTGGCCAGGCAATCAGCTGCGGTAATGGTTATTTAACATCCAATTTAAATTCTATCAATGAGATGTTATTAAGGGCAGACTCACTTTCCTGCTTTTACACAGTTGATGCTAATCACATCTGTGTGTGTGTGTGTGTGTGTGTGTGTGCGTGCGTGCGTGCGTGTGTGTGTGTGCGTGCGTGTGTGCGTGTGTGATCTTCTCAGGCCAGTGCTCAAGGCTAAAATACATATTCAAGAGCCCACATCTACCCAGAGTACAACCCTCCATAAGGTCAGTGTTGTATTGTCACCAGACATTATGCAAGTTAGACAGTGAACTTTGAAACCTCAAAACTTGTAGCATAATTGCACTGTAATTACTTTGCTGTTGAACTGGATGTTAGTTGTGTACTTTTATATTGGTTGTGTACATCACACAGCATGGATCTTTTCTTGTAAGCACATGTACAGAGTTAAAATGGAAGTGGGCATCAGACCCTACTACACCCATCTTGAAACATTTGTGGCTACCATTGGCTACCCCTTTTGCATAGGCGGAAATCCCGGGGGTTTTATAACCTTCTTAGTTATAAAAAAGCTTTTTGTTTTATAAACTTTTTGTTATTGCACTTTAATTGTTAAGATGTTCCTACAATAAAAAACAACTAGTTTGAGATTTATATTCCCTTGTGCTTTTTGAACAATACTAGAAACCTCTCCCCGCTGTAAAAAAGTAACTTTTACTCTGAGTAAAATTAAAATGACTTACTTTTATTTGAGTAGATTTTTAGACAAGTAACTTTACTTTTACTTAAGTATAATATTTTATTATCTTTCCAACTCTGCATTCATGTGTATTAAAATTAAATTTGCGTTCGTTCATAGAGAAAAAGAAACGTTTTCTATCTGTACACATTTCCTTGCAAGTACAATTTTGCCTGTATTACTGGTGTCCCCTTCAAAAATTGTTCTTGAAAAATGTTATGTTTAATGCCCCCCCCCCCCCAACATTTAAATGACATTTTTGCCCCTGCCCTTTTGGTGCTTTGGTGACATCCAAACAAGGACATGCATTTCAGTTTGATATGAAATTAAAACTACAATCTTTTTTGTGTGTAATTTGCCTTCATGTCCTCTGTGTTTTTATATCAGAGCAACAATATTTGAACACAAAATATAGGTTTAATTATTTTAGATATCCGTGTTATCTAAGCATGTCGGTTGTTTTGCAGCCTCGTTTGTTTCTTTTTCGGATCAGCTGAAGGTTAGGTTTAGAATAAGCAATTTGACACTTCACAGAAAGGTCCTTGCTCTTTAGAATTTGCAAGTTGTGCTAGTATTTCACTCGTTTGCTATTGCTTGGAAAACTGTTTGCAGTAAACAGTAGAAGCAGAAAGTTTTGATTTGACAGAATGTTTTTGCTGCCAGCATCCCTTCAAGACTTCACTTCGACACCCTCACAGCAGATCTCCACTCATTACCCACAATCCATATTTTATGCATGTGTCCTGTCCGCCTCAAGCACATCTCCTCCTCGCTCATGCTGGTTTGATCCTCCATGTCTAACATTTTTTTGTATTACACTTTCTGTTTCTGCTCTTCATTGTTTATTTGCTGACCAGTGAAACACACAGTCTTTATTTTTCCAGAGGTAAAAAATTGAGCTTGAGTGGAGTCTCCTGTGAGCACACCTCTATTACAGACAGCAAGACTGATGAAGTTATGAGGTGAACAACATAGTTTGAGAAGACTTTCCATTGGAAAAACAAGGGCATGGCAGGCTACAGCTATCTCTTCCTTCTGCCTAGTGCCTACATACCTGTATTCTGCCATTGGCGTCCACAAGAGATGATCTTCCCACAAAGTCTTAGACTGATTACAAAACACATTAGAGTGTATCATGTCTTTAATTTCTAAGTTGCGTTTGTAGTCATCTTTATGTGTATACAGAACTTTTTGTAAATTGCAGTTGCCTCTTGTTGATTACTGTATTTTTTCTACGATAACAACTGGCTGCATGGGCATATGGCATGTATCAATAAATTAATATATAATATAATATAATATAATATAATATAATATATATATATGGTTTAAATTTACAATAATACAATTAAGTCTATTCCATGAAAACATTTTTCTGTCCCCAGCGTTTACAGAAATAGTACACATGAAAACATTTTAGGGATAAAATATTTCATATTTTAAAATGTAACAATGTTATTTGAACAATTACACATTCTTGAGCCATCAATGTGGCATTATTTGTTTTTTTAATAATTTTCTATAAATCCAAACACCAAAGATGTGTTCATCCCCACGGTCATGTACAGAGAAAAGTGCTTTATTGAAGTCAAAAACATGTTCCCTTTCAAAATAGTTCACTTCATATTGTGTCAATAGATGACGCTATGGGGGAAACTTCTCTTTACTCCAAAGTCTATTGGTAACTATTGGTCTATTGGCAGATTCCCGCTGTGCCCACAACGAACGCCTTCCTCTCGCTGTGCTGCGTGCCCAAACCACCACCTTCTGCGGCACCACTTCCCATGCTCCCCCACCGGTCCCTCTCATGCTGAGATGGAGGAAACAGCAGAGCTGTGAACCTGCACGGTGATCTGATGATGAAATCATGCAGGCCCAGCCATTGCGGACTTTCTCCTCTTTGTGGTAAACCAATTTTAAAAGCCAAGACCAGTGCCTCCCAACATGCACCAGTGGTATCATCTCGTTTGGCGGCTCAGACGAATTGATGTCTTCTGCAACTGGAGATGAGGATTGGGCTGCTTCGGACAAAGACGCCCCAGCAGAATCCGGTGATGTCCGACACCCTTACTCAGAGCTCATCAGTGTCATCACCAATGTGGTTTCTGAACCCAGAAGACAGCCGGCTGAACAAGTAGTTTCTCTAGCCGGGAAGCTGCATGCCATTGTCAGAGACTAGCCACGTTTTTTCCGGACGTTCACCAAGGAAGGTTTTTGACATGCTCTGCACCCCACTCGTGCTCACAGCTCTGTCACCCAGGTCCTGTCAGTGGTCGCCGGCATAGATGAACATGGCTACGTGAGGCTCCCACCCCTCGAAGAGTCGGTAGCTGCTCACTTCTGCCCTTCATCAGCCAGTGCTTAGAGACCACAGCTGAAACACCCATCAAAACTGTGCCGTATTTTCTTTCCTCTTTGGCATCAAAGTCATAGCCCTGCACACAAAGGCAGTGCTGCAGGTTTACCAAGCTAAGCTCATTTGAAATATGGACGAGTCCAGCCTGGATCCTACATCTTTTTAACACCTGCACAGCGCCACGGACCAGGATCTGTGGACCACGAAGATCACCACCCAAGCTGACGGCCATGCTTTGGCTAGCCTTGTGGTCTTGGAGGTGCACTTGTGGCTCAGCCTCACAGAGATCAAGTCAGATTGTATGGCTCTCCTCGACTCACCTGTTTCTCCATCTGCGCAAATTAACTTTATGAAATGAAGTTTAAAGGCACTCTAAGCGAACTCACGCGTTTAGACCATAAAACATTTTTTTGTTATATACAGCAAACATCTCCTCACTATCTGCTAGGTGCCTGTCCCCTGAACACACTGTAAAAAAACATGCGGTCTCTGTAGACAGCCCAGGCTCCACAAACTGCAACAAAAACAAGGTGGCGCAGCCTACAACCACGAAACATAGTGTTCTAGCCAATAAACGACAAGAAGGATTTGGGGGTGGGGTTTGGGGGTAAGTTTGAGTGAGGAAGCACCTAAGGAAGAAGGAGGGGTAAGGGGGAGAGTGAGAGAGAGGGGAGAGGGAGGGGGAGAAGTGAGCTACGCTCCGTTTTGTTTGACAACACTTCGAACGTCAACAAGAAGTGACGTCACACAGATTTGCTTAGAGCACCTTTAAATGTTAGAAAAAAAGTACATTTTGCCATACCAAAAGTTGACATTTCTATAGAATGACCCAGGTACAAACATTGTCTCTGGGATGGTACCATTTAGAAAGGTCCTAATATGTACCATTTTGGCACAGATATTTACCTTTGATGTACCAATATGCACATTTTAGGTACAAAAGTGTACTTTTTTGAAAGGGTACAACCCCAGTGAGAACTTTTGTACATTCTTGTACCCTTTATTCTGAGAATGTACATAGTTAATAATATTTCCATTACCTTTAGTTTTTTTTCTTCTCCTTAAGTACTATATAAACAATTTGAACTGACTTTATTATAAAAAATTATTATAACTTTAAGTAAAACATACAAAAGCATTTGGCTTGGGAATGAATTTAAAAAGATCAAGTGCTGCAGAGACAAGTAAGGTCTCCTCTGAGATAAGTTTTATTTCAGAAATCTCATATGAAATAGTTTGTGCTCTTTCTCATTATAAACCTTCACAGCTGCTTAGACATACACATAGATTTTATGTGTATACTTGTCAATGACAGGAGCTAAAATATGTGGAAATCTGTGGATTTTTCTGCAGTTATCTGTGGGTGTGGATCTCATGTGGGCCTTGTTATCGTTCAAGTTTTGGATTTTGCCCTGTCTCACACCCTGAGAAATCCTTGTTACTGTACTTAAGTAGATTTTTCTAGTATCAATACTTTACTTCACTATTTATTTTTCTGACCACCTTTAAATTTTACTCCTTACATTTTCTCACAAATATCTGTACTTTTTACTTTTTACATGTTCAAACCAGGCTCGTTACTTAAGTAAAAAAATGTACAGTCTTGTTCAAAATAATAGCAGTACAATGTGACTAACCAGAATAATCAAGGGTTTTAGTATATTTTTTATTGCTACGTGGCAAACAAGTTACCAGTACTGTAGGTTCAGTAGATTCTCAGAAAACAAACAAGACCCAGCATTTATGATTTGGGCGTAACGTCAAATAAACCAATCAGAACGCTAGCCAACATTCCCTTTAAACGCAAGGGCGCAAGTTCCATGGCGGGTTGCTATTATTATGACGGATTTACCAGGCGCACGCCAGGAGCGGTTCACAGCCGAGGAGACCGACGTCCTTGTACGGGGGAATCCCACGCTTGCCAGCACAAATCGGGCACGCCGTGTAACGGGAGGTGGATCTGCCTCAGGACCTGACGCTAGCAGAGGACATCGCTGCGTCCACCCTCACCGCTGAAAGGGTTTGGGGGCTTTGAAATCGGACCCAAGAAACGCAAGGTCCAACCCCAAAGTAGAGTAACAAATCATTAAGGTTTCTTATGAAAACATTTAAATTACTATTTACATAAAATAAACGTAATACAGCCACACAACAAACTTATGAAAATATTTTAATCGTTATTTGCATGAGAATTTTTTAACGCAGCCACACAATAAATAAAAACTATCACCACAATGCTCACCACTATGATTCCCCTTATCTCGTGTATTAATATTTTTTAGTGTAACAATTTATGATTTGCAAAAATAACTGTTGCATCTGTGTAGATTAGATGCAAAGTGTATGCGCGTTGTGCACGCTATACATTATGGTCAAGAATGCGCCCTCAAAATAGCATAATGAACAACGCGCAACGCGCCACTGACTTTAAACTTTTTTTTTCTGGTCAGTGGCGCAATTGTTTTTTGAAACTGCAAAATAGCACCAGGGATGGTTTGCGCCGGAACACGCCTCTTTTTTTGCGCTGAACCGCCCAGGAAGCGCAAGTTCATTCCCTAGTTTGTCGACGTGCGTCTGTGGAGGGAAAAACCTGCTGTGCGCCGTTGCAAAATACGAATGATACATGCGTCACTGACAAAGTCAATTGCGCTGGGTGCAAGATAGGGCCCTTTAACTTAAAGGAATATTCAATTTTCTTAAAAGAAAAATCCAAATAATTTACTCACCACCACGTCATCCAAAATGTTGATGTCTTTCTTTGTTCAGTCCAGAAGAAATTATGTTTTTTGAGGAAAACATTGCAGGATTTTTCTAATTTTAATGGACTTTAATGGACACCACCACTTGACTCAACACTCAACAGTTTTTTTCAACAGACTTTCAAAGGACTATAAATGATCCCAAATGAGGCATAAGGGTCTAGCGAATCTAGCGAATCTAGCGAAACGATTGTCATTTTTGACAAGAAAAATAACAAATATACACTTTTAAACCACAACTTCTCGTCTAGATCCCGTCATGAAAGCGTCAGCGTGACCTCACGCAATACGTCATGATGTCAAGAGGTCACAAAGGACGAACGCGAAACTCCGCCTCAGTGTTTACAAGTGTGGATAAAGAGGACCGTTACGATGTTGTTGTATGTGGAATGATACTAATTAATGTCTTTGTGTCAGTTTGCTGTTTACAAAGGTCCGCAAATGTGCGTTTTATATAAGTAACACATTACCTCCCTACGTCACTACGCATTTACGTTAGGTCGCGCTGGACCGGACCTAGATGAAAAGTTGTGGTTAAAAGTGTACATATGTTATTTTTATTGTCAAAAATGACAATCGTTTCGCTAGATAAGACCCTTATGCCTCGTTTGGGATCGTTTATAGTCCTTTGAAACTCCGTTGAAAAAAACTGTTAAAGCTCGGATAGGTAATGTTTGAGAGCTAGCAAAATTAGAAAATGGCACCTCTTCTAAGCTACACCCCCTCTCGTTAGCACTCCGTCCAAAGCTACGCCCCCACAAACATGAACGCGCATCCACAGTCGGAGTCAGCTGCAGGTCACAGGAAAACCGAGTATTTCAACACATTATAGGCATCAACCAAACGACTTCATGTCTCATTCACCTGTAACTCAACTGATTTACACCGACAGAGAATCTAATGTTAGCATTGGGCTAATACTAGCTACAAAAATAGCTACGTTGCCTAACGTAACATTTATCATGGAAATAACAAATCCCCCGAAGCAAAACAAATTATTACCTGTTCAGCAGAAAGACCGCAACCTCGGCATCGCTTTTCAGGCCCTTCAGCTCCCTCAGTTGTCTCCACCGTTCAAATGCTCCACCGATGTTTACGCGAGTTTGTCCTCTGGCTTTATCCAGTACCTGTTTAGTTGCAGCCTTTTCTGCCTCAGATTTTCTTTTTCTAGGTTTTTTATTAGGGCGAGCAGTTACCAGCAAAGCTGGCAGTGGTAGTTTTGGCTGCTTTTTATCTTCCATTGTGCCGGTGCCGCAAACTCCTGCTTACTCGGTGTAGTGTTCAGGGTGACGATGACGTGATTAGTGCACGCAGGGCAGCGCGCGCAGTGGGGCTGGGCCACGAGACATGAAGGCATCTGATTGGTTCTTTACACACGCACCGAATGGCAGTGATTGGTCGGAGTTTTTACTGTCCTGCAGCTGCTACAGAGGTCTGATTGTTTTCATTCCGTTTTCTGAACACATAATGTATTGACTACTCTCAGGATAGAAGGACCATTTCACCCAGTATAATAAAAAATGTATCTGAACAGGATTACCTATGCTAGCTTTAAGTGTTGAGTTAAGTGTTAAGTGGTGGTGTCCATTAACTCTTTCGCCGCCATTGACGAGATATCTTGTCAATCAAGAGAAAACGCTTCCCTGCCAATGACGAGATTTTCCGTCTTTCCGCAATACAGCTATTATTATTCCCCAACTTTTTAAACCCGGAAGTATTGCCCTATGGCAAGCGGATGCATGTCCGTGTCTGTTTTAAAGATCGCTCTGAATGGGATGTCTATGAAAAGTCTGTCACAAAAATGGAATTATCTCTGCTTTTTGCTCAAAATGTGGTGTGTTTTTGCAGAAACCTACCCATATTCAAAAGCTGATTACAAAAGAACCACTGAAGGTAGAATGAAACGTTTTTTTTTTTTTTTTTTTTGAAAGCAGAGGGTCTGTTCTTTCATTTGGTATATTGTATGTTTATATATTTAAAGAAGAACATTTTCTGGAAGGCATTAAACTTTGGTGAAAATCATGAAAAACGCTGGCGCTGGCTGGCAACTTTAAAAAAAAAACGCTGGTGGTGAAAGAGTTAATGTCCATTAAAATGAGAAAAATCCTGCAAAGTTTTCCTCAAAAAACATAATTTCTTCTGGACTGAACAAAGAAAGACATCAACATTTTGGATGACATGGTGTTGAGTAAATAATCTGGATTTTTCTTTTAAGAAAATTGACTATTACTTTAAGTAAACAAGCATAGTCACTACTTTAACTTTTACCAGATTATTTTTAAACCAGAGTACCTGTACTTCTCCTTGAGTAAAGAATGTGTTTACTTTCCTATCTCTGGTCACATCTGAATTTATTAAATGTCATCTGATATCTGTAAACATATTAGTAAAAGCCTTCCCAGTTACATTTGGGGGCTTATGGTGCTTTTGTATCCTTTTCCTCATGACAATGCTCCAGGTTGAAAACTGTGGGAGTGTGCTTTGGAGCCTCCCCCCATGCTACTGAATCCTGCAACTCTCTCTCTCCTGAACCAGCCTCATGTGCACGATCCAGCAATCCTCAAAGCTTCTCAATAGCCATCACCCGGCGATTAAAAACCACTGTAGCCACTCTCAAGTTCTTACTCAAACCTGCCTGAACCTCCAGGGCCTCTCTCAAGCACTCCCAGCTCAGCTGTTCTACTTTACTGAATACTGTAGCACCAAGGCCAAAACCATGTTACCAAAACCAATGGGTGGAAGTTCATCCAGATAGTGTGATACCAACCTGGGAATGTTTTCACTGCACTCATAAAGCACTTTAAACAGTCCTTGTGGTTATTAATTTCCTTCTGAGGACCTTAATGCTTGATGCAGCGTGATAAAGTCACACACGTTTCAAACGACAGATGCTTGGACTGCTCAGTCCACTGAGAAAAAAAAATCATGTTCTTCTATATTGATATCTAAAGCAAGTTTTTGTCATGTCTATTTAACGATTTTCTCTGTTACAATAATGTTATGTATTACGTTATCTTAATTTTAGGGATTATTTCTGGCCTTATGTTCACTTTTTACTTTTTTTAAATCAACAAATACACACAGGTCATCAGTATGTTAAATTTGCAATACAAAAACTGCTGAGCTGCTACATTTGAACTCTGTCCAATGTCATAGGTGAGGAAAAATAAACATAATAAACAATTTGATGTCAGCAAACCAGGAGAGTGAATTGACCTTACCTTGAGTAGATAAATATTACCATAGTAAAAAGCAACAATAGCAAAACACCATTCTCACATAACAAACTCAAGTTTAACCTTAATTGCCACATTTGATTGACAGGTGGAAAACACATTAAAGACTTCTGATTGACTAAACAAAGGATTTGACCTTGACCACTTGTTTTTTAGCTTTTTAAAGACCCTAGTGATATTTCAGCAAGCCTATTTAAGTGATATCTGTTAGGATTTTAGGAATATCTTTGTGTACCATTCTATAAAAGTGATTACTAACAATGAATGGCACATGTATGTTACAGTTTGTTAATGTCTCAGAAACATGTTTTAGAGTTCATGACCCAAGAAAGTAAGAAAGCTAATCAGTAGGGGAGAGCAGGGCACAGCGTAACACTTTTTGGTTTTGGCTCAATCATTAAAAAAATATTTGGGTTTGATTATTCATGTTTTTACACATAACACATATCTCTGCTATAAATTAACACTTGAAGTTTGTTGTTGGGACCTATACTGTTCTCATACATTTACACAGAACGTGACAGAATGTGCAAACATACTCCAGATGTGGGGTTAACTGTAACAGACAGAGGGTTTGTTGTAACACTTCGAAATTTCTAGACAAACTCTAGAAATTTCTATTTAAAAAAGATGTTTCTACGTATCTCCTCATTGTAAGTGAAGCCATATTTAATATAGTCCAACCTCTTTTAACTTGCAAAGTGTTGTTTGTATATTTGAGGGCATGTCAGCTGTCCATGTTTGCAGTTGTCTAATTTGTCTAGCTTTTGCCTAGTGAAATATGGCTTTGTGCCAAAATACTGTAGATTTTAATTGGATGCAGAGCCCTTGACATCAACAGTAACAAACATGGAAAGTCCATCAAGATGCATACATATGTGGGAATTTTATTATTTGCATTTAGTGTTTTTTGTCTGGAACTGGTGCAGAGAATGGATGTATGTATGGAATGATGGAATGGGTGCATCATCAACATATTACTTTGATATTTACATCTCAATATATAACATTTTTTTTTGTAATTTACACACTAAGGGGTGGTATTCCGGACAGGGATTATCTTAAGACAGGACTGTGCTATGACTTAGTTAAATTAGGATATTTAAGTGATTAAAAAAAACATAACTTATGAACAAACACTACTGGTGTGCATTTTGAGACACAACACTTGCACTGATATATTTTTAAGATATGTCAGAGAATATGAGTCAATTGTACAGAATTTAGACAACTTAGTACCAAAATAAGAAGGAATATAAACAGCTGTAGATACTGAAAGATACTGAAGTACAAAAACCTCTACAAATATTTTCAACTTTGCTGATAAAGCACTAGCACTGATATATTTTAAGATATGTCAGAGCAAGTTGTTTTCGATCAAGACAACACTAACATTTAAGTTAGTCTGGGACTTGGTTTAAGCCCTGTTTGGGAAACCACCCCTAAATGTGTTGAGAATTAGTTCCAAATCTGAACACAAAAGGTCTATATTTAAATTCTATATTGTAAATTATTTTAAAGAAAAGCAGTTTGTCAAACACTAGGGGTGTTTTAAAAGAACCAAACCGTGTTCACTCAAAGTGAACCAGAAAAGAAACTAGCTGAATGACCACCTGCGGGTGAGGTCTGTGTAAGGTTCGCTTTTGGGTCCTTTTAGGTGGGTCTGAGATCACTTGGTTTGTTCACATATACACACTGAACTGGTCCGAGAGCGTTTGGAAGGCTCAAACAAAGCCCTTTAGAATCACCACTAGATTGTTGGATCCCCTAAAATGATGAAATAACTCACTTCAGAAGTACACAGCCACTGCCTGAGGGGGGCGCTGTCCAGAACACCTGTATTCTGGTCCTTCTGCGCGGCGTGCTTTCTGTCACTGCTGGAGGACAGTTGGTCATAAACTGTGTGTCTTCCTCGTCAATGATCTGCAGAGCACACAGATATAAAAACATATCATTACAAATGTGTTTCTCCAGTTTCTTTGGAGCAAATAATCAAAAGTTCAGTGAAAGATTGTGTCTCTTCAAATCAAACATAAAGTTTCTCTTTATTGCTAAAACACTAAACTTCATTCTTTGACCCAAATGCCTAGTGGACAAAAATTTGGTAGATGATGAGTAGTGTGTGGGAAGTGATTGGTGAGGAGAAAGTGTGCTAAAGGTGGAAGATGAGGAGGAAGAGTGCGCAAGAGAGGTGACAGATAAGTAGGAAGAGGACGAAGAAGAGCAGAAACCTAGAGGCAATGAAACAAGTCTGTGGTGTGAAGTGTTGTCAACAATAACAATAACTTTATGCTCATTTACCTTCAATGGCATTAACTAATATTGCATATTTCTTTACAAAAAATGCTTGTAATTGTTGACTCATTCACTCAAATTGTGCCCTGGGTCTTGACCTTTGATTTTTGTTGTGCACACATGTCTTTAGAGTTTCTTGGTGCTGTGGGTCCATCATTGCCCTGTATTTTGTGATAGTTAATGGAGTCTTGATTCCTCTATTGTACTTGATGATTTTTGCCATCCGATTGGGTCCTGACTAGGGCTGTCAAAAGATTAATCGCGATTAATCGCATCCAAAATAAAAGTTTGTGTTTACATAACATATGTGTGTGTACTGTGTATAATTATTATTTATATATAAAAACACACCCAATCATGTATATATTTAAGAAAAAATTGTTATATTTATATATAAAATATTTATATTTATATATAATATAAATTATAGAAATGTATATACAGTATTTAAATGCAAATATTTCTTAAATATATACATGAATGTGTGTGTATTTATATATACATAATATTTATACACAGTACACACACATATGCTATGTAAACACAAACTTTTATGTTGGATGCGATTAATCGCGATTAATCTTTTGACAGCCCTAGTCCTGACTTTTATGCTCCATATGTCATGTTCATGTCTTGTGTTGTTTTGTGAAGTGTTGCGTTGTGTAATTAGGTCATTATTTAGGGGAATTTAAATAAAAAACATGATGGATAAAAATAGGCAGTGACATAAATGTCACAACTTAGTAATAGTGACAGATTATGATCACTTGAGCTCAACCTTCACCAAACAACAAGGGAGATGATGGATTTGATTTGACAAGAAGGTCAATATGCTTAATAGAAAGTGAAACATTGAAGGTGCCCTGAAGTAGAAAGCATCAAGAGCAAAATATAAAATGACTTTATTGGTAGACTGGTCCCCATGGTTAACTTTTCATAACCTATGACTTTTATTTCCTAAGACCAGGATGTCACATACGTGGACATCACATTTTTTGGTTGTTGCAGCATAACAATTCTGTGTAACTGAAACCTGTTGTACACAAATGTGGATAATTGCACTGCTTTATGTTCAAAGAAAAATATTTGGTTATTATTTTTATTGGTTCTTCCCAACTTCAAAATAGCTGGAAGAAATCTGAATAAAAAGACGAACCAAACCTCGGGTCTTAAGAGGTTAAAGATGAACACAAAATGCAAATCTTTGCAAAACCAAGTAACCATGGGAGATTCCAGACACACAATAGTGTTTTCATATGAGACAGTGGTGTGTAAGGTCTGATTAGTGGTTGTTACTAACAACAACCAAGCTAAAACTTCTGTTTAAACCAAGAACAAATAAACAGAAGTCAAGAAAGGATTTCAGTGAAAGAAGTCACATGTTCAAACCTGCTAACATTTCTTTAATAAAGCATTTTAATAAAGCTTACATTTTTAGACAGAGAAGTGTAATGTGCAACTGAGAAAATCACTGATTTATCCAGTTAATTAAATACTTTGCAAAAGAAAGGTCTTTATCTCATTTAATGTTCTTTTTTGTATTTGGTATTGATTTAAAAAAGCAATATATGCAATATTTCATTACAAAAGAATAACAAAGCTGGCATCAGAGCAAAAGCAGTTGCGTTATATTAAATAACACTTAAAGGAAGACCGTAAATCCTCTAATATTGGCCTGTATTCCATTAGCGGCCGGGTCTCTAACATTGGCCGGTCTTGTTGTCGGCGGAGGTAAATAAAGGCCGGTCTCTAATAGTGGCCGGGGCTATTATTAGAAGTAACATTTTTCTGGGCAGGCCACAACATTATGCTTGTCATACATGTAAATACCACAGGGGGGCAATGTTTGCTCACGAATCCAAGCCATCGCTACGGTAGCCTGGTCATGTCAATAAATCAATCACTTCGCGTTTGAGGTTTGACTCGCACGTGAGACTTCAGTCAACATTAGGCTTGTTTGAGATGAGCAAATTCTGCGCAGAATCGATCACCGGTGATCAGCGCAAGATGCATTCCGGTTAGAAAAGTGTCCGACTTACGTCCGACTTGCTCTGATGTCACGCTGACGTGTACAAAATAACTCTCGCGATGGAGAGGCGGGCTCGTCGGATTCTACAGCCGAGCGCAGTTGCTCTCCACCGACTGCGTTGACGAAAAGCACGATGGGAAAAGACTTGCTGACGACATAGCTTAATGCTGATTTGCCCGGGAATGTCAGCTGATGACTTTTTAATTCTAAAAACTCCACTTCCTGCAGTAGTTTTTATATTTATTCAACTTGTTCTTGACTTATGACATTTATATTATTAATAAATTCCTTTAAACTTTTATATTGGTGTTGTATTATTTGTACAGTGTGCTGTTTATATTTCACACAGAAACGAATTTGTATTACGTCTAGACTTAGATTACATCCTAACATTTACTAAGAAGCCTTTTCCAATAATGAACAGTTCAGCTTTGTTGATTCTCCTTATAAACATCTTAATGTAAATGCATTTGTTGGTTTTTCAGTTGCATCTATTTAATCCGCGATAAAATACGCGAACGCGATCTCTTCCATTGGTGACGTTTGCAGTCAACAACACTGCGAGATTCATGAAGCGTCCGGCTTGCCTCCACTTTTTTTACTCCTCCCCTCACTGCAGCCGGCTACTCTCGCCTATATTTCAGGCGAGGCAAGCTGCATCTCAAACAAGCCTATTGTTTACCATGGCAGCTGCGGAGCCAAAGAGGAAGAGGAGGAAACTGAGGAGGAGGAGGAGGATTAAACAGAATTGGAGGATTTTTTTTACTTCAAACCAAACGAAACCGGACACACAACAACATGACATAGGACTATAATTGAACGATCTGAGGATGGTTAAACTTTGGAGTGGTAAGGTGTCTAAACCAGCAAGTTGCCTTTTGTTATGAATACCGGTAGCCTAATTATCACAGTGTATGGTTAAATGTTTAAAATGCACCACCGTTATGTTTGCTATGTTTTTGCCAGTAGCCTGAATTACCGTTATTTTTTGTAAATGTTCTGTATGCATACCATAATGTTATATGGTAACTGTACATTTTCCATAAATGAACCTAGTATTTAATAGGTTCAAATTGACACAAAATCTCGTTTTTATTCATTCTACTGGTAGTCCGTTTTGCTCAAATAGAAATAAAGGCCTGTCTCTAATTCTGGCCTCCTTCCAATAAAGGCCTGGGTCGCGATGTGCTTAAGTAAAATAAAGGCCCGGGCCTATATTAGAGGATTTACGGTAGTTCACTAAAAACATAAAGGATGTTTAGTATATAGCTTAGTTTCTTTCACTGAACACAACTGAACATTTTTGTTACAATATGTAACTTATGTACGTAAATAATAGTAATATTAACAATGATAATAACCTTTATTTTCTATAGCCCCTTTAAATATACATCTCAAAGCACTGTAAAGAAACAATTAAAACAACAAAGATAGAGCACACAGAAATATTAAAATTAAAGAGACACAATACACTTTAAAAACAATAAATCAATTAAAAGGTAACCTAAAAAAATAGTTTTAATCTGAGATTTAAAAATACCAAAAGATTTAGATTGCTTAATCTCAATCGATAAAGAATTCCAAAGTTTGGAGCTAATGAAGAAAAGCCCAGTGTCAAATTAATCTTAAACGTGTTGAGGGAACAGTTTTAAAGACCAGTTTCCGAAGAACGAAAATCACATTTTGGAGTATATGGAATTAAATCTCTGTCAAATACTGAGGTGCCAACACATGCAAAGCCTTGTAAGTAAGCATCAAAATTTTGAAGTCCACCCTAAAACTAATGGGAAGCCAGTGCAAAGACTTTAAAACGGGAGTAATATGGTCTCGTATAGTAGTTCTAGTAAGTATTCTGGCAACCAAATTTAGCAAAACCTGCATTTTGTTTAAGGTAGCTTTTGACACACCAGCTAACAAGACATTACAGGAATCAATACTGGAAAACACAAAAGTGACAATCTCTCAGCAATAGTAAACAACAGCTTTGGACGCAATCCGGCAATATTTCTAAGATGGAAGAATAAAATTTTAACAGTATTCAGAACATGAGGCTCAAACTTTAGATTGGACACAAAAATTACTCCTAGATTCCTCAATTTTGTTTGAAACTACACATTTGAACCACCAAGAGTTAGAGTGACCGGCTCTGCTTTGCGTAGTTTGTGGGGGAACCATCAAGCATAATCTCAGTCTTTTTACTGGTAAGACAAAGAAAATATCTGTCATCCATTCTTTCATCTTAAAAATACACTTAGAAAGAAAATTAACAAGCAAAATTTCATTAGTTCTAAAATGAATGTAGAACTGGGTATCAATTTTAAAACAAGTGATCTCAAAAGCTGGCCAAGAAGAGAAACATAAATATTAAAAAGAAGAGGGCCCAAAATTGACCCCTGGGGGATGCCAGACTGCACAACATTAACCTCAGATCTAAATGCACCCATTGCACATACTGCTTTCAATCAAAAAGGTACAACCCCAAAAACAGTTTAAAGATGAGTAATCAAAATTGAGCACTGAGATCAAGTAGGATCAAAACTGAAAGACAGCCTGAATCTGAGGCGATTAACAATACATTGGTGACCCTAACCAGAGCTGTTTTTGTACTCTGTCATTTACGAAAGCCTGATTCCAGAGGTAAGAGATTGTTTTCAGTTAAATGAGAAATTAACTGAGAAGCAACCACTCGCTCCATACGTTTAGCAAGAAAAGTGAGATTAGATATGGGACAGAAATTAGTGAAGTTCTCAATATTTTACTTTTTAGGCACAGGGATAATTGCAGCGGTTTTAAAAGCTGTTGATACAACCCCAGTACACAGATAGTTGTTTATAATACTCAGAAAAATGCACACAAAGAAGCAAAACGTGACTGAAACAGATCAAATGGAATGGGATGTAGTAAAGAAGTGGGTGCTTTTTTATTTTTGAGACCTCTGCTAAAAGAGAATATGAGTCGATTAGACAGAATTTAGACAACTTGGTACCAAAATAAGAAGGAATATAAACAGCAGTAGAAGATAATGAAGTGTAAGTACAAAAATCTACAAAACTTACATAACTTATTACAGAGATGATCAGAAGCAGTAACATTAGAGACAGTTTTGTGATTCAACAATTTGTTAATTTAGTTAAAACGTTGTCAACAAGCATCTTAGAAAAAGTAGTAAGATCAGCAGGAGTAAGATCATTAAAAAGAAGACTGTCCGAATGTGTGTGCCAGTTTTTCTTTTATAATCATGTCAGATAAAACTACCACTTTATTGTTGACAAACAAGCATTAAAACACTTCAAAACCTCCCGTGAATGCTCTTTGTATGTTAGCACAGCCAAGTTGTAATGGCTATTTCCAACAGGTTTATACACCAGCCTTTGGTGTTTGCGAATAAATGCAGAATAGAAACAGCATCAGATAAAAACATATAACACGGCACCGTGAGGAGGACTGTAAGTAGCCCTTACGCCAGAGTATTTCAACATCATCACAGTTAGCATAAGTATCATCGGTATCATGCATAGGTATCATGTTTCAGTTTCAGCAGTTGGCAAACAGTATACTTTAGTGCCATGCGGGAGAAATCCACACTAATAGCAGCCTCGCAGAAGTGGTAATCCAGAGGAGGGCACAAGGAAAGTTTGTTCCAGCAACAGACGTTCAAAATTAGGAACAAACGGCCAACAGGTGAAACTAAAATGCACATGGTAAATACAATAGTTTGAAAGGTTATTCAACCTATAAACTTCCTCAATCTTCAAATGCTCCAAAACTATTTTCTAAAAACAAACAAACAAAATAAACAGAACGGGAGAGAGGAGCAACAGCCAAAACGCAAAAAGATAGGAATTCACATACATCTTGAATGGCATAAGGCAGTGGTTCTCAACTACAGTCCTCGGGACCCACTGCTCTGCATATTGTGCATGTCTCCCTTATTTAACACACCTGATTCAGATCATCAGCTCGTTAGGATAGATTCCATGAATTGAACTGAGTGTGTCAGATATGAGAGACATCCAAAATGTGCAGAGTAGTGGGTCCCGAGGACTGGAGTTGAGAACCACTGGCATAAGGGAAAGTAAATTTTAAGAGAATGAGCTATTCCTTTAGGTTAAACAAAACTTAAAGCAGAAATGCAATATAAAAATGATTTAGCTATTGTAAATACACCTGTGAGCTAGGGCTGCAGGATAAATTGCATGCGATAGTCATGTGCATCTCATCAGTGAAGTTGGATTCTTGATTAATAGTAAATCGCCATTACCTGTTTTTAAATGGAGCACCATTTACTGCACAAAGCCGTAGTACACTTACAAGCTGGGCCATATCACATTCAATATCACAGGTTATATGTCCATGATAATAAATGCAATTTGCCCCGATTGTCAGTGTGAGCACATATCATCTGCAATCTATATATCTATATAACAGTACAGTGGAAAATCCTGAGTTGTAGCTGCTTGGCAAATATAAATACGATAAAGATAACACGGAGTCTACACTGGAGGCAAGTCAATAATATCCTATAATAATAAATGAAGCTATTTAGACTTATGCTGCATAACGAAGCATCGATATTACTTTGTTTGCACAGATCTGCAAAAATGATTAAAGTTCTGTATTATGTGTGCCAGTCCATTAGTTGGCGATTTTAATTTATAAAGAAACACTACACACCTGCACGCATACACTCTTAAAATGGCTAGGTTCTTTTTGAAAAACACATGCTGGGTTAAAAATGCTCCAATGTTGGGTTACAAATAATTCTATTGGCACTTTTTTGACGTGTTTTTCACTGTGTATAGTACCAAGTACCCAATACGTAGTATCACCTCGGTAGAGGTTCCAAGCAAGCCGTACTGATACTAAAAGTGACGTGTAAATGGCAGATCACTGATTGGTTAGAGAAAATTGTCACTATCAGCGTCATTCCTGAATATTAGCCTACTGTCGTGCATCATAGATGTCGTCATCTTTGCTTTGTTGTACAAGTTCCTAAACCCCTTTTTTGGCTGTGTAAAACATTCACATGCAGAGAATCAAGAACAGCATTCTATCAATATGCTTGTTGCTCCCATGTTGAGCTATGGCAGTAAACTCAATGGAAAAAGCAAACCGAGCCAAAGTAAAGCGAGTTGATCCCAGCCGCATAGTATTGAGTCACGTTATACCACACAATGAAAAAGTGACGTTTGACACTTTACAAGAATGCTTTAGTACCTTCAGTTCTGAAAAGCATTAGCCTGACCTTTGATCTTAACTGCCCTGACCTTTACCATTTGGTTGACTGATTGCAAACAATCAATGTCTGTCATCAAACCCAGCCGGTCATTCGTGCTTTAAAAGCAAGTATTTAAGGTGGTAAAATAGTAATTTCTTTAAAATTAGTTGGGGCTTCACACGAGTAATAGAAGTCATTTATCTCACACTTTCACAGTAACACGTTCCTGTCCAAGGGCTGAATCAGAAAATATGATTGGTTGAGAACTACTTACCACAACTGAAAATAAGGTTTATATTGTTGAACTGTATACCCCACTAAACTACCTGACCCACCCTGATAAACAAATCCCAAAGTCTACAATGACTCTTGTAGACTCTGTCACATGGACATGACGGTCATTATCATAATTCTGCCGCTTCTGACTCGCAACCTGTAAGTCGCATAGGTTTTCATATTTAAATAATTTACTACTGACTAAACCATGATTGTAATGCAAGTTTTGTGCAATGTAGAGTAGCACTTGTTGTTTGTCGTTTCTATGATCACAAATGCAGACATGGTTTTATCATACTTATCTTACCAATCTGTTACATTCTGCTCAAGCCGTGCTGGCAAAGTTGATCGATCAACTTGGTCATCTGCATTTACTGGATCAGATTCAGCTGGTATTGATAAGGTAATAAAGACAATATTATCTTCTGCAAGTATTGCTTTGGGAGCTGATCTTCCAAATATAGTAAGGAGCGTCACATTTCCGTCACACACTTGCAAATCACAACAAACTGGATAGCTGGTCAATCGCTTTTCAGAGCGATGAGCTTACAAATCGACGCTTTTTAGAAAGGCAAGGCAAAGAAGAGCAACAATAATGTACAGTATGTGGAAAATAATGTGTTTTTAAATAAAAAACCATGTAAAAACATTGCATTACATCAAATTCATTAAAGGTACAGAAACAGAAATAGTCTGTTTAACTTCCTATCTTACGAGGCAAGTGGTTGTAGCCAGACACAGGTATAATTTTTACATCAGTGCCAAGTTGTTTACCATGCTGAAAAAACAGCATTAAACCAGCATGCACCAGCATGGGAATTATGCTGGTCTATGCTGGTTTGGTGCTGGTTTAGCTGTTGTTCACCAGCATACCAGCAAGACCAGCATATGTTGTGTTTTGGTGCTGGTATGCTGGTGCTGTTTTTTCCAGCAGGGTAAACACTGAATTTCACCCATCAATTCGTCAATGTGCGTTGTTGACACATTGCTATTTTGAGGCAACTAAAAACGATTGTGCCAATGGGCGTGTTAGTTATATGCACCTCCTAGGTGGGTGTACAGTGCACAAATACTTTCCTAATTACACACACAGGTGATGTGCAGCAGCAAACAAACATGCTCTTTTGGACCATGCGCCTAGCATGTCGACAATTTTGTCTGTCATTAAAACTAGCAAAAGTGGTTTCGGACACGCCCTAAGTGCACCTGCTCCCTGTGCTTTAGATCTTTAAAATAGGGCTCTAAGGGTCAGAGAAAACAATCATGGAGCACTACATTCCAACAGTTTTTGTTGCAAAAAGCTAACATTTAACACTGACTTTATATTAAATTACTACGACTAGCAAAATGCAACTAGTTTTCTCCAAGTGTGTTTTTCCTACACCTCATTTTATTTGGGTTACAACACCACCTCTCTCTGTAGTACTGACCATAGACCTCATTCAATTTCAATCAATACATGAAATGACGGACAATAATTGCAATTCAAACAACCTTTCAAAGACTAATCTTTTTCCAGATAGTGCTTATGACCACTACAAAACCACAACTGACCTGTTGGTTAAGCATGATTGCTCACCCTATTAAAAACAAGCTGCAAAATTTGCATTAAATAAGTGTTTGCTGGAGTTCTGCTTAAAGCACATGTTATCAGTCCAAAAAAGCAGTCAGTAGGCGGTAGGTCCAGCTCACCTCAAGGGAGATCCCAACACAAAGTCATTTTAAAGCATTTTCAAAAATGTCTGAAAGAGTGTATGCTCGCAGATTTTAAATAAGCCATACTTCAAATATTTGTAGTTGCAAAAGTTTCCTCTGGAGGCACAACAAAAAAGCAAGGCCTTATTGGGCCATATCGACCTTGAAGTCTGACAAGAGAGAGCTGCTCTAAGTGACTGTCACTCTATACTCAGAAACAGTGGGTCCGGTGAGGCCGTTATGAGGTATCTGCCAGTGGAGTTCAGAAAGAGGCCTGAGTCTCTTGGGTCCACTTGCCTTCACCTTCATCAAGGCCCAGAGGCAAAAAACAGACAAAAAAGTCAATGCTGAATATATTTCCCTGCTGGAATATTCAGTAATAGCTGGCCATTAGCCTCTAAAACCAACATCAAACCAGTAACCAGCTGTTCACATTGGCTCACAATGTTTTTTTTAGGAACATATTGGCCTGGTTTCCATTATAGAGTGGCGCAAAACTCTTGTGATATTTTCTAAATGGCTATAAAAACTATTACAAAATAACGCTGTTTTTTTTCTTCTCACAATAAGTAATTTAAAAAATCATGGCGATGGATGTTAGAAGGTTTATACACTCACCTAAAGGATTATTAGGAACACCATACTAATACTGTGTTTGACCCCCTTTCGCCTTCAGAACTGCCTAAATTCTACGTGGCATTGATTCAACAAGGTGCTGAAAGCATTCTTTAGAAATGTTGGCCCATATTGATAGGATAGCATCTTGCAGTTGATGGAAATTTATGGGATGCACATCCAGGGCACAAAGCTCCTGTTCCACCACATCCCAAAGATGCTCTATTGGTGACTGTGGGGCACATTTTAGTACAGTGAACTCATGTTCAAGACACCAATTAGAAATGATTCGAGCTTTGTGACATGGTGCATTATCCTGCTGGAAGTAGCCATCAGAGGATGGGTACATGGTGGTCATAAAGGGATGGACATGGTCAGAAACAATGCTCAGGTAGGCTGTGGCATTTAAACAATGCCCAATTGGCACTAAGGGGCCTAAAGTGTGCAATGAAAACATCCCCCACACCATTACACCACCACCACCAGCCTGCACAGTGGTAACAAGGCATGATGGATCCATGTTCTCATTCTGTTTACGCCAAATTCTGACTCTACCATCTGAATGTCTCAACAGAAATCGAGACTCATCAGACCAGGCAACATTTTTCCAGTCTTCAACTGTCCAATTTTGGTGAGCTCGTACAAATTGTAGCCTCTTTTTTGTATTTGTAGTGGAGATGAGTGGTACCCGGGGGGGTCTTCTGCTGTTGTAGCCCATCCGGCTTAAGGTTATGTGTGTTGTGGCTTCACAAATGCTTTGCTGCATACCTCGGTTGTAACGAGTGGTTATTTCAGTCAAAGTTGCTCTTCTATCTTGAATCAGTCGGCCCATTCTCCTCTGACCTCTAGCATCAACAAGGCATTTTCACCCACAGGACTGACACATACTGAATGTTCTTCTCTTTTCACACCATTCTTTGTAAACCCTTGAAATGGTTGTGCGTGAAAATCCCAGTAACTGAGCAGATTGTGAAATACTTAAAATTGCTTAAATCACCTTTCTTTCCCATTCTGACATTCAATTTGGAGTTCAGGAGATTGTGTTGACCTGGACCACATCCCTAAATGCATTGAAGCAACTGCCATGTGATTGGTTGATTAGATAATTGCATTAATGAGAAATTGAACAGGTGTTCCTAATAATCCTTTAGGTGAGTGTACATATTGCAGTGTAACATCTGGCTGGACGTCAACTAGAGGTCCTTTCAGTCTGGGTTGTTAACGGTTTCATGCTGTGACCCTAGATTGAGTTTTGTCACCAGGTCTGCTCGGACACTTTCATCAGAAGATCCTAATCTCCTGATAACACACATTTCCAGACCTATTGACTGTCTCTGGCTGTTTTATTTAGCCAATCTAAGCAAATTAACACCTCAAAGCAAACTTCAAACCGTGAGCAGAGACGAAGCAGCCATGACACAAAAATGTGTCTGTCTAAGATCACAGCTAAGACCAAAATAAATTGGTTTAAATTGTATATATTATATATCCTTGTATTGCATGTTTGTATCTGTAATGAACCACTTTCTTGTAACACTATAGGGATGCTTTGTTCATTTTAGCATGTCTCATAATTCACATTCATGAGATTACTATTTGATGTGTGTTTCAAACCATACCTTGTTTACACTCTTAATAATCCCATTTTCCTTTCCTGATCAATGATGTGCATCATCTTACCATAACTGATATCAAACTTGTTAAATATTAATCCAAATTATTATTTAACAAAATCTTTAGCATAGTCCATCTATGCAAATGAGTCTGGTAAAACAAAGACAAAGTTTTCCTACTCTATCAACACCCTTTTGGATTGGTCATCTGAACTTCAAAGGGGTTGGTCTAAACTCAGGTTAAGAGGCCTGCACCCCAATTCATCGATGCTCACAGCACACAGTTCACGCACAGCACGCCACACGGCTGCTCAACAGCGAGGCAGCGGCGCCCAGCCGGGCTCGCTGTGAGACCTGTCCCTCTCTCGGATAGTTTTCACGGGCACCCTGACACTTGGACAAACTTTAACAAACTGGACAAATTAATCGCCACAGATTAACCAGACCGACGGATTAACCCAAAAGGGAACAACTCCTACGGACACCTCCAAGGACTCCGTCACGTGACCACAAACTCAGGAACTCTCTTCCTCGCATACGCGCCCATACAGCTGGACGTACACACGTGCCTCACAAAAGCCAAACGCAAGTATCGCTTGTTCATTCGCTGTAAAAAGTTATTGCCCCTTTTAATTAAGGTGATTCTTAGAGTTCTGATGATTTGTGCAGAAGTTAAGTCTATAGTGATATTGCCCTTCCTTTACTCTCTCTTTTAATTTTCCATTCTTTCTCTTTCATATATGTTTCTTGTTTGTTGTTTGTATGTATAGTTAGTCTTGTGTGTTTTTGTAGTGTAACGTAGTTTAATAAACCGGTTTTGCATTTCACAATTGAATTGTTTCTGTGTTCAATGCTCATGAAATAAATGTCACTTAATCTGCCGTTAAGATCTTAAAGCTACATGCTTAAAAATACTTTATAGCAGTAAGAATGTTATTTTCTAAAGGCCACAGAATTAACTCCTTAAATGAACAATTATGAGTATTTGCTGGACAAATACATTAATTAATTGTTATTATTATTCTGCTAAATCAGTTTAAAATCTTAATAATTTGTATAATTAATTAGTTAATTGTACTTATTATTCCATTTGAGCTAAATATGGGAATTTCCCCAAATTCCCTTAAATTCCCGTAGTGTTTCGGTTGGAGGTTTATGGTGTTTTAAATAACGCCGTTCTCCTCCTCCCGCTGATTCGCTACATATTAATGGTGGAGAATGCGCGGGCAGATTTAAACATTATTTCTGAGCAAAAACAGTTAACAAGTCAAATGTGTTTTGCATTGTGTGAATGAAAAGAACTATCAGCTATAACTGTGTCCGTTCTTATATTGGTATGAATGAAAATGTAATTTCCTGTATCATTTTCAGGACATAACAGACTCGCGCCCCTGTTATGTATAGTTAACTGCAGTCTTTAAGGTAACCGTATTAAAAACCCTTTGATACGCTGCATTACCGTCTAATTCCGCCTAATAAAGATGATAATTCCTTTATTTAGAATTGCGAAGCGGTGGTCGAGTGAGTACTCCCATCTGATAAGGCCTTTTTGTTAAATCTCCAGGAAATGATTTACAATTAGAGAAGCTGTCTATTTGTATGTTTCCATTTTTATTCACGTACGTGGATTTTTAAAATTGTAAGCCCCGAGGGTAAGACTTTTCAATTTTAAAGGAGATAAACCTTGATCAAGTAACTTATGTCAACGGAGAAGAAAGCCCGTTAGACTTTTATTTATTGTGTGTCCCGTTAACGTAAGCCAAAACTGGCACTGGACGAACACAGCTCAAATTACATCCGTCGTCTTAGCAACGCAGCGGTCGCTGATGTAATTATTGTATGGAAGCGAATCTTTGTCAGTTTAAAGCGTACTACCTAGTTCTAACACTAGATGTCAGTCTTGAGTGTCTAACACTTCTCCTTCTCTCTCACTTTACGCCTGACTTCCGCTTTCTTTGTTTGTTGGGCGAAATATCGCCATCTGGTGGGGAAAGCTCGTTTGGTCCTCTCATAAACTCTTTTGGGAGTGTATGACAGGAGTCAAACTGGGATTTTTGACCTTACTTTGATAACTAGGTTATTCTACTACTTTGTAGTTTTATTTCCTACATATTGAATGTTATGGTCTTAAATTATAAATAATAATTAATATTGCTATGCCTTTATTAAGTTATTATTTCTTTATTTAATTTTTATTTTATTTTGATTTATTTTATTTCATTTTTGCTGTTCTCTCCCGCTCCTTACTTTCCTATTTTCTTTTCTATTGTAGAGATTGTATTTTAATTAAGTTTAAATTTAAAATTTAATGCAGTTTGATTTATTTTAAATTTTAATTGAATTAATTCTTTACTGTGAATAGAATCTAGCCCCATAAGTCCCATTCTCAGTGAATTCATTTATGTTTTAACTGGTGCAATAGGATAAGCCCCCTGTCCCTCGCAAGTTGGGCCTAGCCCAGCCACTCTAGCTAAGCCACTCCCCTAGCTCGCATGACTTCATAGTGCCCTCTCCCTGTAAGGCCCTGTCATTAAATCTAGGGTAGAGAACCTGCTAAGCTAAAACAGGGATCCCCTTCTCATCCCTATTTTCCTCTCACATCCTTTTCATTTCTCAGCCTTCTGACTTTGTCTGTTTGGCTGTCTTATTTTCTTTTCAGTTTATTTTTATTTGAATCTCTTTTATTTTTATCCATTTTATTTTATTTGTTTTATTTTCAGCAATTTATCTTTCTCACCTTCTATTTGCTTTTTATTTTATTTTATCATTATAATTAATTAACTTTAATTATTTTGATCGTATTTTTATTTTTGGGCTGAAAGACCATATCTGCACAAACCATGAGAAAATGTATTAGTAATGCGACCGGTTAACCAAATGTCTGAAGCGACCAATAGGTTAAAACACATCGTCCATTCGCTAAACTTTTTCCCTTTTTACCCACACTAATTATCTGCGCCGCCGAAGCAAGGCCCCGATAATAGTTTTTATTTGTGCCACTAGCTGATCACATCAGTTAGACCCACATAGCCCGTATTTTTATTTATTTATTTTAGCTCGTTAAAATTCTGCGGACTTGTATTGGCTCTTTGTGTTTTGTCACCCACCAGTGCGCCAACGTGTCCAGATCACCCAGCCCTGCCAACCACTGTGACCAGCTGGAGGCATGGCTCAACGATCCGACATCTGACCTCCTGCCCAATGTCGCCAACGATCTGCAGCGCCGAGACCGAGAGCAACATGATGGCAACCTGGACGAGATCACAGCCCGTGATTCAACGCAGAGCTACAGCCACAAGGAGATGGCAAGGATCACAGGTGCCATCGCTCACAACCTCATCATCCAGCTAAAGTGGGACGAAAGGAACGTCACCCACCTGGAACAGGATGCAGCAACGCTAAAGCTCCAAGCAAAGGAAGCCTGGAGGAATCAGGAGGACGCGCAGACTCGTCTAGATCGGCTGACACAGGAATCTAAGGATCAGCAGCAGCTGATTGAGGAGGAACACAAGAGGAAAAAGAATGAGGCGAGACAACTTCACAAGGCCATCTCACAACTCCACACAGACACAGAGCACAGAGAGCAGCAGGAAAAGACCGCCAAAGAGGAGCTGGGAAAGCTCCTGCAGGCCAAAAGTCTTCTGGTAAGAGCCAAGGCAGAACAGAAAGAACGTGATGCCAAGTCCAAGGCCTACGAAAACCACCTGCAAGCTGCTCAAGCTGAAATTCAAGTTCTTGTTCAGCAACATCACCAACCTAAGGACGAACGTGATTCCGTCCAAAAAGAACTTTTATATGGTTTCAGAATGCAAGCTGAACCATTGAGAGAGAAAGCATCATTCTCCTCTCATCCAACCAGTGTCTCTGCACTCCCCCACCAAAGTTTCCTGCTGAAAAAGAGGGGGGTGAGAGCCCACTGTTAAGAACTTTGCCAGCCAGCGTCCACAACCCTCTCACAAGAACACAAGGGGGGTGGGGCCAACACCTTTCCCAATGATGTCTACAGACACATGGCGTGACCCAAAGACCTTGACAAGCTGGCTAGAAACAGTCCAACATTTAGTCCAAACACTGCAGGTGTCCATGACATCCACGCTTACCTGAAAAACATTGACTTTTATGTGCACACGCTGCCGAATGTAACCACGAGAGACCAGCTGTATCTGCTATGGATTACCTCCAGCCATTAGGTGAGGAGCTTCCTGGACCGGCAGTCAGAAAGTGTCAAGTTGGATTATAAGCAGCTGCAAATGGCCTTGATAGAAGAGTTTTCAGATCCAGAATCACGATGAGGACTAATCGCTGCAATGGACTTAAAACAAAGCAGAAATGAAACTCCACAGGCCTACTACTACAACTGACTTTCAGTCTACTCCAGCTCACAAAACGAGCCAAGAATGGAGGAAACATCAAGATCCTCCCCCTGCAAAGCTTTATTTTACCGTAATGCAACACTTAGGATTTATGGCCTACCCTCACCTGACGACAACCAGACAGCCGCAGGACTTCGTCCATAAAGCCTACGGTAAACAAAAGCCACCTCTGAAAAGACTGTCATCCTTTCTTTCTCTGAAAATTACCCAAAACGGCCACTGGAGGGCGAACAACAGCGCCACAGTGAAGGACATTTCAGCAGAGAGCCAAGAGGATCGAAGGACTTCACAGCCAAGATCATCAGACAGCCAGAGGACAGCGTCCATGGAAACCATCCTGCACCTGTCAGAATGAGAAGTCCAAACAGTCAACAGATGGACCAGGTTCGACACACAGTGAACAAAGCTAAGTCTGAACTGTCACAAAAGCAAAGCGACACATACACATCTGAGTCAGCAGAGATTTTGAAAATAGTGAAGAAGTCAAATCCAAAGGAGGCCTCTCAAAGAGGACCGCAAGGATGAACTGAACTATTTATCACTAGCAGCAGCACTGGAAACAGCAAGAACTTTCCAGAAAACCCTCCTGCAAGCAACACTCAAATCTCTGCCACTCATCACATTACCATCGAACCAGTCACCGCAAAAATCAGAGACTTTGGCACACAAACTGTATTTCAAACATCAACCAGTCAGATTCAGCAGGTACCAGAAAAGTGCTGTGTTAGACATCTGTTTCCCTACAGAATCACTGAAGACCAGCCTTAACTGCCTTCCAGTTACCACACAAAACCTGGTACTAAGGCCCTGGGAAACCTGAATGAGAGAGGAGTAGCTAAAAGACTCTATTTAGCAACCACCGTGAAACACAAGGTCAGATTGGAAACCCTCGCCAACACTGGAGCTGATCTAATGCTGATGTCATTCCAGCTTTTCACAAGACTCCAGAACAAAGATGAAGCACAAGATCTGACCCTCAACCCACAAAGGTGTATGCTGAATATGCAGTCTCACAGCCAAACTGCAACAGGTGCTTTCCATCCACCTGACCATCGGTCCTATGAGACTTCTACACCCTGTGTAAATCTCACCAGTGGACACATATCCTCTTTTCATTGGCAAAGACTGTTTAGATAGTTTTGAGCCTTTAACAGACTTTAAAAGTAAAAATTTGGGCTCAGGTAAGAGAACTTCTACCTTGTCACTCAGAAAATCATCTGAAGTATATTGCCAAGTCACAAAGTTATGGATTACCCAGCAGCCAGTCGCGAGAACATCGTCTCAGACCAAAAGTTCAAGTTCACTGTTGTGCACATTACAAACAGCCCACCCACCCGCCCAACTGTGATTGCACTGACCTGCGGCCAACACACGCCCACCACCACAGTGCCCATCACATAGCCACTTACACTGGCTCCACATATCTCAAACAGTGACATAGCTGCATTACATGCCTCCGACACCACCATACAAGCTATGTCAACCACCTCTCAGACCCCTCCACCTGCCCTATCATGAACTCTGACCTCATTGCTACACCAGCCCTTAAATGTCTTAACGACATGTAACACCTGCTGCATATACAACATCACATCCTCTTATATGTCCCTGACGACCGCACTACACCAAAGCATGTGGTTCTTCATTGACATAGGGGGGTCCTACAGATGTATGCGCATGACACAGCATGTGCCAGACACCAAGTTGCAAGAGCCACGTACAAACCACTGAAACAGGTGGCATACTGGCCCTGGATGCAGCAGGACTTAGGAGAATGCATCAAAGGATGCCTGGTTTGCTGCTAACTATAATCGGCTAACCCAAACCACAGAGCCCCACTGCAAAGAACAGGTGCTAATTTTGGTCAGACTTTAAGACTTTTAGGCTGGGTAAACTGCTACCCAGGTCGACGAGGGGCAACAAACATTTACTCATGGTCATTTGCCAATTCACACAGTGGGTTGACTCTCCCAGCACCCAATGACACTGCTCAAAACACAGCACCTCTACACATGATCCACATCTTCGCCAGGTTCGAACTGCCACTGAGAGTCAACTCAGATTGAGGTACCCATTTCACTGCTGAAATTATTAAAGATGTGTGGAAACCCCTAGGCGCACACGCCCAACTCCACATCAGCATCATCCCTCCTCATCGAACCAAGCAGACTGTGGCTAGCATGTCAAAGAAATGTGTCTCAGCAAATCAGATGGACTGGGATCGGAAACTCCCCTTTAGTGTTATGGCTATCAGATCGACCCCAAATTAATTTACTGGTGTGTCTCCCTTCAAACCATTGACAGGACGGCAGATGACACTGCCAGTACACCTGTTGTACCAACCTTGAGATTCCAATCTCATCACAGCCAACACCACTCACCAGAATCCCAATGAACTTCACAGGCATCTGGAACCCTTCGCTTCCACCCGGGAACAGCTACAGAAGATGGCTGAGGGATAGAAGGCATACTACGACTGGAAGTCATCATGAGAGGAACTGGACGTGGATGACAATGTTTGGTACAACAGCTTTGCACAGCCACTTCACACAACTCACCAGTGACTGTCAAAGGAAGTTCTGCCACGCTGGACAGGACCCCATCAGATTGTGAACAAAATCTCTGCTGTTGCATACCAGACCAGGATGGACAGGGAGGAGAAAGAAACAATCTTCAGATGGGTCCATCATAACACAACCAACACACTAAACATTGAGGCATAACAGAAAAGGGGGGACTAGTTCCAACTAGACCAAACCGCCTCCTTACTGCCTCCCCACCAAACAAGCAGCTGCATCTTGCATCAAACCTGCACAGGTGCAGCCGCACTAAAGACATTCACCATCTCTGCCCAAGCATTCCTTTTTATTTTTAAGGACAACACTGATGACATCTATGGGCTGCAGCCCATTAAGATCGACTCCCAGTGTTCCGCTTCGGTTAAACCACTAGCCAATGCCACTAACGCTTGTAGGTGACTGATGGCTGTTCAACACCCCAGCCTACACAAACACGTTAACCTACAAACCACCCACATCAGTCTGCACAACCAGACAAAGTGGATTCAAACTCCAAAGGATGTGATTCTCCACATTGATGACCTGGCACTTGATCACCTTCCCAGTGAGTAGTACCACATCAAACTGGAAATCTCAACTTTCTTCAGGGACCACCACTTCATCGTAAACCCTGAACTGGAAATGAGGATTGCGTAAGGAAGGACCCAAACTAATTGATGTCACAGACTTCAACACTGTCCTCCAGAGACTTGCTCGGATGCCCACTACAGACAGCCTTTGTGTTGTCTGATCTTGGACCGCCAATGACACGGTACTGTGCCTCTCCGCAGGAATAGGATACGTCCTTACTCTCAGCCTAACCTTCATCCCATAACGAAGATTTAACGGGATGCAAGAGTTCAGTGAACAGGTGCACAGCTGTCCTTCTGTTGGACATTCAAATGGAACCGTGGAAGGCAGCACACCCAGGCAGAGCCAGAGCCCAATTTCATTCAAATCACCCTTTGCCTGTTTGACAGAACGCTGCAGACAATTAAGATACACCTGCCATCCAGACTTCATGACCTGCCTGATCATCGCCCGCCAAAGTCTCCCTGGACTTTAACGGGCGTGAAGGGGGGAATATGTAACATCTGGCTGGACGTCAACTAGAGGTCCTTTCAGTCTGGGTTGTTAACGGTTTCATGCTGTGACCCTAGATTGAGTTTTGTCACCAGGTCTGCTCGGACACTTTCATCAGAAGATCCTAATCTCCTGATAACACACATTTCCAGACCTATTGACTGTCTCTGGCTGTTTTATTTAGCCAATCTAAGCAAATTAACACCTCAAAGCAAACTTCAAACCGTGAGCAGAGACGAAGCAGCCATGACACAAAAATGTGTCTGTCTAAGATCACAGCTAAGACCAAAATAAATTGGTTTAAATTGTATATATTATATATCCTTGTATTGCATGTTTGTATCTGTAATGAACCACTTTCTTGTAACACTATAGGGATGCTTTGTTCATTTTAGCATGTCTCATAATTCACATTCATGAGATTACTATTTGATGTGTGTTTCAAACCATACCTTGTTTACACTCTTAATAATCCCATTTTCCTTTCCTGATCAATGATGTGCATCATCTTACCATAACTGATATCAAACTTGTTAAATATTAATCCAAATTATTATTTAACAAAATCTTTAGCATAGTCCATCTATGCAAATGAGTCTGGTAAAACAAAGACAAAGTTTTCCTACTCTATCAACACCCTTTTGGATTGGTCATCTGAACTTCAAAGGGGTTGGTCTAAACTCAGGTTAAGAGGCCTGCACCCCAATTCATCGATGCTCACAGCACACAGTTCACGCACAGCACGCCACACGGCTGCTCAACAGCGAGGCAGCGGCGCCCAGCCGGGCTCGCTGTGAGACCTGTCCCTCTCTCGGATAGTTTTCACGGGCACCCTGACACTTGGACAAACTTTAACAAACTGGACAAATTAATCGCCACAGATTAACCAGACCGACGGATTAACCCAAAAGGGAACAACTCCTACGGACACCTCCAAGGACTCCGTCACGTGACCACAAACTCAGGAACTCTCTTCCTCGCATACGCGCCCATACAGCTGGACGTACACACGTGCCTCACAAAAGCCAAACGCAAGTATCGCTTGTTCATTCGCTGTAAAAAGTTATTGCCCCTTTTAATTAAGGTGATTCTTAGAGTTCTGATGATTTGTGCAGAAGTTAAGTCTATAGTGATATTGCCCTTCCTTTACTCTCTCTTTTAATTTTCCATTCTTTCTCTTTCATATATGTTTCTTGTTTGTTGTTTGTATGTATAGTTAGTCTTGTGTGTTTTTGTAGTGTAACGTAGTTTAATAAACCGGTTTTGCATTTCACAATTGAATTGTTTCTGTGTTCAATGCTCATGAAATAAATGTCACTTAATCTGCCGTTAAGATCTTAAAGCTACATGCTTAAAAATACTTTATAGCAGTAAGAATGTTATTTTCTAAAGGCCACAGAATTAACTCCTTAAATGAACAATTATGAGTATTTGCTGGACAAATACATTAATTAATTGTTATTATTATTCTGCTAAATCAGTTTAAAATCTTAATAATTTGTATAATTAATTAGTTAATTGTACTTATTATTCCATTTGAGCTAAATATGGGAATTTCCCCAAATTCCCTTAAATTCCCGTAGTGTTTCGGTTGGAGGTTTATGGTGTTTTAAATAACGCCGTTCTCCTCCTCCCGCTGATTCGCTACAGCAGTCTCATCTCAAGAAGACGACACAGGTGTGTTATCCAAGCATTAATGGCAAGGAAAATCCCATATAATTGGGAGCGTCCACATATGTGGTGTTTCTGCGAGGTTATAGTACAGAAGTTTGCATCTTTAGTAAAAAACAAGTGACATTTAGCACATCAGTTGACCTGTAATACAATAATAATAATAAAAAAACATTTACTTTTCCATATAAATTTTGTAATTCTTTGAACCATCTTATTCAAAAGTAAAGAAAAAAATGACATATTTACATAATCATGCTATTTCATGTTCATGCTATCTCATTGATTCGGCATGTGTCTTTATTGACTGCAATGCAGAATTAATAATTTATATAACCACAAATGAACTGGTCAGATCAGCAAGAACCAGCCAAAATCATTCTAATCAGAAATACCAGCTGTTCTTAAACCTAGTAGGCTGCTAAGTACTGTAGCATTTCAATGCATCATGGGCATGCTCACGAAGTCTGTTTTAAATGGTAAGATAATTAGACTTATTTTGAAAATAGCTTTTTGGGGACTAAGGCTATATCGCATGTACCATTTAGAAAATCAGAAAATATATTACTATAAGCTAAATAGTTTAGACAGTACAATATTTGTTTGTGTTAGGGATTTATTTGCAACGTGCTAATGCCAAAAGCGCTAAATTAAGAGTCGAGTCTCCAATGTGCTGTACATACAGGAGCTCACATACGTTTTCAGCACATCACCGGTCAAAGAAATCTGAGGCTGGCACTAATTAACTATGGCACAAAATCAATTTCGAGAGCAAATAAAAGCCCCTAAAAAGAGAGGGTGTCTGTCAGCTCCTGAGAATAATAAGGCACAAAGTAATAGACGCAACTGCCCTCAGGGTTGGTTCTGGAGGTTAATGGGGAGGTCGGTGCGTGTGGTCATGAATCACCAGGCCTGGCTAAAGGAATTATTTTTTGTATACACTTGTGAAAGACCGTGCCAGTACTACACAGGCAATACCATATTGCTTTGATATACAGTGCTTAGCAAATTTATTAGACCACCTGTCTATTAGATCATAACAAGTGCCAGCCTAGCAACAAGCATTGATATGAATAAGAAAGATAACAGATTTCTCTCTCTAGGTATTATAGACCTCCTTGATAATAAATAATTATCAATAAATACACACCATAGTGTAAACAAACAGTAGTATTATACTCAGATGTACTTTAAAGCATTGTCATGGAATATTGTAATATACAATAGTTAAATTAAAACCATATTATACCACGGTGCTGTTGAATGCTTTATTCTGAGCATTGTTTAAGAAACAGTGGCGGCCGGTAACTTCACTTCCGAGGGACGGAAATTCAAAATATGTGTTCGGAGTGTCACGTGTTTTGCTCTTCATGTCAAAATATTTGTTCGTTGGGTCATGTAAACCTTGTGCATTATGCGTCTTGTCAAAATAAGTGCCTGCTGCTCATGTGTCAAAAGTGTTTATAATAAAGGAGATGCTCAAGTTAACAGAATACTCACAAGGTACTTATTTAACACTAAACTCTGATTACACATGAGATTAAGCAAGTATCTGAAAAATGCAAGCGTCTCTTTTATCACAAACCCTTTAGACACGTCTGCAGCAGGCACTTATTTTGACAAGAAGCATGATGTACATGGTTCACATGACGCACTGAACACACATTTTGAAATGAAAAGCTTTGCATTGTGCGCCCTTGAAAAACAAATTGAGAAATGTTTCATGGGTATGCATTCATTTTCGATAACGCACACCTGACCTGTCAAATGTCTTAAAATAACCACCAGAGCAATGTCTGTTGTAACTGTGGTATATGCAGAATAATCGACTCCTGTGAAGTAGTTATTTGTGCCGCGTTACCACCTTAGGTGTGCATTATTTTCAAATAATTCAATGGCCGGTCGTTAATTATTACTTACTTAATGAGCATGGTATTTACTTTGTAAATATAGGTATGTCAATAAACACCTCAATCTGTATTTCCAACATGATCTCATGGAAATCTGTGTTATAGTCATGGGAAATTTTACCACTTTATACGTGTCCATGTCACGGAATTCAGCTTTATTCAGCTTTATACCATGGTCTGTTTAAATACTCGATTCTGATTGGCTGGAAGGTGTGCATTAAAACCATTTAATGCACAGGTAGTTCCAGTCAGTTTGATTACAGTTAGAAATTAATCTGCTACTATAAACATTGGTAACCATAGTAACACAGTTACTCTTGCAGAGAGAGAGAGAGAGAGAGAGAGACAAAAGTGCGTCTCTCTTTAAAGTGTGCAGGTTTTATTTCAGCACTACTTTATTTAAAGCGGACGGAGTGCGAGCCTTAACTTAAGAAAATGACCGTAATTTTTACCCGTCTGTTAAAAAATTACACTGTTAACATTAATTACAGCTTTAACTTGGCAAATAACCAAGGTATAAGCGGGATAATCCACGGCTAGCCATGCATTAAAGGGTCGGGTGGTTCTTCGCCTCTACGTCGTGCATTAAAACCCTTTAATGCATGGCTAGCCGTGGATTATCCCTTACTTATTTTATACGGGTGTCTTTTCCGTGTCACTCACACGGATTTCTTGTGTCATTTTATGTATTGTTTTCTCATTGTTTTTTTCTATTTTCAAATCATTGTCGTTTGGGGTTGGGGTCAGATTTGGGGTTTGGTTTAGGATTTACTTTTATGTTAGGATGTACCTTTATGTATTGGTTAACATGTTTTTCTTTTGCTTTTAAAACTATTCTCGCCTAGAATTGGGGTTAGGTCAGAGTTTGGGTTAGGATGTCTAAAATTGTAATAGAAAGTGATTCTAACCCCAACCTCAAGCGACAATGGTAAGAAAATAGAAAATGGTAGAAAATGAGAAAACTACATCAAATGCAAAAAAGACAGCATGCTCCCGTCAGGATAAAAAGCTGAATTCCGTGACATGGACAAAGTGATAAATTTTCTGTGACTAAAACAAGAATTTCCGTAGGATCAGGTTGTTATTTATGGCAGTGTGGTTGAAAAACTGCCATATACTCTATATAAAATATTTGGATGTTTTAAATCATGGGTTGGGTAAATTTTGGACAGAATCAAATGTTGGATTATAAATAAACCTACACTGTAAAAAATTCTGTAGAAAATACAGTATTACTGGGTATTACTCGCAACTACTGTAGCTGCCAGTAACTTACTGTAGATTTTACATTTATGTTATTTACTGACAACAGTTTGTTCAAAGTTAAATGAACATGAAACATTTTCAGTCTTTATCTTCTACAGTAAATTACTGGCAACCAGCTGCAAAATTACAGCTAATTTTTTACAGTGTATTGTTGCCGTTACCCAACCATGAGTTTTAACACCCCAGCATAGGTTTATTAATAATCCAACAGTTGGTTCTGTCATACCATGTGTTAAAACAGCCCAACATTTACTGTCCTAAAAACACAATTAAACCTACCATTGTGATGCTTTTTAGTAAATGCTATCACAGCAATAATTGAGAATCAGAGAGATTACAAGAAGTCAAAAGCTAAAGACTGTAAGCTTCTTATCTCAAAAGAAATCCAACCTCATGAAACCTGGCTTTGGCAAAGTCAAACAACAGTGGTTTTGTACAACATGTAAGACCCAGGCATTAACACCAATCTCTTCTGGCTAGAGTGATGCGTACTGTAGTATGAGTATGGTAGAGGTCAAAGTTGATCCTCTGTGTGTGCTCTCTTTCATTAATGGTACAAAAACACAGGTGAGCTCTCTGGGGAAATAAGTCAAAAGAACAGACATGAGAAAACAGAGAAGAGCTGTGATGGTGCCTCTGTGACCTTTGACTCTGCTGCCTGTGTCTCGCATCTCTTAGGAGCTGCATACGTGGACATGCTGTTGACCGACTGATTACACCAAAAACAACCATTTCTGACCCATGTTTTAGTTAATTATACAGAAGATTCAGAAGCATAAGCACAACCAACGGACAACAGCTTCACTTCAAAAGTTAAAGTAGTAAGTTGCTGCCCTGTCCACTGACTACAGACTCTTTTATGCAAAGAAGCATACATAACAAGCAAACCAACAAAGATTTTAATCGGCATCTGGGGCTGCGTCTGAAACGTCCTTTTTTGCCTACTTCCATACTATATAATAGAAAAAACAGTAGGTGAGACGAGTAGAATGTCTGAATTCATAGTATTCCAAAAACAGTGGGCGAAAAAGTACCAGGATGACCGACTACTTCCGTCAAGATCCTGAAGTGTTCATCCAATGGACCATTTACTATCCCATTAGCCCCTGGGAGAGAAGTTATTCAATGAAGAAGAAGAAGGGGATGTGTTGTTTTATTCAAAAATGTCCAAAAGCGGCTCTGTTCAAATTTAAATACATATATTAAACAGGTGGTTCAATTTTGCTTGTTTAAAGGACAAGTTTGGTATTTTACACTTAAAGCCGTGTTTTCAGATTGTTTATGGTGAAATAGAACGGTTTTGACTGAAATTTTGACATATGCGGCTGCCCTGAGAATTTTCGGGTGTTTGTGTTTCACCTGCCACCTCTATAATGGGTTGATAGGTGCACTGGAACAATCCTTTCTAAAATGCATTAAACTTTCGTTTACAAAGACGTGAAACTCACCGAGTGGTCAGGGGTGTTCACTGGTATGCTCACACAAAAATCGCTGCAAAATACGCATTCCAACAGGTTTTATCGTAGTTTTTGCCAACTCCATTGACTTGTATTAGTTGTGCTGTGAGGTACGGTATTACTCCGCGCCGGGAACTTTGTTTCTATTCTTGCTATTGGCAATGGCGGATTAGCGCCACCACCTGGGCTGGAGTGTCTATTATTCAAGTTCTCAGCGGAAGAATATACGTGTGTAAGGCGTTTGGAAAAGTAGGTCCACAAGTTAACAACGAATGCTAAAACACCTGTTGGAACGCATCGTTTGCAGCGATTTTTGTGTGAGCATATCAGTGAACACCCCTGTCCACTCGGTGAGTTTCACATCTTTGTAAACGAAAGTTTAATGCATTTTAGGAAGGATTGTTCCAGTGCACCATTAAACCCATTGTAGAGGTGGGAGGTGAAACACAAACCCCCCAAAATTCTCGGGGCAGCGGCATATGTCGAAATTTCAGTCAAAACCGTTCTATTTCACCATAAACAATCTGAAAACAGGGCTTTTAGTGTAAAATACCAAACTTGTCCTTTAACGTCATTCCAGTTAACATCGAACTTGTTTTTTATGGCAACGTATGTCACGTGATGTATCAACATGGCGGATGTAGTACGTCCAAATTCATTCACACTATACACTCACCTAAAGGATTATTAGGAACACCATACTAATACTGTGTTTGACCCCCTTTCGCCTTCAGAACTGCCTTAATTCTACGTGGCATTGATTCAAGAAGGTGCTAAAAGCGTTCTTTAGAAATGTTGGCCCATATTGATAATATAGCATCTTGAAGTTGATGGAGATTTGTGGGATGCACATCCAGGGACAAAGCTCCCGTTCCACCTCATCACAAAGATGCTCTATTGGGTTGAGATCTGGTGACTGTGGGGGCCATTTTAGTACAGTGAACTCATTGTCATGTTCAAGAAACCAATTTGAAATGATTCGAGCTTTGTGACATGGTGCATTATCCTGCTGAAAGTAACCTTCAGAGGATGGTCATGGTCAGAAACAATGCTCAGGTAGGCCGTGGCATTTAAACAATGCCCAATTGGCACTAAGGGGCCTAAAGTGTGCCAAGAAAACATCCCCCACACAATTACACCACCACCACCAGAATGCACAGTGGTAACAAGGCATGATGGATCCATGTTCTCATTCTGTTAACGCCAAATTCTGACTCTACCATCTGAATGTCTCAACAGAAATCAAGACTCATCAGACAAGGCAACATTTTTCCAGTCTTCAACTGTCCAATTTTGGTGAGCTTGTGCAAATTATAGACTCTTTTTCCTATCTGTAGTGAAGATGATTGATACCCGGTGGGGTCTTCTGCTGTTGTAGCCCATCCTCCTCAAGGTTGTGTGTGTTGTGGCTTCACAAATGCTTTGCTGCATACCTCGGTTGTAACGAGTGGTTATTTCAGTCAAAGTTGCTTTTCTATCAGCTTAAATCAGTCGGCCCATTCTCCTCTGACCTCTAGCATCAACAAGGCATTTTCACCCACAGGACTGTCGCATACTGGATGTTTTTCCCTTTTCACCCCATTCTTTGTAAACCATAGAAATTTTTGTGCGTGAAAATCCCACTAACTGAGCAGATTGTGAAATACTCAGACCAGCCGCCTGCCACCAACAACCATGCCATGCTCAAAATTGCTTAAATCACCTTTCTTTCCCATTCTGACATTCAGTTTGGAGTTCAAGAGATTGTCTTGACCAGGACCATACCCCTAAATGCATTAAAGCCATGTGATTGATTGGTTGATTAGATAATTGCATTAATGAGAAATTGAACAGGTGTTCCTAATAATCCTTTAGGTGAGTGTAAAGTACCTACTGTTTTAACAGTCAATGAGTACTTCATCTAATTCAGTACCTATTGTCACAGTTTGCGAATTTGGACGCAGCCTGGGAGAACATGCAAACACAGAGAAAGGCCATCAGGTGGGCCAACAGGCCATCTAGCCAGAGTTTAAACCGGGAACCTTCTTATTTTAAGGCAACAGTGATTTATTTACCCTTTACTACCCTTTTTTTATTAAAAGGTAACAGAGGAAAGGAAGGAATGAAGGAATAATATATATAAGGCCTAAAGTACGTCATCTGTCTGTGCCATCATCACATTGATGCATTAAAGATTTTGACAGATCTTGTTAAAAACTTGTGTTAAAAAAAAAGAGAAAACAAAGGCTGTTCTGCCAAACAATAAAAACTCTTTGCAGTTTGTTTTTATAATCTTCCATCACAGCACATTCCCAGCACAAAGTCTGAAGCATCTGGCTTTCTTTCCTCTACTAAAATCTAATTTTCTCTCCACCTTCTGTCCATTTTCTCTCAATGTAGTGTTAAGTGACAGCTAAATGCTAATGGCCCTTAGTGAGTTCAGTATATTGTCACTAACAGACTGAGAGCCATGCAGGTTTAAGTGATTTAACACGTGCAAAAAGACAGTTTACATACAGCCGTATCATTTATTAATAATCCATCTGATCCCACAATTGGAATAAAACGCTTCTATGTAAACGCCTTATTTAGACAAATATGATCTGAGCAAAATGGTAACTGACTAAAAATATTTTGACTGAAAGAGGTGCAGATCTTAAATAATGGATTATTAATAGAACAAATACCCCTAAAGACCCCATACAGTATTTCTAGCTAAATTTAAGAACAAATGGCTGTGATGTCTCATATAAAAACCTGGTCGAAAGTTGACTTTCATGCATAACGTATGTAAGTGCTGTTCAAAAACACCACCTGCAATAGCAATTGCATTAATGTGCATTAAAACACATTTAAAGAAGTGAATATGCAAAAGAGTCAGAATATTAAACACAGAGCTTTCAGTTAAAAACAAAGGAGAAATCGCATTGACAGGCGACTGTTTGACTGACTGATACAGTAAGACGGCTTCACATATCAAAACATTATATATAAAAAACAAGGTATAGAGTTGTTCTCTATATTCATCTTGCATCAGATGAGGATATAAGCAGAGTGTATCTGTGGTGAGCTGAGATTTATGGTTTATGTGACATTTAATGCGTCTATTTCTTTCCTTTTCCATTCTCTGTCATAACATGAGAGATGGTGCGGACAGACAGCATATGGTATTGAAGTAAGAGCTTTGCCAGGTGTGGCTGAATCTCTGCTTGGCTCTTTAACACAGAGAAAGTACAGTAGATCCAGCAGCAGAGTTAAAGCATACGCATCGGCTCACACCGCCAGCGACTACAGCGATTTCATTTATTTCAGTGGTGTATGGAAGTGGTCATGTTGATAGAAGTTCAACTTCAATGATGAGCGACTTTCCGGAGCAACTCTCAATGAGAGTGAGTTCACATCATTCACCTTTCGTCAGTTATTGAGAGGATAGTTATTCATTTGTTTATAGTTCGACAACCAGAATTAGAAATGCCTACTAACAACCTCATTAAAAGAGACAAGCGACTGAGAGTCACATTGTTGCTGGTGGTGCGCAGACAGCATTAGGTTACTTTATGTTCATGAGATTTTCCCGAAGACAACCATGAAATCTATACGGTCTTATACATCAGAGCTGCTTTTACTTTAGGACCCAGATTTTCTATTGAAAAAAGAAATAGCACTCAACATTCATATCATTCAATAAAGTTGTAAAAAGGTACTACTCCAAATGTCCTATTAAAAATGTATTCATGCAGAAACTACAATCTTTTTCTTAATTAGCCTACCTAAAATGGCACACTGACAAGGTGATGGAAAGTGCTTTCCATGTCTTTTATAGCAAACTAATTTTGTTCTCCTAACTCTGCGCAGCTACCTGGTTAGTGTGATTATATTATTCACATTCAGTACATTTTCCCCTGCTGTCAGTGACCCTATCAGAACCACTTGAGATCCATTGAAACATAAATTACATTTCCGTGAGTGCTCTGCATCTGCATTTCTATTGAGCATGACTCAAGCACTGACTCTTACCTGGAAATTTCCGGCATAATCATCTTCCTGGTCACCGTTCTGTCCCTCCTTTAGAGCAATGAGAGTAAAGCCTCTAAAGTAAGCAGAGTTGACCGCATACAGGGTTACTGGAAAAAAAATCACAATAATAAATCAGTCACATAAAACCTATACAGTATGATTGCTTTCACAGATGCAAAACAAAACTCAAGGCAGTTCAGTAAACAAACATTATAGAATTATAACATATATCATTGTCAATAATCATTTATAAAAAAAAGCTTATTTTTAAATCACCAACATTTTCACATAACTTTAATTAATAAATATGATGATTCTCTTAACAAATAAGATAGTAAGATAAGCAGATAATGTACATTCAAATAGTTAAACATTTCAGTAGTGTTTATCGACTTGACACAAGACCTTACAGAGCTGAGATACAGCCCTCGTGACAACTTTCTCAAATATGCCAACTTGCCCCGAATTATTTTATAACGTGTGCAAAAGACTATAATGCCCAAATATGCTGTTTATATGGCCAAGCTGTATCTCCAGCGCGCACATTGCGCAGAGTCCCTGTCCGCGCCGGTGGTCCTGACAGCAGCTGAAACCTGACAGTGTCATGTACCTTGATAAGTGCTGCCGGGCTGATAGTACTCCGGGTCTCCCTCCACTCGCAGTCTGAACTCAGTAAAGCCCTCTTTTCTGCCACCGGCTCCGTGCGGCTGAGCCCGCGTTATCCAGCTGCAGTAGCCGTCCGACGGAGACGCTCTATCCGCGGGTTCCTCCGGCACACTCGCGCACACGCACCCGCTGATGAGAAGCAGTACACCGGCTCTCAACATTCCCGATCGCCTAACATTCATGCTCGATTACAAGTATGTGTCTAGAGTGTTTAAAACTCTAGTGAAAACTAAACTTAGCCGTGATATTAGTCTCCCATATACGCAGATACTGATATCTCCGCCTTCACTGCTATATTTGCATCTGCACTGAAGAAAGAGATGAGGAGTCTGAAGCAGACTGACTGTAGTGCTGCTGCTGTCTCACACTGACAGCTCAATGCATTCACACACACGCACACACACGCACACACACATGCTTAGAGCAAAGAAGCTCCAGTGTTTTCAGTTCATAGCCCTCGTCTTCCTCCACTTACACGGAAAATGATTATTGTAAATCTAAAGGTGAATATTAAAAGTGAATATCTGCACAGTTGGGGGCACAGAAACTGTTAGATATAAGCGATTTTACCTGATAGGAAAAAGAAACCATATCAACCTAAAAGTTAGATGGGCTTCAGCATCATATACTGTAGACTGTTTATTATAATCTACAGCAAATGTATCATAAAACTTGTCCAGCAAACCAGTGAAGGAATTGTTATAAATAGATATAATACATTTCCTAAAATGTTTTTTTTTTTTTTTTTGCAATTTAAGCATATCACACTGACAGCAGAAGAAAATATATTGTCTTAAAAGAACAAAACAAATTGATAAATATCTCATAGAATCGCAGCAGTACATTTTTATTGCTCTCTTTTAATAAGTGAAATCTGAGTACATTTCTGTCTTTCTGTCAAATGATTAATTGATGTTAGTTTAGGAAAACAGAGGTCCTTCAGGCATGATGGGTGCTGTGAGAGGTTTGGGGACTGTAAATGTGCAGAGCCAGCAGGTGTCATAAGAGTGTCTTATAAAGATTCAGAAAATCTCTTTTTTTAATGTTGTGTGTAATAATCCACACTATAAGATTTTAAACTTTTTTTTGCATTTTATTTAACCCTAAAATGACCACACAAAATAATAAGTTTTGCTTTTTAGATTTATCTGTGATAATATGTTTAACCTTAACTCACCAAACAACATATATTTATGTTGGCTTGAGAAAGCCAACATACTGTTGTTGCACTTAAACTTATTATTATTCCCTCTTCTTTTCTTCTGAGACTAAAATTTCTAACTCTAACTCGTCCTAGAGCTTTCAAGCTACAGTCATCAAACTTTGGACAGACTTTCGGTCTGATCTGACGAGGTGTGCTATATCTTTTCTAACTGATCGGACCTTCCGAATTCCTAAACGGGGCGCTGAAACACCCCAAAATTTCCATTGACTTAACATTGAGACAAACTTTGACGGGTCAAAGCTGCGAGTGAGAAACTTGTAGAAACTTGTGGCTTACCACATTTAAGGAGGCTGACAGGCTGTGTAAGAACATACCTCACAATGGGGTGTAAGCTGTACCCCTGGGGTGTAAGAGGCCCCCAAAATTTCCCATTGACTTATAATGGGGCAGGAAACATGCCCATAAAAGGGAATAAAAGCGTCCCAGATGGAATATCTTCACTTTAGAGTGTCTTAGAGACATGGGGGTGGGCTCATTTTACTCAAGCATCCAATCAGTCTCTTAGGATCACCCCAGAGCTATTAAGCCACGCCCCTAGCAACCATTTTGGGTACCCTAGCAACATCTCCCATAGACTACCATTATAAAAAGCCCAGATGGATATCTTTGCACCAGAGTGTCATAGAGACATAGGGGTGGGCTCATTTTACTCAGGCATCCAATCAGTCTCTTAGGATTCTTATTGAGGTATTAAGCCACGCCCCTAGCAACAAAATATGAAGACCCTAGCAACATAATAAACAAAGCCTTATATCTCTGGATCTGAACATCGTAGAGACACAGGGGTTGGACCGTTTTACTTGTGGCTTGAAGTGTAATCATTATGGGATGCCAATTTTCTCCCTAGCAACCAAACTTAGTACCCTAGCAACGGAATAAACAAAGCCTTATATCTCCGCTTCAGAACATCATAGAGACACGGGGGTTGGACCGTTTTACTTGTGGCTTGAAGTGTGATCATTATGGGATGCCAATTTTCTCCCTAGCAACCAAACTTAGTACCCTAGCAACGGAATAAACAAAGCCTTATATCTCCGCATCAGAACATTGTAGAGACACGGGGGTTGGACCGTTTTACTTGTGGCTTGAAGGGTGATCATTATGGGATGCCAATTTTCTCAATAGCAACCAAACTTAGTACCCTAGCAACGCAATAAAAGTTAGCTTCATGCTAGCTTCCTGCTAATCATGCTAGCTTCATGCTAGCTTCATGCTAATCATGCTAACATCATGCTAGCTTCCTGCTAATCATGTTAGCATCATGCTAGCTTCATGCTAATCATGCTAGCATCATGCTAGCTTCATGCTAATCATGCTAGCATCATGCTAGCTTCATGCTAATCATGCTAGCATCATGCTAGCTTCATGCTAATCATGCTAGCTTCATGCTAATCATGCTAACATCATGCTAGCTTCCTGCTAATCATGCTAGCATCATGCTAGCTTCATGCTAATCATGCTAGCATCATGCTAGCTTCATGCTAATCATGCTACCATCATGCTAGCTTCATGCTAATCATGCTAGCATCATGTTAGCTTCATGATAATCATGCTAGCATCATGCTAGCTTCATGCTAATCATGCTAACATCATGCTAACTTCATGCTAATCATGCTAGCATCATGCTAGCTTCATGCTAATCATGCTAGCATCATGCTAGCTTCATGCTAATCATGCTAGCATCAAGCTAGCTTCATGCTAATCATGCTAGCATCATGCTAGCTTCATGCTAATCATGCTAGCATCATGCTAGCTTCATGCTAATCATGCTAGCATCATGCTAGCTTCATGCTAATCATGCTAGCTTCATGCTAATCATGCTAGCATCAAGCTAGCTTCATGCTAATCATGCTAGCATGATGCTAGCTTCATGCTAATCATGCTACCTTCATACTTAAACATACTAACAGCCAGATAGCCTACTAAACTAAACTTATGTCAAACCATTTTAAACGTTCAGGCTACGCTTTCTCAAGCCAACATAAAGTTTGTCTTCAAACTTTACTATCTAGTTTTATATTATTCAACATACTTTACATAAAATATTTTGACAGTGTACCATAAGCTTTGGAAATGTATCATTATGTGTTAGAGACCTGCTTGCTCAATATCTTCTGTACACTCATAAGTTTCTGAAAAGGTTTTTTTTTTTACGGAAATTGTATAATTTTTGGTTCCCAAAAGCCTTTAAATGGATAGTTCACCAAAAAATGAAAATTCGGTCATCATTTACTCACCCCCATGTTGTTACAAACTTTAAAAAAATATTTGTTCTGATGAACACACGGGAAAATATTTTAAGAAATGTTTGTAACCAAACCGTTTGTGGACCCCATTGACTTCTAGGGAAAAAGAATAATATGATAGTAAATGGGCTCCAAAAACGGTTTGGTTACAAACATTTCTCAAAATATCTTCCCATGTATTCATCAGAACAAAGAAATGTATACAGGTTTGTAACAACATGAGGGTGAGTAAATGATGACAGAATTTTCATTTTTGGGTGAACTATCCCTTTAAGTCAAAAGAACAACTTTTCACTATAAAAAGTTTTTTTTTTTGCAACAAAATGTAAATTTGTTTTCTTAAAAAGCCATGAATTATGCAAAAATGTAACGTGTGTCTATATTTACCAATAACATGTTATATACTGTAATATATTCTGACCATAATCTTAACTGAAGAGCAGAAGATTGTATATTTTAAACATAGCCTTCATTGCATTCTGAGTGTTTTTTTTGTGTGTTTGTGTGGTTTGTTTCATCTCTATTTGAAACTTTACCAGGTAAGTAAATGCTGTTAATTAGACATGAAATAAGAAGAACAGACGAGAAGCAGAATGAAAGGTGCTATACTGTTGACATCCATCTGAGCATTTTCTGCTGAAATGTTATCTTCTTTTAATTAACAGTCTGGTTTTAATTGGAACAGTAAAGTTATTTAACAGGTCATATCAGCACACATGGCCTGTTTGTAGGTGTGTGAATTTTACAGGTCAATCTCCTTCCACACAGGCAGATGTGCCCTCTTCCACCCAATGAGCACACAGCTTGATTTTCCTCATGTCAGGTGGATTTTGATGTGTTATTTTACCAAGCTTTCTTCATTCATTCTTCAGAGGTCAAGAACATTGACAACAGACAGATTTGACAGAACACTGTGAAGTCAGTTCCTGTATGTTTATTTGACAGAATGTGTGATTTTTATCTTAAAGATGATTAGATCGTGTGATGTTCAGTAGAGTTTATAAAATAGTTCCAGTCATTGATTCTGATTGGTCATAATGTGCAGCAGTCATAGCTTTGTGTTTATATTCAACAATCTGTTACAGTTCACAGTCAATCTGGGACTATTTTTTATTTGCCCTAAAAGCCTTAATAGTGTAATGTGTAATAAAATACAACTTATCATAGCGGTTTAAATTGAAAATGATTTTTAATTCATGTCATCATAGCAAAATTATACGCCAACATATAATTTCATACCCCAACATATTACGTTTCACCTGCTGCAGGTAGAAGCGCTAATTTAGTAAACGCATCTGTTGGTCATATTTGGGGGAATGGACAAACGACCAAAATAGCGATGTTCATTTTGATTTATTTTCCCGACAGACACACCTTGTTAACCAAACATGTCTACTGATAAGATTGTAATATTAAATTGTCATTGAGTTAAAATGATCATACATTACTGGAGTAAGTTTTGAATATTGATTCCCAAATTCCTGAGATGGGCAAACTTTAAAAATGGCAGAGGGGAAGGATTTCTGCTTTGGTAGTTATGCTTTATTAGTTTTATTAGGCTTCACTGCCCTTGTCTTGTTGTTAACTCTTTCCCCGCCATTGACGAGATATCTCGTCAATTAAGAGAAAACGCTTCCCCGCCAATGACGAGATTTTCCGTCTTTCCGCAATACCGCTATTATCCAACTTTTTAAAACCGGAAGTATTGCCTTATGGCAAGCTGCTGCATGTCCGTGTCTGTTTTAAAGATCGCTCTGAATGGGATCTCTATGAAAAGTCCGTCACAAAAATTTAATTATTTTTGCTTTTTGCTCAAAATATGGTGTTTTTGCAAAAACCTACCCATATTCAAAAGCTGATTACAAAAGAACCACTGAAGGTAGGATGAAACGTTTTTTTTTTTTTGAAAGCAGAGGGTCTGTTCTTTCATTTGGTATATTGTATGTTTATTTATTTAAAGAAGAACATTTTCTGGAAGGCATTAAACTTTGGTGAAAATCATGAAAAACGCTGGCGCTGGCTGGCAACTTTTTTTAAAAACGCTGGCGGTGAAAGAGTTAAAGTACATATTGTGTTTAGCTGTTGTTTAAATGTATTGGTTTTGTTTGTTTGTTTCCTTTGATATATTTGTTTTTTGGCATACCAATTGCATCCCATTTCTGTCATTATTATTTATTGTTGTGACGATGAAGATGATGATTTATTCGTCTAATAGGAAGTGAGGTCATGCGGGTCAAGGGTTACATGCGCACATTTATTGTTGTACCCTATGATGCACCTGAGAGAGAGAGACTCAAGATGTCGACTCGCGGTCATGCCGGTACACCGCTGAGTCTAAAGTAATTCGTGTCTTATTTATAGTTGCATTTTGGACTCATTTCCCTCTCAGTTGGTATGCAGCCAGCGAGGTATGTTTGTGTATTGTGATGCTTTATTTCTTGTTTTATTCGCTCTTTTGATTGTGTTGTTTGTTTATACTATGTTTTCTACTGCTTTTAAATAGTTCGACGGTGGATTAAGGACGAATTAAATAAACAAATAAATCCATCAGTAAACGAAGAACTTTGGTTTGCGTGTTTTCTGGAGGGGAGTGAAAGTCGAACTCGGAGCTGAAGTCAACATCAGCCTACGGATACTCGTCCGCAACGCGAAGACGCGTCAATTTGTTGGCGTGGAAATTCCTGGGATTGAAGTAAATTACTCGGATTAGAGCCACGTTTTTCGTTGAAAAAGGAGGCGAACTGGACTTGTTAAGGCGACTTTGCGGACTGATTTCGGATCCACGAAAGATAAAGTTTCTCATTGAAGAGGCGTGGAGGAACGGCTTGAAACAGATAAGCACTTGACTATTTAGTATTACGTTTTTCTTTCAGATCTTCTTTGAAATAAGACTTTGATCGGTTTATGAACACTGAAAATGTTGCCTTATTTTAATTAGTCAACTGGACATATTTAAGGACATTTAAAGGGGGCTCGGACTAATGCGGTTGATTTGAAATTAAGTCCGTACATTTTATCACGTTGTTGAATATGGCACGTAACCGATAAGTATTATATACTGTTAAAGTTTTTCTCAGGCTGTCTTTGAAAAGGTTTTGATTGGTCTGTGAACACTGTTAATGTGGGTTTATTTTGATTAGCCAACTGGTCATATTTAAGAACATTTAAAGGGGGTATGAGTAAATGCAGTTGAATTGAAAATAAGTTTGCATACTTCACTAGGTTGTTGAATTTGAAGTTTTCTGTGCATTTGTCTTGTTATATGACAACTATTTTCAAATAGGCCTAGTTAGTACTTGAAACTGTTATCATATTGTCTCACCAAGGTGTTGAATTTGAAGTTTTATGTACATTTGTCTTGTTATATGACAACTATTTTTAAAGAGGCCTAGTTTGTACTTGAAACTTGTATTGTTTCATGAGGTTTCTAAGCCTAAATTAGCCTATTAATTGTTTGAAAGACAGTGACTTAGTCAAATAGTTAAATTGAGCTTGTTTCAGACATTTGCCCTGTGATTATTTTTAGCCTAGTCTACCTTATAATTCACTATGTCTCAGAATAGTAAAGATGAAGACCAGCAATTAGAGATATTAGAAATCAGCAGTGTGTTAGAAACGTCTCAGCAAGTAGTAGAGCCTCAGCACACAGAGAAATCAGCAAAGCTACTAAAGGCCAACCAGCCTGATGTCGAGCAACAGCAAATTGACAATTCAGGTGCATTTGAACATCATCAAAATGAACCTCGTAGAAGCGTCAGATCACGAAAATTGACAGAGAAAGGCAAAGACCTACACATGGCCAAGTTAAAGTCACTGTTGCTCCATTTTAACAATGCCTACGATTGTTGGAAGGTCCTGACTAAAGTGGCAAAAAGGTCTTTGGAGCAAAACCATCCAAGTGACATTCTTCAAGAACATGTAACTCGCATTGAAAAGGAATTGGATGAACTTAACAATATTTATGATGTCTATAGAAAACTTGATGTTCCAACTCATGACATGCGCTGCAAATTGGATAAAAGCACTTCAATTACTAAGGTTATGATAAAGAATGTTACGTCTCGGATTCAGGGAGTTGATGAAGAGCTGTTTTGGCCTGATGCTGGCTCTGTATTTGCATCCTCTGCCTCTAGTATTTCTTTTCCTGTTAATAAGAGCTGTGGAACCAAATCCATTTGTTCCAATGAGTCACTAGTAAAAAGACAAGAAGCTGCTGCAGAGTATGCCAGTACAAGAGCTGTGCTTCAAATCATGAGTGAACAGGAGCGTAAGCAAGAAGAATTAGAGGCACTTGAGGTTGAAAATAGGCAGATAGCCGCAGCCCAGGAAGCAGCAGCAGTATCTCGGCGGCTCCAGGAAGAGAGGGAAGAAGTTGAACGAAAAATCAAAAGACAAGCTCAAGAAGATGTACTGTTGAGAAAGCAACAAGAAGAAAATGCCATTAGAAGACAGTCGGTCGAACACTTAAGGAGAGAGCTCGATCGTTTGGAAGGACTGAAGAGATTGAATGCTGCCAAGGCTAAGCTACAAGTGTATGAAGAAATCAATTTTGACACAAATCAAGATCTTTTAATTCAGAAATCGGATGCCCCCATGATTGTCCATGCAGCTAAACAAACTGATCCTGTGTGTGATTTACAACTAAGATATACGCCACCAAGGGGTAATTTCTCAGATGATACTCAAGAACTTGTTAAGGTTTTGGCTGAGGCCATAGCAGCAAATAGGCTACCTGTTCCAGAACCAACCATTTTCTGTGGTGACCCACTTAAGTTCAATCATTGGAAGTTATCTTTTCAAACCTTAATCGAGAGGAAGAATATTCCAGATATAGAGAAGATTTTCTTTCTTCAGAGATATGTTGGGGGCACAGCAAAGGAGGCCTTAGAAGGTCATTTTTTGCTTGAGTCAGAAGATTCATATAGCTTAGCTTGGAATCTGCTCGATGAAAGGTACGGTCAGCCATTTGTCATTGCAAAGGCTTTCCGAGATCAATTATATGCTTGGCCATGTATATCCAGTAGAGATAGTGTTGCATTAAGACAGTATGCAGATTTTTTGCGCAGTTGTGAATGTGCCATGTCCCGTAACGAGAATCTACATGTTCTTAATGATCCAACAGAGAATCAAAAACTTGTTGCCAAGCTGCCTGAATGTTTAAGCCAGAGATGGAACAGAAGAGCTACACTTTACCAACTAGAGCACGGACGTTTTCCAAACTTTAATTATTTTGTAACATTCTTATCCATGGAGGCCAGTATTGCTTGTAATCCAATAACTTCGCATCAAGCTATATGGGCAAGTGAGCCAGAGAACTTAAGACTCAAGAATCAAAGTGCAGCTGTCTCCAAAACTTGGACTGTTGATGCCAAGAGCTTTAGCACAAACATTTCTGAAAGTTGGGTCTCTTGTATGTTTTGTAAGAACACTGCGCACAGCCTCCAGAAGTGTCACAAATTTCTTGAGCGACCTGTTGCAGACAGAGTTAAATTCATTCAACATGAGCATCTGTGTTTCGGCTGCCTGAACCCGGGTCATCAGTCAAAAAGCTGTAAGAGGAGGTTGATTTGTGATTCCTGTTCCAGACGTCATCCTACTTGTTTACATGAGGACCGTTCAGAACGGGAATCTAAGCAGAATCAAGTCAGCTATCAAGAAGATCCTACATCACAAGACATCATTGCAGAAACCACATCTAACAGGATCTTAAAAGATGGTGGCAGCATTCAAACTTCAGCAATAGTTCCAGTTATGGTGTCAAGTAACTCAGGCAAGGAAGTCCTTGTTTATGCCTTGCTGGATTCTCAGAGTGATTCCTCTTTCATTCTAGAGCACGTGGCAGATACTTTGAAAATTAATACAGAATCAGTAAAGCTTAAGTTATCCACCATGTCCTCAAGAGAAACAATTGTCCCCTGTAAAAGACTTGAGGGTTTAAAAATAAGAGGGTTAAATTCCACCAAGGAAATCACAGTGCCAACAGTGTACACAAGAGAATTTATCCCCGCCAATAGATCACACATTCCCACTCCTGAGACTGCCAAGGCATGGCCCCATTTGGAGCATCTTGCACCGCATATTGCTCCGCAAAGAGAATGTGAAATTGGCTTGTTGATAGGATACAACTGCCCACAAGCTCTAATGCCCCGGGAGGTTGTCTGCGGAGAAGAAAACCAACCATTTGCACAAAAAACCGACTTGGGCTGGAGCATTGTAAGCTATGGCAACCCAGGTGAACACTATGGTGACGCGCACGCTGTGAGTCATCGTATTATTGTAAGGCAAGTAATCCCTCAACTTGAAGTACTTGATCAGCTCAAGGGTGAAGTTCATTTTGTTTCTAAGACCCAGATTAAAGAAATGGTCGCTACTGATGATGTCATGAAGATGGAGTCAGATTTCAATGAGCGGGCAGAAGAGGATTGCTTCTCTCAAGAGGATGTCTTGACAAAGTTAAAAGATGAAATTAAACACACATCAGATGGTCACGTTGTAATGCCCTTACCCTTTAAAAGTGAGAGGTCAAATTTGCTTTCAAATTTGTTCACTGGTTCAGACTTCTTATGGAAGAGCCAGCTACTTGTAGGAGATGACAAGGTGGGAGAAGTCACTGATGATTCAGAACGTAAAGCTGTCCAGGCGTTAAGCAATAAGGTAACAGAAGAAAGGATATTGTTAAATCATCTGGCGAAGTTCTCTGATTGGGAAAGAGTTGTTAAGGCTGTTGCATGTCTCATTCGTTACGCTAAACATTCTAGTGGCTGTAAGTCAGATTTAAGTTGTGCCACAAGCATTGAAGAAAGACGAGAAGCAGAGGTATTTATTATCAAAATGGTTCAAATGGACGCATTCAGTACTGAAATGGAAAGTATTAAAAGGAACTGTAAAGTTAAAACCAAAGACAAAGCCAACAAGTTGCGCCAGTTAAGTGCATTTATAGACGAACACGGTGTCTTTAGAGTTGGGGGACGGTTGGCAAGATTTACTTTCCACCCTTATATTAAGCATCCTGCCATCACCCCAAAGAAGTTTCAAAATCATGAGCAGTTGAAGGATTATGGATGTGAATTCATCATGAACATTCCATCATCTAGCCATATGGGAGGCGTATGGGAGAGACAAATAAGGACAATCCGAAGTGTTCTAACAGCAATTTTTGATCAATCTGGTAAGAGACTCGATAGTGCTTCGTTGAGAACTTTCCTGTATGAAGTGACGACTATTATAAATAGCAGGCCGATGACAACTGAGCACTTAAATGATCCAACAAGTTTTGAACTACTTATGCCAAATCATATCTTGATAATGAAATCTAGCATTGTGTTACCCCCCACCCCCTGATGAGTGATTCAACTTTGGACCATTCAGGAAGGTATACTCTCAAGCCTGTGTACCTTGATAGGCCTTTCAAAAGATGATGTTGCTGCTTGAGGCTCAATAATGCTGTATTTTGCACATATATCATACAATTTTAAGGTTAGAATTATTCATGATTTTTTTTAGTGAAATCAGTGTATGATTTGGTGGGAGTTTAGCTGTTGTTTAAATGTATTGGTTTTGTTTGTTTGTTTCCTTTGATATATTTGTTTTTTGGCATACCAATTGCATCCCATTTCTGTCATTATTATTTATTGTTGTGACGATGAAGATGATGATTTATTCGTCTAATAGGAAGTGAGGTCATGCGGGTCAAGGGTTACATGCGCACATTTATTGTTGTACCCTATGATGCACCTGAGAGAGAGAGACTCAAGATGTCGACTCGCGGTCATGCCGGTACACCGCTGAGTCTAAAGTAATTCGTGTCTTATTTATAGTTGCATTTTGGACTCATTTCCCTCTCAGTTGGTATGCAGCCAGCGAGGTATGTTTGTGTATTGTGATGCTTTATTTCTTGTTTTATTCGCTCTTTTGATTGTGTTGTTTGTTTATACTATGTTTTCTACTGCTTTTAAATAGTTCGACGGTGGATTAAGGACGAATTAAATAAACAAATAAATCCATCAGTAAACGAAGAACTTTGGTTTGCGTGTTTTCTGGAGGGGAGTGAAATTGTGTTTAAATGAAATTTTCCACACACACAAGCATGAACATGGTGTCCTCCGTTCTTTTCAACAACAAAGTACCTGAACACAGCAAGCTCGTAATCACGACTTTAGAAGTGGGAATTATCAAATTTCCAATAGCACATGAAGGCAGGATTAGTCATGGCTGTCGACTTATTCTATGATGCAGCACAGCACAAGATTACCTTATTGCTTACACAAACAACATCTATGGCCTGATGCATGGTAGGGTTGTAGGAGTGTTTGTCATTTTTTTAGTAATTCCATCCAATGATCTTAGGCTTAGTGGAACAAAAATGACATACTTCAAATTTAATATAATAGTACACTAAAAAAGTTAATTTACCATCAGAGCGAAATTATTGGAGTGTAATCTGATATACCCTTACATGTTACGATGTAAATAGTCCTCAGATTGTATATTATATTCTATAACCAGACGTTCATGCGAAATCTGATGTAAACAATAGACTATATATCTATATTTCACGGATTATACGCATTTGTGGACAAAAATGGTCATTGGATAATTTACACATCTGAAACAGTCTGGATTCGACTTGCGATTAACACAAAGTTAAAAAGTTCTGTTTATTTTTGCATGTTGTCATTTGGACTCCTGTCACAAAATACTACATATGATGCTAGAACATCTGTATCTCAAAACGGCTTTACAGGGGGTATGGCTTAGCTAAATGAGATGTAAATGAGCCCTATTGTCTCTCCAGCCAGGAAAAAAAGGGAAAAGTGTTAACTTTTTTTCTCAAATTTCTCGGCATTCTCTTTCTTGAATGTGTTATATATTAAAATGGCCACAACTTCTCCAAATCCTCCAAATCAGATTTCCATGTGTTACACATCATTGGAAAGCTTAGAAACTGCACTTTCGAAATCTGTAAACAACTCAAAATGCTCCAGATCCGACTTGTGTCCCTAATTTCCATGACTGGTCAGATATTTGTCATAGTGTTTATTATTACAGTGCCTTCGTTATTACTTCAAAAGTGTATATTTATAGTTATGTGATGTAAATACTGTTAAATAGCCTCAACTGATAGATTATCTGCATGGCTAACCGCTACTGTTAGCGCTCTGATCTAAGCTGTGTCCAAAACTGCTCCCTATCCACTATATAGTGCCCTATATCAGGTGTCGGCCATTTTGTAGTTGTGTCCGAAACCTGAGTGAATAACTTCATTTCCTACATTCGTTTACTACTTTTTACCCACAATGCACTCTGATTTTGAGGGTACATTTGATGTACAATCGCTCACTCATATTTCACATGATACAACGAGAGACAAATGCGTAACTTGAATCATCTGAAGTATACTGACAGTAAACACCAACAATTTACATTTATAAACTTTTGTTAGTTCTTGTTGTCAGGTATTTTCTACTTTTTGAAAATACAAATAAATAAAATAATTGTGATATCTTTTATTTAAAATCTAATACACATTTTTATTAAACAATAAATAAACAACAGTAAATAAATATGACAAGCAGTTGTTTTGTTCTCTTTATTATCAACTAATACACTAAACTTGATAAATGTGACAAACATTAAGAAAGTAAACTTTATCGTTTCACAGTACAATCAATAAAGCCACACAAGTGTAAGGGTTTATGACGAACCTCTGCGACAGCTCTCTGACGCATGATATTTACGTCAGTGTCCGAAATCGCTGACTCATTTTCATTAGCTTCTTCCCCATATAGTGGACTCAATTGTCATTCCCTATATAGGAAATAGTGAATGAGTGAACAAGTGAACGGTTTCAGACACAGCTCTAGTCTGCCTACTCTGCTGTCGTTGGTAATGTTATATTAAAAGTTTAAATTTAATCACAGTGAATTAAAACCTTGCTCATATGCACATATCCCTTTTTCATAAATGGATATACATTTTTTAAGATGAAGAAGAAAATGAGAAGAAAATGAGAAAGTATATAGTTACTTAGACAGCTTTTGTTTTGCCTATATGTATTTCACTAAAATTCGCAATGATTTAACCTCAGAAAAACATAGACCGTTATAAAATGTGAATCCTCAATCTCTTACATTACAATATGCTTATGCGTGATCATTGTTAGTGCAAAGAGGGAGAGAAGAGGGTGGAGAGAGAGAATGCTTCCATAAGCAGGTGAGAAATTGTTCTGCTTGTGAAGTCAAAATTGTTATTCTTTCTTAGCTTTATACTTACTAGATTACAGCAAACATATTTAGCCTATTTTTGGATAAGAGAAGTTAAAGTGTTATTGTCACATTTTGCTATGTTACAGTTTCAAAATGATAATACAGAGAACACTTAGATTAAAAATTGTTTATAAAGCTGCCGTAAATGGAGAAAAAATTTAATCAGGGGTCCATTCTTTGGAACCCCTAGGTTTTTGCTAAGCCCCCAAGGTCTACAATGTTTGGCTCCGCCCCTGATTTTTATTTTTTGTGAAATACAAAAGTATGAATTGTGAAATGAATGGTGAATACAACTTTTTGAGCTTACAGTATAGATTTGGTGAACAAATAATGAAATTTATGGGTAAATTATAGGATTTTAAACAGTTGTTGACAGTTGTTGAGATGGATTAAAGAATTTCAAAAATATTTTTGATACATAAGCAATTCTTCAGTCATGTGGGTGAATATCATGATTTTCGCTGCTTTTATTCAATAATTGTACAAATCCCCATATCCCAGAGCCCAGATATCTAGCGGAGATATTTGCATTTAAGAGATTTAACGTCCTTCTAAAACCATTACATGACATCATTGTGAATGGCTGTTAATGGAATCCCCCTGGGTAGAGGGCGAGAAGTCAAGCGTAGCTCATTGGGTCTTTGTCATCCATCCCATAGGCCCAGACCCATACAAATTACACACCCTTTCAGATTCTGTTGAACTACTGAAGCCATTTGGGTCAGATTGAGTTTATTTTAAAATAAAAGCATCGAATCGAGAGAGGTTAGAGGGGTCCCGGACCTCCCAGAAACATTAGGGGACCCTCTATAAGGCCCGAAAAATGACTTGGGGAACCTCTGGTTATTCATTAAAAGTAATACTACAAAGAATAAACTTCAAAACTTGTCAAAACTTGTCAAATTATCACACTGACATAAAGCAACATTGTCTGTTATTTGCAATACAAGGAGCTAAAAAAAAAAGAGATTTTGTCTGAAATAAACTTTTAGGGCAGAGTTATTAGTCTTATTTAAATGCTTTACTGCAGGTATGAAACCACTTCAAAATAAATTCATTTGTACAATAACATAAATAACATGCATAAATAAAAATTTTATGTGCATTGTGTCAGTTACTTTCAATCAATTATCAAGTAGACCAACTTGGCCTGTATCACCAATAACAGCATCGAACTGGAAAAAAAATTATTGAGCAACAATAACTTAATTGTAAACTGCAATATGCTATTAATTGTGTAAATAAAGAAGCTTGACAATTCATACAGTTTCATAAGGTGTAAATGGGTGGTTTTTGACCCAAACTGCAAAAAGTGTACCAGACCTCTGTATAGTATTAAAAGTCTAGTTTGGCACCAACAAATGAGGGGAAAGTCACAGGTCTATAAGTATTATGAATTTACATTCAGCATGTCAGTCGGTCAATCAATCTGTCTTCAGTGTTGTAAAACCCGACATTTTAAGCACCAACTGAGATATCATCTGACATGTGACATTTGGTGAAAGTCTTGAATTGAGGTTTATGAGGCTGATCAATACTGTGGGAGACAGAGACAGGGAAGTGTTTGATGATGATAGCTAGGTACTTTGTACTGGTCACAGCATGCTGACATTATCATAATTCAGCTTTAAGAGAGTCAGCACTCAGAAACCAATACAGTGTAGAACTCCTCACCATTTATATGTGGGTTGGAAAAGACCCACCCACTTTAAAAGACCAATGATATTGGACCTGCACCTTTTCTCTAATTTAGCACATATGTCTGTTTACTTGCCGGAGTGCCATCAGTCAAATCCATTTCCACTAAAGGAATCCCCTAATAAATTAAACTCCATTTCACATTTTAAAAACAGCCTTGACTTCCACACTGCGGTTGCCTCAAATCCGTTCCACTTGGCTCATATAATTTAAACTCCATTTTGTGTTTTCATTACTTTTGCATGCTGCACTCTGACGGCACAACAACAATGTAAAAAAGCGTTTAGCTATAAAAGCAATTGTTTAATTAAAAGGCACCAGAATATAAGAAAATCTTTTTGCTTCCAACACACATGGTAAAACTCAAAAAGTAATATCTCTACACCCCCTGCATGTTATACCACCATTTCTAAAACAGTTAATTTGTGAATGTGCTGCCAGTGAATTTTTCTCTTACGTAGTCAAACCTACATCTAAACAACTGACTACAGACTGATTTAAACATTTCAACTTCAAGGTTCAATTTTACAGTAAATCTATGTAGATGAACTTTAATCATGCTCATAATTACTTTAAACTTAGATTTAAATCTAGATTTATCTAGAATATTGTCAAAGACACCTTAACAGGAACGCAGAAAGTATGTCAAGGGAGATGCAGCGTCTCATTCCGTTCTCAGGGAACAAGGGTTACATAAAAGTGAACGGTGAGAACCAGCCTGCCGCATAACCAACATCCTGGACCAAGGCACCTGTCCAAAGGGCTTTAGATGCTGCCATACCTTTAGTTGAATGCGTTCTGATGGTTAAAGCAGAGTGCCGTCCAAAGGCCTCATAAGCAAATGTGATAGCCTCACTTATCCATTTACTCAAAGTCTCTCAAACTGAGAGAGCCTCTAAATCTCCAACCCTTTAAAGGTAGATAATAGCTAGGAGAAATATAGTTTTTAGTGTGAGAGGATACTCCGACATGGTATCCAATGGCTCAAATTGTGCCCCCTGACAAGCCCTTCAGCACCATGGACAAATCCCATGCAGGGATCCTAGAATGACTCGCAGGCCTTAGTCTTAGGGCTGGGCAATATATCTGACAATTGGGGGAATTTCACATTAATTATCGAGGACGTATCGCCTGCGATAATTAATGCAAAATTGCCCCGCTTGTAAGTGAACTACGGCTCTGTGTAGTAAATGCCCCTCCATCTGAAAGCAGCTGTTGGCGATTTACTACTAATCAAGTAACTGGCTTTACTGATGAAACATGCATGAGAATCACCGACATATATCGCCCAGCCCTACTCAGCCTCCAAGTGCCATGCAAGAAAATGCATTCCTAGTTGGTCTCTACCTAATGAGGGACCAACCACTAAAGTGTGGAAAGCAGATTTAGCTGCCACATAAACCTTAATGGTCAAAGGGGACAGAACTGAACCTATTGGGCAGTTTACTGGGTCATACGAGTGTCTCTGGCACTACGCAGCAAAAAGCTTCCATTTAAATGCGTATCATTTCCTGGTAAAGGGAACTCTCGAATGCAAAATAACCTGCAAAACCTTGGTTGAGAGACCCAATTCTATGAGTCTGTCCTCCTCAGAGGCCAGACCCACAAACTCATTCACTCTAGGCAGGGGTAAGACACAGTGCCACTCGCCTGAGATCACAGATCCCTCCTGACTGGCACCTGAAATAGGGAGCTGTCTAGAATGGAGACCAGGTTCGACAACCATACTCAGGCTGGCCATCATGGAGCCACGAGCAACAGGTGTGCCTTCAGTTGCTGGACCCTCTTCAGAACTCCTGGGAGCAGAGCGATTGGTGAAAAACATACAGGAGGCCCTCAGGCCATTCTTGTGCCATGGCACAAGTAAGAGAAAACCAAAGAGGACATTGTGAGTTCCCCTGATTCGCAAACAGGACAGCTTTTGCTTGGCCAAACCTGAGCCAAATTTGCTCCAGCACTTATGGGTAGAGTGCCTATTCCCCTGAGCTCAACGTCTGCCTCAACAGAAGGTCTGTTCCCTGTGGACATACATAGATTTTGACCCTATGGTCTTCCATAGCCCCTTTCCCAGCCCTAGAGGGACGCATACGTCATAAGCCTGATGTGACGACCCCGGGCCGCCAATATTGGTCTTCTTCATTATAATACTAAGGCACAAAGCATTGGCATGTGACTTTGATCATGCAAAATGGGTACCCCCTCAGGGAACCCCATGGTTAAAATATGGATTTTATATGAGCAGAAGACAACCGAGCCTTCAGTCATTGAAATCCATACTACGCCCAGAAAAGAGGTTCTCTGTGCTGGAGAAGAACACTTTGCCTGACATTTAACTAATGGGACATTTTTGTCTCTTTTGGCCTTCCATAACTGATCCCAGCTTGAAAGAGTTGTGTCTGTCATTAATGTAATGCAGCGACAGACCACACCTAACTTCAGGCCTATAAACAGAAACCCATCTTTCCATATTCTTAGGGCACAAAGACATGCACGCATAACCATAAAAATGAAAAAAGGCCAACACTGGCCATGATTTTTTGCACAATACTAAGGCACAAAGCATCTGTGTGTGACCTTGATCTTTCAAAATGGCTAACGGATAGATTCCATAGAGCAGGTGACAACCAAGCCTGCAGTCTTTGAAATCCATACTATGCCGAGAAGAGGTCGTCTGTCCTGGAGAAGCACACCTAGTCTGGCGTTAAGATAGAAACCTGGAATATTTCCATATTCTTAGGGCACAAAGACATGTGCATGTAACCCTGAACATGCAAAAGGGTTGCCCCTCTGGGAAAAAGGCACCACTTGGTGTGCGATTGACCTAGCTTCATCTTGTTCACTTCTGTGAAAATGGACATGACACAAGCAGGAAACATCTTTGCCTACATCATCATCAAATTCCATATTATCCCCAAAATCTGATCACTTTTGTTGGTACTAACATACTTTTTTGCCGTTCAGTCTAAACCCTAGGTGTCTTAGATGTGCAAACACAACATCTTGATGTCTTAGTATACAAATGCCCTGAATATGCAATGGCACCAGGGCAGCATTATCAGATTTTGTAAATGTGCAAGGGGATAGATCTAGGCCAAAGGGAAGGATCCGATATTGGTATGCCACGTCCTAAGAGCAAAACTGAGATTCTGTGAGCAGGATTAATCCATTGACACAAACCAGTCCTTGGATCTGATTTGTGACCAAATGTGAATGAACCATAATTTCCTGATGGTTCTGTATAGCCTTTAAGCAAAAGGAATTTCACTTCCGGCTCTAAATTAAGGATGTAGCCAAAATGTATCGTGGGAACACCCATTGAAATATGTTTGGAATGTTTTTCCATGCTGTCATACATTTTTCCAAGGGAACCTGATTTACTGTGCTTCATACTACGAGAATAAAACCTTTTTACAATTTCTCTTGCAATTTGATAAAACTTGCTCCTAGATCTAATGGGCAAAACCACACTTTCTACATCCAACAGAAGTTGTAACTTATAAAACTGATTCCTCTAAATGAAAAATTGCCCTATTCTCGTGTTATATTGATGCCTCCAGTAAATTTGATTGAGTGAATCACAATCAGCTTTTTATTAAGCTAAAAAAAGTGGAGTCCCTTGGTATATTGCGAGGGTTCTTGTCTATTGGTATGCCCACCAGCAGATGCATATATTATGGGGGGGTAGTATATCTGCCCCCTTTAGAGTGTCCAATGGTATTAGGCTGGGAGGAATCTTTTCCCCTGTCTTATTTGATTTATATATGGATGAATTGTCAAGGAGACTAAATGGTTGCAATACTGGCTGTATGATCGGTGGCATGCTGGTGAATCATCTTATGTATGCAGATGACCTTGTTATTGACCTTGAAAAAACAATTGCTGAGAAACAACCCAACGCTGAATCCATTACCCAGCAAATAACTCAGGCCAGCCTCATAGAAGTACTTTTTAATGATACATAGACAAACGCAAAACAGAAAGATAAAGCCTAGGAAACAGCTCTTTTTAAGTACATTCAATAGAATAGAAACAAAAAATCAGATTTTAAAGAGCAGGTATGCCAGAGGAGCATAACATTTCTTTGTTGGCACACATAGGACAGTTAACAGCTGGCTAGCCATGCAATTGTTTACACAGACTTGCATTATGTTTTCAACATTCAACCAGACGCTCTGACCTTTTTGCCAAGAGTTAGCCTTCCACTTTGGTTGGGTGACCTTTATCAGTGTAAGGGAACGCATGGGTCACAGCGTTTCTGTTCAGTTGTTAATGTCAAGCCTTAGGGCAAATGTCTTCTTACTGGATGCCCTATGTCCTGTCACCTATTAAGTATTACTACTGTTTTGTTTAATTAATGGGGAAAATCCACAAATTAAATGGGGGTGCTGGAATCAAAGAGGGGTGTTCAGATGTTCATGCGAGGTGTTTGCGAGTTAACAACAAAGGAAAGACTATATTCAACTTTTAAAATGTGCGTAGCAACAGCAGGGGACTTGAGAACACGTCTTAGCCCACTTTTTCCACACACCGTTATTTTCATCTACACTGTAAAAATTGCTCTGCAGGGTGTTATAAACAACCCATTTAAATTAGTTATAGTTTACTTAAGTATATGAGCTAGCAAGAAAAATACCAAATAATTGGTACATTCTACATAGACAATATTTTGACTCCAACACTCAACATCCAGGCAGGACTCTGAGTCACTATTTTTCATGTCATTGGGGTGGTGGGAGAACTGCGATTTGTTGAGCTCAGAGGCGGAGCAAGAGGAGCCGTGTACGTCCGTCGGTGGTGGATCTTTCTAGCAGCACTGCTGCAGCAGTCTTCGTATTTAATTTTTTAAAATATTTGCAGCTTCTACCCAAAACAATGTGCCAGTCAAATATTGCAACAGATTAGCCTACATGAGTCAGTGGGTTTATAACACGAGCAAGGCTCGTTTCTCCTAGTCCAGCATTCAAGCTCTATGAGTTAAGTCACTCTCTGTGTGAATCCCCGTGCCGCCGACAAACTCATTGTCGCGCGCACGCATTCCTTTGTACACGGACTCGGAGCTGCAGGAAATTACGATCCGGAATAGCAGCTTTTGGCTCACTCGGTACCCCCAGTCGACATTTGGTGATGTAAATTAACTCGTTGTTGCAAGTTATTGAACCTATGGCAGCTTATGTATGAGTTATTTGTTGTAATTCTGTTGTAAAAATTTGAAGAGCTTTGTGTTGATACAATTTCTTATTTTTAATGCAAAATCTGAGAGGACTCAACTGACTCGGGTTAACACTCTGGGGTCGGCTGCGGCGCGGGCGCCGCAAACTCTTTATTTTTCGATCACTCCCCAAAGAGACTTAGATAACTCTGCTGATTTTTGACATACAGATATGATTTATACATCATTTAAAACGTTAAATTGTCTAGTTTTTTTCTGTCCACTCCCAATAAAAACAGCATGTTGTGCTTTTCGCAAAATTAAGAAAATAAACATGATGCGCGTTTTGTTCTCTCTCCCTCAGTGAAGTCCTTTCAGAAACACGTCAGAAAAATGAACTGTAACTTAACGAATATTTGTCATATAAACAAAAGATAAATGTCTACATAATGCTTGGAATGTCTGCTTTTGGAAGATGTAAGTGAAATCGAAAACAAATATTGTAATTCGTTGTTAACTGTATTAGAAGAGAGAGATGTACCGTCTTTCTTCTGTTGCTTCATTATCTATAATGAGCCACGCCCCGCTCCATTGAAGAAAAGAGCAGAGATCATCCATATTCATTAGTCAACCCCACAGTCAATGGACATTCCATTCCGTTGTCGTGAGCAATCCAGTCCCCCCGAGCAATTCGGTCTCCCCTAGGACCCCGATTGGTATCTAGCACTAATGCCTGCTCAAAAATGTGTCATTGCAATATCTCGTCTGCATACGTGGCTAGCAAGCTAATTATGTTGTACAAAATAGAAACATTACATTTAAAAAAATAAAAGTTAACTAAAAAAACAATATAATAAACTAATATTCATGTTGCAGACACGTCAGTTCTTTTGTGTCATTGTCACAGGTAGGGGTGGACCGAGATGTAAATAAGGTCACGCCCCTTTCTCCACCTCGAGGAGATTCCCAAAGCCACCCCAATGACCAGACACACAAGGTAAGCATAATTTAAAAGGTACTTTATTTAATTTACTTAAAATAATAAAAATAGGGGAGGGAAAAAGGGGAACTTAAAATAACGGCCACTTCCGGCTCTGGGTACGTAGGACTGTCCGCAGTTCGTTCTCTTGACGTTCACTTTCGTTCTCTCTTTCTCCACAGGCAGCTTGGACACAACAACACGGTTAGTTCAACTTGGATGCTTCTCACCTCTCCGCTGTTTACAGCTCTGGGTACGTATGACTGTCCACAGTTCGTTCTCCTGACGTTCACGTTCGTTCTCTCTTTCTCCACAGGCAGCTTGGGCACAACAACACGGTTAGTTCAACTTGGATGCTTCTCACCTCTCCGCTGTTTACAGCTCTGGGTACGTATGACTGTCCACAGTTCGTTCTCCTGACGTTCACTTTCGTTCTCTCTTTCTCCACAGGCAGCTTGGACACAACAACACAGTTAGTTCAACTTGGATGCTTCTCACCTCTCCGCTGTTTACAGCTCTGGGTACGTATGACTGTCCACAGTTCGTTCTCCTGACGTGCACTTTCGTTCTCTCTTTCTCCACAGGCAGCTCTCCGCTGTAGGCAGCTCTCAGTAAGTGCAGCTTTTCCTTAGCTCGCTATACGGCGTTCTGACCGACAATGCACGGGGGCGGGCTTACAACGGCTGGCCTGCACAAAAGGGCAACGGCAATGATTTCCCCAGAAGGCGCCGGGGGCAAAACCCTCTCGGCGAGTCCGCTGGTCAGCAGGGGGGCGAGCTCTCACACCGTCTCACCGGGCCGAGCGCTGCCCTATCTGCAATGCCCATAGAGCGATCGAATACCGGACAGGGGCGCCCTTTTGTAGAGACCACGGGGCGGCGGAACTCCTTCGCCCCTCACTCTGCCACAAGGGAAAACACACAGGTAAAGTAGCTATGCAGAAGCCCGTAGTTGTACTCACACACAAACTGCCAGCTTTCAAGTCTTCACCGCCACACTCCGAAACCTGTCGACATACAGACGGGGGCGGCTTCCAGAGGCCCACACCGTCGCTTCACACTCAAACCGCACACAGCGTATAATAGATGATGTTACTCGCGACCGTCAGCCTCTCCGTCTCCTCCTCAGTAAAAGGGATGATGCGGGGTACGTCTGACAAGACACACAGCACTTGCACAGCAACCCACAGCAAATACACAGCACCACTTCAACGTGAAAAGTTTTCAAATTACATGGACTCACCCACCACAATACAGGTGTACACAAGAGACGCCCGACGTCCTCCACTTCGCTGAGGTCGGATGGGGGCGATGACAATACGGCCGGGATGTTTAGCTCTGCTGCTGTGGCTACTGAATCCAACTATTCCTGCGGCTCACCTACCGCGCTGGATCAGGGGTAGGGCCGCCCTCCTCCTCCTGGAGGTATTCGGTAAATGCACAGGTTAGTTGTTATACTTCATTTAAATCCAGAAGTCAATACTCACAGCGTTCCTCTTGGTTAATGTTTTGCAAAACTGTTTCGTTTCCTTCTTCCTTGGTTTCTCCAAATGTGTCACGTATACCGATGTTTCTTCTACCCACAGGGTTTTCTCTTACTCCAACATCCACTGCGAACTCAACTCACACACTAAGCACTCGTCAGCACACTGCTCTCTTTGGGGGTGCTCCTTTTCTCCACCCACGCATCGCCTTTCTTTCGCCCCAGGCAGCTCCTGTCTTCTCTCCGCGCGCTCCAAGCGCAGCCCGGATCAACAGAGCCTGCGGGCTCTTCAAAAGGTGCGTGCTGACTTTTCACTGCCTTAGGCAGAGGAGTTTTCCCTGCGTCGATCCCCTCTCTACCTCTCCGCTGTTTACTGTGATTTAACTGCTCTTTAAATCCTCCTCCGTGTACTGCAATCTTCCAATCAACCGGCGTTCCTCTTAACCACGCACAGCTGCGCTTGATTTGGCTGATTACAGCCCTCGCGATGCTACCGGATGTCCGGTGTTTCCTCCCTCCGGTCTGGGCGGAAACATCCGGGCGGAACCAAACTTTCCCAACTTTTGGTTCCGCCCCAAAAAGATCGTCACCTTGTGACATCATCATCTGCTTTATAAAAACAATACTTTTATTTTTTGTAAATTATTAACATACCTTACGGAATATATATTTTTAAAAGTAAAAGTGTAGTAATCATGGCTTATAATTATAATTTAAATGTGTGATTCAACTATGTAGTAATCATGTTTTGTATAAGTAATTAATGAGTAAGTAATTGTATAAGTAGACAGTCAAAAGTGGAAATGGTACAGTATAATAATCTAAATAATAAAATGACACAAGCAATGTGTAGATCTCCCACCTATAGCCTCATTTATATACTACTACATGAAACATATCATTTAAAAGACATCAATTGTAATTTTAACAACGTTCTAACTACATAAATCATAACGCGATTTTGTAGGAATTGTAATAAGGCGCTAAGAAAACTACCCATGAGGAGTTTTTTCAGCCAATGGAGTCGCGCGGGGAGACCGAATTGCCCGGGGGGACTGGATTGCTCATGACACCGTCTCTGCACCCATTCACTGCTGTGTTGAGTTTTAATCCGAGTGCTGGAAACATGACATCTACTTGTTTACTCGTGACTGTAACTAAAGTTATCTCCAGACGCGAGTGTGACTCGATCGACGTCCAAACGCACACACAAACACACAATACCTCATATTTGAAGCGCTTTGTGGTATCATTATAAAAGATGCGAATGCACACATCACATACTTGTTTACTCGCGCCTAAATCTCCAGACAGACGCGAGTGTGTGTGCTTCGTCAGTGTGACGGGATCGATGTCCGACATATAAATCCTTATTTACTTGCGGATGTGTGTCAGTTTCTCCAGACGCGAGTGTTTTCTTTGTCTTCCGTCAAACAGCTGAGGCGACGGGAACGCACATACACAAACACGCGAGTCAGGAAACTCGACGCGCTTTTTGGTATTCTTATAAAATACGCGATTGCAAACAGTACAATCCTTATTTAGTTGCGTCATATCTCCGCACAGCAAGTTTATTAGGTTGTTTTCACATATATTGGTGCGCACCGTGGTGCGGCCTCGGAGCGCACCAAAATACATTGTATCATTTTTCAGTTAGTGCGGTCCGTGTTCACATATATATATTTTTACTTTACTCGAAATGCCGCACCGTACACCATGTGACAACGGTCAGCGCTGTCATTGGTCTCTGACAGCTCTTACCGTCTCATGACCACCCCCACGTTTCCACGACAACCAGCTTGACAGAGAGAGCGCAGCTATCAAGATGTGGAGATAAACGATGCACGTCTTTGTGAAGTTTCTTTGCTTTGACGCGAAATTGCGTAGCTGTTCTATTAAAGCCTTTCTCACGGAGCCGTTTGCTAAAAGCCCGTTATGTCACTATTTGTGTGTGGAGGACAGCTATGCATTTATAAAATCATCAGCTCAAACGTAAAGGAGACAGCGAATCTCTATGCAACGGACCAGGATTGGCTTGTTTGTTGTTAACCCACAATATAACACCCGGCTCACGTCACAACGAAAGCCCAGTGGCTCAAACATGTGGAGAACTTCCTGTATTTGGTTCGGCCCGAGGTCCAGCAGTGTTCACACCACAGGTGGGTCGCCCCAGAGTTCGGCAACAGCCGCTCCGAGACCACCTGTTTAGAGCGGTCTCGGAGCGGTCGTTTAGTGCGCACCCGAGTGCGGCTGTTGTGTTCACACTGACCCAAACGCACCGTACTCGGAGCGACACGTCATTTGGGTCGACCTAAACAGTGTATATGTGAAAACACCCTTAAACACAGGATCACTCGCATGTGCACACATTCACTGCTTTCATGATCAACACGTGAGGTAATGGCGGCGGCTGTAAACAAACATTGATAAGTTTATCACGTGTGTCCCTGGTTGTGTTTCTACTATAATGATTACAAAAACACAAATAGGAGTCCAGACAACGATAGGCAGTTGTTCTTTTGAGCTTTTTACTGCACAAAAGTAAACCTCTCGCTGGCCAACCAAACACAAACCCTGTGTTCACTTTATGATGGCCAAACAGTACCTTTACCATGATTAGGCTACTATGGTTTTTAAAAGGTAACTTATACTTGTGATATTAATAGAAAATATTTCTATATATATATTAGTGATGCAACAATACACTTAGTTCACGGTTCTATATATATATATATATATATTTGCATCACTAATATATATATATATATATATATATATATATATATATATATATATATATATATATATATATATATATATATATATATTTTTTTTTTTTTTTTTCTATTAATATCACAAGTATAAGTTACCTTTTAAAAACCATAGTAGCCTAATCATGGTAAAGGTACTGTTTGATCTTCTGTGCAACAACACGCTCACACTTACTGATAATGGGGACAATCAAACTGGGTGCTGAATCCCTCAATGTGAATAATGTCATAAAATGTAAGAAAGGGACAGCACTCACAGTTCAAGCTTCAAAAATAGCGTTTAATCGCCCACAACGAACGTTTCGGGCTGAACGCCCTTCTTCAGCGTACTGGCGATTTCACAAATTAATCACAGGTGTTTCCTTAAATAAGGTGTTCACCTCTGACCTGTTTACAATTCCTCTCCAAAAGAGGGAGCTCAAGATACAAGCAACCATCAAAATACATTTCTGAAAATGTAAACATTTGAAAAAAAGGTACTGTTTGGCCATCATAAAGTGAACACAGGGTTTGTGTTTGGTTGGTTAGGCTACTATGGTTTTTAAAAGGTAACTTATACTTGTGATATTAATAGAAAATATTTCTATATATATAGAAATATTTTCTATTAATATCACAAGTATAAGTTACCTTTTAAAAACCATAGTAGCCTAATCATTAAAAGGTAACTTATACTTGTGATATTAATAGAAAATATTTCTATATATATATATATATATATATATATATATATATATATATATATATATATATATATATATATATATATATATATATTAGTGATGCAACAATACACTTAGTTCACGGTTCAATACAATTTTCGGTTCTTGTCCAAGGTTTTACGATTCGGTCTCGGTTCTGATGCCTTGGCCTATTAAAGTGTTTTTAATTATTCTATGCTTAGGTAACAGGAACATTGAGATGTTAAGAAGAAAAAAATACTGGTTTTAATTGCAGTTCTCTTTATTTTATGTAAATGCAAAAATCATCTTACATATTTCTAGTGTACTGATACAATAATATAAGATATAATTAAATAAAGATATATAAAAATAATATCCTATTCAAACTGGGGAACATGTGAATTCATTACATTACATAAATTGGCCATTTTATATACCTGTACTTAGTAAATTAAACTTTACATTGTAAATGAAGGCTATACTGCACTACTGTTAAATCCAACATCATGCTGTCTGTGTAGAAACCAAAAATGCGTTCCTCAATCAACATTACTGGTGGGATTTATTTTAGCATCAGGCGCATTCTCTTCTTGAGTTAAACTTTTCAACTTGTGCAGAAGACGTGTTTGAGGCAAATAACGCGCGTTTGCATCAATAACAAGCCCAATTTGCGTCATTCGCATTGCCCGACGCGAATTTGCATCTTTACATTGATGTTGTATGTAATCTACACGCGCAAATAATTAATCCACACCTCAGATTTAAAAGACAGTCGTGCTGCTTCTTTTTGTTGTTGTACTTCTGTTGGGTGTGTGTGCACGCGAATGAAATCTGACACCAGCATTGCAAGCAGAGTTCAAGCAGAGTTTAACGCAGCTAGCGCACAGTGACTGGATATCAACTCGCTGTGGCGTTTATAAGCGTGCAGATCACGCGCATGCGCACATTAACAAAAGTGCAGGGAATATAAAACTGACAGATTTGGATGGACAAACCGAAAAACCGCAATTCACCTGCGCGTATTGGACCGTGGGGGTCGAACCGAACGGTTCAATAATGTATTGAGAATTGTGGCATCCCTAATATATATATATATAGATAGATAGATTGATAGATAGATAGATAGATAGATAGATAGATACACACACACACACACACACACACACACTATATATATATAATAAATATATATAATGTGTGTGTGTGTGTGTGTGTGTGTGTTTACATTATATTGAAAAGTAAACCTTATCATGGTTTTACTACAGAGAAAGTTACATTCCTGTTGAACATCAACACAAGGCTCATTATGTGGCTCATTATTCAACTCTTTTGTCTCTCAGCTGTCAATCACTGATTATTCAGGAGCTTTCCCGCCTCCACGCATACAGCCTTTCCCAAGCAAAAGTGTCTTAGAAATTGTAAATCAATGTATTGCTTTATGTGATTGAGTAGGCCATATGATTTTCACATCATTTTGAAGAAAAAACTCTAGACTACTAGATCCAGTTTGAAAAGTCTTGGGAAAACATGTTTAGAATGAGTTTTGTGGTGTTATATCAGTGACTTAAAAATTTTGCTTTTTCAAAAACCACGCATAAACATTTTTCTCTCAAAAATACAAACATGTACATACATGTTGATTATATGATATTGTAGCCCAGTTTGTGATGAACACAGTGTTATGAGACTTTTGCCATTAATATGTTTTTAAGCAACTGAAAAAAGCACAAATGTCAGTGCATGTCAAAACTTCCCCAGGGCCCTAAAAACCCCTTAGACCCCAGAGGGTTAATGGTCACTATGGACTCATGGTTCTCGAGTCATTTTAGGGATCGGGTTAAATGATCTTAGTTTCAAGTGACTCGCTCATCACTAGCAGAACTAAACACTACCCAGGTAGCCAAAACAGTTTGGCCCAATAATGGCCCAAATCCGGCAGGCCAGAAAAAAAACCACGGCCCAGTTCCGGCTGCCAGAAAAGGGCCAACTCTGGGATGAATGACGCCCCAGAATCGGCCCAAGTACACTGGCCCATTTCCGGGTGCCTTAAGTGAGCCGGCACTGCCAGCACAGTGCCAGAATCACGCCAGCTAAAACTGTACACTCAGCCGAAACTGGCCCATGTCTGGGTGCTTAAAGTCAGCCGACACTGCCAGCACAGTGCCAGAATCATGCCAGCTTAAACTGTACACTCAGCCGAAACTAGCCCAAATTATTTTTTAAAGTGTTTTTTTATTTTATAACCTTAGCCCTTAAGATGGCATGTACTTATCCCTTCTTAAAAAAAAACTTTTATTATATTTAGTTAAAAAAAGTTAAACTGCACATTAGAAGTTATATCCTCAATGTTTGTGATGCTTTTAATGTGTTAAGTGTCACACTTTACTGTAGGTGTTTAAAAAAAAGAAAAATATACAGTATGTTTACATGTTTATTTGAAACATAACATTACATTAATAAAACATTAATAAACATCTGGACACTCCTCAAGTGTACCCTAAAAGAAGGAAAGATTGAGAGAAAAGAGATAAGAGGGGGAACAGAAAATGACTCATGGTTACTTCATCAGATAGACTGGCATTAATGTTAACTTGGGTAAATGTTAAAGGAATAGTTCACCCTAAAATAAAAATTCTGTCATCATTTACTCATCCTCATGTTGTTTTAAAGGTAGGGTAACAGATTTGATTCTGAAAGATTTTTAGTTATGCTGGTTAAAAGTCTCCTCACATCCTGATAGCAATCACTGTGTTAAGTTGTTTAAATGTATTTGTAGAATTTATGTCATCTGTGAAAGGCGTAGGACCAAAAAATGTTCAACCAATCATAAATTTCGGTCCGAATGGACGTTTCCTTTTTTGTCCCTCATACGTAAACATAATTTGAATGCCCACCGCGCAGCGAGTCCACGCAGACTAGGGCTGGGTATCGATTCAGATGTTCCAGATCGATTCGATTTTGCTTCACAAGCTATCAAATTGATTCGATTCCGATTCTCGATTAAATTTTCGATTCTGGTTCTCGGGTAGGTTTTTATACTCGATTCTCGATTCAACTCAATGAATATAGATTTAATACAAATACTATATTAATAAAAAAGAACAGTGAACAGCAGTTTACAAGTGTGTAATTAATAAAAAAATTAAAAGCCACAACACTAATGTTGAAGAAGACTAGTAATTAGATTAAAGTTAATCTTACGTTCAATGTTTGTGGAAATAAATATGAAAGAAAAAAAAAATCTATTCTGCTCTTTGAGAATCGATTTTTATTAGACCACGTTTTAAAAAACGATTAATCGGAAAATCAATTTTTTTGCCCAGCCCTTACGCAGACACCATAGGTCATCTGCGTGTTCACGTGCGCTTACCTCCTGTCTGTAAACAGCGAGAACAGCAAACTTTTCTGCTGAATTGACAACCTGTACAGGAGGCACAAAATAACAACAACAGCAAAAACTACCTGGATCGGCAAAGAGCAAAAACCCAAATTAACATCGGTAACTTTACTGCTTTACCACGAGATGCAAACAGCTGCAGGAGGCAAAGGATCTAAAAGGGTCGTTGTTTATTTTGGTAAGGTACGCGATATGTTTGTATTGAGATGGATTGGATATTCTACTTTGATGAAACATTGTGTTGCTTATGAAATTTGTGTTCGTTTACGGATTAGCATAACGATACAGTTACTACGTCTACACAACCGAACGTGTGCTTAAACTAATTCTGATATAAACCAGTTGTTTATGTTGGTTATTTGGGAAGTGTTATTCACTTTGTACTGCAAAGTTTTCTCACTGGTGAATGAGACATGAAATGTGACCGTCTGATCTGTGCATGTTCATGTCTTTTAAAAGAGGCGTGACTTTGGATGGCGATTTGACTTAAGTGGGTGTGCCTCATAAGCCTTGAAAAGTGAAGCCTCTGGCTCTTTGATCGCCCCCTGGTGGCTGGCTGCAGTACAAGTCATAACCCCGCCCTCTCCATTCAAATGAATTGGACTATGCTCTAAATAAAAAAAATATTTACACTTCCAATAAAAGTTTTTGAAAGATGGTTTTGGTCCTTTCAAGTAGTTGTTATCACGCTGATATATGTTCAAGTGTTCATTTTTGTGATAAGTTTCATTTTAGCTTGTAATTTGATGCTATAGAAACGGGGCGTGTCGTTATGATTGGAGTGGTTGAATTGGCCGCGCGAGCGTTTGGGCGGAAGTTTGATACCCCGGCTCCGCCTCTGGCTTCACGGACGATTCCTTCTGCGCATGCCTTGGCTCCAAACTGACGTTTTTACGTAACATGGCGGCGGCCGTGTTCGGACATTTTTGGCTTCAATTCATTACAATGGTGGGAGGCGACTTCGCGTCGTCCATCTTTTTTACAGTCTATGGACTTAAGGGTGGGATCGTGATTTCATTACTAGGCGGCTACCGTTAGATTTTTTCAAAATGTGTTACCCTACCTTTAAACCTGTATGAATTTTTTCAGATGAACACAAAAGAAGATATTTTGAGGAATGATGGTAAACACACAGCAGATTGTAACCATTGACTTCCATAGAAGGAATAAAAAAATATGATGGAATTTAATGGGTACCGTCAACTGTGTGCTAACCATCATTTATCAAAATATTTTCTTCATCATTTATCACAATACTTCCAAAATACTTTTTCCTACTATGGAAGTCAATGGTTACAATGTGCTGTGTTTTTACCATCATTACGCAAAACATCTTAATTTGTGTTCATCAGAAAAAAATCATGCAGATTTAGAACAACATGAGGATGAGTAAATGATGAAAGAATATCTATTGAACTATCCCTTTAACAACCATTGAAATACCTTGAATTTGCTTGTTTTCAGGCCCGCTCTCTTATTCTTTTTGCATCTCTGTCAGATGCAAGCTGCAGAAGTTTTTATGAACTTTTCTACTTCACCATCTGGTGCACGAACAGTACTTGAATTTTTTCTGAACAGATTCTTGAAAAGAAACAAAATTATTTAATTAGGTAAATGCAAGCATGTTAGTTAAACCCTGGAGAACCCAAGAACCCTTCTTTTAGAATCAATTAACATTGGCCACATTTGACCCGTGGGTTCTCCAGGGTTAAATGTTACATACAAGCTATTCTGCTTCAAAAACATTGACAGGTACTTTAGGTTGGAAGACTTATAGCTTCATAGATTAACATTGTAATGGCTTTATATACAGTGGCAAGAAAAAGTATGTGAATTTCACAGTTTTCTGAACAAATTTGTCATAAAATGCGATCTAAACTTTATCTAAGTCAAGGGCATTGATAAACATAATGTGTCTAAAAATAATTACACAAAAAATTCTGATCTTTCATGTCTTTATTGAGAACTACCAAAAAACATCTTAGTGCTTGTGAAAAAAATGTGAACCCTTGATTGAATGACCTCAAAAAAGCCAATTGGAGTCAGGTTTTAGCACAGCTATGGCCCTATTGTTTTTTCCCCAGATTCAGTTTAATTTTTTCTCAAATTCCGTGTTTTTCGTTTTATTCTGGATTCTGGTTCAATTAAATTTCAGTAATCAAAAAGCACATCTTATCAACTGAAAACATAACAGAAAATTAGCAGATCCACCACTGCAGTGAATAAACTGTACTGTATGAGTGTGCGACTGTGCGTTTCCACAAGGTGACGTGCCTGTTTACCAGCATGTATAGCTCGTATATGGTTCTCAGACACGAGGGCTCACTAAGTTTTCTTTCTTGTTTAAGTGAACATAAACAGCTGTATGTTTATCAGTATATTGAAGCAGTGCCGTCTTAAAGCTGTCTTGGGTGTTCAAAGCTGTCTTAGGTGTTCAATGTTCATTACACAAAAAATGAAAACCCCTCACTACTATTAACTGAATACATTTCGCAGCTGCACATTTAATCCATACAGTGAAGACTGTGCAGTGTTTTATTTGTATTTATTGCTAAGCTTCATGTTAAAATCATGTTGACAGACAATTTCATAACTAATATATTTACATTTAATACAGATGCCTGAAAAGTAAAACAAGATGAGTATAGTATTATGATTAAGAGGAAATATTAATAATTTGGTTGCTTTTCAGTAGCATTGTTGTAGTGACAGCCAAAATACATTGGCCTATATGTAATACACATGAGTAGTACAAAGTCCATTTCCTACTTTGCAAACTCGACACAACAACAAAAAAACTAAACAAAAATGAGTGGAAGTGGCAACGAATATCCAAAGATGATAAATTGTGGACAAAAAGGTAGCACGAATTCCTTTATATGGAAGTGGTTTGGCTAGCTAAAAAACTGACAAGGCGCAGATTAAAATATAAATGAACCCTCTTATTTTTGTGGCTTCAGTCATTGTTGGCATACTGTTTTAAAGCTGGAAGCATTAACAACTTACTTCGAAATATATATCGTTATCGTTCAATATGGATTTTTTTCTGAGACCACATTTTTGCCATATCGCCCAGCCCTAGGCTGATGTATTTTGGCTGTCACTACAACAATGCTACTGACAAGCAACCAAATCTTTTGTTTTTTTATCATAAGACTATACTCATCTTGTTTTACTTTTCAGGCATCTGTATTAAATGTAAAAATATTAGTTATTAGAATCTATGATTTAACATTAGCAATAAATACACACAAAACACACAGTCCTCACTGTATGAATTAAATGTGCAGCTGCAAAAGTTGTTCAGTTAAGAATAGTGAGTGATTTTCATTTTTGGGTGGAAAGAACATTTCTGACACAGAAAGCAGTAGGCTACTGTCACTTTAAGACCCAGAACAGCTTTAAGACTGCACTGCTTTAATATACTGATACTGACACATCTAGCTGTTTATGTTCACTTAAACAAGAAAGAAATCTTAGTTTAGTGATCACGCATGTGTTGACTGCGCGTTGTGTGCGTGCTTCGCGAGCCCTCATGTCTGAGGAAGAAATGTCAAGCGTGCGCGTTGTGGGAACGCTGAGTTGCACACTCATACAGAACAGTATATTCAATGCAGTGGTGGAGCCGCTACTTTTCTTCATCTTTTCTAAATTTGTGAATGTCCTGTAAATAATATATACTTTTGAAAGCGGTACGGATGTGTGCGTGGGCAAGGCGGACATGGAAAGAAAGTATACTGTACCTTTTCTGTCTGTTCTGTTCCAGCCTTTAATGAAACCTGCTAGTGCTCTGAAAAACACATGAAAGATCTGAATTTCTTGTGTAATAATTTTAAGACACATTATGTTATTTATGTATATTTATTCAGAAAACCATTACATTTTCTTGCTAATGTATATATACATAAACATACAATACATATATAATATTGATGGCTCTTGCTTCGTTCTGAAACCCTAGATGGCAGTTTTCTTATCCTCGAACAAACTGTCATCACAAGGGCTATGTTTACATGCACAAAATTTTGTCAATCCGACTGAATTTAATCCGATGAAAGGTTACAACAATACAGTTTACATGCACCCTAAACATGTTTAAATGTTTGCACCTCAAAATGTTTGTTTTCATGTACATTTTATATAAACCGAACATCTGTGCAAGCGCACAGCCAGGGTTGGCAGCTTCACATATCAAAATCATCCCCATGGACATTCAAAATTAGCCCAAAAGCATCCCAATGACTTATCACAGCCCAAATACCAATAACTAATGAACAAAATCCTTTCATATCTGACCCGCAGAAAAATCAGCTCGCGAAGACAGTTTAAACAGTAGCCCAAATCTGAACGAAAAAAAAAGAGGACTTGGCAATGCCACCCCAAAGCGAATAAGAGGTAAATATAAGACGTGAACTTGAGCACAAATTTTCTGCGCACATGCACAATGTATTTTTGCACCCGACAAAATACTTCGATTCACGCATTTACATGCATACTTTTCTCCTGCTGATCGGATCACAGATTGGACTACACCACCCCTTTCAATACGATTCAAATTTGCATCTAATCTACCTCAATCGTATTGATTAAGGTTTTTACATGACAGCTTTTTAATACGATTGAGCCATCAATACGATTACAAACTGATTAATTGGTTGCATGTAAACATAGCTACTAGAAACATAAGTACTAGAATAAGAGCACACCACTAAGGTAAAAAAAATGGTTACATGCCCAATTGTGCCAGTGTTGTATTATCAAGAAAGTTCATTATTATTTTTATACCTTTTTAAGCCTTGCCTATTTAAATTGTATTATTTGCAAGATGCAGCAAAAGATAACTCAATTTGGTTTTTAAGGGATGTATTGAGATTTTCAATTATATAAAAAAGTATGTTTTCCTTACTCTTAATCACACACATCCACAGATAATAGTGTTTTCTCTACCATTATATTTATATTTCAAAATGACTGCAAATGCCAAATCCATAAACTGGAATTGTGATCTAATAAAATATCTTGTTATTATAGTTTACATAACAACGTTTACATATCAAAGTTTAGTTTAGACTACTTAATGTAAAGACTTTTTAAAGACTTGTTATTTGTAATATATATTTGTAGCCCTAAACAAATCCCTATCATACTTCTGGCCCCAATTGACCCCTCAGACAGTCCTGACATTAACAATGCAACAAAACTGATTCCCAAGAAATATCCATGCCCCGTCCAATATTGTACTTTTACTTACATTAATTCTTCAAATGAATTCTGTCCAAACTGATGATCTTGAGAAATCTAAATGTGACAAAAACAATCACAATAAGTTGTTAAGTTGTATAACAGACAGACACATCATAGATACATAGTGTTGAGTAATAATTACATAATTAAGGTTCACTCATTTTCTACAAAGTATCTTTCAATAGATGAAATCGGTTATAAAGTTGTGCAACGGTGAGGTGGAAATATTTTTACTGCAGGTGCACTTTAAGTAAAGAAGTTTAACTACCAGCTGTGTCCTGTAGCTGCAATGCTCTCTGTTCTGTGAAATGTAAACGTTTTCTGTACCAGACAAAGTTATTCATTGGTAAAAAAAAATTACCTCAGTCAACTGTATAATAGCGTAACTGGCTGAGGTGGCTACGAGAGTTTAGCAGAATAGCTTCACGATCCCTCAGTTACTCCCGCCTGCTGCATAGACTGCTGAGGCAAATCCTCAGGCCAGTTTTATGAGTTGCGAAATATTATTTGTTTGTTTTGCTAAACGAAATATTACTGTTTAAGTAAGTTCATTAAACTGAGCAGAGTTAATTTCTTATGTCCGAATTCTCCTTGTCAGATAAATGATAAAAGTCGATTTTTCGACTCAAATTTATCTAGAAATACTTCAGTATTTTAATAATAAATTCAAATGCTAATTTACACATTTGTTGAAGTGGGATTGTGGTCATTTAAAAAATTGAGTATACTATATCAGTCACACCAGTTTGTCCTTCTTTTAAATGAAGTTTACATTTATCTAATATGTGCAGAGTATAAATATTTTATGCATTAAAATTATGTTAAATAACTTCCAAAAAGTCTTACCTCAGAGAAATTGCAGCAGACTTCATGCAGCAACAACCGTTAAAGCCCGGTAAATGTCGTCACTAGATGTCGCAGCTAGTGCGCATGTCTTGAAACAGCAGCAGTTCTTTTTCCAAAATAAAAGTTCCTTTAACCAGCTTTAATTGTCTAAAAATTGTAATCGATAAATTATAAATAGATCAATCTTTATGATCAAATTAGTTCAAATTCTGGAAAAGGGCTGAAAAATTGTAGTTGTAATAAAGTAAACAAATTGACAAGCTTTACAGCTTATTAATTTTTTTTTAATAAAATCTCAATTTAGTATTTGACCATTAATTAATAAATTATGTGTTTGTTGAAATATTACATACATAGAAAATATTTCAGTATAAACTTAATAGCCCAGATACATTCAATAGGCTAATGGCACTTTATGCCTCTACAAACATATTCTTAACATTAAAATATGCTTCTCCCCTTCCCTTATTTTATTAGGGAAAAATTTCTGAGCTTAACTTTTCCTGACACTACTTTTCACTTATTGACATAGGCTACCATTAATCAGGAAAACTAAAAACAATTATCAAAACATTAAATAGAAACAATTATATGCATATCAATTGTTAAATTAATATATTTTTATTACAACAAACGTGAAATGTGAAAGCCAATATGTGGAAAATATGCCATTTGTCAGCCAAAATCGGACCAAATCCGCATATCCACAGCCTAGCCGAATCTGGCAACTTTTGCTGGGCCAGTGCTGGCTTAATGCTGGTAAGCCGCAGCCAGAACACAGCCGTGTGCGCCGACACTCAGCCGGATCTGGCCCGAATGCACTGGCTACCTGGGTAACAAACACTAAACAATGGTTGGAGTTTAGAGATTTTCTTAATGTTTATAGTGGTGTCATTATTATTTACAGTTTATAGTCAGGAGTATTACTCCAGTCAACTATTTAGGGGGGCAGACTCTGTGTTGTGTAAGTTAGACTGTATGATTTACCGTTGTTGGAATATTTACACTTAAATGACAACACATGCAATTTGTATGGTCCATGTTGTTTGATGGCCATTTTCTCATTAAATAACAATCTCTCAAACGTTCTTTAGTAAAATCACTACCAGTTGAATCTGTCGTAGCCTATGATGCTTTCACGTCATGCATTTTGCTGATTATTGTTCGGATCTACGTTCACGCAACGTAAATAACGTAAAAACGAATTCCGTTACTAATTCAGTTTATATTGAGTTCTGTGTTTTCAAGTGGATTAATAATTTGGTGGGGCACTGCCCATAGACTGTATAAAACAGGCAGAGCCCCACCTGCCCATATACTGTAGACAAGTTACTGTTGGTTATTTATAAGTTGTTTTATAATTTTCCGCTTGAAACATTATGCTGCTTGCATGGCATCAAGGTAACTTGGCTTAGGCAGCATGCACACTAAAGCTTTTAAACGCGGCTGAAAACGCCTGGAGGACGCCGAATGCCAGCTGTTTTTTCAGCCAAGCGCTTTGGTTGCTGTGATACTTGAGCTGTGAGCCGGTTGGTTGTTGTGATATTTGTCCCGCCCTTCAACCACTGTGATTGGACGGCCGTGTGAGAACTTACATTGACGAGCTGAGCTTTTCACCCAAAGTTGAATATTTTTCACCCACAGTGCGGAAAAAAATGGACAGCTGCTGGCTGTTTTGAAAAAAGCTGCGCTTCCATTGGGAAAAAAACATACGCCAGCCACGGGGTTAAACATTTTGTTGTGCACGCCCCCAGTTTTATGTACATTCTATGTTTTGCCCACCCTGTTTTATAAAGGCCCACCCACTTGAATATTTCTGGCTTCGCCAGTGCTGTAACCCATAAATCACAACTTCAAAACCACGACTCATGACTCTGAACTGGGAGTACATTGATCTAGTACGAGTTCATGGGTGAGAAGTCACGGGTTTGACTGCCGTTCCAGTGCACTTTCACAGGTAGAAGGTTGTAAAAACAAGGGTTACAGGCTGCCTGGAAAGCATACTTCCAGTTCAGAGTCGTAAGTCGTGGTTTTTAAAGTCGTAATTCACGTGCTCAAAAACCTGCCTGGAATGCAGCGTTAAATTGTATATACACGGGAGAACGCTTGGACTTTTAACACACTTGGACTTTTAGATTGTTTTAGGTTCGGTTTTTATATTGTTTTCTTTTAACAGTCTTGAGTTTTTGTGTGTTGTTTTAAGTTACTTGTGTTTGTAAATACACTAATTTAAGTTGATTACACTTGTTTGTCTGATCATTTTAACTCTTTTTATCTCACACAGTAAAATCTGACCCCTTTTATCTACTGTATTTTGTGACTCAACCGATAGGGCTGATTGTTACAAGGTAAGACTTGTTTTTGCATTTAGCAAAAGAGTTTTATTTAGTTTGTTAGTCTTAGTTAAATGATGTGCTCTATCACATCATTTAAAAGTCTTTATTGTGTGTTTATTAAGTGTTTATTGGCGGTTGTCATGACAAGATTAGTGAAGGGAGGTCTCAGTATGTTTTGTGTTGATATTATCTTGTTTTAGTTTATATGTTGCTGGAGTTGCACTTAAATAAGAACAACAGCATTTAAAAAGCATTTTAAACAACCTTTTAAGTTTTAGTTTTTTCGTTTGTATTACTTCCATATTGTTGTCTGTAAGTGTACATGCGTGTTATCTTAGTATGATTTGTACAGATTGGTGGAGTATGTACACATATAATGTGGTTTCATAGATTCATTTTTTGAGAATCGCCTTCTTGTACGATTAAATTTTGCGTCAAGCCGACAAAAAACACAAATTTTTCTTGCATTCATCTGTTAATATATTGAGTTTTTTTTTGGAAAATATTAATTTTTAAAGCATTTTTTGTAACACTTTATTTTATGGTGTCTTTGTTACACATGCTACATGTAATTATTATAGTAATAACAGTTAATTTTGCATAATTACATGCAACTAACCCTAAACCAGACCCTAATCCTATAGTAAGTACATGTTGTTAATGATTATTACTTAGTAATTATATGTATAATTACACTGTAACAGTGATGCCGTAAAATTAAGTGTGATTGCATTTTTTTATAATTTTCCTTTACTGATTTATTATTAAAATTTTCCTTTCCACGGGCATTTCTAATTTAATGTCTGTTTGCAAAAGTTTTGCCTACACTGTTAACGATTTCCCTGTATTTTTACAGTACGGTACTGGCAGCACGGTTGCCAGTAAGTTACTGTATTTTGGTTTTACAGTACTGTACTGTAATAACATTTTACAGTACACAAACTAGTACTGTATAGTTACAAAGCAGTACTGTACTGTAATTTTACAATATTTTATTACAGTAGTCTATTTTTACAGTAATTTACTGTAATGTCTATATTGACCCATAAATACTATTTATTACTTATTACAGTTAATACAATAATATTATATATAATAGCTAGATATTTAGGTTTAAATCTATAGTTATTAATATTGTAAAAATGCTAAATTAAAACATAATGAATTAAAAGGCAATCCAAGCAATGTATGTATCAAAATTTTATTAAAAAAAAACATTTAATTGAAACAAAACATATTTAAAACAAGATTTTAAACAATAATAAACATATAAACAAGTTAAATAAAATAAAATCAATAAGTATAAACAAGTTTGGAGACCCCTGCTGTAACATATTTAACTCTGGCAAATAGAACACTGTTCCATAGTTTGAAGTTTTCAGTTTAAAGTCCATCATCGACTAAAAGGTAACATTTCACTGTGGTAAAAAGAACACTGGCCCATAGTTTTAAATATTCTACTTGAATTTCATTGAACACTAAAAATAAATTAAATATTAAACTGTGGCAGACAGACCACAGTGGCCTTTACTTTGAAGTCGTCCATTCGAACTCAATCAGGGACTGCATGAAGCTGTTCACAGGGGGGTTAATGGCCACAGCTTTTCTCTGCACCAAGTTCCTTGTCTTTTTGCTTGCTCCTTGTCTGGATGTGCACTTTTTCCCATCTTTGGAATTAATTCTATCCAGAAACCTGTTAGAAATATCATAAACATTAAGTCAACAAATATAAGATAGAAAAAGATTCTTAAAAAACTAAACTCAGCCTTGAATTTACTCCTATTCTGAAACCTTTTGCTCTTATTCTACTGTTCCACACCTAATTACATTAAAATACAGAAGATTCACTTACCTCTGAACAAACTCTTTCCTCAATGGACAGCATTCACCTGGATCCTGTCATGATTGAATGTCCTGAACAGAAAGAACAATTGTTACTGATTTGGACACAACTTTTTATTCTGAAAACAAAATCTTTTGTCAATAAAGTCCAGGGACACCTCTGCTAAATAAATACAATTATTAAATTAAATTTCTTATAACCAAAGTCCGAATATTTCTGTTTGTATATTTCTACATGGGAAACTAAGACAATTGTGTACATGTTGTGTATGGTCGTGTTACAGTGTTGTGTGTGGGAATTGTGAATGAGTGTATACATGGGTATTTAAAGAAGCTGTAGTGGTAAAGTACAAACTTACCGAACATAATGTGCTTGGTGTGTGTCTGGTATCACCCGTTGTGCCTCCACATCTGCCTTAACTCCTGAAAAGTGCAATGACACTCAGGTAAACTACAAATAAAAAGTGATTAGCCACATTCCTGTGTACTTTTACATGTGACGTGAAAGCATTTAATATTGCAGTCGAAAAAATACATGACTTGTAACTGTACTTCATGTACTTGCCTGTGCCTTTAAAGATGATCCATCTTACCCAATCCAGCTTACAAGCAATGGTAAGACTGTAAAAAAGACAAATGTTACAAAATCTGTTAGCCATAGAAATAAGTAGACATTGTGAAAGAAATGGTAAAAGAAAATTTAGTAACACTTTACTACAATAGTTTATTCCTTAACATTTGGTAATGCCTTAGCTAATATGAACTAACAATGAACAATATATTTTACAACATTAATAATATTTGATAATGTTCATTGTGCAGAGACAAAGTGATTGATTTAAAAATGTATTAATTATCATGCTATGCTAACAAAGAAAACCTTTCTGTAAGTGTTTAGTCAGTTGTAAAACAAATATATATATATTAGTTGTTATATTATATATTATATATAAATATGTAAATAAGTCTTTTTTTATTATTATTCTATAACATCTTGTCTACAGAAAATCTCAGAAAATGTCTCGTTTAGTGCAGAAAATAGCGATTTATAGTGACAAGGTAAAAAGACTGTCCCTTTAATGTTTTACCCGGACGGCTGCGGTGTAACACTATTTCACGCAAAGTTTTTTAACTAAGTTAGTAGCTAGCTGCTCACTTTAAAGATAAACATGATCGCCTAAATCTGAGCAATTCTGGTGATGCCAGTTTCCTACACGATGTTATTATGGACTATTTTACATCCAGAGATGAAGGATCAGATGACAGAGACGAGAAGACAAAGGTACGTAAATGCGGAGCCCATTCTCTTTTCGTGCATTGATTTGATGTGTTTTGGAAACTTATATATACTGCATGTAATGCATCTGAAGTGGTGGAAACAATATGCCATAAAAATGTATTGGACAACTTACTGGACGTGAAAAACGCTTTAGAGAAGATATTCTCTGCTTTTGCTGATACCGTAATATAATAACAACAACAATAAGCGCGGCAATCCCTTACGTTCATCTGATATTAAGATGAGCCCAGGTCTGAATTATATTTGGTCGAAGTTAAAGCTGCGATGAGTTCGATGCATGTATCCAGTTAAATATGAGGTTTCTTGTTTTCACTTCTGTGGAGGAGGACTGCGGTACTACAGTATGCTGTGTACGGCGTTTCAAGTCCTGTCTGTTTACAACCACGAGTCAGCCTTGCCAAACAGTCGAACTTAATACTTTTCTCTGACGGTAACTGAACGGATGAAACGCCGAGATAAACGACCATTATGCTGGGACCGCAAGACCGCGCTGGCGGGTTGTCTTTGTCCATTTCGTTAAAAATAGTTTCATTGTCACCACACTTTCAACACAATATAAACTCACCAAAACCCTCATAATTTAGTTAAAACAACCCTATATTCATTAAAAAAGGTGTAAAGCGAGTTAAAGCAGCGGTAGACATCTGTGTGTAACGTTAGCTTACTTTCTGAGGGAGATTGAAAATTGTGGTGACCGTTTTTCTCTCTCATTGCACGTTTAAAACAATATTGTGACAAACTATTGACAACATTCTTAAACTAAAAATTAAGTTTTCATGAAACAGAAATATTTCAAACTTACCGAACTGCCAGAAATCAATCGTCCTCCTTCAGCTGCAGCCAGGAGTTGTGCTGTCTGTGTGATTTGACTCTGGCGCACTTTCTCTGATTATTGCAAGTACACCTGGCACATTACAGCAATGGCTACAGCAAGGTTACATCAAGACCAAAATATACTGTAAAATTTTCCCGCTCAAACAAATTTACCCAGAATGCATTATGAACTGCAGTACTGTACTGTAATGTACACATACAGTATAGTACTGTGGATTTTTACAGTAATGTACTGCTAAATCTACAGCGACATCTAACAGTGTAGCTTTTTTAGCTATATTATCAGAAACTGTGATAGTATTATTGCAACTGTCCAGTCAAATCAAATCTGTCATTTGACTTTAAAGTGACATGCTTTTAAATTATTTTTCATTAATAATTTGGTTACATAAAGACAATAAGAACGCCATGCATGTTGTTGTTGACGTTGTTGTTGACGTTGTTGTTGTTGTTGACAAAGAAAATGTTAATCAGCATATATTCAGGAAAAATATTTAGCAAATTTTTGGTAGGGGGCGGTATGGGACCTTGATAATGGATGGGGGGTTGCTGGCCCAAAAAAGTTTGAGAACAACTGATTTGCATCAAAAATGTAATCTACTAATTTTTTTACTGAATAAAACACATGACAAAGGCACATCCAAAATATGACACTAAATAAGTCAGTTTGCAGGATGTTAAGTTCACTTCTGCCAGCAGCCTCTATCATGGGAGTTGACAGTCATTGGAGCGTTTGCAAAGGGAGTTCGATGTTAATTATGTCCTGGCAGCAGAATATATGTTAGATGTATTTTTCAGTTGTTGATTTGCATCTTTATCGCTATAGGAATACGAATCAGTAAGGTGTGTATATATTGTGCAAGGTCATCTGTTTTCTATTATAGGAAGTTAACCTCTTGAAAAGCACCCCCATTCTGGCCCGAAACCATGAAAATACCTACTTTCACTAAAAGGGCTGTTTTTACTAAACCATTTATAGTATAAGCATAACTGTGGTATCATTAGATAGAAGACACTTTGAGCTTCGTTTTCCATGTTTCAAAATTATTTTAAGATTAAAAAAAAAAAAAGTTAGAGAGGCTGAAGTACATTGTAATAAAATTTTTTTTGCATAACATCTTTTTTAACACTAAAAATCTTAATGATAAATATATGTGTGAAACCTATAAATGCAATGAGGCCAAAGCCACAAGTCTAAAGAAGTTATATTTCACATTTGAAGTCAATAGACCCAAAAATGAGGTTCTTGCAAGAGTTTTTGTAAGACTAGTGCATTTTCTAAGTGCCAGTCAGCCACAAAATAAAAGTCTTTTGTTTACATGCATACACGTTCGTTCTTTTTATTGTTTATCCTTATATAAGCGTATAAAATGCCGTATCCACACCAGGAAATAAAGCTTCACACAAAGATCGTTGAATTTGTGTTCTAATTGGCTACACGTTCTGTCTATCAATATTTTCCATGAAGTCATTGGAGGAACGCGCGAGTCAGATGACGTCACGATATTAGACAGCGCTGTTTGGATATTATGTATTATACCCCCGCCTACTTGTACAATCATGTTTGAGCGCTGGTTTTGAACGCGAGTGTGCTCTCATATACAAGTGTTACGATGTAAATAGTCCTCAGATTGTATATTATAATCTATTACAAGACGTGCATCTGAAATCTGATGTAAACAATGGAAAATATATCCATATTTCACGGATTATACGCATTTGTGGACAAAACTGGTCATTGGATGTACTTTGTTGGAGAGTTTTTATGGGTTATTCACACATTTGAAACAGACTGGATTCGATTTGCGTTCCTTATACCAGCACAAAGGTAAGGAGTCAGTTTATATTATGCATGTTGTTATCTGGACTTCTGTAATAAAATACTATATTTATGATACTAGAGCAATTTAATCTCAAAACGGACACCATACACTGACGCTAAACCCTTAGACCTTTTAAACGATGTATAGTAGTGTTATTATTATTGTTGTTTGTACACAGTAGGCTATATATATATATTGTTAGCAGCATTAAAAAAAACTGACGTCCTTCCGTCCGCGAGCTAGTGCGCGTCGAGAGGTTAATGAGTGTGGAGCAGAGAAATACAGTTGGATGTTAGATACATTCTTCGATGAACAAAATCTAAAAACAGATAGAGTTTGATTAAATACTTAAAATAAGTATTTAATAAGTGAAATCACCATATTGTGTAACAGTCTTTGTGGGTGTGGTCTTTACTAAACCTGTAGCTGGCACTGTTCAAATTTTCATATCCTCCAATGCTGTCCACCAATAATAAAAACCCAGAGAAATAATGATGTGACAATACATAACTACAGCAAAAACTAAATGTTATCATCCATTGGTCTTGACTGTAATGTAGTTATTGACTGTAAGATTTTTCTCTTCATCACCATTCCAATCAGGGAGTTGTTGATTTAGCTCAAAGGCAAATACATACAATTAATCGTCACTAACTATATATATATATATATATATATATATATATATATATATATATATATATATATAATTTCCTAGCTATTCTGCAATCCATGTATCAGATATAATTCAGTCATGGCACTGCCATACCTTACATCAATGATGATAAATAATAGTGAGGTTCTGCCACATTTAAATTCAGCTATAGCAGATTTAGGCTGTTCATAATTCAAAGTAATTGTGTCACCTCGGAAGACTCAATTCATATGGATTATTAACACTCATGGGTCGACTGCGGCACAACCTTTTCTTTTATTAATCACTGGTCAAAGAGACTTAAATTATTCTGCTGATTCTGGATATACAGATATGATTTAAAGTATACATCATTCAAAACTGTAAAGTGTCTGGTTTTTATTGTGTCCGCTCCCAGTAAAAACAAAATGTTGTCCTTTCGCAAAATTAAGAAATGAAACATGATGCATGTTCTGTTCTCTCCCTTGGTGAAGTCCTTTCAGAAACGCATCACAAAATAAACTATAACTTAGCCAATACTTGTCAGACAAACAAAAGATTTATTTCTACATAATGCTTGTAATGTCTGCTTGTAATTCTTTTCCTGCCATTCCTGACGAGCTTTTACTGTAATCTGTAATTACGCTATTATCCAATAGATGGCTAAATTACCCAATTTATAAAAAACTGAAGCAAAAACTAATTTATTAAACATACACAGAGTTTAAAATGTCATTATTCATTCTGAATCTGATCTCTAACAAAATCCCTTACAAAAATTCAATTATTAAAGCGTTTTGCCAAAATAAACTACCCATTTTAACTCTTTCACCGCCAGCGTTATTTAAAAAAAGTTGCCAGCCAGCCCCAGCGTTTTTCATGATTTTCACCAAAGTTCAATGCCTTCCCAAAAATGTTCTTCTTTAAATATAAAAACATACAATATACCAAATGAAAGAACAGACCCTGTGCTTTCAAAAAAAAGTGGTTCTTTTGTAATCAAGTTTTGAATATGGGTAGGTTTCTGCAAAAACACCACATTTTGAGCAAAAAGCAGAGATAATTCCATTTTTGTGACGGACTTTTCATAGATATCCCTTTTCATAGAGCGATCTTTAAAACAGACACGGACATGCAGCCGCTTGCCATAGGGCAATACTTCCGGGTTTAAAAAGTTGCAGAAGGGCACCACCTGGTGGATAATAGCGGTATTGCGGAAAGACGGAAAATCTCGTCATTGGCAGGGAAGCGTTTTCTCTTAATTGACGAGATATCTCGTCAATGGCGGCGAAAGAGTTAAGGAGCCTGATAAGTGAAATCAGGTGTCTAATATAAGGAGACATCTAAAACTTTTTGTGAGGGGAGGCCCAAGACTGGAATTGAGAACCACTGGTCTAGAGAAACTGAACTCTGCGATAAACCACAGTTAACATATGTTTTAATGGTGGGCAAGCACTTTTTTACACAGGACCATTTGGTTTTGGATTTAGTTTTCCCTTTTATAATAAAACCTTAATAAAAATAAACTGCATGTTGTGTTTACTTGTGTTATCTTTGTATAATATTTACATTTATTTCATGATCTGAAACTGCAAATACTGCATGCCAATGTTAATTGGCATTTTAGAAGTTTCTCAAAGTTGATTGTTCACAACGTGACGTCGTAGAGCATATTAGATATTCTGGGACTGGTGGCAGCTTGTCTCAGGATAGAGCATGCTTATTATATATTGGTAAATATGGTTACTTGTTGATTGCTTTTTAAAAAAACTATGGTTTTAAATAATTTTGGTTTGTTTGTTTATTTTTTGGAGAAGGAGATTTTGACAGTTAAATAAGCATCTTGAAAAGGTTTCCTTTTAAATTTAGGCCTATGTAAAATCAGGTAAAGTATAAATTGTTATAGGGTTTTAAAATGCAGTTGGTTTATTCATTTTCTAACAGTAGATTTGACTTCAATGCTTTTGAGAACCTCAGCACTGGCTGTTAAAAACCACACTTTGACAGAACAGCAATGTGTGTGCAGTAAGAATAGCACCTAAATAATTGAAAGTTTACAACTACCAAACAAAGACACTTTGCCTCCTGGGCCACAAATGGAAAAAGCTAACAGTGGGCTTGGTTTTTCTAAGTGCTGTGACACCATGGCCTTTAAGAAAACACTAGAAATTGGGTTTGAAGAAGAGGGGTTTGCTAAAAGCCCTGTAATTGCACCTTTCTTACTGAGAGCCTCGTGGACAGAAGGTTCATTGACAAGACACAAGCTCTTACCAGGCTGCAGAAAATTCCATTATCATTACATAACTGATACACTCACAATATTGCTGACAAGCAGGAGAACGACAGAGATGCACAAACAAGAGGTGCAAAGAGACCAAAAATGAAAGAAAGAATATGATTCTGTGGATAAAAAAAGAAGGAGAAAAACATGATAAACCCAAAGATGAGAGAGAGAGAGGGGAGGAAAAGAAAAACCACTGGCATTGCTGATATGCACTGTCAGTGGTACCCAATGACATAGTATTTGTTTATCCTACTGTGGAACGCAATGGGTACACTGTAAAAAGTAATTTGTTGACTTTACTTAAAAAAACTTAGGAAACCGATTGCCTCAAATTTTTAAAGTAAAGTTTACAATCAATTTTTAAGTTGTTGTAGCTGAAAAGAAATGTGTAAGGAAAACTCATATCATGGTAGTACACTTGAGTACAGTTAACGCAAAATCATTAGTTATTTTGACTAAAACAATGTTAGTCCAGACAACTCATATCATGGTAGTACACTCGAGTACAGTTAACACAAAAATCATTAGTTATTATGACTTAAAAAATGATAGTCCAGATAACTAATATCATTGTAGTAAACTAGAGTACAGTTAATGCAAAATCATTAGTTATTATGACTAAAAAATGTTAGTCCAGACAACTTATGTCATGGTAGTACAGTGAACTCAAAAATCATTAGCTCCTTTCACTAAGGAAATATCAGTTCAGAAAACAAAGTTATGCTCAGTTAGCATTACTCATTAAGGCAAGTTATCCTTACAAGGCTAAGTGTTCACAATACTAAGGAAATCTTAGGAAACCGATTGCCTTAAAATATTTGAGTAAACTTTACCCAAATATTTTAAGTTGTTGAAACAAAGAGAGACAACAGTTTGAATGAATCACTGAAACACTTTATTTGATCAAAACAGATCAATACAGTGAACTGCACATTCAATACAAAATGTTCAACTAAAGCCTATGAAGGCTGTAAACACATTCAAATACTAAAAACACCTGCTTTTATTTTTTTTTAATTAAAAGCAATCTAAGATCTTTAGTGCCTCTCTGTGTGTGAGAGAGTAAGAATGAGTGAAAGAGTGAGAGAGACACACTTCACTTGATCGAAATAGATCAATACATTGAACTGGAGAGAAAGAGCTCCATCAAAACATATCAATACAGTGAACTGTACATCTAAAACAAAAGGCTCAACGAAGGCTGTAAAACACTTTCGAATATGGAAACACCTCCATAAATTAAATGAAAATAGGGCTGCATGATAAATCGCATGTGAATGTCACGCACATCTTGTCAGTAATGCCGGTTTCTTGATTAGTAATAAAGCGCCATCAGCTGCTTTCATATGGAGCGGCATTTACTACACAGAGCCGTAGTTCACTGACAAGCTGGGCCATATCGCAGGCGATATACGTCCGCGATAATTAATGTGAAATTGCCCCGATTGTCAGTGAACTACGGCTCTGTGTAGTAAATGCTGCTCCATATGAAAGCAGCTGATGGCGATTTATTACTAATCAAGGAACCGGCATTACTGACGAGATGCGCGTGACAATCATATGCGATTTATCGTGCAGCCCTAAATGAAAAGCAATCTGAAGAGAGGGAGAGACACTTCAATTGATCAAAACAGATCAATACAGTGAACTGCGGATCTAAAACAAAAGGCTCAACAAAAGCCTATGAAGGCTGTAAAACATTTCAAACATTGAAACACCTCCATAAATGTGCGTGTGTGTGTGTGTGTTTGTAAAACAAAGAACTTCACTACTCACTGCACAGAAGATTTTTGAGTGATTGAATTTTGGGCCTTAAAGTCTTGTGACCCAGTGAGAGTAGAACTCTTTGGATAAAGTCCATCGTGTTCTTAATCTGTTCCGGGTTTTTCAAATTCAGGGCATAAATAAGCCCGAACAGTTGGCAAAATGCAGCTGGAAGATTTTCCAGATGATCCATGACAATCGTGCCCTCTAGAATAAGAGCAGTTGCTGAAGACTCCAGATTCAGCGAGTCAGGAAGAGGTGGGGTACCTTCAGGGATTACAGTTAGGATCCCAATGGAGGTGTTGGCAAGGTCCGGTTCATCACAGTCCTAAAAACACAATTACATGAGATATTACACAATTTCACATTGACATACAACCTTGCATTTAGGTAGAAAACACACAACAGCCACTTTAGAAAAGAGGTTGATAGGTAGTCATTCTTACACTGGTCATTTGCACTGTAAAAAATGTATATTTTAAAAAATTGTGGAAACTGAAGTTAAGTATTGACTCAACATAATTGCTTTCAAATAATTCTCCACAAACAAAAAAATTAATTGTGGCAATTAAAACTTAATGTATAGGGGTAAAACAAAAACATATATTCACAGAACATATTCAACTCTGCTCAGCCAATTTATCGTGTCAAATGAAAAAACTAAGTCGACTGAACGTAGTTTGAGCCAGAAAGCGTATGGGCATGCACCTGAAAATAATTGGCTTCAGTGTTTTTAAATGTGGGTGCACGGGAGTTGATGATCGACATTTTCCACAATAAAGTTATGGTAAGTTAAAATTAGTGAAAATCTGAAAAATTACAGAATACAAATAAAAATCATATTGCCGAGCCAGATTTTGTTTGTTTGTCATAAAACAGATATGTTTTCTCCTCAGTGTAACGCACTGAGCTAACAACGCTTCATTTAGTGAGGAAATAGCAAGGCCACTACAACTTTCACAGTGAGTAGATTACATTTATATTTATTATATAATATATTTGTGTGAAAATCTATTAGCTTTTTCGAGATTTATGCACGGTTTGTTATTAAGAGCCGCTGAGCCGTATGACGCCCACACGTGCACACTACATGAAAGGCTGTTTGCGAACCTGCCCTTTTCTAGAGATAAAATGTCATGTTTTTTAATTAATTAATATATTACAAGTGTAGGGGAATCTGTAGTTGACCTGGACATCACGAAGCGGGCGCATTGTTTACATGTATTAAACTACATGCAGCACTGCGCAGACAAATCAACCTATTACATCAGTTAGGCGAGAGCCTTTCAAAAGCTGATCACTCTCGCGTTACATTGATCTCATGTGCCAATCGATCTGCGCAGCGCATGCTGTCGTCATCTTGCAACAGGAAATCCACGAGGGGTAGATATGAAAGCGACGCTCTCTGTGTCAGCTGATGTTTATATTCCTTGACTCAACGGCTCGAGTCTCAAATAAGTGCACGGACACAGACCAAAACGGACGAGATGTTTAAATAATCAACGCGTTGACGGTACTGTAAGTAATCGAGTTCAAAACCAACACGAAGTAGCGCTTAGTATACAGGTTTGCTTGAACAATGCAAATCCCTTAGAAAATTAACCATAGTTTTACTGTTGTTTGTGTTGGATAACCATATAATCACACATTTACTAAAGTCTCACTACAGGAAACATAGTTTAACTAAGATATTTTCAGTGAAACTATAATAAAGTAATGAAAAATTCCCAATACCAAAATAACTGTATTTCTATAAATCTGTATTTTCTTTTTTCATAATGTTGAACAGCAAAATAGCTAAGAGCAGCAGTTTTTCAAAATGTTCAGAAGTGTAAACTTGGAGGATATTCTGTATTGATCTGGTTTTATTTGTTTTATTTTATAGTGTTTTGACAATTTTTAAAATATTTGTAAGATGTTTAAAGAAGTAGTTTCATAAGCTCTTACTTGGTGTGAGAATGTTAAATTCAAGTGAAATTGTGTGAATTTTAAGGTATTACAAATAAATAAAAAATGAATAAAATGTTACAAAATAGTTTTTCTTTTTCTATTACGACAACGAGAAATAAACAAATCAGCATGGTTCCTTACCAATATAATTTAACCAGATTGGGTAAATTAAAAGAAGAATGCTACCATAATTTAAAAAAGTTATTTGGGCAAAAACCATGGTTTCTTATTTTTAATTGGCTCAACCTGTTATTTCCCATTTAGTTAAATGTTTACAGATCGTTGCCACAATTGATAAAATTCAATTCACAGAAAATCTATTGGCCCAAGTGAAAAATTTCAAGGTTACTAGTCACTAGAAAATTAGTTAGAGCGGCTATTTTTTTTACAGTGTGTGAGATTAGCAGAACCTCTCATTAAAGGTGCTCTAAGCGAATTCACACGTTTTAGACCTTAATTTTTTGTTACATACAGCAATCATCTCCTCACTATCTGCTTGCTGCCTGACCGCTGATCAAACTGTAAAAAAATACAATCTCTGTAAACAGCCCAGGCTCCACAAACGGCAATAAAAACACAGTGGCTCAACTTTACAACACGAAAAAAACAAGGTGTTCCAGCCAATAAACGACAAGAAAAATGTGGGCGTGTTCATGAAAGCACGGAAGGGAGGGGGAGGAGTTAGCTACGCTCAGTTTGTTTGAAAACAGTTCAAGCATCAACAAAAAGTGACGTCGCACAGATTCGCTTAGAGCGCCTTTAAGAACTGAAGATGTGGAAGAATATTTTTTTACAGGTACCATGAAACAGACATGCAAACTGATCAGGAGTTAGTGAAAAGGGTATGCGAGGATAGTGGGTCATATGACTGATGCTTTTATGCTTGCTGCTAACAAAGCATCCTACCCTAATGGAAGCATATGAAATGTACCCACACATGTTGGGCCTGATCCTTTTAAAGAACTCCGGTTAGATTGAGACATTAGCCTTATTGAGATAGCCCTACCGTTTGCCCCACAGACGTGATAGAACAACATCTCCAATGTTTTCGTTGTAGCAAGATATTTTAAGACAACATTTTTACTAGTAAGTCACCATTGTTTGTTTGACCCATAATGCATTCTGGACTGGTCTATGTCACGGTCCAGAATGCAAGTGCTGCTACAAACATAAGGCAAATAAACTATAACATTATCAAGTAAAGCCATTACCTCAATTAGTGAGCAAAAAGTCTGCCATTCAGCCTTTCCAATTCGAGCCTGAACATGCGGTAAATACGGAGGAAGGTATATTTCTCTCGCTAACTGAGGTAAAGGCTTAACTTGATAATGTTATAGTTTATTTGCCTTATGTTTGTAGCGGCACTTGGACCAGTCTACATCACATTACAGAATGCATTATGGGTCAAACAAACAATGGCAACTTACTAGTAAAACGCTGTCTTAAAATATCTTGCTACAACAAAAACATTGGAGTGTAGTTCTATCACGTTTGTGGGGCACACGGTAGGGCTAATCCAATAAGGCTAATTTGTCAAACTAGCTGGAGGTCCTTTTAACTGAAATTTGATCCGATAAGCATAACCTATGCATTACACATTGTACTGTGCAGTTTGCACTGCATGTCGAAATTGCATATGGCATATATGAAAATAATAGACTACTTTTATGACACTGTTGTTTCCAAATTTGGAGGTGCTGTGGCATTTGTAGTGCATGTGTTGTGACTAGGGTAGTTGCGGTGACAAAAGTTTCCCACCAGTTAATCGGCGTATGACAAACCAGGGGGAGGGGGCTTATAAATGCACATGTGCATATTTTACTTTCACTTTTGAATTAAACGCCACTGTAATTTAGTAGTTTACTCGTTTTTTATTTGTTAATTTTTTACTCATTATAACAAGTCACTTGATTGGTGGACAAAAAAGAACAAGAGCAACACCGTCATGACCGCAACCTTCTTAAAACTGATGCCATTAATGCGAGCGCGTCATCACAAACCCTCATGCAAAGAAAAGCATGCAATGTGGGTGTTAATGTAAAACTATGATGATAATAATAACCATTCGCAAACTATCGTCATAACTATTGCCATGAAAGCCCGCCATTGGCGATATGTCAGAAGATCGTCGATACACGATACTATCGTCTATCGGCACAACCCTAGTTAGTAATAAACAATCACTATATTAAGTGAAGTGTTTAATCGCCAAGTACCAATTCTGTAGACATGTTTACATCTTATTTTTAAACATTAAACCTGTTGTCTTTTACAGTTTTTTGTGTTTTATTTTTTGCTGACAGTTCATTCTTTTTAGATTTTACAATCTCATGAAACAATGTAAGTTCCCTTTCAGTCGGTCACTACGACGTCACGTCGTGACCGACGAATTGGGAACTCGCTTAGAGAGACCAATCTGCTTCGAATACTACTAAAACGCCAATGAACTTGGCATTGAGATATTTGCATAATGCTGGCGCCGCCCCGCCAGGTGCGTATATAAGCAGCAGGTGCAAATAAGGAAATTAGCTTTTTATCGCTTCGAAAGCCGGCAGTATCTGCTACTGAGAAGCTACTTTACTCTGGTGGGATTCGATTGCTGAAGTTGGTTGGACTAGCAGTACCACAGCGGACGCTTCGCTTAATTCCACGACTCTACACCTGTTTGTTGTTTTGAGTTTAGTGTGTGCATTGCCCTTCCCTGTGCGCATCATCAACTGAGCATCTGAGTGAATTTCCCTAAAAGAGTGATACGAGAGAGCTTTGTGCCTTGTTAAAGGCAGCCACTCTCTCGTATATCCGGACATCAGCGTCCTTTTCAGGATGGCTTTTCGTCCGTGCGATCTTGGGTGCGGCAAGTACATGGGTCCGAAGGACGGTCACGAGCGTTGTCTTTCGTGTTTGGGCATCGAGCACGCAGAGGCAGCGTTCGCTGGGGGTAAGTGTTCTCACTGCGAGAACATGTCCCTTGTGGATTTGCGCAGACGGTTGTCTTTCCTCCGGGAAAAACGCAACCCTCGTCATGCGAGTGCTGAACGCCGCCACGGTGCGGCTGTGAAGCTCTCTAAGGACGACCTGCGCATCACTGTGCTGAGCCGAGCGGGGGATTCGTCCTCAGGCTCTCAGCCTCCTCATCCACAGCCGGTTGATGTGCCGATGGAGACTTCAGCGTCGTGTTCTACGATGTCTCTAGAATCCATCGCGCCGCCCTCCGGGTCCACCGACGCCGCAGCATCCGAGGGTGGGCCTCCTCCCCCTGACGTGGACCCCGACGCCCTTCCTCCCTCTGGTCGGGTTGGGACGCCGGAGTTCGATCCAGAGATGGTGGCCGTGCTCGCTCGAGCGGCGGAGACCGTAGGGTTGGAGTGGGTTCCCCCCCCTCAGCCCGAACCGTCCCGCCTGGATGATTGGTTCTTTGGAGCTGCCCGGGTTTCACAACCCTCTCCACCGGTGCCTTTCTTCCCCGAGGTGCACGAGGAGCTGACTAGAACCTGGAAGTCGCCGTTTTCCATGAGATTACGGCCGTTTCAGCCCTCCCCCCTCACCTCCCTCACCAGCGGAGCCGCTAAGGGTTACACGGGGATCCCTCCCGTGGAGCGTGCTGTCGCGATGCAACTGTGTCCGGCTCACGCTCCCTCTTGGAAGGACCGCCCAACCCTCCCCTCTTGTGCCTGCAGACAGTCCTCCGGTTTAACGGGCGCTGCCCACCAGGCATGTGGAGAGGCGGCTTCAGCCCTGCACGCAATGGCGTTGCTGCAGGTTCATCAAGCGAAGGCCTTGAGGGATCTGCACGAGGGAGGACACGACTCGCCTGTCCTTTCGGAGCTCCGGGCTGCCACTGATCTGGCTCTTCGCGCTACGAAGGTGACAGCGCAGGCGATTGGTCGTGCCATGTCCACGATGGTGGTCCAGGAACGCCACTTATGGCTATGTCTGGCGGACATGTCGGATGCGGAGAAGAACAAGTTCTTAGACGCTCCCGTGTCCCAGGCTGGTCTCTTCGGTGAGTCGGTGGAGTCTTTTGCCCAGCAGTTCTCCGCCGCCCAGAAGCAGACGGAGGCGATCGCTCAGATCATGCCCCGGCGCAAGCGACCTGCATCTCGCCCTCCAGCGCCGGCGGCCCCGTCTGCTCCTCGCCGAGGGCGCCCTGCGGCGGCTGCCTCCACCCCCCCCACTAGAACATCTTCCAGGCCACGGAGGGGGAACAGCCGTCGGCAGCCCGCCCCGCCCGCCCCACCCGCTTCCCGTGGTAAACGGAAATCGAAGCGGCCCTGAGACGGGCGACCTGGAATTGGATGGGATCACTCTTCGGGAGACGATGACGGCATCGCTCCCTCCACCGGTAGAGGGCCGGATGGAGAATCCTTGGTTTCGTTTTGTTTCTGTTCCGCCGGCTTCTCAGCCGGCACCCACAAAACCACAAAAAGAGTGCATTCCTATTCCTTCTCCAGGTCTTCAGAGGATCGAGAGAGATGTGAGCGGGCATTCACATGCTCTTCCTCCCTCTCCTCTATCGCCAGCGGGTGTTCTGAGGAGTTCCAGCTCTCCGCTGAGGAGACGGGACCACCAGCACCCTCTTCGGAGTCTGTGCTCTCCGCTGAGGAGACCAGACGACCGTCACCCTCAGCGGGCTCAGGTCAGTGTCACACACACACACATACTGTAGATACTTATGCTGTCCCAGCAGACGTACCGGCAGTACCACCTGTCCCGCTCCGCCGCCCCCCCGCGGGTACCCCGGTAGTGCCGTTAATTCCCCTCGTACGGTCCCTGGGGGCTTGGCTTCAGCTTCCCAGCCCGTCTCGTTGGGTTTTACGCACTGTCCGCCTCGGTTACGAAATACAATTCAACCGGCACACACCCAAATTCTCGGGCATTCGTTTCACCACGGTGAAAGCGTCCGATGCACATGTACTGCGTGCAGAGGTCGAAGTCCTGCTGGCGAAGGACGCGATCGAGCCGGTCCCTCCAACCGAGATGAGATCGGGCTTCTACAGCCCGTATTTTATAGTACCCAAAAAGGGCGGGGGGTTACGACCGATCTTGGATTTGCGCGTTCTGAACAAATCTCTGCAGAGGAGGTCTTTCAGGATGATAACACCGAAGCAAATATTCAATTCAATTCGCCCCCAAGATTGGTTTGCGGCTATAGACCTGAAAGACGCGTACTTTCATGTGTCCATTCTCCCTCGTCACAGACCGTTTCTCCGGTTTGCATTCGAGGGACGGGCATACCAGTACAAAGTTTTACCGTTCGGGCTATCCCTCTCTCCCCGTGTGTTCACGAAAGTAGTGGAGGCGGCGTTAAAACCCCTCAGAGAGAGTGGCGTTCGCATATTGGCTTACCTCGACGATTGGCTTATAATAGCGCATTCTCGACGGACGCTTTGCGAACACAGAGATTTAACGCTTCGGCATCTCGCCCGTTTGGGTCTTTGGGTCAACTGGGAAAAGAGCAAACTCTGCCCCACGCAGAGGATCTCTTTTCTCGGGATGGAACTGGACTCGATCGATTTATCGGCGCGTTTGACAGAAGAGCGCGTCCAGTCAATTCTGACTTGCCTCGGTTCATTCCGAGGGAAGAATGCGGTCCCGCTGAAACAATTTCAAAAGCTCCTGGGGCATATGGCAGCAGCAGCGGCCGTGACACCGCTCGGACTGCTCCATATGAGACCGCTTCAGCGTTGGCTTCACGATCGAGTCCCGAGGAGAGCGTGGCGCGCCGGCATCCATCGTGTAACCATTACACCTGCGTGTCGCCTAACATTCCCCCCGTGGTCGGACCCCGCGTTTCTCAGGTCCGGTGTGTCCATGAGACAGATCGCTCGGCATGCTGTTGTACATACAGATGCGTCCGACACGGGCTGGGGTGCCACGTACGACGAGCTTACGGCTTCGGGGGTGTGGACAGCACCCCAGTTGCACTGGCATATCAATTGCCGAGAGTTGTGGGCAGTATATCTGGGACTTGTACGCTTCGCTACGGAGCTGCGAGGGAAGGATGTACTAGTACGCACCGACAACACTGCGACCGTTGCGTATATCAACCGTCAAGGCGGTTTGCGCTCCCGTCACCTGTCGCATCTCGCTCGTCATCTCCTCCTTTGGAGTCAGAAGCATCTGAGGTCCCTTCGTGCCATTCACATTCCGGACTCGCTCAATACAGCGGCGGACGCGCTTTCTCGAGCTGCGCGCCCCGGCGAATGGCGACTCCACCCCCAGACGGTCCAGCTAATTTGGAAGAAGTTCGGTCGTGCGCAGATAGATCTGTTTGCGTCGCCGGACGATACCCACTGTCGCCTATTTTATTCACTAACCGAGGGCAGCCTCGGCGTGGACGCATTGGCACACAGCTGGCCTCGGGGGATGCGCAAATACGCATTCCCCCCAGTGAGCTTAATCGCGCAGACACTGTGCAAAGTCAGGCAGGACGAGGAGAGCCTTTTACTGATCGCCCCATATTGGACGAGCAAGAATTGGTTTCCAGAGTTAACGCTCCTCGCGACAGCCCCTCCCTGGCGGATTCCCCTGAGGAAGGACCTTCTTTCTCAGGGAGGGGGCACATTATGGCACCCGCGCCCCGACCTGTGGGATCTCCATGTGTGGTCGTTGAGCGCGCGCAAGGTTTAGGTGATTTACCGCAAGCGGTATCTAACACAATCAACGCGGCACGAGCTCCGTCTACGAGACGGGCTTACGCGTTTAAATGGAACCTTTTCGTCACCTGGTGCTCTTCGCAACGCGAGGACCCCAGAGAATGCCCTATTAACATCGTGCTTTTATATCTTCAACATAGGTTAGACGGTAGGCTGTCACCCTCCACCATTAAAGTTGATATCGCTGCTATTTCTGCTCATCACTCACTTATTAACGGCAGATCAGTTGGCCAGCATGATTTGGTTATTAGATTTTTAAGAGGCGCTCGTAGGCTAAACCCCTCGCGCCCTCCTTCTATTCCTCCCTGGGACCTGTCCATGGTGCTGAAAGCCCTTCAGGCCCCCCCGTTCGAGCCTTTGCAGTCTGTGAGTCTGAAGCTTTTATCAATGAAAGCTCTGACCCTGCTAGCATTGGCCTCAGTGAAGAGAGTAGGGGATTTACATGCATTCTCTGTTGACGACTCGTGCCTTCAGTTTGGTCCTGCTGCCTCAAGCGTAACATTGAGGCCCAGACCAGGCTACGTGCCCAAAGTTCCCACTACTCCTTTTAGAGATCAAGTGGTGAGCTTGCAAGCGCTGCCTCCGGAGGACGCAGACCCAACCATGGCTTTGTTGTGCCCCGTACGCGCACTGCGACTCTACGTGGATCGCACGCAAAGCCTCAGGACCTCAGACCAGCTCTTTGTTTGTTATGGTGGCCAGCAGAAAGGGAAAGCTGTCACTAAGCAGAGGATGTCTCATTGGATAGTTGATACTATCGCCCTGGCTTATAATCTTCAGGGTATTCCTTGCCCCTTTAATTTGAGAGCGCACTCCACACGGAGCGTTGCCTCATCTTGGGCTCTAGCTCGTGGTTCCTCGCTAACAGACATCTGTAGAGCTGCTGGTTGGGCGACACCTAATACGTTCATTAGATTTTACAGTGTTCGTATCGAGCCTGTATCCTCTCGTGTTCTTTCCTCACCAGGGAGGGCACGGAGAACAGTCTCGCAGGTCGGCTTGCAGCCTCCAACTGATGCTTCATAACTGTGTCAGTATGGAAGGCCTTCAGAACAAAAATGCGTAATGGTTTGAATTGTTCTTCCTCCGCTGCCCTGGCAGCCTTTGTTGCGGAGCATTGGCTGTCAGCCTTTCACTAGCTGTATCCTCGCGAACCTACGTGTCTGGCTCGGGCTCCACATTGTGTCCCACCGGGTTCCTTTGTGAGTATTTTTCCGTGGGGTTAATCCTACTAGCCCACGTTTCCCTTAGCAGAGCACTGCTTTGCTTACACAGCCACGGCTGTCTTATTTCCTCAACTACGGTTGACTTTCGCCCACCATTAGCCCTTAAGACGGGTGGTGGCTTCCGCAGCGTTCCTATCCCGCTCAGATAGGGCGCTTCCCAGTCGCTGGCACTTCTGTGGGGTTAAAGGAACATCTAGTGCCCGGCCTTCTGCCTTAAAACCTACCTCCTCCTCCTTAAGTGGAACCGGAGGGCTTTTACGCAGTCACTGGAAGAGGTCAGCCCCTAGTGGCGTTTTGATAGGGATTCCCAATTCGTCGGTCACGACGTGACGTCGTAGTGACCGACTGAAAGGGAACGTCTCGGTTACGGATGTAACCCTCGTTCCCTGAAGGAGGGAACGGAGACGTCACGTCCCGTCGCCACAGGTGCTGCCACCTGCTGTTACGGCCGGTCACACTTTCCGGCTTTCTCAGCGAAAAAGAAGCTAATTTCCTTATTTGCACCTGCTGCTTATATACGCACCTGGCGGGGCGGCGCCAGCATTATGCAAATATCTCAATGCCAAGTTCATTGGCGTTTTAGTAGTATTCGAAGCAGATTGGTCTCTCTAAGCGAGTTCCCAATTCGTCGGTCACGACGTGACGTCTCCGTTCCCTCCTTCAGGGAACGAGGGTTACATCCGTAACCGAGACGATTTGCAGGGAACCCTTAAAGGAGACATATCATGCTAAATCCACTTTCTTAGCTCTTAAATGCATTTTGTTGTATATTTGTAGTGTTTAGAAGTACATAAAAGTTGAAATTAGTCTTTTCAGGTGCTTTGTTGATATCTTTATATTCTGTTTTGGTCATATTTTCCAACCGTTTCTGATTTTTCTATTATCTATTACGTTTTTTGAACAATTACGTCACAGTATTTGCAGCGGAACTGCTAAATAAGGACATCGACTTCCAGCCCAACTCTACGAGCAATCCGCCATTTTCAATTTCTCGCTGCGATATTGTAGTCCAAGCTCAAGGATGCAGAAGTTACTAGAGAGTAAATCAAAATGTTCGATTGTTGAACCTGTGCCTGGTTGAGTTTTATTTTTCACGGAAATGTCATTTTTTAGTGCGCGAAGCACTTCAAGGATAACTATTTCACCAAACTCCACCAGTATAAAGTAGGATTTGCCGATAGACTTCGTCTGACTGAGGGGGCAATTGCTTCTATCTTTGGAGACGACGAGCAGAGCACTTCGGTAAGCTGTAAATAACTTTAAAAACAGTAAAGTACACGGTGGTCATGGTTTAGCAGTGCTGTTTCTCAATCCGAAGGCTGCAGCCTGCGGATGTCGCATGTGGTCTTCAACCCGGGATTAAGTTATAGCATATTACAACAACTTACAATTAACTAAGAATAAGAGTCAACTTTATAATTGTTAATATTCTGAAATAAGACAGCCGGTATTAACACACCATTGCGATACCTCCATATGAAGACGTTGTTCTGCAGGTTCGTCGTCTTCATTTTCATCTCGCTCCATTTCCGACTCTGGCGCGAACATATAAGGCTGGATAGACAAGTCTTCCGTTGTTGACATTTTGTGAATAACGAGTAAATAAAAAGTTTCTGTGCCGCTAGATAATCGTATCTCTGCTATAAAACTACAAAAATGGCCGAACGGGGTGGAGTTTAACCGAGTGTCACCTCTGCAACCTGGAGAGGGGGCAGGGTATGACGTGCATTTAAAAAGACAGTACCAAAACGAGTTGCTCTCAGATGCACATCAGAAAAGGGGTAGAAAGGGGGCCTGTGGGGCTATAATAATGAGGAATTCAGACCCAAGCATTGCAGTTTTGCTTTAAATAGACCACAAATAGATGATTTATATGTAAAAAGGACAGATTTAAAAGCATGATATGTCTGCTTTAAGATTTTGTTAATTCAGGAAAACATGGAATCTATTTTTTTTTGTGAATTCAGTAAATGTTCTTTTCAAGAGTCGCAATATATTGCCATTTATGATTTTTATTGTAATAACACAATCAAATTAAACTTTACCTGTTTTTTTTTGGTGTTGAAATGTTTGTTCATATGAAGAGAACAAGTTTCACTTTGTTTGTGTTTATCTGAATTCTAAAAAATAAAGGTTAACATTAAACTTGTATACACTGTGTCTTTAAAGAGTTTACCCAAAAATGAAAATAATCTCATTAATGACTCACCCTCATGTTGTTCCAAACTCGTAAGACCTCCATTCATCTTCTGAACACAGTTTAAGATGTCCAAAAATAACAAAAATTACAACTTTAATCAGCATTGTCTTCTCTTCCGCATCTGTTGTGAAGCACATGTGCGAGACTAAAGTCATGTGAACTGCAGTAACACGGATGACGTATGACGTGGCTGACGTGTTATCTGGTGCACCCCAGCTGTTTTTTTGTTTTGTTTTTTGTGCACCCTGGCTTCGTTTATGGCTGTAAGTTTGAAAAAAAAAACGTTCGTAAAAATTTCTGAGAACAACACGTCATCCACATCACAGCAGTCACGTGACTTTAGTCTCACGCATGCGCTTCACAACAGACTCAGAAGAAAAGACAATGCTGAATAATTTCAATTTTTGGACCTTCCTGGACATTAGGGGTGTAACGGTTAAAATTACTCATGGTTCGGTGCATATCACGGTTTTAGGGTCACGGTTTCGGTATGTTTCAGTACACTTTGGTCACAAAAATAAAAACTAAGCTGTTTTTAACTTCTGCCAAAATCAACATTTTCACTTCCCTGCTGAAAAACAGCATCAAACCAGCATAGGAATTATGCTGCTCTATGCTGATTTGATGCTAGTTTAGCTGGTGGTCACCAGCATACCAGCACCAAAACACAACATATGCTTGTCTTGCTGGTATGCTGCTTTTTGCAGCAGGGTTAAGAGCACTTGTTATACTACATGTACCAATTTACTGTGCATGGACCAGCATGGGAATTATGTGCGTCCCGAACCGTGGGAGGATAACGGGACGATTCGATTCTTTACCGAGAACCGTTACACCCTTACTGGACATGGACAGTATTTTCAATGAATGGTCAACAAGCTCTCTGACTAAATACAAAACATCTTAAACTGGGTTTCGAAGATGAACAGAGGTCTTACAAGTCTGAAACGACATGAGGGTGAGTCATTACTGACATTATTTTCATTTTTGGGTGAACTAACCCTTTAAGTATTTGTATACATAAATATTTTAAATTAATAGTCAAATTGAAAACTCTATGCAATGATGTTGCATTAGTTAACTACATGAACATAAATGTTAATAAATCAACAGTTATATAATTATGTTTTAGTATTTTCAAGATATTGTTTTCAAATACTATACATATAAATCCCATTAAAATTGATGTAAAAATAAGAACGCTACAAAAACCATATATGTTCAACATCACTTCCGGCCTGAGACGGGTGCCCTGAATTGTGTCGCTGGATATATATTGGTCTGTCAGCTTGCCCCGCACACTCTAAAAGTAATAAATGAAATCTGACTCCTGCTGCTCTGATGTGTCACGCGTTCAGCTCCGCTGAATTAACACAGTTGTTAGTGTTTGCCGTCTCTAACGAAACTAAATGATTTAATTACAAGAAAAAAATCAAAACGACAATGGAAGACGATGATGCAGTTGGCAAGTGATCTAAACGGCTGAACTCCCGGATCACCGGTTATACCGACTATCGCAACAAGACTAGTTGTGACCCCTCTCGGCCACTGTAAATTAGGACCTGAAACTACTTACAAAGCATGTCTTGAAGAAGTCTTTGTTCTCATCTCCAAGTAGGATGGGAAGGCCACGGAGGACTGCTGTTCGCTTAGCAGTAACATCTGTATTCTGAAAGATAATTTCATACATAGAAGCCATAAATGGTTAAGGACCATCAATTAACAGCTTTGCAAATACAATGTGGTTGCACTATTTTGCTGACACCATTAAATAATTAATGTGCATGAGAAACTTACCCCCGGTGCGACTTGATGCAAATACGCCTTAAGTGTCTGGCCGGCACGTCCACCCTTGGACTTGAAAATGTCATGACAGCGAGGAGTGTATTTGTCCAGTTCTTTAAAAAACTCAATTTTGAGGTTCTTGCTGGTTAAGCGACAGAACTCTGCCATAACCTAAAGAAACAGACAATGAGCATTTAATAAAGGCATTTTGGAGGTGTTTTCAGAACAAATCACTGGGTCACACTGTCCAGAAAACTAGCATTACACTAGCCTATAAAAGGAACATACATTACTGCAACTTCTGCATCGAATCAGATCTAATGAAAGCAAGCTGACAGTAAGGCACTTCACAAAGAATGGTAGGTAGCTTCATAGAACATTTTTAGCCCATCAAGTACAGCAGTGGAACACTGAGACTTCGCATTTAGTTAGTTAGTATACTGTTTGATCAAACTCTGGAACTGCTATTTACAATAATGAAACTCTCTAGTTCATCCAAAACAAAACAGAAATGAGATCCAAATTGCTAAATACCAGACTTTTCCTTTAAGGAATTTTGATTTGAGTTAGGAACCTGGTACATTAAAGATGGAAAAGATTTTTTTACCTGACTTTCTGTAAAGAGTGCAGGCCACCTCTCTATTGTGTCCTTCACTGGAGGTTCAGAGTTCACCAACTCCTGTCTTCTCAAGGCATATGTGCTGTCCATAATCTTGGATATCAAAGTAGCAGTTGGACACCGTTTCTTCATCTCCTCTACAAGTTCCTGTCGTTTGGACTCCAGGCTGTTCTCATCTTCACCATTAGGAAAATTGGGAAGAAAATTGACTTCACATCGTTTGGGTTTTTTAGCACTTCTTTGAGGTGTTCCGCTTCTTTGTCCTTGATTTACAGCTACGTCTACACATCCAGCTCTGCGCAGTTTTCTGCGATAATTGGCAACTTTGAACTTGATGCTATTTTTCCAGGCTCCGCATCCAGTGGAGGAGGCTGGTTCAGTGAGACATGGATGTTTGTTAATCAGTGCACGTGCAACATCTTGGCACTCTTCATCAGTGATAAATGATTTGAAAGTAAAAATTGTCTCCACAACTTTCTGAAGTATCTCATGCTTCATTTCCTTGGGCACGGTAAAGTATGCTTTGTCTCTCATATACAGTAGGTTTCTTTGGCGTAATCTGTACTCTACATCCACAGGGAAATTGGGAATTTCAAAGATCTCTGGCCATGGGGATCGACTTGGAGGAGAAAAAATAGGGAGAATTTCTGTGTCTGCTGTAGATGTGGTTGGTGAGCTTTGTGTGCTTGGTGTGGCTGCTGGCACTAGGGGGATGATTTTTAAGGTTGCTTTGTCAAGCAGGTCAGCAATGTCAGTGAGGTTGACGAGAGCATTGTTGAATTCCGGATCCTCGTACTGAAGGGAGAACTTGTACTGAAGATCTAACACCACCTCAAGCTGTTGAACAAGTGAATCAAGGGTCTTTGGCTTCCCAGTAAGAGTAATTTTCCTGATATCAGTGTCATGTACAATTATCCTGAACGTTGTCTTCTCCATTTCTTGCTGTGATTCTGTAAAGGATTGATAAAAGTGCAATTTAGTTTCCGACCTCAAATCCTTCAGCATTCAATCAACAAAAAATATAATGTCTAAGGGTTACAAAAGTTTTTCCCCTAATTCTGTAGGCTGCCAGAGGAAACGGGTCATTAAAATCTGACAGCTTGTTGATTGACAGTACCGTAACATGACTGCATAGCTCATAAGAACGCAGATGCTCATTATACCATGATGTCAGATCTTTGCACACAAACAAAACATCACTGCTAATGACAAGAACTTTGTGAATTTGCTTAAATTCAGGTAGGCATGAAAAAGCACCAATAGACACAATCATGTCTGGACTGTATTTGATGCTGTCAATGCTAACAGATGATGCAACAAGGACAGTGTTCTGAGTTGCATACTTCTGTTTCAGCAAGTCCTGAATATTCTCAGGGAACGATGACACAAGAGAAACAGTCACCTTGTCCATTTGGATTTGTGGCTTGAAAAATGAACTGGAGTCAACATGGTGTGCCATCATTCTTTGATGCCGGACAGCCAGAGTTTGCGGGACATTTTTAAAGTTTTTTGTATTGCGGATGACTTGCTTAAAGAATTTGTGCTTCCCTTCAAACCTCATTGTCCACATATCTCTAAGTGGCCCATACATCCTCATCAAATGTGGATAATGCTCAATGAAATGATGTTTGGGTCGCAGTGTAAAATGAGAAAACACTGTTAAAAGTAAATCTCTGTGGTCTGAGATCTTTGCGTCAAGAAAGTCAAGGGAATCTTCTGAATATTTGAATGACAATGCCAGTTCTAGGATATCTTTTAACAACATTAATATTTCCCATGTGTTGTCATTCTCTGGGACCTCAAAACCAATCATAAGTGGGAGAAGTCTTGTTAGTGCCCAGTTTTCGTGGGCATTTCCACCAATGGTACCTCTAGAGGCAAATGTGGCTGGGATGGTCTGAGGCTGATCAGTTCTGTCTGTGAATTTGTAGGGAAATGTTTTGATGGCTTGGTTCAACGACTCAAGGGAGATGTACTTCTTGGAGATTAAATCATTAATGCACAATGACATCTCTACAGGAATTATACCTTCCAAAAGGTCATGCATTATGTCGGGTGGAAATCCAGTGATCGTGTGAAAATGTTCCAACTTTTCTCTAAAAACGCAAGGAGCTTTCACACCATACTCTTTTGCCACATTTGGATTCTCTAAAACTTCAGAAACATGCCGGTCATGATCCTGACAGGTTCTGAGCTGAAATGCCCCTGACCGGACCTCTTTGTTTTGAATGTCACTCCGCTTTGCCATGCAAAATCGACACGGATGCTCCACCGTGAAACACTCCTGAAAACCACCTAAAGAGTGAGCACCCAGGTTATCAGCTGACACAAACAGCACAGTTCCTTTGACACACTCACCCAACTGCTCAACATAAACCCCATTCTTTTCTAGAGTTGCCAAGTCATGAAGTAGTGGGTGAAGGACATTAGCATAGCCACACTCTTTGACTGCACTTGCTTTGCATAACATTGCTAGCTGAATTGAGTGGAGAGAGGATCGGTGTTTTGCAGGAAGATTGGCAAGAACCCAATAAATGCCACACAGTTTGTGCTTTTTTTTTGAAGTGCCCAAAGGATTGGCAATCTCAAAGTCATCAATGTAGAAGCCAAGCGCTATCCTAAAGGCCTCAGTATTAAAGAAATCATTCTGGTGATAGTAAGTGCCATCTCTGTACGAGCTGAATCCATCAACAGCACCATCTTGACTGAGAATTTTATCAACAACATCTGGTCTGTTTAGGTATGTTTGCAACATCGGCAGAATTGGAACATATGTCAGCGACTTGTATTCAATTGGCATTACCAGTGGAAATTCGTTTAGGAAATATGATGTTCTTTTACTGGCTGTGGAGAGCACTTGGCCAGTATCAGTCATTTTAAAAAACAGGTTATTGTCTTTGATGGCATTCATAATTTCCCTCACAACTGACTCATTGTCAATGACACCATGTTCATTGAGGATAGCTTGAATGTCTTTACGCAGTAGGGGTTCTGATAGAAGAATAATTTGATTTAGTTGTTGGATTATCTCCTGTAGTGCCATGTCAGATATATGCAAGACTGCCTGAAGTTTAAGAAAGAGTGAAGCTAAATTATGCTCTAGTTTATGCTGTAAATCATCCAGATTTTCCACTGGAGCATCTTCCTCATTTTCCTCTATGGCAAAATCTGTGGGATCATTGCAAAGTGTTTCATCTGGATCAGAATTGTGAGGAGCAATTATGTGCAGGGCGATGTCAGGTTTCAATTCCTTCTCACTGAGAAGCCTATGATCTTTACTTTTATGAGCATTAAATGTTGAGTAGACATTGCTCTGAAACGTGCAATTTTTATATGGACAATTCACCATTTCCTGTTGTTTGAGATGTTGGCGCAAATGGGATAAAACAATAGTTTCTGTACATGGTTCTTCAAAATCACAATGAGGACAACGGAATACCACAGGGATTTCATCAGATGCACTCATCTGCCTATTGTGATTCCTTGTTAAATGCACTTTGAGGGCATTAAACGATTTGAACGATAACATGCAGTCTGCATGGAGGCAAGGAATTGGAGTAGTTCTGGTGTAGCTACCATGTTTTAAGCGGTAGTGTTTAAAGAGTTGAGCCCTCTTTTCAAAAGACAAGAAGCAGTACTTACACTTCCAGTCCATACCACGATTTCTGCTAATGATCAGAACCTACAAAAGAAACAACATAAAATGAATTAGTTTTATTATTCAGCCAACTACATTAATCATAGATACTGAATATAATCATAGCCATCCATCAATTTGATAACATACCTCAATATAACATCAAACTATAAATATATAAATCTACAGCAGCATTATTAGTTCATGTTAACTAATGTAGCTAACTAATGTTTACTAATGAACCTTATTGTAAAGTGTTACCATGTTTATATCACAAAGTTAGGCTATATATTTGTCAGCATGGCACATTCAAGTACACAATGACACTAGATTAAAATTAAATGGGTTTAAATTAAATTAAATGTAGATTTCTAGACTAAAATATCATGTCATTTAGTTGAATAAAATTAGACTAAAACTAAATCAATTCAGATGACAAAAATATGACTAAAACTTTTAAATTTTTGTCAAAAGACAATGACAATGTTTAATCTGTGTTTGTTCTGCCAGGTAAAATTTGGTTTGATTTCTTTTCTAAATTAGAAAGTAAAACATCATTAACAAACTTTCTTGGTTTTCACTGACCTACAAATCTCTTTGTGTTGAGGACTAGTGCATCTTTGAGCCAACATTCAGTACGAGTAAAAATACTTAAGTACTTTTAAATTGGGTTACTTTAATACTTTTACTCAAGTCGTATTTAAATTGGTGACTTGTAACTTGTAGTGGAGTAATTTTTACAGTAAGGTATCTGTACTTTTACTCAAGTATGGCTTTCAGCTACTCTTTACACCTCTGCTTGTGCCAGGGCTAGCATTAGGGCTGCACGATTCGTGGAGGACTGCATGATTTTTCTCCATGGGAATTGAGATCCAGATTCTCTCAAACTATTCTCATATTTTCAACAAAAAAAATTTATTGCATGAAAAATTTTTATTGTAAGAAAAATGTGCTACACCGGACTTTTAGTTATAATAAAGTGTCTTTAAAGTTGCTTTTCCTTCTTTTAGAAGATGAGAAACTTAAAATGTGTTGCTGTTAAACATAAACAACAGAATGTTGACACTAATAAATAAAAGTAATTGTACAAAAAAGGAGAGGTGCCATTTATGTTAATCAAACTGGTCAATCTTAAAATTTTAAAAACACGAAACCTTTAAAGAACTAACCGATGACACAGAGGCCGTTTCTCAATCTGAAGGCTGCAGCCTTCCGGGGTCGCATTTCTACGCTGCATACGTCATCAAGACTGTCTTATTTCAGAATATGAAAAATTATAAAGTTTATTATTATTACTAGTTAATTGTAAATTGTTGTAATACGTTTATGACTTCCGAATGTAATGGTCAGTTAAGTTAAACCAGGCTCGATGACGTATGCAGCCTGCATACGGAGGCTGCAGCCTTCCGATTGAAAAACGGCCAGAGGTAACTTATATCCTTGCCTTGTTTCGAAACCAATATTGTTGCATCGTCACTCTCTCCGTCGCCACCAGGATTTTCCGCAATTGCGCACGTTTTTCCTCTCTTTTGTTTGAAAATTGCCGCTGCAAATCCATCAAGTAAATCGATGTGTTTAGGCTTGCTGCTTTGTTCCACGTCACGCGAGTGACAGCCAAACGCCGCAAATGATGAGAAGAGATGAGAGAAATGATCGGGTCTGATTGGTGAATGAGTATGGGTTGGTTTTACAATGCGGGAGTGTAAGCAAGTTTAAATGACATAACATCTGGGTTGTTGTAATGTAAATACATGAACGCAGTACCTGAATACAGGAAAATACTAAACATGCAAGAGAATCGCGGTCATTTACAAAGAGGATCGCGTGTATGTATGAATCGAGATAGTGATTATTTTTTTCGATTAATCGTGCAGTAGCATCGCTAATCATAGCTTACATCAACTTTTACTAGCAGTGATTTTTAAATGGATTTCTCCAAATAGCATGGCAAACTCTACCTGTCGAGTAGAAACTTCGCCACTGAGGCATCAGTGGGAGGCACAACCTGTGCTTTTAGCACACGCCAGCGTATGAAATAACGTTACTCTCCCAAAAACACTGGTCTTGTTTCTTTCTTCAGAGTCCTTTCTCTTCTTGACATAAAATTTGTAGACACCTTTTCTATTGCGACCCTCAGACATTTTGAAATAAACACGACGAGAACGCAAACCGTTACTCACAACACCAACACCTGAAAGTGCGCATGGGCAGAAAGGTACGGACACGTACGACGGCCTACGTAAACATATTACTAGAATGATTGACAACTAGGAAGACCAATAGTCTTAAATCCCCAAAAAAAGAACATCCTCCGCAATAACTTTAACGATAACAATGTAAAAAAAAGAATATAAGAATCTCCAAAATTAAAAATCGAATGCAACCCACCGAACGAATATAAAATTCTGAACTCCAGAACTTCTGCTTAACAGCTAAGCTAAAGTTTTCTGCACCATCGACAGTTATAAGCAACAGTTAACAAGCACATTGCGTTTGCCAATATCAATTCATATTTACAGTTTGAGAAAGTTCACCCGCAGGTTATGAGTCATCCAAAAATATTTTAATGATATTCGGGTCGTTTGAAAATAAAGATGCTAATTAACTATTTTAAACAATTGCTACTTTTAAAAAATGCAGGCAAGGTCGGGACAATATTTATTGTAAAAAAATGTTGCGGTCCGAGTCGCGGGCGGGTTAGTTTAAAACGTCGGTCGGGTGCATCACTGCAAAGTCAGAATATTAATAGAACGTAGCACTGACTTTACTAAATTGTAGAAATACATTTAATTTACAAACAGACTTAAGTTTTCATAGATGGCCTCTTCAAATTAAACTTTTTGCAAGCTCTTACCTTCAAACAACTTGCCCGGACAAACGTTCTCTTGCCACGTGGTGATGGTGGGTGTCCAACGTCTCAAGAGGAACTGCGCATGTGCAATCTTCGAAGTCTGTCGATGTCTATCGAGTTTCCCCGAATATTGATGATGGTACTTTCTCACTCATACTTCTCAAGTAAAGGTTGCTGAAGTATGAATAGTTTAATTACTCTCCACACCAAAATGTCGTGTCAACGTATTGAAAGCTAGTAGAGTCAACAAATTATGTAGCAACTAGTTATCATAACTATTTATTTTTAAGTAAAGTTAGCTATTACATTTTACAGTGTACCGTCACATGTGTGCTAATCATCATTTATCAAAATATCTTCTTTTGTAATCTGAATAAAGGATCTCATACAGGTTAAAGCTTTGATTATACTCACGCTTTGGTCCGCAATGCAAGCCTCTGCTGATCGCGCGTGCATCTCAACAAATGGACAAGGCGTTTATAGCTAACACTAGGAGGCCAACATGTAAGTTTGGCAAGGATGCCGGGGCACACCCCTACTCTTTTTTTAAAGACATCCTGGGATTTTTAATAACCACCGAGAGTTAGGACCTCGGATTAACGTCTCATCCGAAGGATGTTGCTTTTTTGACAGTATAGTGCCCCTGTCACTATACTGGGGTGTTAGGACCCACACAGACCACAGGGTGAGCACCCTCTGCTGGTCTCCCTAACACCTCTACCTGAAGCAACCTATATAAAATATTTTTTTCTTAAATTATAACTTAATTAACAAATAACAAGATGAACAACACTAATCTCACAAATGCAATGCTCTATTCTATTTCGTTCCAGACACCTGCCAACTCTTCTGCTCACACAGCTGAGCCCTATTTCCCCTAATAGAGGTTGCAATTGTAACCCTGAGTACAACTTCAAGGTGGGCATCACTACCCTAGACCTGTATTTGTATTTATTAAAAGCCATACCAAAAAGGCACCTTACATGACTGAACACTTTGAACAGCTCTGGGAAGGATGAAGGTAATTCTTTCATAAACTGTCCAATCAGGTCTGATTTTCCATGTGCTTTTCTGAATCTATCATTTACCTTACTGCTGAACTGCAGGCCAATATATTCCATTTGCAACCAGCTTGGGACACTCCAGATCAGCTGGGAAAGGGTCTGCATACAGATGGAAAGGTGTGTATTGGGAAAGTCAGCAAAATTCCGATCAAATTCCTGCGACAGGTTTTCAATAGCAGAGGTATTTTCAACATCGTGGATGTTATGCCCTTCTCCACAACAGATCCATATGCTGGGAAATGAGTGATATTTTGGGCTTTCATACTTTCAGAAGCTGCTGGGGTCAGCTGACCAAGGCCCTGTAGCTTCAGGTGAAGTTCAGTTTTGTCCACTATAATGCATGGTCCATAATCAATTTAAAAACATTGGTTCTTCCACCTTCCGTGAGTTTTTAAAGTCAAGCTTAAAACTCAAAAAATCTCTTCAAGAATATTTCCCTTGCTGAGCCAGCGTACCTCAGAAAAGTGCAGTACGTCACATGCTAATATTTTTTTTTATTGTGGTGCTGTCATGACTTCTGGGTGATCGATGGTGGTGTGTGGGGTATGTGTTTGTTTATTTACCTGTGGTGACGGTTCCTCATGTGTTCACTAAACCCCGCCCGCTCGTTTCGGCAATTGTTAACCGGTGGTGTCTTGTTTACTTTTCCCTTTATATATTCCACGCCGTCCTGTCTCTTGTTGCGCGCTCATTGTTTTGGTCACAGTCTTGCTCCCCAGCCTTGTCTTGTTGGACGTTTCTGTGTATTTTCTCTAGTTACTCCAGGTTTGGTTTTTGGCATCCAGAGGCTCGTCTTCACCCGGGATCCTCTCGCCTGTGGATTATATTTGCCATCCTCATTGACTCTGTTTGTTTTCCCGGAAACAGCTGGTTCGCTTTGTATTCAGGCGGTACACCAGTTGCTTTCGGGTTACTCCTGCTGTCTCCATTCCGTGAGTGGTATATCCAGGTATCGCACATTGTGGATTATATGAACTCTATTGACTCTGATTGTTTCTCTGAACAGCTGGTTCGCTTCGTATTCAGGCGGGACACCAGCCACTTCCGGGTTGCGTCAGCTACATCTGCATCCGCAGCGGATTACCTCCAGTCTTTGAACATTGGATTAAACATCTTCCATCTCCGCCTTTCATCCACCTTCAGTCGTGCGTGTTTCATCGCGTGAGGTGATTGTGCTGGTGTCAACGACGGTGAACGTGGGTGGCTCTCTCTCTTTAAGATCTGAACTGGACTATTTTTCTATAGTGTCGACTCACTCTCTCCTACTGTCGTGTGTGCCTCATACCGACAGTAGTGATTACATCCAGAGTGAGTCGAGGGCATTGCCGTGTGTGGTTCTAGAAACATTGACTTTGCTCTGGATCTATCTCTTTTTTCTAAATAAACATTGTTAACTTGCTATTGACTCCGAACCCTTCATTGTGACAGGTGCAGTTAACTCTTCAACCTGAAGTGATTGACACATTTCATAACAACAGACATGTGGGAGAACCCAAACGCAGATGATGTAAAACATAAAACTGAGGATTTATTAAATAAACACAAGAACCCACGAGGGGGTAAAACACAGGGAAAAATAAACCGTAGTGATGGAACACAGAACTGGGGAATAAACACTGGATACAAAAATAACAAAACCGACTCAGATATATAATTCAGGTGCTCCGGAAGACGGGACAACACACACACTGAATTAAGACAAACGAACGCGCACACGACAGAGAACGAGAGGGCATTATAAAGACACGACATCAATGGGGAACAGGTGAACATAATTAATTACGTAAGACACGAGTACATAAGGGAGTAGGGTGAAAGTGACAAGACACTGGGAACACGTGACACAAATACATAATGTGAAAACACGTGTTCCCACACAGAACACAATGCTGCCATAATCTTGCCCTCTGAAATAAGATCTGAATCTACACAAAGGTCTGGCAAGACCATGACAGCGACAAGACACTGGGAACACGTGGAAGCCACACACACAATATGACTCCACATGTCCCCACATAGAACATAGTACTGTCATGGTCTTGCCAGATACACTCAGACCTGAGTCTAGTACAAAAGGTCTGGCAGGCCCATGACAGTACCCCCTTCTTTAAAGGTGGATTCAAGACACCAAAAAACACAACATTAAACACGAGGAACGAGGGACTGCACGACAGAGAACACCCAAGAAACAATGACAATAAACAAAAGCGGAAGACAAACATATGTAACTAAGGGGTTCGGATGGTTCAACAAAAATAACAAATCAGGGAGGGGGGGTGGGGCAACAACAGGGTGTACAAAATGTCCGGGGTGAAAAGAATGAGTCCTAAAATTATGCTGCTGAGACGCTGAGGGATAGTGTGTCCGAGGCTGCGCCGGAGGCTGACGTGTCCGTGGCTGCACAGTCGGCTGCGCCGGCAGGTGACGTGACTCCGGCCGCGCCGGCGGGTGACGTGACTCCGGCTGCGCCGGCGGCTGACGAGTCTTTGGCTGCGCCGGTTGTAGCAGCTGATCCGGCGCCCCCTTCGTCCTCTTCTTCCTCCGTCTGGAGGCCAGGAGTGTAGGACGGGAACCGGACGCGGGAGTAGTCTCCGGCGCCGGGGAGACGAGAACCGAACTCCCCAGCTTGATCGACCCGGTGAGTACACCTCTCAGGTTGGGCGGTGTCGAGCGGGCTCCGGCAAGTCCGGCTGGTCTCCCTCTAACGTTAGCATCGGGTCCGCATACGAGCGGGTCATAGAACTTGTAACCCGACTCGTATGCGGGACGGGAACCCCTTCCCCGTATCGCCAGGCGACTACCGGCATACATCTCTGCTGGGTTCAGTTAGGCGCGTTCGTTCTGTCACGACAGGAATAAGGGAGAACCCAAACGCAGATGATGTAAAACATAAAACTGAGGATTTATTAAATAAACACAAGAACCCACGAGGGGGTAAAACAGAGGATAAATAAACCGTAGTGATGGAACACAGAACTGGGGAATAAACACTGGATACAAAAATAACAAAACAGACTCAGATATATAATTCAGGTGCTCCGGAAGACGGGACAACACACACACTGAATTAAGACGAACGAACGTGCACACGACAGAGAACGAGAGGGCATTATAAAGACACGACATCAATGGGGAACAGGTGAACATAATTAATTACGTAAGACACGAGTACATAAGGGAGTAGGGTGAAAGTGACAAGACACTGGGAACACGTGACACAAATACATAATGTGAAAACACGTGTTCCCACACAGAACACAATGCTGCCATAATCTTGCCCTCTGAAATAAGACCTGAATATACACAAAGGTCTGGCAAGACCATGACAGCGACAAGACACTGGGAACACGTGGAAGCCACACACACAATATGACTCCACATGTCCCCACACAGAACATAGTACTGTCATGGTCTTGCCAGATACACTCAGACCTGAGTCTAGTACAAAAGGTCTGGCAAGCCCATGACAACATGGCATTCATTTTTCAGGCATTTGCTGCAGTGTCTGTTGGTGTAAATTGCAGTGCAACTGCAGAAATAAACATTATTTGTGACAGCACTACCAGTCTGGTATTATTATATATTTTTTAACCTCTGATAGATGGGGCACCATCATTAATAATGCCAAAGATATTTAATATTAGCAAGATGTGTCACTGATGTGTCAAAGAGGTGTGAAATATAAACAAAGTAAAAGATAATTTGGCTAAGCGTAAAATTCCAACTGAATATTTATTTATGAATCCATATGCGTGTACATCAATGTTTTTTGCTAAATAATAAAATATATGCACACAAACACCTAGATAAATTAATTCATATCTATTTATATGAGAGGCACTCAGGTGTATGTTGTATATTTATTTATTACATTTGTAACAGACTTTGTATAGCTCCGACTTTGATAACATTCTTTGTAAGCAGTATAAAATACATCCAGTCAGCAAGTAGAAAAAAAAGTGTTAATCAGAAATCAGAATCACGAACAACAATCCTGAGGTATTTACAAGACTTTCAGAACAGAACTGATGTGTTATACAGAGTTATTCTTCCTCCATCATCATGGTGGAGTTGGGCCAGGGCAATAAGGACAGTTGCACTCCAGGGGCCTCATTTATAAAATGCTGCGTAAAAACCATCCTAAATTTGATCTTACGATCATTTCACAAAAATGCGTACGTGTGATTCATAAACCGAACGTACGCGCAGAAAACGCGCGTACCCCTTTCAAATCTATAAATCAGAAATGAACTTGAACTTGTGCGCGCAGCCGAGCAGTTTCAGATCTCCGCCTTTAAACGATGCGTAATTAATGTCAGACATATAAAAAGCGCTTGTCAATGTTTAAACCGAATTTCAAACAGCAAGAATAGCTTATATTTCCAAAAACCTGCAGCAATCAGACAAGCAAAAGTGCGTACGTCTGCTCAGACCCTGACGTGGCGCTAAGGACTTTTCCACGTCAAAGACGGTTTTTATAAATATGGACTTTGCCGTGGATTTTCGCCTACGCACACTTTACGATCAAATCTGTGCGTACGCAGGCTTTATAAATGAGGCCCCAGGGGTTCAAACAAGTCTGGGATTTGGTGCTCCTTTGTTGAAAAATCCTCTGGAAGGTCTTCTGGCACCCTCTTTTTCCTCCACAAATAATCTGTCCAATCCTGTATTTCAGCAGAAGCCAGTGCTGTCACTTTTGTCTCTGCAACATCTCTGACCCTTTCATCCACATCACTGTCTCCAGCATTTGGGTCAGTCTGACAAGAAATGAGGTGGGGTTTCTCTTGAAACATACACCACATGATCAAGTACCTGTGCACACCGTTTCTCATTTTATTGCGGCACTGGCAGTGCCACTGGCCCACATGGCTATCAAAAGAAACCCTTGTCCTTTCAACCAGACACAAGTTGTCTCATATCCCAGTAAACACAGAAAAATAAATAAACCTGACAGAGGTTTGCTCGTACCAAAAAATAGGAAACACACAATCAACACCGCTAGTAATACTTTTGATTCTAAGCTGCAAACATTCATCTTGACGGGTTCTGGACATCAGGCCACTGTTTACCATTGACTGCAAATAATCCTCCCTAAGTGCTGGTGGTGAATAATAGCACACTGTTTGTCCTCTGAAGGTGATTACACTCCTGGATTGCCAATTTCAACTCCAATCCTCATAAAATCACGACACAGAGGAGATTCACAGGCAGTAAACCCTGAGACAATTCTCTAGGTCCATGGGCATCTTTTAGGGTGACAAAAATCCCATTTCTCTCATCAATACAAATGAGAGGTGGCTGCTCCTGCCTGACATGCTGCCTTGCCTTTGGTTTTTCAGATGGCACTTCTGAGGGAAAATATTTAAATATGTAAAGACAATATGTAGACCAAGACCAACCAATAAATATTAAACATTGATAAATACTAGTATCAAAAGTATATACTATCCGGCCTGTTGGTAACTTTGTCTGTAAATGCAAAATCTGCAACCAATACAAAATGATGAGAGGGGTTAATCTTAACATGGATAATCAAAATAAATAAAATGTACCTAATTACATCACAAATAACATGATTATTGAGGTGCTTTTAAAGTCAGGGGCACGAGACATGGTGTGCTGACACTTAGGGCAATGCCAATGGCACCTATCCTTTGTTGGGAACTCAAACAAAAGCAAGGAATGCAATATTTTTTTGAAAGACAAGAAAAAGTTAATACATTTTAACTTGCAGCCAACATGAACAAATGTGTAAAATGCATGTGAGGTTTGTACAATGCTTACGTATGCCATTATCCTCAAAATATATGGCATACTTTAAATGTGTTGCCTGAAAGTGTTGACATCACCCCAGCTGTACAGTGGAGACAACTGCATGTCCCAGAAAAGACCTGAAAAATGTAATTATATATATATATATATATATATATATATATATATATACAGTCTTGTTCAAAATAATAGCAGTACAATGTGACTAACCAGAATAATCAAGGTTTTTAGTATATTTTTTATTGCTACGTGGCAAACAAGTTACCAGTAGGTTCAGTAGATTCTCAGAAAACAAATGAGACCCAGCATTCATGATATGCACGCTCTTAAGGCTGTGCAATTGGGCAATTAGTTGAATTAGTTGAAAGGGGTGTGTTCAAAAAAATAGCAGTGTGGCATTCAATAACTGAGGTCATCAATTTTGTGAAGAAACAGGTGTGAATCAGGTGGCCCCTATTTAAGGATGAAGCCAACACTTGTTGAACATGCATTTGAAAGCTGAGGAAAATGGGTCGTTCAAGACATTGTTCAGAAGAACAGCGTACTTTGATTAAAAAGTTGATTGGAGAGGGGAAAATCTATAAAGAGGTGCAAAAAAATGATAGGCTGTTCAGCTAAAATGATCTCCAATGCCTTAAAATGGAGAGCAAAACCAGAGAGACGTGGAAGAAAACGGAAGACAACCATCAAAATGGATAGAAGAATAACCAGAATGGCAAAGGCTCAGCCAATGATCACCTCCAGGATGATCAAAGACAGTCTGGAGTTACCTGTAAGTACTGTGACAGTTAGAAGACGTCTGTGTGAAGCTAATCTATTTTCAAGAATCCCCCGCAAAGTCCCTCTGTTAAAAAAAGGCATGTGCAGAAGAGGTTACAATTTGCCAAAGAACACATCAACTGGCCTAAAGAGAAATGGAGGAACATTTTGTGGACTGATGAGAGTAAAACTGTTCTTTTTGGGTCCAAGGGCCACAGGCAGTTTGTGAGACGACCCCCAAACTCTGAATTCAAGCCACAGTACACAGTGAAGGGTAACACTTTATTTTGATAGTCCACTTTAAACATTTTACTAATTATAAGTAACTTTGCAACTACTTATCAACTACCACTCTTTAGAGAATTAGTAGACTGTCTGCTTTATATCTACTAACACTTTATTGGGATGATATCTCAACAAACTTTCAACTGACTATAAGTATCTTTGCAGGTGCATGTCAACTTATTCCACTAACCCAAACCTCTTCCCTAACCCCAACCTTTACAGTCTACTAATACACTTATGAAAGTTAGTTGACGTATAGTTGCAAATTATTGAAAGTTAGTTGACATGTAGTTGCAAAGTTGTTTATAGTTAGTAGAATGTCTTAAGTGGACTATCAAAATAAAGTGTAACCCAGTGAAGACAGTGAAGCATGGAGCATGATATGGGCATGTTTCTCCTACTATGGTGTTGGGCCTATTTATTGCATACCAGGGATCATGGATCAGTTTGAATATGTTAAAATACTTGAAGAGGTCATGTTGCCCTATGCTGAAGAGGACATGCCCTTGAAATGGTTGTTTCAACAAGACAATGACCCAAAACACACTAGTAAACGGGCAAAGTCTTGGTTCCAAACCAACAAAATTTATGTTATGGAGTGGCCAGCCCAATCTCCAGACCTTAATCCAATTGAGAACTTGTGGGGTGATATCAAAAATGCTGTTTCTGAAGCAAAACCAAGAAATGTGAATGAATTGTGGAATGTTGTTAAAGAATCATGGAGTGGAATAACAGCTGAGAGGTGCCACAAGTTGGTTGACTCCATGCCACACAAATGTCAAGCAGTTTTAAAAAACTGTGGTCATACAACTAAATATTAGTTTAGTGATTCACAGGATTGCTAAATCCCAGAAAAAAAATGTTTGTACAAAATAGTTTTGAGTTTGTACAGTCAAAGGTAGACACTGCTATTTTTTTGAACACACCCCTTTCAACTAATTGCCCAATTGCACAGCCTTAAGAGCGTGCATATCATGAATGCTGGGTCTTGTTTGTTTTCTGAGAATCTAATGAACCTACTGGTAACTTGTTTGCCACGTAGCAATAAAAAATATACTAAAAACCTTGATTATTCTGGTTAGTCACATTGTACTGCTATTATTTTGAACAAGACTGTATATATATATATATATATATATATATATATATATATATATATATATATATATATATATGAACAGTGTTTCATCTTCTATAATTCCACTCAAACAACTTTTGTTTTATATTATTCAATAATAATTTTAATAATAATAATAATAATTCCTTACATTTATATAGCGCTTTTCTCAGTACTCAAAGCGCTTTACATATGAACGGGGGAATCTCCTCAACCACCACCATATAAACTCTTGTTTACATGTTAACAAACGTTAATATTTAATCGTAAACGTAATATTTATAGTTAACTTTAGCCCCCTAACATACTAACAGCAACAATTATACATGATGTAATATGGTACACAAACTATGTTTCTAACACTTATTAGATTAAATGTAACAAATAAACAAAAATAGGCAAACTTACACTGTCGTTTACTAAGATAACAGTTAAAATTTAACTTACAATGCAACAATCTTTCATTATGCCAGTCACTAATTTACGAACTTACAGCTCAATCAACCATTACTGAAGCATTTGGCTGCTGTCGTAGTTATATGTGATTGGTTGTGTCCAGTGATGGGAGTGTTACTGTAATTCCACTACTTTTAACAGTAACGAGCATGTAACTAAGTATTTTAAGTAACGCAATTACAATTACTGAAATTTAAATGAGTTTGTTACTCATGTTACTTTATTTTTTGAAAAATTAACACTTGCAGACAAGACATTTCTGATCTAACATTGCAGGACCGTGGTGGGCGTCACAATGAATCAAAAAACTTCATCATGGCCGATAGTGCGGATAGAATTAACTTTTTCTCCTGGAAGAATGGAAATTACTTTTCGCTTGTCGAAATTAAAGACAAAAATGTAGTGGAAATGCTTTAGCATTCACGGTACATTATGTGCAAGTAGGGCTGCAGCTATCAAGGTTATTATAGTTTTGCTTTTTTAAATTAGTTTTTATTTTAGTATCGTTTTCAATTTTGCTTTTAATTTAAGTTTAGTTTTAGTTAGTTTCATGAATGGTTTTGTTAGTTTTAGTTTAGTTTTTATTTTGCAAACACATTTCTATTTAGTTTTTATTTTATTTAGTTTAAGTTATAGTTTTAGTAATTATAGTTTAGCAGCTAACAGCAGCTAGACTGTCTGACATATTTATCAGTTAACTGATGTTGCTGTCAGCCTCAGCTAACCTCACATGCATAAAGCGCCATCTACAAGTAAAGACTCCTTAAAAGTTTGCAAACATTGCAACGTCTCCGGGTGGGCAGGGATTAGTTGGAGGCAAAAAGAGGCGCGGACGCAATGCTGACAAGCGTAAGCTAGGACGTTTTAGGAGGAATGTATTAAACATAGATGCAGAAGAAGGTTCGGAACTGTCCGAATATGTAAAGTTACTGACTCTGCGTGACAGCTATTTTTGTAAATTAACTCTGTAACAGTTAGTTCTTGTATCATGTTCTCATTGGAAACATTTTAACCAGGTTTAGGATATTTCCTACATATGAAGTATTTTCGGCTGGTTTGGGGAATTTTGTCAAGGCTTATTGTCTAATGTAACCTATCGCTGGGCTAACTATGATTAGTAATGGGGATTATTTTAAGAGATCATTCAAAGGATGGCACACACATCTATCGCTGTATGTTTGTTTAACATTTAAACTAGCTAGTGCACTGACGGTTGACTTATCATCACCTATAAAACAGAAACTTTCAGATTTGTACTAGATAAGACCATCCAACCAATACATATGGATAGATAATTTTACCTGATATGAAGTGTGCACTGCAAACACGAGCATTATTTGCGATCGTCTCCATCCATTCGACCACAATTGTCTTCTTTATATCTGTGAAGGAATGTCTGCTGGGATCCGGTAAAACTTTAGTTTTGAACGAAAAGTGCTGTTACTTCTATTTTGGCAGCCAAAAACACAAGACGACGACATTTTAAAGTCAAAACCTCAAACTTTCAGTGCCCCTGTTATGAGTTCGTATGATTTGCCTCCAGCTAGAGCGGTGACGTCACAGTGATGTAAGCGAATAAGGGGTCTATTATAAAGCCTGTTCAGATTTTCCGCCACGGGATGAGAGCTTATTAATTACGAAAACGAATACTTATTTTTGATAATTATTATTTTATTTCAGTTAGTTTTTCAATAACTGTTGCTCGTTTCATTTAGTTTTAGTTTTTCATTTATTATGAATATTTAATTGTATTTCAGTTAACGAAAAAAAATTTTAGCTGATAGTTTTAGTCTTAGTTTCAGTTTTCGTTTACGAAAATTACCTTGGCAGCTATCGATTCTTTTTGTAATCGATTAATCTAGCACTGAATCGATCGATTAATCAAGTAATCGAGTAATCGGATAAAATTTTGTGTGTGTTTTTAAACAACCAAAACAAATAATGCATAACGAAAATGACGTGGCTGAAAAATGTTCAAGCATTTGGCTTTTATTTCTAAAAACAAAACAGAGGCATTTGGCTCCAAAAAATAAGCCTATTTATTTCAATTTTTACCCATTTAGTGTTTATAAGTGCCAGTGCCAACAATTAAGCATTTTAATTTATTAATATGCACAACAGGCTTCATGCTGTAATCTAGCCCTGACATCAAAGTAAATATCTGGTTTATGTACATTTCTACACCTGCAGCATTTACCATTAGGCTACTAACAAATAATATATCATTTCTAGGGTGAGCCTATGGTAACAACCTGTGTGTGCGCTCGCACGTGCACCTGTGTTTCTGTGTGTGTGCACGCGTGCTGTGCAGGAGGAAGAGTGACACCCCAGTCAGACGTTCAGTTGCTTCATTGGAGACTGGTACGGCAGAAATACATACATTCATTTGGTTTGCATCACTTGCATTGCAGTGCATTCAGTGATTGCATGCAGCTGAAATTATTGTTGCGTGGCTACATAAAAGTTGAACGTGAATATGTTTACTACTTAAAAACATCAAAGTTAAACATCATATCTAGTCAAACCGCATAACGACATCGCTACAAATACAGTATGGGATGAAAATCAGCGAAAGCTACGTTACCTTGTTTCAGAGACGCTTGGTGAAACAGCAGTGGATGTTTTCGGTTCAGATGCTGAATGTAATGTAATGATAAGAATTTAATGATCCCAAACTTTAGACAGTCTCTCTCTGCCGTTTATGGACATATTTACTCTCCGCCATCGTGCCGACTAAATTCAAAATGTATCACGCGCTATGATGTGCTTCCTGAACATTGAACAACAGTCCGTGTGAATCAGATCTTGGCGCGTGTAGTGCATAGGGATTTAACAAGGCTTTGAGGCAGAATTTTTGCCTCAAGGAATTTTTTTAATCGAGTTAATTGAGTAACTCGATGAATCGTTTCAGCCCTATGTCAAGGAATAATATATTCTCTGATGTTAACATTGGCTTTTATGGAAGCGAACGATCCGCCATTGTTGCTTTCCGGTAAAATATGCACAATGTGCTGTACAACCGTGTTAAAACTCTATAGTATATGATATGATAGAGTCTTAAGTGTAAAATGAGCCCATCCATATAAGCTTTACTAAAATAATGCGGTACATGACCGAACTAACAAAAGAGTGATAATTTTATCATTCCACCGCCAGCAAACGAGCTTGCAGCAATATTTTTGTCATACATAACAAGCCAATGGTCAGACGATTCCATTGATATGCAGGTGCTTATAGGCTTGCGTGAAGTGACGAGGAGTTCATTCACACCTTGTTGCTGTCCGCATTGTTAAGAAAAAAGGGGAGATTTGAGATCGCTCTAAAGTTATTAAGATCTCCCTGGTCAAGGTGTGTCTTTTTAATGTGGGCTCTAATAACTGCCAATTTGAAAGTTGTTGGAACAAAGTCTTGTTCTAGCAATGAGTTAAAAATATTTAGGACTGGGTCAGACACTACAGGGAATACTTCTTTTAGTAATTATTTGGGAACAGGTTCTAATATACACGATGATGATTTAATTTTATTAATTTTGAGAGCTCCTCTATTGTAGTAGCTTTAAAAAAACAAGTTGTTCATGTGGTAATCTCGTGTTCAGTGTACTAATGTGTAAAATGGTGGCTGCTTTGCATAGCTTTGAAATTTTCCCTAATAACCTAAATTTTGTTATTAAAGATGTTCATGAAGTCGTTACTACTTTGTTGAAGTTTAGTATCTACATAGTACAAAGATTGTTCAAGGTTTCTTTTACATCATCCAGATCTTCACTGTAATCTGCTACATGTTTCATTTGGGACAGGTCTGGCAGAGTACTAATAAATATTTAGTATTGGAAATTATTGTTCTGCCTAGAAAAATAGAACGGTAGCGTTGTAAGGACCAAGCGATCCTATCTAGAAGTAGAATTTGTCTGCTTTACCTGGACACATTTCTTTCGTTGTGTTTTATTCAATTAAATGTCTGCTGCCATGATGCCAAAACAGTGTGTTTATGTTTGGCCTTATAATTAGATATCCGCCATCTTAACGTATCTTTGCTCTACTACTACCAGCTGACGTATCACACAAAATGCAACAGTGTCCACAAAAAACAATAAGGTAAGAAAAACTGGTAACACTTTATTTTACGACCCGCAAAGTACCGCGTAATTAAACCGAATTTACAGCGTACCTATTTGTAACAACAGAGTACCTCTACAGTACGTACTTGTAGTTATAAGGGAACAATATTTTAAGTTTGGGGTAATAAGGGGATAAGAATATATGGAAAATTATTCTCTAAGTATTTCATAACTACAGGGTACCTATTGTAATACTACGTGGTATGTATGACTTACGTCTATGGGTAATATGGTCTATGTGTAATATGTTTTTTTTCATATTTGCTTAATGTTTATTGATGAAGTGTTTTGTATAGCCTACAGTTGATGTCTACAAGCCACGTCGGAAAATAAAATATAACACACAATAAAAATAATAGCAGCTTGTACCTCTTTGATCTGTATATGTATACAGGAGTTACCAGGTAACTCTTATATTTGCGGGCTGTAAATTAAAGTGGGGCTTATTCCCCGATTGTTCTGTGTATGTACCAGGTAACTCACATATTTGCGGGCTGTAAACTAAAGTGGTGCTTTGTTCACCTCTTGTTATAAATGCTATAGGGTAAATACCATAAACATACAGAATATTGTTATTTTTATTTTAAAACAACTTATTTCAAAACATCTTTAAAACACTATAATTAAGCCAACACTTAATGTTTATTATCACATAACTTTTATTTCAAATAAAAAGTCATGACAATTTTTCATTGTTTTTGCGGCTTGGCTTCCTCTGTTGGTGTTCTTGTCCACTCGGATGATGAGTTGATGTCGTCTCACAAATGCTGTTCTGCATTACATATAAAAAAACATAAATGAAAGCCTTCAGTAAATGTTTCTTCACTGTGCCTTGACAGAAACAGAGTTTTCTGAGCCAGTTACGTTAATAACTTTAATGTGCTAGCTAGCTGCTACCGTTAGCTGGCAACTTTCTTGAAAAAACATTGTTTGAAATGCGTGAGTCATGTATTAACAAAACCAGTTACCTTATTCAGCATGCGGATCCTGCTAACATCACTCGCAGCTGTACTCCACAGTGTAAAACGTTTTTAAAACCTCTTAAAGAAATTTCACCTCAGGATCGCGTTCCAGCAAACCTCCTGCAGACGACCGCGCGCTCTACACCTGCGCAGTAGTCTACGCATGTAATCGTCTTTTGCTTTAGTGCGAGCTGATATCTGCTGTTGTTTCATTCTGGTTTGCCATTGCATAAATTATATTTGGCTAAAATACTTGTGTTTACAGTAAATAAATTGCAAAGCACCACTTCAAATATGTCCACAAATGTAGGAGTTTCCTGGTAAATAGGGAATAAGTTGCTATTTTTATTGTACTTACCTTAAAAAAAAAGATAACCACATTAAATCAGCTGGACTTTTGCTATTAAAAGCAAGTAATATAGGCTACTAAAATAAAAGTGATGTGCTGTTATATTTATTTGCCGATGTGGCTCGTAGACATTGACTGTATACAACATTCAGTAGTCAATATGAAAAATTCACAATAAAAAAATAACAAAATAAAACATAATTTCCCTATAGACTTGACTAAGTCATACATACCACGTAATATTACAATAGGTACCCTGTAGTTATGAAATACTTAGAGTATAAATAATTTATAATTCTTCATATTCTTACCCCCTTATTACCACAAACTTAAAATATTATTCCCTTATACCTACAAGTACGTACTGTAGAGGTACCCTGTTGTTACAAATAGGTACGCTGTAAATTCGGTTTAATTACGCGGTACTTTGCGGGTCGTAAAATAAAGTGTTACCAAAAACTTTATGACATTACTAAGATGTTTACGTTTGTGTCTTGATGGTAACATTGTATAAGAGTACATAAAGACAAATGGCAGCAGGCAGAAAATATACTTTAGTGATAGAGGGCAAAGCACTAGCCCAATCGGGCAAGTGACAATACTGTTTACTGGCCAGAGCTTCTCTCACAATGGCCCCGGGCCACCGGGAAGTCCTTTATGTCGAGCTCTGCCATTTGACTATGGTGGCTGCTGTCTCTATTTCCACATTCCTGAGAATAGTATCACCTATAACCAAGGCCCTTGTGACAGGCATCTCAGTTGGTGTACTGCTGAGAGGGGAAAACCTGTTTGAAATTATCACAGGAGCGTGTGGCGGATGCCGTTTGCCAATGGCTGCCTGGCATCCCCAAAAGTGTTACCAGTTCTCAGTTCCTGCCTCGCCACTTCTCCCTAAAAAGTACAACAAATAAAACATGTTGGTAAAATTTTTTACTGTATTTACTTTTTTTTCATGTTGAATATGTTCCATCTTTGACACTAAATATTTGTACATTGTACCATATCAATGCATAGTTTAAAACGGAGCAGAAAAGCAAAAAAGTTACACAAATAATTAAAATACAATTTTGCACGCACACACGCGCACACACACACACACACACACACACACACACACACACACACACACACACACACACACACACACACACTGATGCTCCAACATTGTGGCTGCAGCTTCTGTGACAATTTTTGTGAATGTTTCAGTTTTTTCTTCAACAGACAGTGCTTTTGATCTTGGATCAACTGCTGAAGCCAGGTTAAGAGTGTTTTTTTCCAGATCAGATGCTTACCTTTTACTGGTCTTGGTGAATGGCGTCTTTGAGTTCTCTGAAAAAACAGAGGATCCTCAAGGTTTTTCTGGGTGTCATGCAGGAGCTGTGCGTATAGTGGGGCAGAGAGTGTTATTCTCATCTGACATAACACATGTAGCTACTTTCACTGGCTTTAGGGCCTGAATGAACTCCTCTGCATTGGTTATGTCCAACTCAGTCAAGGTGCTAATATCCTTCTCTCTCTTCCTCACCTCAGGTGAGAGCAGTGCAGCTGTTACTGCAGCTTGTTGCTCCAGAAAATGTTTAACCATGTCATAGGCACTATTTCATATCGTTGAAACGTCTGTTATAAGTTAGTGCACAGGGAGCACCAGTAACTTTTGTTTTACTGCAAAACATGAAGTCCTGAAGCACTTCTATGTAAATATCCAGTGATGCGTCGTACTCGCCCGAGTAACTTCGCAACAGCGGGAAAATGTAAAATACCTTAACTAATGAACAGTTTGATTTATAACTAATACTGTCTTTCTACTTAAAAATAATTTAATTGAAACCAGGGATGTCAATCCTAATTAAACACACCTGATCTAACGAATCAGGGTGTGTTGGAGCTAAACTCTGCAGGATCCATTTTTCATATGTTGCTAACTCGGTTAGCTGGATTTGATTGTTGATGATTTGGCTTGGTCTTGTATTATTTGGTTCTTCGAGGCTCATCCTAGAGTTGCTGTCATAGCAACAGGTCCGTAAGCTTAAATCTGCTTGTGTGCAGTGGCAGACTTACCCATTAGGCAAAGGTCGGCAATTGTCTTGGGCCCCGAGCTACCAAGGGGCCCCAATACGCAGGGGTGTTCTTGGTAAGCTGCCACCTATATCTGAATTGATTGAGTATTTCTATTTAATTTTCAGTATATCCCCAACAGTTTTAATGATAATATTACATCTGCATGAATGCGCTCCCATTATAGTTTAGAGTGGATCATTGCATGCGTTACCATTGCTATGTGCATGCAGCTCATCACTGAAAGTTTAAGCAGAGCTGCCGCAAGTAAGTGTGGAACATTAACAAAAGAGAGAAGCTGCAAGGAAATAAACTAAAAGTGAAACGTAGCTACACCAGTGGAGCAGAAAAGATGATTCACAAAAAAATGTACGCATTTCACCACACAAATTTTTCTACCATCTCTCTGCGCTGCTCTCAGCAACCTCTCTCCCGACAGACACAGCGTTCTCCCGGCCATGTACAGTGATCTGTGGCGGTAAGTATGGTCTGCAAAGAATACAGGTTGTATAGTTTGTATATCAGAGTGTAATCTCAGGTGCAATAGCCCTTTTGACATCATGTGCACAATTAGCGGGTCTCTCAACACTGGAACACTCACAAACTACCCTGCTCCATTGCCCAAACCATGCGCTCCCTACTCTCCCTTGCATCCAGTGCACTTTGCATCATTTAAAAATATAAATAAAACATGTTCAGTGTGTGCATCGGTGCATGCTGCGCTCGTGGTGGGTATGTCGAGATGCACGTGAAAGAAGCGGAGAACTTAGTAGCGCATAAGTGGCACTGTCATACAGATCGCACAGACATAAAATAATAACATTAATAAATATAGCTGCAAAGCAGCGATGCCAAGGGTCAAGCCAAAAAGGGCACAGAATAAAGTATCAGTAATGACTGTCATGATTTTAGATTTTTAAGTTTTCAGTAGATTACGGTAAAAATAGCAATTTTTCAAATCTTGAAACCACTAGGTGGCGCTGCACCGAAACAATAAATGGTGCCTCTGGTCATGATTGTGATGACACCCACCAAATTTGATATATATATGATTAAGCAATGTTGAGATATAGCCTTAAATGACTTGACCGCTAGGGGGCACTGCACCGAAACAATAGATGGTGCCTCTGGTCATGATTGTGATGACACCCACCAAATTTGATATACATATGATTAAGCAATGTTGAGATATAGCCTCAAATGACTTGACCACTGGGGGCATTGCACCGAAACAGTAGATGGTGCCTCCGGTCATGATTGTGATGACACCCACCAAATTTGATATACATGTGATTAAGCAATGTTGAGATATAGCCTCAAATGACTTGACCACTAGGGGGCACTGCACCAAAACAATCGATGGTGCCTCCGGTCATGATTGTGATGACACCCACCAAATTTGATATACATATGATTAAGCAATGTTGAGATATAGCCTCATATGGCTTGACCCCTAGGGGGCACTGCAGTGAAACAATAGATGGTGCCTCAGGTCATGATTGTGATGACACCAACCAAATATGGTGTACACACAATAAAGCGATCTGGAGATAAAACCTCAAAACTCTTAACCACTAGGGGGCCCTAAAAAGTTTACAAGGGCTTTCAAAAAATGTCGCTGATGAAATAGGTGGCGCTGTAACAAAACATCCCATGCACCCTCAGTTCATGACATTTACAAGTTGTGATTTCTCCAAAGGACCTTCATCTGTGAGGATTTCTTTACTGTCCTGTACATTGAACATAAATGGCTATCAGAAACAGCTGCACTTATTTTTTTGTTCTTTTTAATCAAACATAAGATTATAAATTCATTATAAGTTCTTTGGCCATTGTAACAACCAATCAGTGTTGCTGATCAATGTTTCTACTATCAATATATATTCCCTTTTCATGTGGCACACAAGCCCACAATGATCTCAGATAACTCATAATCATCAACGGCAGGAGTGTTCAAAGAACTGAATTAGCAAGATCTGATCATCTCGGATGTGTCATTTGATCTCGGACCCCTGGAACAGATTTTTACATCACTGTAATAAACTATTACATTTGCTAATAAACACAGCTTTTTAAATAGCTTAATTAACAAGACTTCCTTGGTCAACTTTCAACCACAACATTAACAAGAAGAAAACAACCTGGCTTAGTTTTCTGGTGATCTAACCAAAAATAAATGCTGGATTAAGCAGATATTTTTCAGAAGGAACTAGAGAATTAAACGCTTAAAATTCATCGTTAGTCACAATAAATCTCGAAAAGCACTTAGAAGTACCCAATTAAATGAACACTTATGGTTTCCTTATTTCATGTTTATCGTCTAAAGTCTATTCTTCACAGAGATGCACCACATCGTAACAATGGGCAGACAGCCACAAGCTTTTAAAATGTCCATGATGATAATAAACACAGGAGTTTGTTTGTATAGAGGACTCCAGTTAGAATCCAACACTACACTCATAATATGATCAATATGTTTGGTATTATAAGGATCATAAACAGGAGTATAAATGTTTATAATTTCCACAAATAGACTTTACATTGTAGATGTAATTTTGACTGTGAATTTTTTTGTGGCTAAGGTGTGGATTAGTTGGAGATTGAGGTGAATGAAGTCAGAGGAAGACAGATGCAAGGTTTTACTGATTATAACAGATGAACTCTCTTGCTATAGGGCAAATATCCTGCTGAGTTTCTTGCACTTAACTGGACATGTTTCAGATTTTTTCAGATGTTTCAGCGGTAAAGCAGAATTGTGTGTACTACATTGTTAAATATCAGATCCATCATTGTATAGCTAATGATGTATTGTTATGTCAATTCCACTTTATTGTAAAGGCTCTCTAAGCGAATCTGCGAGACGTTAGTTATTGTTGACGTTTGAAACTGTTTTCAAACAGACGGAGCGTAGCTAACTCCTCCCCCTCCCTTCCGTGCTTTCATGAACGCGCCCAACCCCCACCCCCAAATCCTTTTTGTCGTTTATTGGCTGAAATACTTTGTTTTGTTTTGTGATGCTAGGTTTGGCCAATTGTTGATATTGCCGTTTGTGAAGCCTGGGCTGTCTACAGAGATCGCGTTTTTTTACAGTTTGATCAGCGGACAGGCAGCAACCAGATAGTGAGGAGATGTTTCCGGTATGTAACAAAAAATGTTTTAGGGTCTAAAATGCTTCAATTCGCTTAGAGCACATTTAAGTCAATATTTAATTAAAAATCTTAAAATAGAATTCCTCTAAAACTACTTTGCTTTTAAACTTATGTCACTGATTCATTTTATTCATTTTTATTCATATTTTTCAACCCATCTGCTCTTACTACTTAGCTTTGTTATAGCTACATTGCTCTCTTTGGAATTAATGTTTTTAAAGGCGGATCGCACAATTTAAAAAAAAAAACTTTGAAAAGTGAGTCGGGCCGACTACCAAAACACAATTAATTAACATGTAATTAATTCCAACCCAATAAAATCAAGTTCTACCCTACATGTTTTACTTGAATATCATACTTTTTTAAAAATATTTAATTAAAGATGTAAAACGTTGCAAAAAGCATCTTATGTTGAATTTAATTTAAACTAAAGTATCCCAGTTGATTTTATAATATCCCTCAGAGAGACATCAAAGACCATTTGTGAATGAATAATATTGCTTCTCACATATAAAGTTTATGGTCTTTGATTTTACTTCACAAAGGATAACAATCTGTGATGTCTTAAAGATTTGGGTGAATGGGTCTCAGAATTGCTATGAACCTAATCAAGAGGACATCAGAAATCCTTAAAGATTCTGTAAGGTTGGGCCATCACCTGCTTGAAGATTTACAGACTGAGCTTAGCAGAGGTGAGAAACAAACACTGGAAATCTACGACTTTCCCTCCGGCTATGAACACAAGCAGTTATTAAAGTTTGGCAGACAGGTGCTCCATCAGACTCAGACCTCTCTGTATAACTTGTGGCCAAAGGGTATCATGGTCCCAAGCAAGCAAAGAGACAGAGAAAAGTAAGTAAACTAAGATTGTGTACATGGTGTATTGCTGCTGGAAAGTAGGAGCACGTAACTACAGGAAATATAATAAAACTTTTAATTAAGAGCTTCCAAAAATCTGGTCATGGCAATTGCACAAATATTCAACAATCTTCCCGAAATATAGAAATACATTCTTAATAATTGATTTTAAGAGGGTGATGCAGGATGTCTGAGGGCTTTGAAAATGTTTTGCTGTCAGATCTAAACCACAACTGGACCCCTCAGATCTAGATCGAGACGTTCCTATTTTTCTTCCAGACCCAGGCCAAGACTGCACCCTATGTATCGCAAATGCACTACTAAATCTTACCTCAAGACCGGTTGCTGTAAGGAGTACACATTTTTGTCAATAAAAAACACAGAAACCACTGTGTTAAATATCATTTTGAGCTGCATTTTATTATGAAGAAAATTGTTATTATGTCCCACAAACAAAAACAGGGAAACACGTTTACATGTACATGGTTATTTTAAAAAACTGAGACATTTCCCTTCGTTTGCGCTTTTCGTTTACACGCAAACGAAGAACTCGCATCTGAAACTGTTTCTTTCTAAAAACTCCAGCCAGAGTGGAGATTTAAAAAATCTTCAGTTGCACGGTTGCATGTAAACTGAGACAAACGGATGTTTAGGCAGCCAACGTCACAGTATGTGCCAGAGCTTGCACCTACGTCAAAAGTGTGACCCTTTCAAAAGAAAAACAGGAAGTGAATTGTTGCTGTTTTCGGGACTCTAATTGGTTTACGTGGGCTTGAGCTTCTCGTAACACCATATATACACATGTATGTATCAATGAACACTTTTCTGAAAACTGACATGTGTGCACAAAGTTATTTTTGAAAACGGAGAGGTTGAAATGTCCGTTTATGAAAATAGCCGCCCACGTGTAAACTTCGGCTGAATCCGAAATCGCATACTTACTGGGTAGGTACTGAATTTCACTGGGTACCTACTTAACGTGCGCTAAGGCAGTATGTACGTTCGCGTTAAGTATGGACAGCATTCGCCATGTTGACGTTATCATGTGACATATGACGTAGTAGACTTGTTCAAGTTCATGCGGAACCACAAGAACCGACAGGAGATTGACATCACAATACCGCGAGAGCAACTCGAAATCAGACTTCTCCGTATGATTTCTGGAATCTTATTTTCACTTTTACACGCTTTGATTTCATTTAGTATTGTAGGTTTTAAATATGCAATTATTTCTCACAAAGGCGCTCTCTGTTTATATTTCTAAATTCTGTTACGCTGCCTATTAAGTTTGTCTGAATGCGTTTCCCAGAGCTGTCTTCATGCCACCAAAGTCACTGCCTCATGAGGCAGCGTGGCAACAAGTCAGCTGCCTAAGCTTTTGGACGCAGAAACCATATCACAAAAACATGGAATAAACTTGACTTTAAAAGAAAAATACAAAATTTTGTCATAGTTTTTGCATAACACATTATAAAAGCACTCATACTGTTGCCATAGTTGATTTTCTTTCTCAATACATTTGTGACATTGTGGCAGTCATGTTTTAGCTATGAAAGCATGCATGTCAGTTAAAATTTGGTGACTCTCATTATCTATTGCGGGGATCCTGTTGGCGTAAGAGTCGTAAATGTCTGACATTTACGATTTGGGTTCGGAAATTATCTGATGCTGTTAGGAACAGTAAACATAGTGTCATCAGACATCTGAGGATATTTATACAAAATTTCAGTTACGACAAGCTTTGAATCTCTTCACCCTAAGGCAGAACCCCATTCTTCAGAAACCCACCCATCAAATTCTCAAACTACACAGAGCACTGCCAACTGAGACTACTGCACCTGCTACAGATGTGTCAGCTACAATCAGGCAGAGGTCAAATATAACCCAATTCTTACTAAAGACAAACTAGATTTTATTTATTTTTATTTCAATAACAATTTTTCTTTACATTGTTTAAATTAACATACAGTTGGGGGCATTTAAATGTGCTATACAAAGCTACATTCTGCTACACTTTCCATTATCAAATGAAATATTTTTGACATAATAATGATTTATACACCTACATATAGTTGTAATTTTTGTGTGCTCTCTTGTCACTCATCAATCTGTAGCGCTTTGACAGTTTTTCACTGGTAGTGCCAATTTTCATGATCTTGCCTAAGGCCCCACAACCCCATGAGATGGCTCGGCCGGTAATCCAAATCCTACTTGTTAAATAGCATTTTCTCAGTTTGGTACTGCAATATACAGACATCACTAATAGAGAACAGAGTACTATAAAATGTTTTTATAACATAGCCCCGGGTCATGCTGCAGTGAATGTATTACAAATAGTATGTGAATTTCACCACCAACATATCTAGAGTTTAAAAATTATGTATTTTTTCCAGCAAGCCCTCGTCTCATAAATCCTTTATCCTTGTGTGGTTGGTGATTAGCATTGATTTCTAAGGGTTGTGGGTCTTGTTCTTTCTTTGCTGATTAGCTCTTCTATCTGAGACAATAAGAAACTCACACTGGTGGAGGATGTGCATAATTACAATTATTCTTTATGAGTTATTCTCACCAAGATTGGTTAGCACAAGCTAATGGACTGAAGCACCTTGTCTGCTTATAAAATCATAATTAAAAGACTCGTTGAGGGAATGAAATAAAAGATAAAAAGGAGGTATGAAAATTTGTGTCTGAGCATGATTATTGTTCATCAACCTACCATGTTTGTTTGTTGTTGTTTTTATTATTGCGAACCATTTTACCTTGATATTTTCACAGATCACCATGCTTCAAGTCAAAATTCTCAAAAACAAAGAACTAAGGTGGTTTAGGATCAAGGGAACAAGGGAACAATGCCAGACAGTGTACTGATATTTAATTTTTACCCATCAGCTTGTCCTACCCTCATGCTCTCTATAGGTTTAAGATACCAATAATGGCAGGGCAGTACATGAAAGGGCTGCTGGAAATCTTAAAGGTGACACAACGCACACAGTTTCTGCCAATGTCATGTGAATCTTGAGTACCTATAGAGTAGCATTGCATCCTTTATATCTCTAAAGAGTCTTATCAGATTTATAGAAGACAGATACAGCTGTACCGCTCCTGGAGGCGTACCACAGGCAGAGGGAGTCAAACTTTCCAAAACTTACACGAACCCTGACAGAGAGTTTTTGTCACAGAAATACCTCAAACTAGTTGAAACTTTGCAGATTTTTAGCATGAAAATCCAACTTTTTAACAATAAAAAGCTAGAATGCATGAGATAGCATTAGACATCCACTTGAAGCTGATACTAGCTTTGCAGTTTAGTAGGTGGTTTCTAACTGGTCCAAGCTGGTCCTTAACTTATCCAAACTTATCATAAGCAGTTACAAAATTGTTAGTAGGCACAAGCTGGTAGAGCATTTTGAGCTTGTCGACCAGCCAGTGACCACCATATGACCTGTTAATAACCAGGTCCACAATATAGCTACCAGTTATAATAAAATACTTATTATAATACTTAGAGAGAACAAATTGACATTAATTATTAAAGTGAAAAAAGTGGCCAGTTTATCTGGCTTTTTCTTTATATCTTGGTATTATTAAACTTTAACGTAATCTTAATTGGAGACAATTCATTCAAGAATGAACATACTGTCACCATTTACCCTCCTGGGGTCTTTGGAGGTGCAGCAAAAAAGCTAGATCATGTTATCTTCGTCATGCAAATTTTATACTTTAAAGCATGAAGTAAGAGCCCGATGTTCTCAACGCTCAAATACATTTTTAATAGGTTTGGAAGAGTTTCCTAACCTAAGCTTATGCGTATGGCCTGGTGTCATGTGAGAAATAAGATTTTACTCACATAATTATTTTCTCCCTCACATTGTGTTTTGACAAATTCCCAGCTGTGCAAATTCTGAGCTTTCTTCTAAAGTGATTCTTCTGTCAATAGATAACAATTAACTAATTCATGTCCAAGTGGATTTTTGAGTAAACTAAGTCACACTGCTTGTGCAAATATTCCTTTTTGTCTTCTATGTTGTATGCCAAAAGCAGTGTGCCAAATGAGTAAACAACTAAGCATGCGATGTGCATAAATGAGTGACAAAGTATTCACAGATTTTACACAGGATGTTGAGGACCAATTTTCAAAATCTCGATATCTGTTTATCATTACTAAAGTAACCGTTATTGTTAAATAAAACATCCTCATCCACACACCTTTACCACTGACTTTCTCCTGCCCTCCAAAAGTCTGCTTGATGCTTGATCCTTCAAGCCTCTCTTTGAAGGGAAATTTAGGAGATTAAAACCTAGTCCTCATCAGTATACTCTGCTGGAGAAACTTGCTGCTAAGTGACCAGCCACTTATGTTGGGAACAACAGACTCAAAGCATTCGTTTGATGAGCACCATTCATTATGAGCTTCCTCTTTTGAGCTCAGAATACAACATATTCAAGTGCATATGTGGGCAATGGTTCTGATTTGGGTTGATGCCAAACTCAAATGGCACTTAAAATCTTGAGGTAGGGTAAAAGGTCTTCAAACGCAGGATGAATATGAATGCGCTCCTGGAAATTCCCAGGAGCGGTGCCGTTATCAAGTTCTCATTTGATGCGACTCATTGCTGTTACCATGAGTGATTGGCTATTGTGAGAGAGAATAAAAACAATCACAATTCGATGCAAGTGGAAATTTAATAGTAGAAAATGAGTCCTTATACTAATAGCAGGTGGTGTTATGTTGGTGACTCATCTGATTTCACTGTTTTATTAATTAAGCTTTGATGCAAGGTATTGGAACATGGAAATGTGGGTGATGAAAATGAATCTGAAGTTGCAGCGCTACTCTGTACACAAGTTTAGATTGTTTTGTTTCACCCCAAATAAATTGAGGAATCTCTGATAATAGAAATAGTGGTTATTAATGTGATAATAAGTAAAGTATTAAAAACAAGATGTCATTTAGACTAGACAAGTGATTAAAGTGTACGACCTGATCAACGTCATTGAGTGCGTTTGCACAGTCTTACGCCGATTATGCTTAATAAACTGATAACAGTTGGGGTCATGTAAACGCGTAAAACTGTTTTCTTTAATCGGGGAAAGCTCATAAACGGTGTAAGCAAAAACCGATCGGCACAGGTAGTTCCCTTTCAATACGGTTCACTTCGCATTGCGTCAGTTAGCTGACGCTATGGGGGGAAACTCCTGTTTACTCCGTGACTGAAGCCTATTGGTTAACGTCTGTACAAAGTACAGACCAATGACGTTTGAACCCGCGCGCGGGAGGAACGCGTCCCTATATAAGCGCGGTTCAATCGTCAGCAGCTCATTATTTTCTCCTTCAGCGCGAACCTCTCGCTGCTCCGAAGAAAAGAAGAAGCCTTACCTCGCCGTTGACAAAAGCCCTGCAGCGGAGTCCAGGCCTAGCGTCTTCCCCTGCCGTTTTCCGGCTGAGAACCGAAGATAGCAGAGTCCAGGCCTAGCGTCTTCCCCTGCCGCTTTCCGGCCGAGAACCGAAGATAGCCTTCGCTTGCCGTGGTACAAGCCCTTTGCAGCGGACACGCCTGACGAGGTCTCCCCTGCGGCCGCCCGGTAAGATCAATATTTTTAATATAAAGCTATAAGCTAAAAGAGCAGGCGCTGTTGTAATAGCGTCCAGCACAGCGGCTCGGTGAGCCTCTCTGCTATGAATTTCCTCCGAGCGCGTTACCGGTCTGGCACCTCCCACGCCGGGACCGCGCTTATGCTTTGGTTGTCTTATCCATGTTTCGTGCTCCCCCTGCTGTTCCCCTCTCGCCGGGATGAACACACGGCGAGCCATGAGACTAGATGGATGCATAGACAAGCACACACGGACTAACCCCCCCTGTGTTCTGTCACACCGCAACCGTTCATGCTTACAGAGTCCCTTCGCTCCTCTCAAATTCAGTGGCGAGATCTCTGGCACATATATTAATCCCCCGAGTGCATCGGGTGATACCGTCACGACGCATGGCTGTTCTGTCTGTGTTGCTGCTCCCCTCTGCCGTTCCTCTCTTGTTGAGATGAACAAGCGGGGAACCGTAGACCTGGATAGATGCATACGACAAGCAAACACGGGCGGTCTGCCCCTGTCTCTGTCATAGCACAGCCACTCGTGCTCCACGCTCGCGGAGTCCCTCGCTCCTTTCCCCACAGTGGAGAGGTCTCTTAACGGCTTAGCTAGCACGCGGTATTACGGCTCGCTGCCTCTAAATGCAGCTGTCCAGTGTTCAACGATTACAGAGCTTCATGCCCCTCCCCTCTGGAGCGGCGCGATCTCATTCGTCTGCTCGATAGGGCCGATTCGCCGCTATTGGAGCACCAAGAACACTCATTATAAGAGAGCTTCATGCCCCTCCCCTCCTGGAGCGGCACGATCTCATTCGTCTGCTCGATAAGGCGGACACGCCTCTATTGGAGCGCTAAAACACTTATTATAGAGCTTTACTGGCCTGAGCCGATCTCACTTCAGATAGCTCATTTTTCGTCTGCCTGGTAATTTCTCTCTGGTTTAGACGGAATCAGAGGCAGAACGAATTTGTTTATAATATACTGAGGCCCGAATACTTCCCTTTATTCAGTCCCGTCCTATATCAGTGCGCTGAATATTGGTACATTCTTATATATATATATACCCGGTTTTTCTGCCCTTTTAATAAACGGCAAAACCGCGGGCCTCACGGCAGACTTCCTCTCTGCGATGGGTTCAGTCTGACATTAAACCACCTAGACATACTGCTCTGCTCCGTGAGCCGTTCGGTCACCGTCACTACTGAGGCTTGTGCACCTGAACGGCTGAGCTCTGGTCTCCGCAGCACAGCTGCATCAACAGAGAACGAAACTGTCTGGGAGAAAAGGGGTTATGTCGCGCCTCGGCTGGACTGCCCTGTAATGTTTTCTGTGTGCTGTTTATCCAAACATACTGTGTAATACTGTCGGCTATGCGACTTCACTATAGTGGCGAACGGTATTTAATTCCTCTAAAAAGAGTAATTTCCATGCTTACTATACTGTGTATTGACACCCACGGTTGTACGGTGTCTCTAAACACTTTATCGCCTTACTGACAAGCAATCAGTAATACGCACACACGGTCCGCTGTCCATAATTCTATCGACGCTAGCCGAAAAGACCCCGGTTTGGCCATATACTGTGTATTGACACCCCACGACTGTACGGTGTCTCTAACACCTTTCTGCCAAATTCGCTCGCAGCCCACCTCAGTTTCTCCGCTACGATGCTGATGGCGCAAACGAGCACGGTCTTACGGCTGTTATTCTCTCTTCCTAGAGGAAGGACAGCCTCAGACTTTTGCATGGCTCCAAGCGTTTGAATCGCGCCCTCTCCGGACGGCCACTCAAAGGCTTACAGCCAAGCGGTTTATGACGTTTTTCGGCCATATAGCTGATTTATATTAGCGGATCCGAAGACGCTCACACCTCCGCTCCAATACTCGGAGATATTAAGGGTAATATCAACCTCAAGTGAGCTTGCTACCCGCCACAATAAGTTTCAAAGCTTAAAGCGCGCGCACAGTCAGACGCGCGCGGCATCTCGTTTAAGACGGGCACACGTACCCCTCTAACGAGCCTCAGAAAGCTGAATATCGTGGCATTCTGTTCATAAGTCCACTTCAGTTTGACTAAGCAAAGGTCCCGCCCCGAGCTGACGGCCAGGAAGCTTGCTTAAGTTACACACGGCTGCATGAAGTGCTGTCATTACGAGCTAGCCCAGCATTTGCTGTGGGTTGAACACGCTTTACGACGGCAATCAGCCTTCGGCGCGTGGAACGCCGTTTGTCTCATATAAATCACCTTGTACTATGAATACGGTACATTATGAGGATGATTTAGCACTGCAGCACTCTCGACCGTGTTATTGTGATAATGCGGTCGGGCAATCTACGGTGGTTTCATTATTTACCGAACCAGACTGAGATCTCGCCCCCTGAACAAGCTGACGAGTCATCTCCTTTATAAACTCATTGCATCGCTTTATAAGCTATGTTCAATCAGAGTGATACGCATCTCATGCTTAAACTACCAATATTAACCCATTACGATGGGCGTGCGGAGATGGCATCCGTGGGACACGACCTACATTACGACACATTGACACAAGCTGCTAGGACCCCTTTCACGAGGCGTCCTTATGCAAAGTCTGATCCATTCTGTCTAGTGACATTTGAAAGTCAAAACCCCCCGCGAATCGCCGGGGGAACACTTTTCTCCTCACTACAGAGGCACGGCGGCTCTCTCCCCTACCTATATCTATGTGGCCGTGATAACAGCGAACCACGCTTTTACGACCGACCATTCATTTAATTCACAAGCCTGTCATCTCTCAGATGCGGACGGCGGCGGTAACAGCGAACCATGCTTTTACGGCTGGCCATTCACTTTATTCATAAGCCTGTCATTTCTCAGATGCGGACGGTGCCCGAGGCACAGCGCTCTGGAACTGTCCAAGGTCCTGTATGACACATACGTCTGACGTACATCAGACGATCAGCTGTTTATCTGCGTCACAGATCACTCACTAGAGCACCTGTCAATACAGGCTATTTATGGATCGTTGACGTTATCACCTCCCGTGACAATTATGCTCACTTGTCTTAGAGCATGGGCATGGTCTTAGAGGTTTCTCATTTGACAATTGTGACACGGCCGGCTGGTCCCCACCGTCCACGTTGTCAGTTTACAGCTTCGACATCCCTGCTTCGCGCACTACTGAGGTTTGTTGCATTAAAGGTGCGCCCATTAGCTCACCTGTATGCACGATATGGGTTTTAATTATATGCGTCCACCGTGCGCTTAGAGAAGCTCACATGTACACGCTATAACATTTTGGTATACAATAAGATGCGCTTGGGAAAGCTCACCTGTATACACAGCTGTGTTATGCTTTGTGACACATACATTGTTGTTCATCTGTGTACGTTCACGGTGCGTTGGGTGCCCACCGTTACGTTCATCAATCATATCTGTACACCTTCACGGCGCGTTGTGTGCACTGATTTATCTATACGCATTCACGGTGCACTGAAGAGTTCACCCGTGTGCGCACAATTTATTATCAGAACACATGACGGCGCGCTCGAGAATCTTGCCGGCCTGTGCATTATTACACTCTGATTCATCTATATGCATTCACGATGTATTCAAGTGTTCACCTGTGCCCGTGCAATTTATAAACAATACACATTTACGGCGCGCTTGGAAAGCTCACCGATCTGTGCACTATAATACTACCTATATGCATCCCGATGCGCTCGAGGGTGCACCGTGGTTCACACTATTGTGGTATCTGTATAATCCCACGCTACGAACCGTTCTGCCGCATATTATAGTCAGATCGGCCGTTCGTGAGCTTCGCAGATCACTCACTACGTATGTCTGTTGCTAACAGTGGTTATTTAGATGGATCGTTGAAACCATCGCACTGGCTCACGCCCCTCTATGAGCTATGTCCTATATAGAGCCCACTCTGTGCGAGTTTGGCTTCTTCATGAACTTGGTCTACAGGGGTATCTATATCTATATTTAATATCTGCTACGCGGCCGGCTGGTCTTCGCCGTCTACGTTGTCAGATTGTACAGCTTAGACGTCCCTGCCCTACGAGCGCAGGTTCTCTCGGCTCAATCATGCACGCTCATGCGTTTTATGTGTACACCACGGTGCGCTCAGCGAGCTCACCAACGTGACTCTGAATTTACTTATCTCGCACAGCCGCGGCGCGTACCTCGCCGTCTTGTGCTATGTTATGTGCCCCCGGTGCGTTTAAAACCCCACCGTGTGCGCGTCAACAATTTATATGGTGCTTACACATTTGCTTTTAAAGCTGTGAATATGCCGGGTATAGGGCCACACGCAGTGTCTCTCCGGTAAGGCACTTCAGTACGTTGTGTATGCACGGCGTGATGGGATTACGTTCCCCCATAGCGTCAGCTAACTGACGCAATGCGAAGTGAACCGTATTGAAAGGGAACGCTTAGGTTACTCACGTAACCCCGGTTTCCTGAAATAACGGGAACGAAGCATTGCGTCTCTTGCCGTGCTACAAACGTCTACGCAGCAAGTGTTATTCGGCTGCGCGCTTCAGTCGAATAATAATGAGCTGCTGACGATTGAACCGCGCTTATATAGGGACGCGTTCCTCCCGCGCGCGGGTTCAAACGTCATTGGTCTGTACTTTGTACAGACGTTAACCAATAGGCTTCAGTCACGGAGTAAACAGGAGTTTCCCCCCATAGCGTCAGCTAACTGACGCAATGCTTCGTTCCCGTTATTTCAGGGAACCGGGGTTACGTGAGTAACCTAAGCGTTTTTTGCTCATTACGCCGATTTCGCGTGGCATGTAAACACCTTAACCGGCTTTCTCACGGTTTTGTCCATGTGCGCATGTCTCCGCGTATGAAAGATAAACGTCACATGCGGAAGTAAGCGCAAAGTAACGCATAAAAGTTTCTGCTCGACTAAAGCAGTTGGCAGAGAAACTGTGAAAATAGAAGCTTATGTTACATTTACTGGTTTTGTAGACACGAGAAGAGATACAACAGTACAGCTTAAGACAGATATGCCGTTGGCTTTTTGATCGAGTATTATGTACTATAGGTGGGGACGTCACTGCCTGCGAGAAAACTAATAATTCTCCAAGTCCCATGTAAACGCAGTTGTCTGCATAGCCGGTTTATTGATTTGCATGTAAACGCATGAAAACATTTTTCTATAATAAGCAGATTTTTGATAGTTATCCGCTTATTCTGTGCATGTAAACGCACTCATTGAGTATATGATACGCAATGAACTCACCACATGAACAAAACCTATTGTTTTTGTAAAGTATTTGCATCTGCAAAAAGAAAATTCACCAACAGTAACACTCACCACCACAATGGTGACGACTATCAAATCTGCTTACAAAATAATGTCAACAATGTTCAATACAACTATTACAAGTGTTATTTTCAAATGATAATATTAGCACATTCTCATAAATAAATACATCTTTTTAAAATTACTGTCTAGGACTGGACTGGTGAAATCAGATTTTGCTTTCAGACAGTTTACCAGTACATGTGGAAATATACCTTGCTATTTTGTTCAATCAATGGGTTTTTCAACGTTAAATGCACAAGGTTCTTTGAGGTTTATTCAGACTGATCTGGGGTGTATTCCAGAAAGCAGAATTAAACCTGCTTACTCTGATCATGTTGGTTCCAAAACACCTGATAAAAGTTCAATCAACCTCCTACTAATAACATAGAGTTAATGTGCGCACACAGGGAATACATGAAGACATTTTCCATTTCAAGCATATCCGGGTATGTCATATAACCAGCTTTCTGGAATACCCCCCTGACAAACACCAGCAAAATTGTTATTGTGTGTTAGATCAGTATTGAGGACTATTTACATCGTAACATGTAAGGGTATATCAGATTACACTCTGGTAATTTATGTTCCGTTAAACACATGAACCCGCCTTCAAAGTTTGTATTTAAAATAGGGAGGTAGTATAATAGATAATCCAAAAACAGCACTGTCGAAAACGTAAAGTCCTTAAGAGATGTTACCAATCGCTCGCTCGTTCCTCCATCAGCCAATGACTGAGCTGCAAGATGTCAAAGTACCGTGAGAGCGAGTCGAAATGAAACTACTCCGTAAGATTTATTGAAGAGCTCTCGCGGTACTTTGACGTCATCTGACTGTGGTGCCGCATAAAGTCAGTGACGCGGCTGACGTACGATGCGGCTGACTGTTGTTTGTCCCGCCCTAGCTTCTTTTATTTTTATTTTGTTTTGTGTGCCCAAGCTTCGTTTACAGTCTGGGGAGATGCATGCTATAAGTTTGAAAAAAAAATAATAAAACTAAGCAAACATGTCTGAGGAACAGGGCAGCTGCGTCACTAGAGTCACGTGACTTCACGCTGGAGCCGGAAGAGAAGACAATGCTGAATAAAATCGTAATTCTTGCTATTTTTGGACCAAACTGTATTTTCGACGCTTCAACACAATCTTACTGACCCACGGATGTCACACGGACTTCTTTGATGATGTTTTTATTACCTTTCTGGACATGGAAACCGTACATAGATTTTCAATGGAGACAGAAAGACTAAATCAAACGTTAAAACATCTTAAACTGTGTTCCGAAGATGAACAGAGGTCTTCTGAGTTTAGAACGCCATAAGGGTAAGTCATTAATTACATTATTTTCAGTTTTGGGCGAACTATCCTTATTCAGTAGTCATGCTGTTCCCTTTGGGGGCGGAGGCGAAAACACAAGCTTATCCAGTATCTAAATATACACACAGACAATGACTTCTTCGTGATCTCAACTTACAGATTCTGCAATAAAACGAAAATCACAAATTTTGAAAAAAAACTTTGTTTCTCATTTTCTCGAAACTTGTGCTGCCGACTTGTGTCACTGGTTGGTAGGGACACAAGTTGGATCTGGGGCATTTTGAGTTATTCACAGATTCTGAAAGTGCAGTTTCTAAGCTTTCCAACGATGTGTAACATCTGATAAGATTTGGAGAAGTTGTGGCCATTTGAATATAACACATGCAAGAAAGAGAATGCCTAGAAAATTGAGAAAGAAGAGTTAGCACTTTTTCCTACGTGAAGAGACAATAGGGCTCATTTACATCTCATTTAGCTAAGCCATACCCCCTGTAAAGCCGTTTTGAGATACAGATGTTCTAGCATCATATGTATTTTATGACAGGAGTCCGGATGACAACATGCAAAAATAAACAGAACTTTTTACCTTTGTGGGGATCACAAGTCAAATCCAGTCTGTTTCAGATGTGTAAATCATCCAATGACCATTTTTGTCCACAAATGCATATAATTCGCGAAATATAGATATATAGTCTATTGTTTACATCAGATTTCGCATCGTAACATGTAAGGGTATATGAGATTACACTCCGGTTATTTACGTTCCGTTTTTTTTCTTTTGTTTTGTGCGCCCGAGTTCGTTTACTGTCGAACTGTCTTGATTTTACTTTAAACTTTTGGGGTTGGCGTCCCAAAATAGTCAACTTTGCCTGAGCTGGTTTGAAGACATCGTACAGAAAATGATGGTACCCATAAACTGTGATTTATTTCTGCTCTTTAGGCAGGAAAACAAAACGTTGGCACCCCAAAGCAATTTTGCCACCCACGAGATTATCCCAGAGCTGCCTATCACAGAGATGCCTTTCCCAGAGGTCCCAGTCCTGGTGGTCGCAAGTCTTATTATCCCAGAGGTCCAAACCCCAGGCGGCCCAAGTGTGGTGGTCCTTCAAAGTACAAATGTTGTCACTGGGATGGTACCTTTTAAAAAGGTACTAATATGAACCATTTTTGTACCAATATTTCAAGGTACCATATATCACACACAGGCCACACATACCACAGGCCACACATATGTGCTCCCTTTACTCACTATTTAGGCCACATAGTCCGTTCACGAGTCCTCTGATTGCCAATTGCTTCCTGTCACTGGCAAGAAGCAGTCATGTTTTAGGATGTTTCTAAAACTGCCTTGGCCTGCAGTCATGCATTTTCTACTGGCTGTCCTAATGACCTCCCTCCCAGTTGTTTGCACCTGTGTCTTGTTGGCCTTAAGTAGTCTACCTATATGTATGTCCCTGTGCATCCGGTGTTTGTTGTCTAGCGATGCACAAGGTTGTTGTTTTTTCTGTGTGTTCCTGCTATTTGATTTATGTCTTTTTGGATGTATTAAACACTGGCTTCGCCAATTGGATCTTGTGTCCTCTTTTTTTTTCAGAGCAATAAATTCTATTGTTTCTCATCAATGTCATCAGAATGCTGTTGATGTTTGGTGGCATTAGTTGAAGCAGCATGAATATCACAGTTTTGATTCCCAATGTTTTAAATCCAGCAAATAATTTGTTAGTCTTTGTAAGCGTTTGGACAAATTGCATAAAAAGTTTTCCATTTTAAGGGTTATTTTAAAAAACAAATTAATGTATCATGTAATTTCAAAGTCATGTAAATGTTCCTTAGTTTACTTTAATTACTCCCTTGTTAGTTTTTTAGTTACTGATTAGTTTCACCTGTGCCTCATTTAGTTCCATTGTTTTCTCGTATATGTATACTTCTGGTGTCATGATTTTAAAAAGACAGAACCCAAACACAGGCAGCACTCAACAAAAATGAGTTTTAATAAATAACAGAAAGCCCTTGAGGGAGCAAACAAGACAAAACTTAACATTACAAACATAACCAAAGCAATGAAGACAATGAACGAGCACAAGACTAAATACATTATGACATTAAATAGGGAAACTAATCAAGGTAAACAGGTAAGAGGAGTAACTAATAATGAATCATAAATTAGATTAAAAAGGGGGCGGGACTTGACTCAAAACGCCCTGCTGAAAAAACAGCATCAATGAAAATTATGCTGGTTTGATGCTAGTTCAGCTGGTGGTCACCAGCATACCAGCACCAAAACACAACATTTGCTGGTATGCTGTTTTTTTTCAGCAGGGCGATCCTATCACAATAAACAAGACACAAAAATACATAAAAGCTGACAGTATCGTGACATTTGCTTTAGTTGTGTGCTCTGTTGGTTACTGTTTTTAGTTGTTGTGCATTGGCTTTTATTTCCAGAATCTCAGTTGTGTTTTGGAAGTGTAATAATGAGTGAGTTTGGACTATCATGATCCATGTAACACTGTTGAAAGCAGGTTTAAGTAAATGTTTTAAATAATATTTAGAATAGGATTTCAGAGGTTCGATGGACATACATTAAACTATTGATTTAAATAATATGATTATCCAGAAAGCTTACAGAGCTTTAATGATTAGGATTATGATGAGGACTTCAAAATCCATGTTGTGTTGGTCCTGATGACCGCAGCATATTCAAGGAGCATAACATAGCACAACATGGGATGTGCTTAGGGATGCTAAACAATTAATCGCGATTAATCGTTAGCAGAATAAAAGTTTTTGTTTGCATCACATATGTGTGTAAACTGTGTATAATAAATATGTGTATATATATAAATATGAACACATTCATGTATAATTTTAAGAAAAAAAAATTATATATTAAGTAATTATATATAAATTATACGTAAATATACGGATGTATATACACATTAGGGGTGTAACGATACACCAATTGCACGGTTCGGATCGGTTTACGGTTTTGGCGCCACGGTTCGGTCCGATTCGGTTCGGTTTGCTGTGGATGTAGGGTTCCTGTCATTTTACCAGCAATGCTAAGGAACAATAGATTAACTTAACTTAATAACAACAACAAAAATAACTTGACGTTTTCTTTGTTAACTTTGGCAAACAAACTTAAAATCAATTAAACTTTAACTTTAGTAATGCAGGACTGTAATTAGCTGTTTATCAGGTGATGAATATCATTCCTTAGCTAAAATCCTGAAAATGTTACTGTTGAAGTCAACTAATGCATGAAATAAATGCACTATGAATCTGTAAATCTGAGTATAATGTGGGTTTATTATCAGTAATGAACTAATCAAGGTAATCATCACACGCACGCAGGCGCACACACACACACACACACACACACACACACCAGAGGTCGCGTTAGACTTTCACTTTTAAAAATTCTGCCATCACTTATTATTCGTCATTTCACGCTTTAATTATAAAAAGTGTTTCTGTTTACATGTTCATTTTTAATCATGGACTTACAAAAAAGGCATTCAAGTTAAAATGTGTTTAATTATTTGTGAAGAAGAGAACAGATAACAGACACCATGCATCACTTTACATGTTTAACATCATGAAACAGATTAATTAATGTTTTTATTCTCACAGTGACAGCGGAGGTGATTAAACACACGAACTTGTGCTGAACAGGCAAAAATAAACAAATCAAATCTCTGTTGCGATTAAAATAGCAACAAACGTGTAAACCCCGTGTTTTTACCTCAGACAGACGACGTCTTGTTACATTTTTACTTTTGTTCTGGAGAATGATCTCGCGCTCTTCTATTTCACTTCGGTTAACCCGATCTGACACGCAAGCACACACACACGCGAACGCAAGCACACAGTTACGACAGATTGTGTGTGATTTGTCTACGACAGGAATTCCATTCATGTACTCCACTGGAAACCCAAAATGTTCCCACACAAGAGACTTAAATGTGTCCGGGGGATCTGCAATCTCAGGCGGAGCAGCCATCCTGTGACCTGCGCTCACTCCCAAGTCACGTGACATGACATGACATGCACTTGGAAAACAGTTACTTTGGAATATACTATTTAGAACAGCATTTAAAAAGCTCTTATTAGTCGTTACTAATACAATTTAATCAAATATACGCAATTTTTTTTTTAAATAAATAGATTAGTTAGTCAGAGATAAGTGACATTAACCTCAACAATGGGCAGCAGGAGGCGTGAGAGTACCGCGACACGACACTGGAGGTTCGCGATTCGTATCGTGGGTGGTGTATCGCGATCGTTCGGTTCGGTTCGTAATATCGTTACACCCCTAATACACATGTAAACATTTCTAAAGCATATACATGCATGTGTGTACATTTATTTATACAAAGTTATTATACACAGTTCACACACACATATATGATGTAAACAAAAACTTTTATTCTGCTAACGATTAATCGCGATTAATCGTTAAACATCCGCTGCAACATATCTAATCAAAATTTACTTCTATTACCATGGAAAACATTAGACAGCTAGTTGAGTTCTGCATGCAGGAGTTTGTACAGGAAGCTGCTGAGCCATCACCAGACCTCAGCTGTTAGCCAATCAAAACCACATTAAACTGTCAGAACAGGACATCACAACAAGAGTATCTTAAAAGTCACATTCTTTCTGATCCCATTTTTAAAACCGTAGTTAGTGTGAAATGTTGCTATAATAGCATAAATAATACCTGTAAAATGATAAAGCTCAAAGTTCACTGCCAGGCGATATATTTTCTTTAACAGAATTCCTCTTTAAAAGCCTACAGCAAACGGCCGGTTTGGACTACAGCCCTCTACTTCCTGCTTTAATGACGTCAGTAAAATGGTTTTTGACTAACCTCCGCCCACAGGAATACGTCAGTCACCAGCTTTGGCTCAACCGGCTCTGCTAAGCTAAGCTGCTGTCTAATCACAGCACACTAAACAAACTACACAATCAGAACTTGTTTAAATGACATTGTGCTGTGTTGCGTTTTGACGCATGGTAAAGATATCTATGCTAAAGACATCTGTTGTTTTGTATATGCTAATAACTTCACTTATTAATTATTTGCATTAACAAAACATGCTTAGCTGAATGCTTGAGTGTTAAATCAATCAAACACCTGTATTATTGACAACACAACCATACCCACTTCTGCTTTTGTTAAAAGACATCAGCTGTTTTCTTAAAGCTGACTTTTAATTAACTTACAAGACATTTAGTAATTCTCCAAATTGCTTGGATTTATACTGACATGTAAGATTAGCTTTGTAACATTAGATTAAGCCAAAGTCCATTAGCTGCACCAGTACAGATGCAGAAATATAGGCTATAATATATAAATGCATATTTGTATAATTGTAGTTTGTGTTGCTGTCAAAATACAATTATAAATGATAACAATAGCATTTCTATTCTCACACATACTATAGTCGTGTATGATTTATTTTTTTTTTTAACTAAAGAGGTCACCACCACTGTAAAAGTCTGCTTAGGGCCCCCCTAAAATTTGACTTTTAGCACCATTACAATACTTATAGGCAACTAGTCATCACATCTTCCTCTCTATGGAACACATGTTAATGCTCAGTAGTACACATATGGTTCTCTAATGCAGTGGTTCTCAAACCTGTTTTTTGTGGCTCCCCTTGTGTATGGTGCATTCCTTTGTGCCCCCCCCCCAAGAAAATGTATGACATAAAACATTCTAAAACTTAAAATTTGAATCAAACAAAACAAATTAAATTATACAATGTATTGCTATTGTTTAGTAGCCTTATTTCTCTTAGGTTTAATTACACAGAATTATGATAATGTAATGTTTTTTTTTTTTTAAATATTATAAAACTGGGGCTACTTGCACCATCTTGTGGTCTCCAGTTTGAGAACCACTGCTTTAAATTATTTGTTTGCATTGTACAAAAATGCATTCATTTTTGCTGGGCATATATGATGCTGAAACAGATAGCCTAGTGCAGGGGTAGGCAATGTCGGCCCTGGAGTGCCGATGTCCTGCAGAGTTTAGCTCCAGATTAGAGAATCAAGCAGACCTGAAAAAAATAATCAAGGTCTAAAAAAAATCACCTGAAACTACATGTAGCCAAGGTTTTATAAGGGTTGGAGCTAAAATCTGCAGGACATCCGCACTTCAGGACTGACGTTGCCTACCCCTGGCCTAGTGCATCCCAAAAACCAATACTTTTACACTTTTACCTGAGTAAAAAGCTTGAGTTGATATTTCAACTTCTACAGAAGTCTTTTAAAACCCTAGTATCTATACTTCTACCTGAGTAATGAATGTGAATACTTTTGACACCACTGGGTCCCTCAGGGGTCGATTTTAAGTCCATTACTTTTTAGAATGTATATATTGCCTTTGGGTCTTCTACTGAGATCTTTTGGTCTTAAGTGCCACTTTTATGCAGGTGGCACACATATTTACATTCACTCTGAGCCAGGTAACTACACAGCCATTGCCTTCCTCTAACATTGTGTTTCAGAGATAAAACTATGGATGGCTCAAAACTACCTCTGCCTGAAAAGTGAAAAGACAGAGGTGATGCTTATTGGCTCATCAAACCAATTACGTAAAGCGGGCTATTCAAAAATTAATATAGATGGCTCAGTGCTAGAGTTCATAAAAAAACTCTAAAGATCCGGGGTGTAATATTTAACGCTAATCTAACATTTGAAACCCATGTACAGAACACAATCAATCTTAGAAAAAGTGCAAGACTACGACCTATGTTATCTTTTACGGTGGCGGAAAAACTGATAAACACCTTTGTTTTCTCCTGCATTGATTACTCTAATGCAGATGAATCAAAAATACTCTTAATAAAGTACAGTATGTCCATAATTTGGCGTCAAGAATCCTGACAAGGACAAGAACCAGGGAACATATCTCTCCTATTTTGGAGTCCTTACATTGGCTCACTGTCAGGCTTCGTGTAGATTTTAAAGTTCTTATGCTCACCTACAGGTTATAAGGCTCTACACGGTCTGGCACTAGTGATGGTCAACCCGGATCTTTTTAAGGATTCGGGTTATTCTGAGTCACTCACTAATATGATCCGGGTTGTGCGAGTCACTCGAGTCACTTGAGTCACTTGGTCAAAATCTCCCAATTCCAATCGCTAAGTCATACTAATGCCAACCAAGCAACTCGGATCACGCGTGCAGCTACGAGTTTATGACTCCTCTGCTCACAAAAAAGGGCTTATGTGACCTGAGGAACTCGTAAAAAACATGCATGCCCGTGGTAACATTATCAATAACATAATTGTAAAAGTTTGGTGTGTTTAGTTTCATTTCATAACGACAAATATATCAACACCACATTTAGAAGATGTCAGGCTTGGTTGACTTGGACGTGAGAGGAACGTGTCCTGTTTCAGATTGACTTAAAAGATCCACGATAGGCTTCGGTTAATCTTGTGAGTATGAGTCCCAGACAGAGCCGCTCGCCCGCTCCTGCACGGGTCCTGTGAGTGAACCACTCACGTCACTTTGAGTGACTCAGTCAACAAGAGGAGCCGTGTACGTCCGTCGGTGGCGGATCTTTCCAGCAGCAATGCTGCAGCAGTCCTCGTATTTAAAAATGTTAAACATTTGCAGCTTCTACCCAAAACATTGTGCCAGTCAAATATTTCAACAGATTAGCCTACATGAGTCAGTGGGTTAACAACACGAGCAAGGCTTGTTTCTCCTAGCCCAGGATTCAAGCTCCATGAGTTGAGTCACTCTCTGTGTGAATCCCCGAGCCGCAGACCAACTCATTGTCGCGCGCACGCATCCCTTTGTACTCGGACTCGGAGCTGCAAGAAATAATGATCCGGAATAGCAGCTTTTGGTTCACTCGGTACCCCCAGTCGACATTTGGTGATGTAAATTAACTCGTTTTTGCAAGTTATAGAACCTATGGCAGCTTATGTAGAGTTATTTGTTGTAATTCTGTTGTAAACATTTGAAGAGCTTTGTGTTTGATACAATTTCTCATTTTTAATGCAAAATCTGAGAGGACTCAACTGACTCGGGTTAATGGTCACTAAGGACTCATGGTTCTCGAGTCATTTTAGGGATCGGGTTAAATGATCCGAGTTTCGGGTGACTCGCTCATCACTATCTGGCACCTCATTATTTATCAGAACTCCTAAAAGTTTACACACCAGGATGTGCACTTCATTCTTCTCATCTAGATATTCTTGCTGTTCCTCCTACACACTTGTGCTTTATGGGTTATAGGTATAAACTCCCTAACTGTGCGTTCACACCGCCACCTGCAAGAGCATGCAGAAAGTAAAGAAGTGTTCAGTTGTTGTTTTTATCTTATTATTGAGATTGTTTAATTGAGTAATAAGGTTCTGCACACACTTGTAGGTTTCATGGCCAAATACAGGAAATATGTCACGTAAGTACACAAGTGGTCAAGTGCAAAGACTGCAAATGTATTTGAACTGACCTAGTGACTTCAAGACTAGAGAAAAATATCTTAAATCTGTGAGTTGTTGACTCAAGAGCTACTCTACTGTATGATAGTTCAGTAATTTTATGAGCCAATTCATTAGTTTCACTGGAAATAAATCATCTCATTCACAAATCGAACACAGCCATTGAATTCCTCAGTTTGAAGTATTGAAGAGCATATTTTTTTATGATATTGTCACGGAGACCTGTGACAAATGACTTTTATTATGAAAGGACTTTTATTTTGATTTGGACTCGCTACATCAACTCGCATACCTTTTACATTCATCTCTGCCTTGCGCAAATATACATCAGTTAACACAGAAATGTTTGTAGTTCCACCTGTGTGTGTGTGTTGTTATGAGGCTGATTTGTCCATATCTCTGACTTGTTTATTTGGTTAAATGTCTAAAAGTTAAATGTTTTGTTAATTTGATTGTGCAATAACAGACAACAAACGTACAACAAGTGTTCATGTTAAACGTTTATTTTTGTTAAATGCATCCATTTACATATTCAAACAGATATACTTACGTATTGGTTCATCACCCCATTCCAAACAGTCAAACTGAATTGCATTCTTTTTTGCCATTTTGTATATCCCGTTCCCGCCACTAGACGGCGCAGTTCAACTGATTAGTTGAACTGGGAGTTTTGGCCACAGTTGACCATGAAAATTGAGGGAATTTATACATGTAATATTGTTTTACATTATTTGTCCCTAGTTTAATGTTTATGTAATTTGTTTATTATGGAAGTTTAATTTGTTTTTGCATTTGCAATGTATTTGTTTGAGTTTTTTAATTTTCTATGTTACCTTTTCTTTTATTTTTGGTTTAGTCCTATTAAGTGGCTTAGCCTATTTAAAGGCTTCATGCTGCATTGTTCAGGGCTCGTTGAGTGAGTCAGTATACCTGAAACAGTGTACAGTGGATTGGACTAATTTATTGGTGTAGCCTTTCACTTGTAAATATTTTACACAGTTTGTTGTAAATACATTTTTGGATTATTTTTTCTACTGTAAATAAGGACTTGTAAATATCACCAGCACTTTATTGGAAACTGCCTCTACATTGCACAATGTAAATAAACACCTTACCGTCACCCAGTTACCAGCCTCCATCCCTTTGGTACATCCAGGTCAGTGTTGCTAAACTGTTTAGGCAGCTTTGGACCCTCACTCAGTTTTAGTGCATTGACCAAGTTAACATTTGGTGTCAGAAGTTTTTTTTGTACCACTGAGGTGACGTGATTTTTTTTTTACATCCAGTCATGCCTCCCAAAACGAGGAAGCAACCTGATGAAACCACTGTGCCAGATGTGGAACAGGGTGCAATGGAGGACAGTTCTCAACAAGGAGCGCATTCACTGACTGTTCCTATTGCTGGAGCTGATGCTGCTATCACAACGCTGGCTGAAATGTTCAAGTCCTTTATGGAATTTCAAAGAGAACGTGATGATCGTTATGAGAGAGAAGCAGTGAGACGAGAACAACATTTTAAAGTGCTTAATCACCATGTATCCCAAATGCAGCTGGATATGGAGCAGATCCGCCTTGGGGCTGGGCCAGATAAGCCAAAGCCTAGAGTGGTAGACCGGGATCCTCATCTAGCAAGACTTGAAGACACGGATGACATTGAGCACTATTTATTAACATTTGAAAGACTGGCAGAGGTGTACCAATGGCCTAAAGAAGACTGGGCTATACATCTGATACCGCTGCTTACTGGTAAGGCCAGATCTGCATTTGTTGCAATGGATCCTGTGCACACACAAAGTTATGATGCTTTGAAGATTGCAATACTTAAGAAATATGAGATCAATGCAGAGACTTACAGACAGAGATTTCGTAACCTGAATACTCATCCTGATGAATCACCTCAAGAACTTTACACCCGATTGAAAGACTTGTTTTGCAAGTGGGTTAACTTCTCTACCAGTTCTAAGGAAGGTATTATGGAGACCCTTGTGCTGGAGCAGTACCTACGAGTCTTGTATCCAGAGGTGAGGACATGGGTAAAGGAGCGTGGTCCAGCTACTGCTGAAGAAGCTGCTGGCCTTGTGGAGTCATATATCTCTGCCCATAAAAGAGCAGGCAGTTTCCGCTATGCAGGCATCCTGTCTTCGACCAGAGGTAAGTCTGAAGGGTCTATGGGGTGTTCAAACTCTCAAGCTAAAATCTTTAAGGTTACACATGCTAAACCCAATACTTCAGATACAACTTTGCAGAGTGTAGCTAAGGAAGATGTTGTGTGTTTTCATTGTGGTCAGCCAGGCCATACTAGACCTCTCTGCCCCCTGAAAAAACCCAAAACAACAAGTCTTTGTTATGTTCCCCATCCAATTCAGTCATCCCTCTTAAAATGCAACTCACAACCCGTTATATCTGTCTTGTTAAATGGTAAACCAGTTTTGGCTCTGGTGGACACTGGTTGTACATATACGCTAGTTCAGAGCACGTTTGTCCCTAGACAAGACTGGAACGATAGTGAAACAGTTACTGTTTGTTGTGTACATGGTCATAACACTCCCTTGCCCACAGCTGAGGTGTATATTGAAGTGTTAAGCCAATCATATCTTATGAAGGTTGGAATTGCTGAAACTCTCCCTTATCCCATCCTGCTAGGCACAGACATGCCAGTTTTGCCTGAGTTAGTGCAGGATACAGCTTGGTGTGGAGTAGTTACACGAGCTCAAGCAAAGCAGATAACACAGACAACACTTGACTTAGAACCTCATGATGCGTTGCAAACCTTGCCTTTTAACACTGCTGATATTGACTGTGAATCAGGGCCAACAACGGATGACCGGTTGCAACAGCGTAGAGAGTGGGTAGAGGAACTGCTTGATACTCCAGAGTTTGCTGTTCAGGATGTTGAGGAACCAGAGTTATCTGAAGCAGATATGGTGATTCCAAATGATTTAGCCAGACTCCAGAGAGAAGATCCAACCCTAGCTGTATGTTTTAACCAGGTTAAAACGAATGATGGCACTAATGTTGTTTCTGATGAGCCTTTCCTGTTACAACATGAACTTCTGTATAAGCAAACTAAGCAGGGAGATCTTCAGTTGGTGTTACCTAAAGCACGAAGAGCAGAGGTGCTAGAATTAGGTCATTCCATTCCTTGGTCAGGTCATTTAGGATTCACCAAGACATGCTTAAGAATCTCTAGAAGATTTTATTGGCCCAGAATGTACACAGACATTAAAGAATATTGCCAGACATGCCCTGAATGCCAGCTCACTACTGGCCGTGTCCCTGCATATGCACCCCTCATTCCTTTACCTGTAGTGGAGGTTCCCTTTGAGAGAATAGGGGTAGATGTTGTTGGTCCAGTTCAAAGGAGTCAGGCAGGAAACCGGTTCATTCTGGTAATTTCAGATTATGCCACAAGATACCCTGAAGCATTCCCTTTAAGAGATGTCACTGCTAAACAGATAGCTTCTGCTTTGTTAAAATTCTTCTCTCAAGTAGGCATACCAAAAGAAGTTCTAACAGACCAAGGTACCAACTTTATGAGTCACACCCTTTACCAAGTTTACCAACTGTTAGGTATTAAGAGAGTAAGAACAACCCCATATCACCCTCAGACTGATGGTCTTGTTGAACGTTTCAACCAAACTCTAAAGACTATGTTAAAGAAGTTTGTTTCAGAATCCGGGAAAGACTGGGACAAATGGCTGCCTTACATCCTGTTTGCCTACCGAGAAGTTCCCCAGGCTTCAACAGGGTTCTCTCCATTTGAGTTACTGTATGCTCACCAAGTTAGAGGTCCCCTAGATGTCCTGAAAGAGAGCTGGGAAACAACTGCTGTGTCAAAGAAGAAAAACATCCTTACCTATGTGATTAAAATGAGGGAGAAACTTCAACAGGCCAGTGTCCTTGCCAGAGAAAACCTGATACAGTCTCAAGAACAACAGAAACTCTGGTATGATAAAGCAGCAAGATCACGGAGCTTCGAGCCAGGTGAAGAAGTCCTGTTACTGCTCCCAACATCTGAGAATAAACTGTTGGCAAAGTGGCAAGGCCCATACCAGGTACAAAGAAGGGTAGGTCCAGTTACATATGAGATCAAAATTCCTTCACGAGCTCAACCTTTGCAAGTGTTTCATGTCAACATGTTAAAGAAATGGCATCCACGCCAACCAGAAGAACATGCTGATGTTGCTATGTTGGTAAGAGCTGTGCAAGGAGAAGAGGAAGTGGATGAGCAATACTTACCCACATGTCTTAATGACAAGAAGTTGGACTTGGAACATCTAGCTGAGGAACAGAGACATCAGCTGCTGAGATGTATACCTGATCAGCTCTTTATGGATACTCCTGGACGGACAGAACTGGTGAGCCATTCCATTGTCCTTAAAGACTCCAAACCTATCCGTCAGCAGATGTACCGTGTTCCAGAGAAACTTCTGCCTGAAATGAAAGCGGAGTTACAAATGATGCAACAATTTGGTATTATTGAGCCATCTTCAAGCGAATGGAGCAGTCCCATAGTGTTGGTGCCAAAGAAAGATGGTACTCTACGGTTCTGCTTGGATTTCAGAAAGTTGAACAGCATTAGTAAGTTTGACCCCTACCCAATGCCACGAGTGGATGAACTAGTAGAGAGACTAGGAAAGGCGAAGTACCTGAGCACATTAGATCTTTGCAAAGGATACTGGCAGGTACCCTTGAAACCAGAATGTAAGGAGTTCACTGCTTTCAGAACACCCTTTGGCCACTTCCATTTCTGCGTTCTGCCATTTGGCCTTCATGGGGCCCCCGCTACGTTCCAAAGAATGATGGATCAACTTCTACATGGTACAGAGGATTATGCTGCAGCTTATCTGGATGACATCATAATCTTCAGCCATAGCTGGGAGGAGCATCAAAAGCATCTCAAAGACGTTTTGACACGTATCAAGACTGCAGGTTTAACCATCCGCCCTGATAAATGTGCCCTTGCCAAATCAGAAACCCAATACCTTGGATTTGTGCTGGGTCACGGTGTGATCCGGCCTCAGGTGGGGAAGGTGGAGGCTGTTAAAGGAGCAAAGCAGCCTGTGACAAAGAAACAGGTTAGATCTTTTCTTGGACTTGTTGGTTGGTACAGGAAGTTTATTCCAAACTTTTCAGCCAGGGCAATTGCCTTGACTAACTTAACTAAAAAGAACCAGCCTAACAAGGTAATATGGACTGAGGAATGTGAAAAAGCCTTTAAAGACTTGAAAGATGCACTGTGCCAAGAGCCAGTACTCCTGAGTCCTGATTATGACAAACTATTTACAGTGCAGACTGATGCCTCACAACAGGGCATTGGTGCTGTGCTCCTTCAAGAGGAACAAGGTCAACTCAAGCCAGTTGTTTACATCAGTAGAAAACTCCTGCCCCGAGAGGTCAATTATTCTACGGTTGAAAAGGAGTGCCTTGCTGTTAAGTGGGCCTTGGACTCTTTGAGGTACTATTTGCTTGGACGAAAATTTCGTTTAGAGACTGACCACAGAGCATTGGCCTGGTTAGGCCGTATGAGAGACTCTAATGCTCGCATAACAAGGTGGTATCTGGCCATGCAGCCATTTGATTTTGAAGTCTTGTACCGATCAGGTTCACAGAATTGCACTGCAGACTTTCTCTCAAGGACACCGCAGGTGGTGTCTGGAGAGGGAGGGGGAAATGTCACGGAGACCTGTGACAAATGACTTTTATTATGAAAGGACTTTTATTTTGATTTGGACTCGCTACATCAACTCGCATACCTTTTACATTCATCTCTGCCTTGCGCAAATATACATCAGTTAACACAGAAATGTTTGTAGTTCCACCTGTGTGTGTGTGTTGTTATGAGGCTGATTTGTCCATATCTCTGACTTGTTTATTTGGTTAAATGTCTAAAAGTTAAATGTTTTGTTAATTTGATTGTGCAATAACAGACAACAAACGTACAACAAGTGTTCATGTTAAACGTTTATTTTTGTTAAATGCATCCATTTACATATTCAAACAGATATACTTGCGTATTGGTTCATCACCCCATTCCAAACAGTCAAACTGAATTGCATTCTTTTTTGCCATTTTGTATATCCCGTTCCCGCCACTAGACGGCGCAGTTCAACTGATTAGTTGAACTGGGAGTTTTGGCCACAGTTGACCATGAAAATTGAGGGAATTTATACATGTAATATTGTTTTACATTATTTGTCCCTAGTTTAATGTTTATGTAATTTGTTTATTATGGAAGTTTAATTTGTTTTTGCATTTGCAATGTATTTGTTTGAGTTTTTTAATTTTCTATGTTACCTTTTCTTTTATTTTTGGTTTAGTCCTATTAAGTGGCTTAGCCTATTTAAAGGCTTCATGCTGCATTGTTCAGGGCTCGTTGAGTGAGTCAGTATACCTGAAACAGTGTACAGTGGATTGGACTAATTTATTGGTGTAGCCTTTCACTTGTAAATATTTTACACAGTTTGTTGTAAATACATTTTTGGATTATTTTTTCTACTGTAAATAAGGACTTGTAAATATCACCAGCACTTTATTGGAAACTGCCTCTACATTGCACAATGTAAATAAACACCTTACCGTCACCCAGTTACCAGCCTCCATCCCTTTGGTACATCCAGGTCAGTGTTGCTAAACTGTTTAGGCAGCTTTGGACCCTCACTCAGTTTTAGTGCATTGACCAAGTTAACAGATATATAAAAATTACAATAAAATGATTAAGAATTTAAGGAAGTAAAAATTTACCAAAGTACAAATACTTATTAGAATTACGTTTATTAAAACAGTAAATAACTTCACATGCTTTAAGCTTAACTAAACTGTTATATCTTATTCTGGAAACAGTATAGAAGCAACTGAATTTTTGCTCAGTGGTTTCAACCATTATTAGCAAGTAGTTTTCCAGCCTTTCGGTCTTGCTTGTTCCATTGCCTGTATCTGTGTAGTGTGTTTCTGAGTATATTAACACATTTATCTTTCTGATGCCACACATACTTCATAGAGTGAAATAAAGATCTCCATCCCCTCTCTCTCTCTCTCTCTCTCTCTCTCTCTCTCTCTCTCTCTCTCTCTCTCTCTCTCTCTCTCTCAAACACACACACACCCATTGCCTTCTGTCATTTTAAAATTTCAATTTACTGATGCTTGGTATTAAATGCAAGCTTTGGGTCAAACCAACAAACTCTTTTAGCTCCGGTGAAATTAAGATTCAGAAACCTTCAGGTGACAAATGTAACCTTAAGAATTTCTCAGCTGCCTCTCACTGGGAGATTTATAATCATAGACCAGAAGTCTTATAAAAGAGAATTCATTTGTCTGTTGACACAGCCTGACTGCTCGTACCTCAGAATAACACGCTGTAGGCTCTCGCTGTGATAAATGATAGTGACAAAGGCTGTTTTCAGGGTTGTACCAGCGAGATGAGTTTCACTCTCCTTCTCTCCACCTCTGTCTTATTTTTACTTGCTCATGTTTTCTCTCTTTCTCTTCTCCTTTATCAATCTCTTATCCAGTATGACAAATGAGTCTCTTCATATGGTTTATGTTGTAGCAGTGTTGTGTGGTCTAACCCTGATCGGTCTTTAAGCTGTGCATTGATTACAACTGATAAACACCTTAACTAAGATCCTGTTCGCTGTTTCAAATGACTCTGTATCAGCACTCAGACTGCCACTGTCAAACATTAAGTAACAAAACAAGGCAAAAAATGAAAGTATTTTACTGTCACACTGCCAACAAACATTACTGATGTAAGTAGAATTGGACTTGAATAAATCAACAGGTTGATCCAAGCTCTGTATTTGAATGCTGTTGGCATCACCACAAGCTTAGTTTGATCTATTAACAGTTAGTAAAATAATAAATAATTATGATTCTCATAGCTCTCACCATTTATTTATTGTATCAATTTACTTGTATCGTTTTCACACAACATGTTCTTTCTTTGGTGAAAAAAGGTGATTTCTGAGGTGATTTCATACAAAGAAAGTGAATCGTGCTTTATACTGCCAAGCTCCTAATAATATACATTTTACCTAAAACTAAAAGCAGAGGCCTGAAAATGACTTTATCAAACTAATACTTTGGGCGCAGTCACACTATCCAAACTGTGTCTGGGCACGTTTGACCCATAGACTATAAAAAATATGGACATAGTGTCGGTGCTGTCACCTCATAGGTTCTGAAAATCGTTTTTGAAGCCAATAGTAGGCGGTGCCTGCCATCGCCATCTGGGCCACGCTACACTCGCGGATATCTGAAAATGGGTAAAGAGGCGGGATGTGGGTGAAGCTGAGGTGGCTGGTTGCTGAAACCCTCACACCAACACCCTTAATTATACAGAACTGTAAGACTTAATATCATTTAAACGGATGAGTTACAAAAAAATTCACCCCCTCACAGTTGTCATGAAGGGCAAAATTAGCTATACAGACCAAAAACCAGGCTGTAAACATATTCTTTTTGCTCTAAAGTTGTATACAGCTGTGAATGATCACAATGTGCTTAAGCAGCAAAGTCACAGCAATATAAGTGAACAGTGTCCCACTGTGAATTAAGCTAGAGTACCAGTGCCGGTACCAGTTTCATATGTGTTTGATTGGGGTTGGAACTGCAATCTGCAGCACAGGTGCCCTCCAGGAACAGGGATAGAGACCCATATGTCTAAACTTAATGGAGTTCAAGCAGAATCTATCACAGAAACCAGAATCTGCCAGGCTCCACCCTCAAGCAAACACCACGTTCACTGTCACCGGAGTTCTAATCATTAACACCTGCACCGTATCATGTAATCACCACTAGAGGTGTAACAGTTCAAATTACTCATGGTTTGGTGTGTGTCACAATTTTAGTGTCATGGTTTCGGTTTGTGTCTGTTTATGAGGACAAAATAAGGCAATTGTCAAATTAAAATAAAATAAAATGATTTATTAGGTTACAAACACCTAAGACTTAGTCACAACAGGCTTCTTTATAAAAATAAAAACCTAAGGAGTTTTTAACCTCTGCCAACCATCAACATTTTTACTTAAGAGTACTTGCATTATTAAACTACATATACCAACATACAGTGCACTTCAAACTGAACGTAAAATAGCTTGGAACACTGGGTTACTTTTTATATTCTATGCCACTATCTTCAAGTTTTCAGTTTGTTAACATTTAAACACAGAAGGCAATGTGTGCTGTCTGTGTTCAGTCTTACCTGCGATCACGTCAGAGATGTGTGGTTGAATCAAACACAGTGCACCGCGGTGAACGTGCGTGCCGAACCATGGGAGGATAACAGGACAGTTCGATTCTTTACCGAGAACTGTTAAACCCCTAGTAATCGCCCAGCACTCACAAGCTGTGTCTCATGTTTCTCAAGCTTGACTGCCATTTAATTACTCAACCAGGCTCGAACAATCACATTCCTCACGCACACACATGCATAGAATTGTGGGACAAGACGATGGAAGCTATCTCGGGAGACAGAAAGAAAACCAAACATGTGATTCGGATGTGCCTTGATGGCTTCATGCCTTCAAATGCCTCCGAAGGCAGCATTTTAGAAATTTCAGATGCAGTCATAAGCACACCATTAAACCCTACAGTCTTTGTCTTGACTCATCAAGACTGCCCTGGTCTGTGCTGTTCATAATTGTTTCACAATTCTTATAAGTCACAATGTATGCTGGGATACAGCACATGCTTTCATTGAAATGTAGCCAGCACTCCCTACTTATCAATTTAGCTAATCAAATGTGAAAGTCAGATATAAAATTTGTTTCCATGGTTTGCAAGAAAATGTTAAGGTTAATGTTATTAACAAGCTAATCAAGGTCAAAAGTGAAACCAAGTCCACAATGAAATGACTCGCTTATACACGGCAGGACATGTTACAAAAGCAGTCAAGCATTGCTCAAGTGAATTGAATTACTTAAAGCAAGAGGGTCCTGCTCAACTCATTTATGGGGTGTAATGATTTTTTGGGTATGCATTACAAAGCTATTTATCAAAGCACAGAGAGCAGGCATGACAGAACTACTTTGTTACTCTCATCATAGCAGCCGTTCTACGGATTTATGGCATTAGACTTCTCTCTTTCTTCTCCTATAACCACACTAAAGATGCTCATTTCACCATTAAAAAGGCTGCCTATACAACATCTCGCTTATTACATAGCTATTTACCTAAAAAGTAAGGTAAGGAACATTAAATATTAATTTTAAATATTTGCTAATTTTTTACGAATGCAAACCTTCCACAAGGAAAACTCATTTCAACATTCAAATGTCATTAAAACACTATTTATAAAAATAAGGTCATATACTGTATGCTATTAAAATACATACTTTTTTGTGTAATATTAAATTTTAGCTGTGAAAATTATTTGCAGCATTCGAGTTACCGTGTTATAACTTTTTTAAATAAATCACTTTATTTTTAATTGCTCATGGTAATAATATTGCGGCAGGGCCGGCGTCATGGGGGGCATTTGCGGGCTGTGCCCCCCCCAAGAGGTTGTTGTGCCCCAACACAGTTTTTTTATTTATTTAATAAATGTCAAGAATAATTTAAATTAATTTAACATTGTTTCTTAACTTTTAATATTATAAAATATTAAAATATTTTTAATATTTTAATAGACCTGTTTCTTTAGCATGTGACTTAATACTAGCAACGTGTTTTTCGCAGCATTTTATGGATCGTGTAAAATATGTATATTAGAACATTTAGAATGAACCTGCACCGCCTGCTCCATCTGACTTTATGCAAACACCGATTGGCTCAAACTCCAATATTAGCAACAAGGTCGAGGTGGAATTTTCAAATCTACAGGACACTGTTTTAAGGAAGTTTAATGTTCGCATACGTCGCCTTCAGCTTTTTTTTAAAGGTAAGCTATGCGTTGTTTTAATTTACATAAGCTTAATGTGAAGTGTGGCTATAGACTGTTAACAACATTGCCACGTGATTATGGTAATACTGATTAGTTTGTGATCTTCTGCACTCTATATGGGAGATGAGCTGACAGTCTATACGTAGTTGTATGAATGCGTGCTTGCACTGTATTTGTTGTTTTATGCCTTGTTTTGCAAGTTATTGTTGCTGATTGCGTGCCCCCCTGTTAGTTATGGTCTGGCACCGGCTCTGTATTGCGGAAATAATTATCCATATAATTACTGAATACAGACACAACAAGTTTGTTCAAACCTGAACCCAGAAGCATCATGAAGGCCACTGATTTGCAGATCACTGGTAAACAGTCATCAGTTTAATATCAGTTATCCATTCTGCCATTTTTGTTCCTATGCTGGTCTCAAGTCACATTGAAGAAGAAAGATGATGTCTGTATTAGAGCGGTGAGGTATGTGAAGGCAGCTGATACATATTAATAATAAGATTTTTTTTTCTTTGACATTCCCCCAAGACTTGCGACATCTGTGGCATTGTGCTGTGTGATAAAACTGCACATTTTAGAGTGGCATTTTATTGTGGCCAGCCTAAGGCACACCTGTGCAGTAATCATGCTGTCTAATCAGCATCTTGATATGCCACATCTGTGCGTGGATGGATTATCTTGGCAAAGAAGAAGTGCTCACTAACATAAATTTAGACAGATTTGTGAACAGTATTTGAGAGTAAGGGGCATTTTGTGTACATAGAAAAAGTCTGAGATATTTGAGTTCAGCTCATGAAAAATGGATGTGCCAACAAAAGTGTTGCATGATGCTAGACAAATAAATGTGAACTGAATATGACTGACACGTAAAGCAACCAATCACGTTTCGCTTTGTGCCCTGTCATGTTTAGGGATGAAAAATGTCTTCACAATAACATACCGGAAAATCATTCATTCATGAACGTCCTAACGAACTTTACGAAGTTCTTAACAACAATGGCAAACCCGTTAAAATCTCTTTTTTAGATTCCATTCCACTAGCCTGGTATAACCAGACTCTCGTACATTCATTTCATTTGTACAGAGAGTCTGGCCACGCTCCATTGCAAAGCGTTACTTCCGTTAAGGAGGGTCCATTGTTGAAGTTTAAAACTATTGGATCTGCCCAGAGTCACTCAGGATCTGCCAAAGCCAATCGCTAACATGTGGTCGTGACGTATATCATGCACCGAAACCGTCCGGAAACAACAAGTCAGAATAATCAGACAAACAAAACTTAGCAAACCTGGTTCTTGCTCCGGCTTTAACTTCTGTATATTCGTCAGTTTTGCAACAACGGACTGAATAGCTTTTCTCACGTCTTTCTCCGCTGCCATTACTAAACTACAACTCAAACTGACGCACAACCTCAACGTCATCGTTCTTAGCCACCCCCATCTGTTTGCTGATTGGTCCTGCAGATTTTTGCAGGAGAAAACGAAACTCTATAGAGCCATCCCAGACGTACTGCTGAAGCAAAATGAAAAATAAGCGGAAGCACGTAGGAGGGCGGAGCCAGGCTACCATTCCACACACGTCTACTGGAAATCTTGTATAACTAAATTAATCAGATGATGACTTTGAAGCTGCTGAAGTGTTTCCAGTTAAGTTTGCAATATACATTAGACATTTAGCCAACAGCCCATGCGTTTATCTGAGGCTATTGTGACGAGCGTCCTTGGAGGAATCAGCGTCGCCCTGGTAACAAATGCAAAACACCTGCAGATCCTCATCACCGGCTGATCGGTCACAGCTGCTTGTAATCATCCACGGTGCATTTAAGCCGCATGAGCTGAGCAGACAGGGAGACTCTGGTCTTGAGCCATACACAAATACTGGACTAACTGTGTTCTCTTTATTCCCCCAGAAAGCAGCGAGTGACCGACAGCCTCACAGATTGGAAGCACGTTTGGACACCCACTTTCACTGGAATTCAGCATTGAAGGACACTTTGAGCACCAGCCTGCACTCACCGGATCGTCTCACTTTTCTGTTATCCCTTTATGTAAATAAATCCACCCTCCGGGGCTTTGTGTTCACAGCATTTACTTGTCGAGTGATTCTTCACCCCGTGACATTTGGTGGAGAATGCGGGCATTCTGTGAAGAATCACCGGCTAGTTCACCGCCCCAACACTAATTTTTTCGCTCTTGTTTATGTACCACAGTGTTCCGGAAAGGGAGAAAGGTAAGCGCGCCCGTCCCCCAGCGATGGAAGAAATGATACAGCGCCTCGCGGAAGTCAGCATCCGCCAGCAGCAAATAATGGAACATCTCGCCACTCGCCAGGGCAGGACGGAGGAAGAGGTTGCAACCGCCCGTGCCACCGCGGCCCACCGGGTTCCGCTACCTGATCCTCGTGCCCAAGCCGCTCGCCTGCTACCGAAGATGACCGCCGATGACGATGTGGAAGCCTTCCTGCAGGTCTTCGAGAGCACCGCCCAACGAGAGGTGTGGCCCCAGGAAGATTGGGCACACGCGCTGGCACCCCTCCTCACCGGAGAAGCCCAACGGGCTTATTTCTCACTTCCCCTGGCGATCGCTGAGAATTATGTCGAAGTTAAACGGGAAATTCTCGCAAGACTCGGCCTCTCGCCTATCTGCGCCGCCCAGCAGTTCCATGAATGGCAGTTCAAGCTCCATGTGCCAGCCCGTGCCCAGGCAGCTGAGCTCAGCCGTATCGCTCAACACTGGCTCTTGGATGGGAACCCTACTGCAGCGCAGGTAGCGGAACGAGTGGTGGTCGATCGCCTCCTCCGCGCTCTTCCCCGCGCTCATCGGCAGGCGGTTGGGATGAGGAACCCTCTGAACACCCTGGAACTCGTGGAGGCGATCGAGCTGGCGGATGCCGTCCATCACCGCGAGGCCGGGGACCGGCCGCCGTTTCCCCGGAGGGTGGTTCAGGAGCGACGTCCGCTCGAAGGCACCCCGCGACCACTCAGCAGGCCGACAGTTCCCCCGCCGCGAGATGAGCCCATGCCCAGCGCTGAACCACCACCCTCCCCGCGAACGTGGCTGGCGGGTTGCATCATCCACCCGCACGTACCATCGGGAGCCCCTGAAGCAGACGTGACGGTGGAAGGAAGACGCTTCCGGGCCCTACTGGACTCAGGCAGTGCGGTCACCCTCATCCAGGCGCGGCTGTGCGCTTCACGAAGCAGCCCGAAAAATTTCTTACCCGTGACCTGTGTGCACGGAGACACTCGCCAAGTACCAGCCCGTAGAGTCACCATCTCATCACCCCAAGGCACCTGGCCGGTGGAGGCTGGCCTGGTGAAGGACCTGCCGGTGGCCGTATTGCTTGGGAGAGATTGGCCCGGTTTTGACCAACTACTTACCGCTGCTACTCAGCCCGCCAGCCCAGAGGGGAACCGTCGAAGACGCCGACGCCCTCGTGGACCACGCCGCCGACCGGCTCTACTCGCCTCCGACAGTGGGAGAGAAGGTGAGTCCCCCTCCCAAAACGCTAATCTGTTTTATGATGTTTTCCAACAGGCTGCTGGAGGGGGCTCTTTCGCCCAAGAACAGCGGGAGGACGATCGGCTCAAACACTGTTGGGGTCAAGTGCGAGTCGTCGAGGGAAAGGATGTCCTCCCGCGGCCTCACCCTCTCCCACACTTTGTCGTTGAGAGTGGCCTGCTGTACTGTGTTGCCCAGCGGAGGGGGGAGGAGAAGAGGTTACTGGTGTTACCCCGGACCAAGACTGAAACCGTCCTAGAGCTGGCGCATTCCCATCCCATGGCAGGTCACCTCGGGGCAGCCAACACCACCCAACGCATCCGTGACCGCTTCCACTGGCCGGGCCTGGAGGCCGAAGTGAAGCGGTTCTGCCAAGCCTGCCCGACCTGCCAGGCTACATCACCCAGAACCCCTCCCCCCAGCCCGCTCATCCCGCTACCTATCATCGAGGTGCCCTTCGAGCGGATTGGAATGGACATAGTAGGCCCGTTGCCAAAGTCTGCCCGCGGACACGAGCACATCCTGGTAATCGTCGACTACGCCACCCGGTACCCGGAGGCAGTCCCCCTGCGTAAGGCCACCGCGAAGTCCATCGCCCAGGAGCTGTTTCTGCTGTCCAGCCGAGTTGGCCTCCCCTCGGAGATCCTGACTGACCAGGGAACCCCTTTCATGTCCCGGCTGATGGCGGACCTCTGCAGGCTGTTGCGGGTAAAGCAGTTGAGGACCACGGTTTATCATCCCCAGACGGATGGACTCGTCGAGAGATTTAACCAGACCCTCAAGCAAATGCTAAAACGCGTGGCGGCGGAGGATAAGCGGGATTGGGACCTCATGATCCCCTACGTGCTTTTTGGGGTCCGTGAAGTTCCCCAGGCCTCAACTGGCTTTACCCCCTTTGAGCTCCTGTTTGGTCGTCAACCACGGGGGCTCCTGGACATCGCCAAAGAAGCTTGGGAGCAACAGCCTGCCCCTCATCGTACTGTCATTGAGCACGTCCGCCAGATGAGGGAACGGATCGATCGGGTGATGCCGTTAGTCCGGGAACATCTCAGCAAGGCCCAGAAATCGCAGCAACGCCACTACAACCGGGCGGCCCAGCCACGGGAGTTCCAGCCGGGAGACCGCGTCATGGTCCTGGTCCCCAACTCTGCCTGTAAGTTCCTGGCTACCTGGCAAGGGCCATATTCAGTGGTGGAGAAAGTCGGACCAGTCACATACCGGCTGAGGCAGCCAGAACGGAGACGGAAGGAGCAACTGTATCACATCAACCTCCTGAAGAAGTGGGTGGGGACCCGGGACCAAGTGGCAGCCCTGAGTCTCACCGACCCCGTCATCGTCGACATCAACTCCGAACTCTCAGCCGCCCAAAAGACCGAGCTGCAGCACCTGGTCAGTCAGTTCCAGGATGTGTTCTCTTCCCAGCCCGGGCAGACCAACGTACTCCAGCACGACGTCAGGACGCCCCCAGGAGTCATCGTCAGGCAACGGCCCTACCGTGTCCCGGAAGCTCGTCGGCAGGCTATAGAGGAGGAAATCAAACAGATGCTTGACTTGGGGGTAATCGAACCATCTCGGAGTCCCTGGTCCAGCCCGATTGTGATGGTCCCGAAGCCGGATGGCACCCTCCGCTTCTGTAATGACTTCCGCCGCCTGAACGAAGTCTCCGAGTTTGACAGCTATCCCATGCCCCGCGTCGACGAGCTGCTGGATCGCCTTGGGAGGGCCCGGTACATCAGCACCCTAGACCTCACAAAGGGGTATTGGCAGGTACCACTCTCGGATGCCGCTAAGCCGAAGACTGCCTTCTCGACCCCTAGTGGCCACTGGCAGTACCGGACCCTTCCCTTCGGCCTACATGGGGCCCCAGCGACGTTCCAGTGGATGATGGACATCATCCTGCGACCCCACCAGGCGTATGCAGCCGCCTACCTGGACGACGTCGTAATCCACTCGGAGGCATGGGAAGAACATCTGGACCGTCTCCGGAGGGTGCTCTCGGAACTCCGGCGGGCTGGACTCACCGCCAACCCCCGCAAATGCCACCTAGCTCTCTCCGAGGCCAAGTACCTGGGTTACCAAGTCGGCCGAGGCCTCATTCGGCCACAAGAGAAGAAGGTGGAGGCCATCCTCTCTGCCCCGAGACCCCGGACGAAGACCCAGGTACGAGCCTTTTTGGGGTTGGCGGGTTATTATCGATGTTTTATCCCCAACTTCTCCTCTTTAGCCACCCCCCTGACAGACCTGACCAGGAAGGGGCAGCCGGAGAAAGTATGCTGGACCCCATCGACAGAGGAGGCTTTCGCCCAGGTCAAAGCAGCCCTCACCTCCTCGCCTGTGCTGCGCGCCCCGGACTTTAGCTGCCCCTTCCTGCTGCAGACGGATGCCTCCGACACAGGTTTGGGAGCCGTGCTCTCCCAAATTCAGGAAGGTGAGGAGCATCCGGTCATTTATATCAGCAGGAAACTGTCCCCGGCCGAGAGGAAGTACGCCGCCGTGGAGAAGGAGGCCCTGGCCATCAAGTGGGCAGTCCTGGAGCTCCGGTACTACCTCCTAGGCCGCAAGTTCACCCTGGTCACCGACCACGCACCCCTACAGTGGATGGCTCGCGCCAAGGACACCAACGCCAGGGTGACTCGCTGGTTCCTAGCACTCCAGGACTTCCACTTCGAGGTGCGCCATCGGGCCGGGGCCGCCAATGCGAACGCTGACGGCCTCTCACGGATCTGGTCGGCTTTTGCAGGTTTGTCAGGGGTCATTCCCCACCCTCCCCGGATTTCACCCCTAATCTCTCCATTTCTGCACAGGACCAGAACGACGCTTAGGGGGGGGGAATGTGACGAGCGTCCTTGGAGGAATCAGCGTCGCCCTGGTAACAAATGCAAAACACCTGCAGATCCTCATCACCGGCTGATCGGTCACAGCTGCTTGTAATCATCCACGGTGCATTTAAGCCGCATGAGCTGAGCAGACAGAGAGACTCTGGTCTTGAGCCATACACAAATACTGGACTAACTGTGTTCTCTTTATTCCCCCAGAAAGCAGCGAGTGACCGACAGCCTCACAGATTGGAAGCACGTTTGGACACCCACTTTCACTGGAATTCAGCATTGAAGGACACTTTGAGCACCAGCCTGCACTCACCGGATCGTCTCACTTTTCTGTTATCCCTTTATGTAAATAAATCCACCCTCCGGGGCTTTGTGTTCACAGCATTTACTTGTCGAGTGATTCTTCACCCCGTGACACTATATTAGAATATATGTAAGGAGACCTTGCAAAAAACAACAAGAACAACATTCTGTAATGCCTTTCATTTGAATGCATAAACTTTTTTTTATTAGATATACAACAAAGTAAAGCAGATCTGAAAACTTTATATATATACAGATTGAGCTGATCATCCAGTGGCACAATGAACGTCAGGGGAACAGAGCAAAATTAAATGTTCATCTGCAGAAAGTGAAAAGGTTATCAGGCTTGCACATTTCTATTCAGTAACATTCAGTCTATTAAGTAACATGAGAGTCAGAAAATGTCAGTAAGAAAAACTATTTTACACCAGTATACAAAAGTATGTCATTCCAGTGTGCAGATCGAAACCTACACCAAGTGTTACCTTGGTAACATCGATGATAAATTTCAGAGATCTGTAATTATGTTCTTTTAAACCAGACAAACCTTTTGTTGTTCCTGCTTTTACTAAAGTGAGTTTGTTTTTTGTCTTTACTCCATTTGAGGGAAAAATTTAGACACTGAGAAACATTTAAGTATTTATTGCCTTATTAAAATGTTTTAGTCACCTACAGACATATTATTCCCTATATATAAAACTCACAAAAATACATTTAATTGTGCTTTTTCCATCAGAAAGTTCCAAATTTGTGGCATGGACTTTAGTAATAAAACATTTGTTAGCAGGCAAATGAATCTGAACCCCATACAGTTTCCAAAATGATATTGACGAATGGTTCTGCTCAGTAGTGCACTGAACAGATCATTTATTGCACCTAAGAAATGAATGCTGTTAATATTATATTTCTGTGAACACATAAATGAAATGTTAACATTTATACATGGACTTTAATCACAGCAATGCAATACAAGTCAAAGTCCCCTAAAAGAAAAGTTTATAGCCTAATTAAGCAGAACTAGATTATATCCGCAGGTTGCAATACAACATTATGACAGTCTGGCTCTATGACCATTTGGATTATGAACCAGGTTCTAGCAGACATTTATTACATTACATTTTAAATAGAGTTCATTTTTACATTCATGCATTTTGCAGACACCTTTATTCAAACAGACCTGCAGTGCCTTAAGTCTATACATTTTTTAAATGGATCAAACCTCAATAATGGACTTAAACAATAATGGACAGGGAAGTGTATAGAAAAGTAGAGTCGGGTACAATAATACAAAACAAAACTTAAGTGACTTAACAAAACATACTGAGAAATATTCGTAATAATGCAGAGCAATCAATTAATCAAATCAGGAGGTATAACATTCAGAAAACAGGTGAGTTTTGAGTAATGGTTTAAATTCAGAAATATTATTAACACAACGTAGTGAGCAGGGGAGAGAATTCCAGAGATCTGCCCCCCATTGAATAAAGGCGATGCCGAGGGATACCAAGAAGTCAGAGGAACGTAGTGAGCGAGTCGGAGTGTAGGGGATGAGCATATTACAGAGATAAGAGGGAGCCAATCCATGCAAAGATTTAAAAGTAAGCAAGAGAATTTTGAATTTAATACGGTAGGCAACTGGGAGCCAGTGGAGATCATACAAAATTGTGGTGATGTGAGCAGACAGCTTGGTATGGGTGAGTATTCTAGCAGCAGAGTTTTGAACGTATTTTAATCTGGAAATGGAACTAGCAGGTAGACCAATGAAAAGAGCATTACAGTAATCAAGGCTTGATGAGACAAATGAATGGATGCCATTTTCAGCATCTCTTGTACTGATAAAGGGACGGAGTTGGACAAGTTTCACCAGATACAATTTGTTCCAAACTGAAATTAGTTCAGTTCTTCAACAAAACTCACTTTTTCTCTCATCAAGAAAAAACTATGTCCACAATGCTAATCCTTTTAATGTTCTCAGTCATTTTCCTATATTGGCAGGGGTCTGACCGATCCATACAGATTGTGAGGATAAACTGAAATAATTTAGTAGAGCTTTTCCCTCATTCTGAAAGATGCTGGAGACATGGAACCTAAATAGGCCATGTTTATGGCCTTATTATTAAAAACTGCTCCTATGAGCCGTGACCAGAAGGTTGTTAGTGTATTTCATGGTGGACTCCAGGGGTGGCACAAGCCGTCAGTCAGAAGAAGAAAGTCTGTGTCTGTTTATCCCAAGGAAATCCTTATATGGCAGATACTTGGAGGCCAGAAGGAATACAATGGTCAGGAAAGGTAAATCTTAGGGTAAAGAGTAGAAGTCATATAGAAGGACTGTAGGAAGGTCATCTACAGAGGTTCTGGCAAGCCATTAGATTTCTAGAGGGAAGTAGATGATGGTCCAGTATGTTATAAGATGAGAACAGGCTAACCTCTTCTAGCTGTACGGTAGGAGGTACGAACACTTGGAGGAGCTTTTCAACCAACTCATAACCCTAATAAAAGTTTTTAAGGGGGAATGGGAGTTTGCGTATCCAGTCTAAGTGTGTTTTGTGGACTTTTTGTGGAAGGCTTTTTTCCATGTAATGTGGTTGCTCTATCAAACCGTCATGGTAAAAAGAGTGCTGATTTTTTATTTACCATCCACATCAACTGGAAAATAACCCTGGGGCAGGAAACACTGCAGGGATTATTTCTCCTGGAATCGCCCAGGAGGAGCTGGAGAAAGTGGCCAGGAGAAGGGATGTAAAAGAATGTGGAGAATAGATGGATGGGAGGCACCATAAATCCTCTGCTACAATACATTTCAGATAATTGGCCAGTTCCTATATTAAACAGCTCTATAATGTCTACTTTCTTCTGTGTGAGATTTAGAGTAATTTCTCCTAGTTGAAGTTACAGCCAGATTATGAAAGATTTATGCTGTTCCATATTCACACACAGAAAACATTAAATCTCAGAGCTCATTTGAAGAGAAGGCCATTGAACTCATGAATAACACAAATAGTTGACCCTGTCTGTCAGTGACAAAGGAACTTATTTAAAACACTGCTCTGACGAGGAGGTCATATTGCTTCTTATATATTGAAACCCTATCCTGGTTTTCAGGAGGTTTTGGGAACAAGTCAGCTGGTTAGACTTATCTGTCAACCCTCACGTTTTTGTCATGATTCTCCTGTACTTTACCATTCTTTTCCGCCATCATCCCGTTTCAAAAATTTCCTGTATTTCTCCCCTATTTGATGTTTGCTACATTCATCTCTGGTAAAGCAGGCTGCAGTATATCTGTGAGATTTCACTCAAATGACACCCGCCAATAAAACAAGAAGAAGAAAAGCTTCCCGAGGAAGGGTGGAGGATGACGAGGCTCGCAAAAGCTACAACCACCAGGCGCATTTGGCACAGACGGTCGCCCGCCAGTGTACACAACTCACACATTTGGATGTGCTGGCTAATGCATGTGGCAGGTGTGCATTTTATTTTTTTTACTTTGTGTGTAGGGAAACAATGCTGTTTGTGCTTAATACCTAACTCAGAAGGTGTTAAGGAATGCAACATATGCGACCTATGTGTATAACAAGCCACTTGCAGATGCTAAAAAGCAATAAAAACAATGACACAAGTTATTCACTGCAAAAAAAGTTTTTTTGTCTTGTTTTTAGTACATATCTAAAAATTCCTAATTTAGGAATTAGGATGCAATTTGAAGAGCAACATGGCTTTGCAAGAAGCTGGTTGGGTACTTCTCCCACAGTTGGAAGAAGGCAGCAGCAATGAATGAGGCACAAAGGGAGCTCGAACATCCTGAGCACACCCTCATATCTGAGTGCCCAACAAGATGGGGATCTAAGGAAAAGATGATTACCAGAATCCTGGAACAGGCCAAAGCCATATCCCATGTATTGTGCATCACTATCACAGTTACTTTCTATTGCATCTTTCTCTATCCTAGGGACCACTGCTATATTACAAATTAAAGGCTCTGGATCATGAGATCATGAGATTTTTTTCCTCATCCTGTAGGAGAAGAGGTCTTGTACTTAAACCGTTCAGAAGCCTCAAAGTGCACAACCCTCTATGGAAAAGGGGAAAGAAGTTTCCTGGCAGCCTTTTCAAAACCAGTGTGGCCTCTTCCGCTTTGCTTGTTCAACCTGAAGATGCTGCAGAAGCAGAGTTAAACAGTTACTTGTTGACCCCTGTCATTGATGCAGAGGATGACCCATTGGTGTGGTGGAAGACGCACAAGATCAACTTTCCAAGATTGTGTAAGTTAGCCCGCAAGTATCTTTGTGTTCCAGCCACAAGTGCCCCCCCCCCGCACTGTAAAAACTATTACTATGATCTACTCAATATTTTTGGTGAAGCATTTTTACATGAGTAAATTTGAAATCTGTGAAATCGAGTAGATTTCAAGTATTACATTAATTTCCTATCACAAATTAAATTGAGAAGACGGAATCAAAAATATTAAATCAAATAAAAAAAAACCTAAGTGAAGTCTACTAAAAATTTAGTTGGTATAATTAAAAATGTTACTTAGATGTAGCGGAAATTTTTGTGAATATTATTTAACTAAAGTAAATGAGTTTTATACCGAGCCCCTAAGGTGACATTGGACTAAAAAAAATATCTATAGTTTAGTTTCATGTGCTCACGTGAAACTTTCATGTGCTCACGTGAAACTTTCATGTGCAAATTTTTTTTTTAAGTTTAGTTTTGCGTGAAACTATCACGCGCGCACGTGAAACTTTCGCTTTCAAGTGCGCGCGCGATAGTTTCAGGTGAGCATGCGATAGTTTCACGTGCTCGCGAGATAACTTCACGTGAGCACGTGAAACTGAACTTTAAAAAAGATTCTGCACATGAAGGTTTCGTGTGAGCAAATGAAAGTTTCACGTGAGCACATGAAACTAAACTTTATTTAATTTTTGCTCCATGTCCCCTTAGGGGCTCCATAGTTTTATTTACTTAATGTTATAAATTTATTTCATACTGAACCATCAATTATCAATGATAAACGAAGCAATTTGTACATGTCACGGAGTGACGTCTTTGTGGGGGCGGAACCAAAAGTAGGGAAGATCGGTTCCGCCCAACGATGGTTTCCACCCGGAAGACAACTGCAAACACTGGACTTCCGGGGTTTCCCCGAAGAGCAAATCAGGTCGTATTGAGCGCAGGTGCGAGTAATAAAGACTGCGATTGCTGATAGGACATCGAGAAGGAGGAGCAGAGGACAAAGGGAGCTTTGGAAACGTAAACTGTGTGCTTTTGGTGTGCTTTGTTGCTGCTGTGCAGACCTGTGTGTGTTTGGTCCACACCGATCCCTTGGGGAAGACAACGGAAGCCTGTTCGCGTTCTCAATAGAAGGAAAGAGGTTGAAGGTGACTGGGTGAAGGAAATATCTGGCGATTTACTTTTGATTGGGCTGAATACAAGAGACTTATATATATTGGCGTATGGATGTGTTGAGTCATGCAAACGTTCTGAGGATTACTCACCAGAGCTGGCGCTTCTGAAGATCGAGGACAATGGAAGAACTGGGATAGGAAGAGAAGACCGGCAATGTGTCAACAACGAAGCGTGAGTAACAGTAAATGTATTAATACGAAATATTCAGAAGAAGAGTTACCTGGCATATGTTGTGAGTGTGTTGAAGAGTTCCGGCCCCACTATGGAAGGAAACGTGGGTGAGCTGTGGATGAACAGTGGAGCACGAGTGAGGAGACCGGCCGGTAAAGCATCCTCAATATATGTGAGTAACCGAATGTAACACACTGAGAAAATTGCTAGCGGGTATATCCATTTAACCTGTGCTGTGAGTCTTACCAGCAGAGTTCGGGCCCCACGGGCGAGAGGAACGTGGGTGAGCCGAGAGTGTAACGAGGAGCATATAGGGGTCCGTTGACTATAACTACCTGCCATTTTCTTCCCTGTGATGAGAACAACGCCCAACCAGCCTCACGAGGGGTCTGAGCCTAGTTGGCCAAGTCCATAATTCACGTGAAGTGTGTGCAGAGTGCTGTGGGTGAGTTGTGACTTTCATTGTGTGTGTACACTAAAGCTTGCTGTGTGGTGCTGTGCTTATAGTGACTGAAGCCGCCCCTGGCCCAGTACAAATCGTGAAGAGGTACCAGCACGTTGAGGCCTGGATCACATGAGAGAAGGCAACTAAATTTGGATTCCCTGTGTGCTAGCGAGAGCCCGCGCCGATCCCGAGAGCAGGCAGTGGTGAAGCTTAGCTGGAGATCAGAGTGAGTAGTGGTTGATGTGTATCATATGGGCCGAGGGTCATTATTGTGAACAGATCTGCATAGAAGAACCATCCGTGTGCGGAGCCTCATCGAGGGTTCGCCCCAGCTCAGGAACCCTGAAACCGGAAAGGAGGGGGAGCCAGGGAAGCGTTCGGCTCCGCGCAGCCGGACCCAACGTCCCCACGACACCCAAGCAGCCCAGGTAGACTGGGACGTACCCTTGTCGCCTGGAGGCCCATCGGGTGAAGGTACACGGTACACAACTGTCACTGTGAAAGTCCACTGCCCGGAGGAGCGTTGGGTGAGCTAAATCTTGTGAGTAACTTACCTTTGTGGTGTATAACCTACCTTTGCTTACGGCATTACCCTGAGAGAGAACGAAAAGTTTCAGTAGTGTGAATAACTTACCTCTGTGACGTGTACATTACCTCTGCTCCAGTAATCGCCCTGACAAGAACGAAAAGCCCCAGTCTTGTGAGTAACTTAACTTTGTGGTGCATAACCTACCTTTGCTTACAGCATTACCCTGAAGGAGAACGAAAAGTCTCAGTAGTGTGAATAACTTACCTCTGTGACGTGTACATTACCTCTGCTCCAGTACACGCCCTGAAGAGAACGAAAAGCCCCAGTCGTGTGAGTAACTTACCTTTGTGGTGTATAACCTACCTTTGCTTACAGCATTACCTTGAAGAAGAAGGAAAAGTATCAGTAGTGTGAATCACGTACCTCTGCTCCAGTGATCGCCCCGAAGAGAACGAAAAGCCCAAGCCTTGTGAGTAGCTTACCTTTGTGGTGTGAAACCTACCTTTGCTTACAGCAATACCCTGAGGAAGAACGAAGAGTCTCAGTAGTGTGAATAACTTACCTCTGCTCCAGTGATCGCCCCGAAGAGAACGAAAAGCCCAAGCCTTGTGAGTAACTTACCTTTGTGGTGTGAAACCTACCTTTGCTTACAGCAATACCCTGAGGAAGAACGAAGAGTCTCAGTAGTGTGAATAACTTACCTCTGCTCCAGTGATCGCCCCGAAGAGAACGAAAAGCCCAAGCCTTGTGAGTAACTTACCTTTGTGGTGTGAAACCTACCTTTGCTTACAGCAATACCCTGAGGAAGAACGAAGAGTCTCAGTAGTGTGAATAACTTACCTCTGCTCCAGTGATCGCCCCGAAGAGAACGAAAAGCACAAGCCTTGTGAGTAACTTACCTTTGTGGTGCGTAACCTATCCTTGCTTACAGCATTACCCCGAGGAAGGACGAAAAGTCTCAGTAGTGTGGATCCCTTACCTCCGTGGATTGTGGAAGACCCCCCAAGTGCCCAGTGCAGTCCCAGCAGAGAGAACCTAAGGGCGAGAGAGAGAGAGAGGCGAGAGGATTAGGCAAGTAGTGACCACTTACTGGACCAAGCCACTAATTGTGTTCTCCCTGTTCTGCCTCCAGGAAGAAGCGGAGGGCGCCACGGATCAAAGAAAGCCCTGGAAAGGAGTCCTAGCCCCCGCTCCACAGTCGAAATAGTCCTGGAGGCGAGAAGAAGAAGCTTGTTTTAAAACTGCCCTTCCCCCTTGCTTTTAAATATTTAATAAAGTTGTGTTTTAAATGTAGTATACTCGTTTTGTCTGGTCATTGGGGTGGCTTTGGGAACCTCCTCGAGGTGGAAACTAGGAAGGGGCGTGACCCTTTAGCTATCTCGGGTCCGCTCCGACCTGTGACATACACGTTATTTTATTGAAAATGGCAAACATTGTACATGTTACAAAAACAATCTATAAAAATATTCATGAATAATCTAGCAGTATGTGCACAGAAAGCTGCTATTGTACCCAGTTTACGCTATGACTCCAAAAGTATTCAGATAAATACACCTTAAGTTATATATTTCATTAAAAACAAGTGTAAATATTAATAAACTCAACACTTACTAGGATTTTTGAGGAATTTTGGGGATGTTTGTCTTCCTGCAAAAGGCGCAGTTTCTTCTGCTGCTGATTAAAAAACCGTTGGCTTTGTGATTTATAAATGTACTTAATTTTTTTGCCTACATTTACTCAAATAATACAATGTAATAAATGTTTCACCAAAAATATTGAGTAAATCATAGTTAAAGTTAGGCGTGAAACGTACTTTTTTTTTTGATGTTAAATACATATGTTGATGACTTGAAATGAGCAATTATTACAGTTTTAAAAAACTAAAATATATAAGTCAGAGTCCTGCAACGGGTCGGGTACCCGCGGAAACCCGCATAAAAGTGTCTCAAACGGGTGGATTGTGACATTCCCAAAATTCACGGGCGGGTCGCGGGCGGATAATTAACTCCGTGCGGGCGGGTAGTAGCGCAAATGAAAATATGTGCAAAATTTGTATGTGCACACCAAAACTTTTAAACACGACTGAAAGTGCCTGGAGGACACCGAATGCTAGCTGTTTTTTCAGCCGAGCTTTTTAGCTGTGATACTTGAGCTGTGAGCCGATTGGTTGTTGTGATACTTGTCCCGCCCCTTCTCCACTGTGATTGGACGGCCGTGTGAGAACTGACATTGACAAGCGTAGCATTTTACCCAAAATTAAATCTCTCGACGCTTGGAGCAGAGCACGGAAAACTTATTTGAAAAACGGCGAGTTTCCATTGGAATCAATTGAAAGCATTTGGGCGTAAAAGCTTTGGTGTGCACGCCCTAACTACCATTACACGCGCAACATATGACATTTGACCCATCACGTCACCACCGCGACAGTACGCGACCTTTGTTGATTCTTCTCGTAGTCTAGTTGGAGCGAGCGTTGCAGGAGTTGCATAAAGTTTGGCTGTTGATAGCCAGAAGCTGAATGTCTTCTTAGAAAGCATTTCGAGACGAGACTTAGGAGCACAGCAGGGGTTGTGTAGGTAGGTTGTTTTTTCTTGGTCTTTTTTATTAATAGGTCTATTTGTGTATAGTTATCAGGTTCCATTTGTGGCGATGGTAGGCTACTTAAATGGCGCAAAACAAAGCCCACTTTAGCCTGTTTTATTAGCCTATTCATGACGCTGTTGTGTTGTTGAGAGAGGTACGAGATAAAAAAAATAAAGCACTTTAATTGGAATGATTTTAGCGTGTGTGATTTATGCGTGTGCAGGTACGGGTCGGGTAACGGGCCAAATATTAACGGGTCCGGGCGGGTGCAGATTTAATTTTGATATTATCACAGGTGACGGGTCGAATCTGGTGCTAAACTTTGCTGGTACGGGCGGGAGCGGGTCTAAAAAAATGGACCCGTGCAGGACTCTGATATAAGTGTGACATTCTCAAATATATTGATTCAAATTTACAACAAATATTAAGGATATCTATTAGAAATAATCTGTTAGTTAAATACTTATTTTATTTGATGTATACAACTAAATAATATCTGTATATTTTCTAGTCATTTATTTTGGTTTGTCCAACTCAAAAAATCAACTTAGTGACATAAAGAGATTTTATTAAGTTATTTTTTATCATTTATTTGTTTAGCACTGGAGGGAATATAGTGACTTGCACTCGCTCGTCCTTAAAACCAGCAAAAGTGGATATGCTTGTTTTCCTAGCAAAAAACCTGTGAGCAACTCTTCACTATGGCTGCAATATTTATGCACTTTAGTCTCTGTTGTATTGCTGTTATTTACTGATCATTAAGATTATTACTGTTCATACTGCATTGCTCTTTTATACTTTAATTAAAAAGTACAATTAATATGTTTATATTACATTTACAAATATTTTTCATAAGAGGTACAAGCAGATATTTGTTGTCCCTTTTTTTTTTTTTTGCACTTTATGTGTTATGCTACTGGAGATCAGTAAGATGTTTATTTATTTATTTTTATCTCTATTAAAGTTCACAGGCAACATTTAAAAGGTGCAGTCTACATGTGTATATGTTTTTACAGTGACTTTCTGTAAATACTGTGTGGTAAAGTCAGATTTGTTTTTATATTCCTGCACTGTTTTTTGTGTAATTATTACTAACATGTGTATTAATGTTTACACCAGGCTTATTTGACACTTCTTTATGTTGCATGTTTACAACAAATAATTCAGGAAGTTGTTAAATAAAAATGTTATATCAATCCATGTATCATTTTATTTAATCAAATAACATAAGCCTGGCCTTATGTCTATTTAATATTGTGTTGGCCAGACTATATGATGATTTATTGCTTGTCTTCGTTGAAGATTAATACAGAAGATAAAGAACTAAAACATATTGCATGTTAAATCGCAATCGCAATGTTGGAAAAAACAATCGCAATTAGATTATTTTCCAAAATCGTTCAGCCCTTGTCCAAACCGGCCATTCGCTGTAGGCTTTGAAAGGGGAATTCTGTTAAAGAAAATATATCACCTGGCTTTATCATTTTTTAGGTATTATTTATGCTTAAACAGCAACATTACACACTAACTAAAGTTTGAAAAATGGGATCAGGAAAAACATAACCTTTAAAAAGCTCAACTGCTTGCTCAGTTTACTTAATTAATTTTTGTTGGGACAACATCAATCATTTTTGTTGACTAACTGAAACTATGCAGAGGATTAAGTTCCCAGCATGCTTTGCTCTCATGACAAATGAGAACAGTTATGTTAATGCTAAATGATGAATATGTTAATGCTAAAAATTAAGAACTAAACAGTGTGTTTCTGAGCAAGAAAGTTATCGCTTTTCTGTAATGTTGAAATTCATAAGTTTTCTGTTATGTGGGGGGTTACCATAGTGGTGAAGTGTGAGTGTTACACTGAGGTTCAGGACGAGCATAGTAATACATTCTGGCATGAATGCAGCTCTACTCATTGAGTAATCTTGTGCAAATGCTCATGCATTAAGCTCACTGGTGCTTCCTGTCAGCACCATTCATTATGGTAAAAAACTAAGAAATATTATTTTTTAATTGTCCAAAAAAGCAAATAAAGTTAGTTGTGGCTCAACACAAAAAAATAAACAAAATAAGCTAACTGAACTTTTTTTTACTTTTTACTGTAAGTACAGTTCCCCGGGCTTATGTTCAGATAAATCAATAAAATTTTGTGAAATAGGTGTTAAAAGTTAAACCAAAAAGCTTTTTTTGACTGCATGTTTATCCTGTGTGACTTACAATGCATTCAGGCTTTATATTTTACTCTATTTTATGCTTTTTGCTATTTTATGTGCACAATAAAAAAAATTGACGCTTTTCACAGTTGGACTTTTAACATGCTATAACTCAGCCGATAAGGCTGATCGTTACAATTTCACCTGTGTTTACTACATTAAATGTTAATACATCTTCTCTGCCAATTTTCTAATGTTATTTATAATTACTAATCATAATCCATAATCCAAAACAATATTGTAAGTTTCCAAACATTTCTTGACCTGTCATTTAAACATCAATTACAAAACATCACAAATCAGTAAAACATCATAGGTTTGAAACTCTTATTAATTTAGAGAAAGTGTCAGGATCCTGCCGGAACCTTGTCTTGTTTTAATATTTAGTCCAGTATGGCAGGGTTCTGACAGTACAATGTTTTGTGTGGGGAATGCGTGGATTGTATTGTGTATAATAAACCACTTATTTCCCTTGCTTGTTATTGTGTTCACCTGTTGTCCTTATTAGTTTTCCCTATTTAAAGTCCTTCAGCTCTGTGTTCTGTCTACGTTTGTTTGCTTTGTTCCTGTCATGTAGAGTTCCTTTTTTTTGCTCCTGTATATTCCTGTTAAGATAAGTTTAGTTTAGTCACGTGTGTCTGTTTAGTGTTATTTAGTATAGTCTAGTCCTGTTAGTGTTTAGTTTTCTTGTTGTTTGCCCCCTTGTGTTTTTTTTTTTTTGTTTCTTGTTGTTTAATAAATATCAGTGTTTTTTCTATCTGTGTCTGCGCTTGGGTTCGTTGACTTGAAAAGTCTTGACAGAAAGTTACTAAATATTATAGACTGCTCTTAAATGTTGACAGACTGTCACGAGGGTCCACCTCTCTGGTGTATAGTCACTTCCCTACAGTAGTTCTACATTCTGGCTTTTTGAATGAAACTCTAATAAACTCTGATAAAATCCTTTTGCTTATGTAAATTAAGCACAGTGAAAGGTAATTTGAGAGAGAGAGAGAGAGAGAGAGAGAGAGAGATGGGATAACATGTAAGCAAGAAAGGAATAATGGAAGTCTCTGGTCTTAACTTCCCCATATTAAGGGCTTGTAAGAAATGCCTTTGAATCTAATTACAAAAGTGATTTAACAACAAGATAATAGATCTTTAGTAATGAGTAAACAATTAAATTTCAGGAAACAAGCTATCCACATAATGTGTGAACAGAATCCTAATAGTGCGTTTAAGTGTTTGCCACTGCATGTTTTCTGTTCACCTTGCATACTTTAATATCATAATTTGGCAATTTCCAAATTGTTACTGAGCACAGATCAGTGGACAGAGAGTTCATTTTCTACATCACAGTCAGAAGATGAGTAATATTCAGAGTTATTATCGGCAAGACTTGCTGGTACAGGCCACACAAGCATCCACAAAAGTAGATGAATGTTCATCAGTTTAATTAACTACTGATTGACTTCTTGCTTATAATGATAGTACTGAACATTTCTGAGGTTTAATGACAAGCAGGGATGTGGTGGTTAGGCCCTGATTTTGAGCTACCATCCCATATGTTTTTCAGAAGCACACTCTTATAGTATGTCTTGCATGTGACAGCTTTTTTGTTAAAATAAGTATATAGAGACCTTGAGTTAACCTTCATACATTTATGCATTTGGCAGACGCTTTTGTCCAAAGTGACTTTCAGTGAATTACCAGATGTATATTTTTCTTTTATGGGAGAGTTTTAGTTCACATTAACCGATTGAGCTTTATTAGCTAATAAATGTAAGACTCCACCTAATTCTTATGAGATGCGTGGATGACTAATGCCTAGCGTACACCAAAGGATTTTCACAGTCCCAGACTAAAGACCGGCAGTCTTTAGGAATCTAACTGGAGTCTCGGCGCGCTCCCATCGTCTCGATCGTTAACTGTGAGGTGATAATCTGCAGTCAGCGACCCGATTTATGCCAGTCTTTCTTTAGTCTTTCATATCAAACATGTTTGATATTATTGCAAGTCCCAGCGTAGTCTCATGACGTAAAACAATCAACAACCAATAAATTCGTTCTCCGGAAACAGGAAGCCATCAGTCACAACAAAGAAACATGTCGACGGACGTGGAAACACAACGAGCGCGAAGTAGGCGAAAATGGACCGTGGATAAAGAGGAGCGCCTTGTCGAGCGGTGGGCAGAGCAGCCGTGTCTTTTTGATGTAAACTGCCATTCATACCACGACAGAGTGGAAAAGAAAAGAAGTGGAGCGATATTGCCTGTATGTGTTAAAATGCTAACTCTACCACTCTATTGAATGGCATAACGTGCTAATGTTTTCTGGTATGTGCTTACATTCTTCACACCGCAAGCGTGAGCAACGCGTAAGCGGCGCGTGTTTTTTTCGGCGCCCATTTTAACTAGTTAAAGCACAAGCACGTACACCGCACGCGTGCGGTCATACATGTGACGCCATAAATGTCATAAATGTGTGTTTCAAACAGTCATGACTTTGATTAATGTAAAAGAAAGCAATGAAATATTTAAAAACATCAGAAGACTGCGCTGTCATTCACTCTCTGCCCAGCAAATGAGTCCTCATATAGCTTAATACTGTTCAGAGAAACAGATAACGTACATCTATAAATCTAAATCTTATGCTTCAACTGTTGAAGGGAAACACGATCGACTGCTTCATGCTGTCAATCACTGAGTGATTTTTTTATTTTATCTTAAAACTTAAGAGAAACAGATTTAATAATGTGCCAAGGGCTTTTTATGTCTATAATTGTGTATTGTGTCTATATCTGTCATTACACGAACCAGAACAGCACGAAAAGAATGTGGGTTAAACAAATCACAGTTATATAAATTACACTGACCGTCAAAAAACGTCTTGAAGAGGTTTTGCTCATTAATGCAGATAAAATAAAGTAATGTGAACTTGAGTTTTTTATACTGTTATTACAGTTTTTCTCAGTCGCTTTGGTACATTTCTCCAATCATACTCACAATTTGCAAAACAGTAAGTGCATTTCTCAAAACAATTCGGACAAGTAGCAAAACACCATGGATGATAACCTGCAAAAGCCAGTCTCTTACTCAAAATTCATCTCTCAAATATCTGTGTCAATGAACATGTCATTGCCATCAGAATGACAAGTCAATGTGTCATTGTGCATGGATAAGACAGTCAAATTGTTTAGTCACGTTGTCAATATAACAGTTTACTCTGAAGTGATTTCCTGATGTAAACTATCGCTAAAGTTTTGACGACAAGTATTGTAAATTGTAATTTACACCTTAGTGTAAGTTATGTGGGAGTTTGATTGCAAGAGACTAAACAAAATTTACATTTACGCTTTTACTGTTTGTACTGTAATTCATTGACAAACCATGTCATTGCCATACAGAAAGGAAAAGACAGCACTGCATAGCCCAAAGAAAAAAAGTAGAAATGTGAACATTGAACAATATCTTTAGGGAAAACTGTACATGCAGTGCTGTCTTACACTGAAGTCTTCCTATACCTTCTGACCCAGCAAGCATGTTTGGCTAACGAGGCTAAATTTGGGCTGCCAGTGAAAGTCTAATAGACATCTAACCATAGCCAAAAAATAAACAATGCAAATACTTTTAGATCATGTAAAAGAAATGAAAGCAAACACCTTGAACACCTGTTGAAATATCATACATCTTCAAGTTATTTTGGCAAAAATGGCATGTAACCAAATTCAAGGTTATTTAGGGTAGAAGTGGATTACTCATAGCTGGACTATATTGGGTCTATAATTAGCCGTCATTTCAACATCTCAGTTTTTGCTTGCTGGGGACGTTTCTGTCTGTTAGAGAAAGTCAAGTTTTACCTGGGAACAATTTACCAAGTCAGGACAGATTTAGAAAAAACTTATAGAAATATAGAAATTTATAAAAAAATATGTTTGACCGGCACAATTATGAGAACTTGTTCAATAATTTTGCATGTAAAGACTTATACTATGAACTGATGCCTAAATGTTGTGGGGGTGTTAGACTATTCAACAGAGACCCATTATAATACATTTTGATCAACATGACATAAGCAATCGATAATGTAGAAAAAAGAAGAGAATTGTACATAATTATTTGCATGGATGTACCAAAGCATTTGCAACTTGTTCAAAGAAATAAGAAACTGCTTTTTTGATGTGCACAAGTGACACAATGATGTGAGAAATGAACAAGTACTTTTGAGAATTTCAATTCTGATCTGAGAATTGTACCTAAGCGACTGAGAAAAACTGTAAACTGCACAGTAGCGCTGCAAACGCAGCTGGTGTGAAAGCACAATGGACACGCGCATACATTTTTGTTAAATCACTGCTGAGCATGATGATAAAAAGCTAAAATAATCTTGTTGTAGTCTTGTAAATAGTGTCACTACAAGATTCAGTGTTTGTAAAATCTTTAGTCTGAGACTAAAAACTGTGAACCGAAGTCTTTAGATGTGAGCTGATAATCTTATAAAGTCTTTTCTAAATCTTTTCAAAGTCTTTAGGTGTACAGAAGGCATTAGATGTGAAATATGTTAATGTCATGGTTTTGTCTCGTTCATGTGTTTTATTTTGAAGTTCTATGATTTCATGTTTCCTATGTTTTGGATCAAATTAAACTTCTCAATCTGCACTAAGATCCTGCCTCAACTCGTGTTTGGACAGCTGTTTACAGTAACCTTTAATTCTGCTAGACATCCTGAACCCTATCTGTGATTTAAGGTAATTTTTCCCCAAAACCTTGAGTCACATTTTTTCAAGTGTTTTAGCCATTCAGTTATTTATTTAGACCGTAATATAAAAATTTAAAAGTCACACATTGTTCATTCAGGTCATTGTTTGAATAAAATCCAATATTTATGTTGTTTCTTTTAGCCGAACAAAACATATTGACCCATTGTGCCATGCCACTAAATCCACACAGAGGTCAGGAAACACATCTTGCACATCTAATGCAGGAGAACACCCAGCACCCTTACCATGACATACAGATACATTTTCATTCTAATACCACAGGTGGGCTTTTTTGGTCCTTGAGGGCCACTGTCCTGCAAAGTTTAGCTCCAACCCTAATCAAACACACCTGATTGTCATTTCCAAGTAATCCTGCAGACTTTGATTAGATTTTTCAGGTGTGTTTGATTAGGGTTGGAGCTAAACTTTGCAGGACAGTGGCCCTCAAGGACCATGAACGCCCACCCCTGACTTTGACCGTAATGTGCATAAATTAAATGTTAATACAATCAACATTGATTTAAAAGCTAGCAAAGCTAAGCATTTCCGTGTACAATCATTTGCATATTATGGTCCATGGATTCTAACTAGTGTAAATAATATGAGTGTTTAACGAGAATTACATCTAATCTGTTCAGCCTGCATGCTAAATTACTGAAAGTGATAAGACCTGGTTGTCTTCTAGATTACATTTTCAATCCTATTCACATTACCGTACAACATTACAATTATAGGCTAATCCAAAGCACTAAGTCAAGTGAAAGAATAGGATAACACAAAGCAACAGATTCTTCTTTTATTTATGCCAGCTATTTCCTTTTGTCGTTTACTTCAGCTCTTTGCTTTATATGTGTGTCTTTCTGAAGATGGGCAGAGAAAGGCAGTCATGCATAGAATTGCTTCATCACAGAAAAAGCACCTCTTATATCACAAACTGCTTTTAAAAGAGACACATTTATGCATACATTTGTGATCCTGAGAAATCCTATTACGTGAAAAGCTCACCCAATAGCAAATAGCCTGCCATTTCCATCTAGAAAACTCTGTCCTCAATATACGGTGGACTTGTTTAACCCCTCTTTTCTACAAAGTCATCTCTATAATGTGGAAATGCATATCAATCTTCTGTGAGCATTTGGCCTTTAAATGCCCTTAACATTTACTTTCCTGTGACATATAGTCCCCTTCTGGAACTCATGTGCTTTTAAATAAAAAAGCATTTTTTGTATGTTGCACATATCTGCAATCAAATATAGTTTTCTAGTGTTGAAGTAGTTTAGTATAGTATTTAATTAATTTTACGACTTAATGGGTACGTGACACTGAATAGCAAACAGCTGGCAAGTCAAAAGGTTCATTTGTGTTTAAATGGTTTTCATCTCTATGAAAGCATCTAGTCTGATAAAACATCAGTGAGTCATTGCACCTCAGTTATTTACACCATAGAGTGCATGACCTGTTACTCACACAATTGGTACCTTAATTTAATCTTTATTCAAATACGATTCCTATGAAACCTCATAAAATCAGGCAAGTGCAGAGGGGGTAATCTGAGGGCTCGAGCCCCTGCCCTTTGTCAAAATTTACTTAAAGTGCTCCTTGCAATATTACAATGTCTAAATGTTGTTTTTAACATCTGAGCCTCTGAGAGATTCTCTGCATGTGCCTGTGTAAATAGATAGGTTTTCCTGTGGTATCACCTTGGTCATTTTTTTTTACATAAAAAAACCACAACCATATCAAATGCAATTTCCACAGTTTCCACTGACACGTTTTTCTGCCTTTTTGTGTGACGATGTCACGTATTTGTTACTCAGCTGTTTTGTCCTATTTTCTTACAATTGTCGCTTCGGTTTAGGCCGGTGACACACTGGATGCGTGGCGTGAGCATCTCAGCTGCGTGGCGTGTCCGTTTTTAATTCGGCTTCCATGTTAACAGGTTAGAGCTTGCAGACTGCCTGCATGAGACGCGTGAATCAGGCGCGGCTCGAGGCGCACGGAAAACGCGGGCTTGCTAGAAATAGAACCGACGCCTTCACGCCACAAGCAAGCGTTTCCAGCCAAAATATATGTCACCTATAGCAACAGCAGTGCGTCAGCGCCGAGTCAGGCATGCTTCTGGTATGTACAGACACAGAAAACGCGACGCAGCTGCCACGCAACTGACACGCAACAGATACGCCACGCATCCAGTGTTTCACCGGCCTTAGGGTTAGATTTACATAAAAAGACATCCCTACCCAAACCCAACTCTAACCCTAATGCCAGCGACAATGGTTTAAAAATCATAAATTCTAAAAGTAAATCATGAACTAAAGGTATAAACCAATACTTAAGGTGATATACTAACGCAAACACCACACCCTAAACCGAAGCATCAATGGTTTGAAAATAGGGAAAAACAGTTGACATGTTCATGCAAAAAGGCAGTAAAACGTGTCAGTGTCACAGAAAACACTCACAAAATTACGTGACTATAGGTTTCATGATACAGGGTTGAGCTGCAATAGTGCTACAGTGTGCTAACAAACACATTTAGAAAAACTTTTAGGTGAAATTAACCAGTCAGGTTAATTGGCTGTGGGCAGGACTTCATTAGTGTGACATCACATTAACAAGAGAATTACAGTTTTTTTCGATTGCTAAACGACAGTGGGCACAACTGGAGCTACATGTGCAAAACTCTAACTACAGTCTGCACTACCAAAAGTCACCTGAGCACAACTCTTAACATATGGCTCAAAACAGCTCCGTGCAGCCAAACACTAAACACAACCCTCACTGAGATAACACACACTGTCACTCACAACACACTGAGAGGAAAAACACTAACATCAAACACCAATACACAAAATACTAACTTTATATCTTTACAGTTTTAACAATTTCAGTGATGTCACACCAAGTAATGTTTTCTTTAAAGAATGATTTATTTATTGATTTATCACAATATTTTTTTAGAACATCATAATTTTTTAGGGTAAATGAAAATTAGCAGTTTGCTTCAGTTGTCTGTAGTAATTTACGGAATTACAGTAATGAGAAAAAAGGTAGAAACTTAAAGTACATGAAAGGTAATATTATATATAAATGAAATATATATATGAAATTGGAATTTATATTTATATGAAATTGCAATCAGCAGTGTTTGAAAGGCACAATGCTGAAATCAATTGTGTTTTGAATGTGTGATTCACAGTTTTGACAGCAGTGTGATAGCATTTGAACAAAGTGCTGTAAATCCACAGTGTTGTGCAGGTTGTGATTAAAGTCATGGAATAAGTGTGTAAAGTTTTGAAAACTGTGTTCAAGCAATGAAAAACGAACTAGAGTTTGGTCCACATGAACTGCTGCTGTGCAGACTGTAGTTAGAGTTTTGCACATGTGACTCCAGTTGTGCCCACTGGCGTTTAGCAATCGAAAAAAACTGTAAAACAGCATGTGTAATGAGACGGCTTGGTTTTGGATTTAAGAAGGAGTGGGTGGACTTTTTATCGTAGGGTGGTTATGTATTGTAGTACACTCTTAAAACAAATTTGTTAAAACAACACATGTTGTGTCTAGTTAAGGACAACACATTTAATGTGTTATTATTGGAATAACACACTTTGTGTTGTTAATCACATCTTGTGTTGTCCCTTTTATTTATTTGAATACAAAATTTCAAATAATGAATTTCAATTAACACGAAATGACATATAATGTCACAATTAAATAAGATAACACAAAACAATGTGTTAAAAATGAACACCGCCTTTCTTAGAGTGTAGTTGCTAATGTTTTAATTTGCAGTTGCTTATGTGTGCATTATTTCAATGGTGTTCCTGAAAAGTTTCTTAGCTATTGTCTCCAGATTGCTTGGATCGCTCTATGTTAAATCTATGGAACAGATGAAAACCTTAAAGGTTCTCTAAGCGAATTCAAGCGTTTTAGACCATAAAACATTTTTTGTTACATACAGCAAACATCTCCTCACTATCTGCTTGCTGCCTGTCCGCTGATCAAACTGTAAAAAAACGCGATCTCTGTAGACAGCCCAGGCTTCACAAACGGCAATAACAACACAGTGGCCAAACCTACAAACAGAAACCATAACAAAGTATTCCAGCCAATAAACGACAAGAAGGATTTGGGGGTGGGGGTTGGGCCCGTTCATGAAAGCACGGAAGGGAGGGGGAGGAGTTAGCTACGCTCGGTCTGTTTGAAAACAATTCAAACGTCAACAAAAACTAACATCTCACAGATTCGCTTAGAACGCCTTTAAAGGAGCAGTGAATTAAAGAATCAATTTGAACTAGATTTTTTGTTATAAAAGAGGTCATTATACAACGAACATCATGCAAGTTTCAGTACTGAAAACGTCCTTGTTACTGAAATATAAAACCATTTTTAGCACTAAGAGTCCAAGAGAATATACGAATTTATGATGTTGTAGAGATTTTTAACACCACCTCCAAACTCACAAGAGCAAACCGTGTGCAGCATCCCAACAATCAGCAAACATGCCTTTGAAGATTGCCAAAGTTAGTCCAGTGCCCGGTTGTGGAAGAACACAGTAACTGTATAACCTCTCTCGAAACCTAACATTAGGAATGTGGTTGACGTTTATTTTTAAAGAAGTTCCAGCTAGCGTGGGGAAAACAGGTTTGCAGAGAGACTGTGATTAATACGCAATGCTGTTCCATCAATATTGGATCTGACAGAAATGGCACAGAAGTCTTATGTAAATAAAAAAATGTATTATTATGTGTCACTATTGCTTTATTCAGCCCAGTCTCACGAAATTTCGTTATATAGTCACGTATTTTTTTGATTCTTTTTTCGTGCTATTATCACGAAATTTCGTGTTTTTTCGTGATTGTATAACGAATTCCTGTTTTCGTGTGATTATCACGTATTGGTTACTCAACTGTTTTGTCCTATTTTCTTACCATTGTCGCTTCGGTTTAGGGTTAGATTTACATAAAATGACATCCCTAACCAAACCCAACTCTAACCCTAACGCCAGGCGACATATAAAAAAATAAATCAGAAAAAATAGTATAAACCAATATATAAAGTGACATTCTAATGCAAGCACCAAATCTAACCCTAAACCGAAGCGACAATGGTTTAAAAATAGGAAAAAGCAGTTGAGTAACCAATACGTGATAATCACACGAAAACAGGAATTCGTTATACGATCACGAAAAAACACGAAATTTCGTGATAAAAGCACGAAAAAAGAATCAAAAAAATACGTGACTATATCACGAAACTTTGTGAGACTGGGTAGCTTTATTAGAGATTGCTTGATATGTCCTGATAGTGTGTAATATCTGTGTCTAAAAACGTATGTTTGACTGTTTTAATTTACTAAAAACATTAAACGATTAATAAAGGTTCAACACAACAATAAAACTGTAATATAACGATAGAAATAAACAATTTAGTAATAAGGACTTACCACCCGCGATTAAGATTCTGTTGCGCGCTTACTTTGTTGTTCACGCTAATTTAGGCAAGTTGCATTTGAAAGGTCCAACACTCAACAAACAAAGCTTTTTTATCATATAACTGTGGTATGTAACGTTAAGTGTATATAAGAGCAACCTAACAAACACATTAGAAATATACAAAGTTAGTGATAAGGATTTATCAGCCAAGTTAATTTAAGTTTCCATAAAGCTGTGGGAGTGCAAAATACTCTGAATTCATATTTTGTGTTCCACATGTGTAGGCTACTTACTGAAGTAAAAGAAATCCTAATTACACATTTATACTTACACATACCATACAGTGGATTATTACATGTTAATATTTACCCCCAGGGCTCCAAAAACGTGGTGACGCATTTTGACGTGTTTTCTCCTTATCATAGCAGAATCAACTTAAAATACTCCATCATTAATAATCATACAATTATGTGTTTGACATCATTTGAAACTGTGAAGGGTCTTCTTTAATTTGTGTACATTCACAGTAACAAGAGATCTTTGTGTTTTTGTTAAATTAAGAAAATAAACACAGTGTGCATTCAGACATTTCTGTCTCCGTCACCCTTCTCCTCCAAAACACATAGGGAAGCTAAGATGGGAGACACAGGACAACGATGTCATCGTCTTAGAGAGCAGAGACTAGCCAGTAGCCGGAGAAGAAAAACAGCAATGGGTTTTCTCTTCTGTTGTAAACAGATCCACCTGATCCATCTCTTCCAAAGTGGTCCTATGGTAGATCTTCTCTGTTGTTCTCAGGTTCAGTCTTAATTGTCTGTGGGAAATCCTTACTTTGACAGCATATCTATGAAATAATTCACGTGACTGGGAACATGTACATCTACTGCCCTAATGGAGAGCAGGTGATGTTGGAGACCTCCGTCGCAGACTGCCCTGACATTTGATGTATACACCACATCAATGTTGTCTGTTCCCAGAACGTGATACCTGACTTGTGAGAAGATGTTCCACAGAGCCAAGTAAAATGCTCTTATCTTGAGGCAATTTATATGCCACATTTACTCCAGCTCTGACTGAGAGCCAGAGGTCGGGCTGTTGTCACAACAGGCCCCACAACTCACTGTTGGCACGTTTTTGACACTCTTCATTTTGGTGACATTTTCCAAACCCCTTGAGAGGGGAGCAGGTGTAGTAAAAGACAGGACAGTGCTGCATTCTCATAGAGTAGTGACAGTCAAGATGGTTTTTTTGTTGGTTTGTTTAAGCTCTTTCAAGTGGTGATGATTCAACTTTATATTCATTTCTGAGAGCGGAATGCGATGCTACTGTTTAAACATCAACAATATTTTAACAATTAACAATCGCCTATTGAAAATTTAATAGTATGTCTATTGATCCCTGCGTGCTCATTCTGCCACGTCTTTATGATGGTAGGAATTGTGTGCATCTGCTGATGGGGAAGAAGGTGCTGACAGACACCGTACAATAGACATCAGCTGGCTTTGGCATACAGCAGTACTGAAAAAATAAAAACATTATTTTTGACATGATCTTGAAATAATTTGGTCATAGATACACATGAATAAGTCTTACTTGTGTGAACAGCATGATATTCCTGCAGTGGTTTCTCATTAGATGTCACTTGTCTTTTCCTCCTCCATAACACATCACCAGGTTCGACCATGAAAACAGAAGATGATTTATCATCGCTAAATATAATCCACTTTTATATAATTGTGTAACAACATGTTACTTCTTAGGTACCCTTATATCTGAGTTTAGCATAAGGAAGTTATGTGCCATCCAGTCACTTATATATCACTAATACAGTCTGTTAGTTTACAGAACGTTTCGTTAGGATGTGAGGAGATGTAAAGCTGGGTATCATCCGCATAGCAGTGAAAACTTATTTTATTTTTCCTGATGTTGTCTCCTAGAGGTAACATATATAATGAGAACAGGATAGGACCTAAAACTGATCCCTGCAGTACACCGTATTTAACCGGGGAGTGATATGACTCTTCCTTATTTACATAAACAAAATTATAGCGATTTGTTAGATATGATCTTAACCAGGCTAATGCCTGACCACTGATGCCAACAATGTGCATAGTTGTCTTGCCACCACTTTTTCTAATATTTTAGAAAGAAAGGGGAGATTTGAGATTGGTCTAAAGTTATTAAGATCTCCCTGGTCAAGGTGTGTTTTTTTAATGAGCGGTCTAATAACTGCTAGTTTGAAAGCTGTTGGAACGTATCCTAGTTTTAGTGTCTGTGTCTGTGCCTTGTAAAAGCCTTAAATGACTCAAGATGTTTGTATGGTAATTTAGTGTTAAATGTATTATTGGGTAGAGTGGTGGCTGCTTGTGTAGCTACGATGTTTTTCCTAATAACCGTTATTTTGTTATGAAAAAAGAAGTTCATGAAGTCGTTACTACTGTGTTGAAATTTAGTATCGGTTTCTGTTTGTTTTTTGTTTCTAGTCAGTTTCGCAACTGCGCTAAAGAGGAAACGGGGGTTATTATGATTTTCTTTAATAAGCTTGCTTTTTCAGCAATAAGTGCAGCCATTTCAGGCGCAAAATGATTTAAGACATGCTTTTCTTCAGCATTTAATATTGTATACCAGTCATAACACACATGCAGACATTAGTAAATTGCGTTGCGTGAATCATTGAAATAATTTCCTCCCATAAATTTTGTGTCTCAAAGGGAAACTCCTAGAATTACATAAGCAATAAGGTCAGTCGCAAAAATAACTAGACCACACCTTTTCAGCGCTATTGATTTACTGCGCTTCATCAGTAAATCCTCACAGTCTTTATTTAATGCCAAAAGGAAGGTTTGCACTGGCACAAGCTGTTAGTAAATCTGGCCCAGAATGTTTTAATTTAGTTGTGTAAAAAATGAAGATCAAAGATAGCGTTGGAGTACATGTCTGCACGATATTGTATAAAATGTTTTTACTTATTATTTGCCCTTGTGCATGATGTAAACAGATGGTGGCATGTACAATTACTTAGATATGAGAAATGTTAAACTACCTGATAAACCATGTAAAGATCTGAGGTTACACTGTGAGCCAAAGTAATGCACAGATGATAGCAGCAAGCTAACGTTACTTGCAATGTCTCCCACATACTTATAAACACACCACATGACAATAAATTACGAATTAGCTAATCAAACAAAGTAACAGTTAAATAAGCTGTAACTTGACTTGATGGTTATACTATTTGCAAACTATCAGTTGATTCCAATATTTAGTAGAAACTTTAAAATCATTATGTTCACAAAAAAAAGACTTGCTGAGCACAGTTCACGTTTTCGGAGAGTTGCATCTCTGACGGATCCGTAATCATTTATGTTTTTGTCTGCCGGCGGTAAAACTACAGGCTTCACGTGGTTCTTGATTTGGCATCCCATGTTCAACTCCATCATATCCCCGTGATGGTAATCCTCTGATCTAACGTACACGCTACACACCACTGCATTTTTCAAAGCACATGTAGATGTGAAGTCGCGTCAATTTCACCTGCACAAAACGCATCCAGGCATGGAAGATAGCGGCGTCCTTGTTCTTTATGGGAAACCTGAAGACTTGATGTCCTGACAGGCTGAAGTTTGTGCAACCTCCACTAACACGATAATTCACTATGATAATGAATCGAAATGCAAAACTACAGAAAACGCACCAACTTGCGCCTACTGAAAACCAACCTACTGTTCTCTGCACTGAGCTCCCTGTGGATACGTAATATGAGGCGTTGTTGAAAAAAATGGATTTTGAGAAATTGTCACTTTTTTTACTAAATTTTATGCTCTCAGAGTCTTTAAATTTTTTTTACTTTTGCATTTAATTTTCATATGGTAAATGTTATTTCATATGGTGAATGATATATTTATCTCACAAAAAATTAACTTAACATATGCACTTTTGGGCGGTTTCCCAGACAGTGCCTAAGCCTAGTCCCAGACTAATTTAAATCTTAGTTTTGTCTTGACTGAAAACAACTTGCTCTGTCATATCTTAAAATATATCAGTGCAAGTGTTGTGTCTGAAGATGCACACCAGTAATGTTTATATATAAAGTATTATTTTAAAATGACTAAAATAATCTTATTTAACTAAGGCCTAATCCTGGTTTAAGTTAATCCCTGTCCGGGAAACTGCCCCTTTAAGTTTACTCCAGGAATCATGCTGCAGTCGTGCACCCAGAGAACAATGGGTAAGAGAATGAAATCAACCAAACTTTAAATAAAATAAATAAAATATGACAACTTTTTGGTCTCCTTCATTTAATCTAATGTCAGTCCTTCCAGAAAAACGCAGAGTTTTTTTGTGATTGTTGCGAGCAAAGATCCTTGATCTTGCGGCACGTTTTCTTAAAAAATGCGATGGAATATGTGGGATATTTATGCAATTTTTTTGTGATGAAATTGTGGGAACTTGCAAAAACTGTTTGCAGCTTTTCATTGATGTTCACGTCGTGTAATTATGTCACTTCCTAACATTCCCATGACAACAGGGGACATGGTTGCGCATGTATGAAGTTAATGCAAAATTTTTCGACATTTTGCTACGAAAATGTGGGGATTATGAAATCATGCAAGCGCCGCATATTTTGCAAGCGAAATCTGCAACTTATGCGGTGAAAGTGCTGCGTATTTAAAAAATGTGGCCCCTGCATTATCATGACTTATCAGCGGACTTTGGCTAATTATGCATTGAATCATCTGATCGCATAATCACGTTTTTCTGTAGGGTCTGTAATGTGCAACTTAGACCAAAAGTAACCATCATTACTTTAAATCAACCAAACAAAAGGAAACATAAACATGTATACAAATAATAAACCAAACAAATACAAAACATAACAAAGACAATTTATGACATCATCACACAAGGGTACTGCAATACTTTGAGATAAGCGACAGAGTGCAGCTTCATGGATTTTAAATATGGTTTAAATTATGAAAACAATTTTAGCCTTAAGTTATTCAGTCTACCTATTAAAATATTAAGATGAGACAAATAGATTATGAATTCAAATTTTTTATTTCATTGTTAGACAAAATCATAATTGCCTCTGGTCCCTCCAAACTTCACCTATGCACAAGCCTTTAGACAAAGGTTACATGTAAAGCAGGCCCAGGACTTGCATTGAGACTGAGTCCATTTGCACTCCTAAGAATTTGCATTTCTGCGCGCTCATTCAGATGGCTGTTGAGCACATCTGAACCAATTAAATATGCGCATTTCACTTTCTATTACAGCATAAAGAGCTGCGTCTGTGCACTTCGTGAACGTGAGTATAAGGCCGGAGCCAGGCCAAAGGGGAGTACTACAAATAGATATGTTGTGCCCTTGAATGCAAATACTGTAGCAGAATGTGCCTGTGACAAGGGGCCTGGGATGTGTGTATGTAAATACACCTATTAAATGGACCAATCGCCACATCAAACCTGGACAAGGAGCATAGATTTAATCTTCTTTCTCTGAATCAAAAACCTTATTGGAAGTGGATGCAGGCAGTGTTTCAGGAGAGATGTCTACGACAATCCACTGCAAAATTGCTTTTAAGTCTGGCTCATGTTTTATGTCAGCAATTGTCAATGGATTTGTTGGTTTGTTTAAGCTCTTTCAAGTGGTGATGATTCAACTTTATATTCATTTCTGAGAGCGGAATGCGATGCTACTGTTTAAACATCAACAATATTTTAACAATTAACAATCGCCTATTGAAAATTTAATAGTATGTCTATTGATCCCTGCGTGCTCATTCTGCCACGTCTTTATGATGGTAGGAATTGTGTGCATCTGCTGATGGGGAAGAAGGTGCTGACAGACACCGTACAATAGACATCAGCTGGCTTTGGCATACAGCAGTACTGAAAAAATAAAAACATTATTTTTGACATGATCTTGAAATAATTTGGTCATAGATACACATGAATAAGTCTTACTTGTGTGAACAGCATGATATTCCTGCAGTGGTTTCTCATTAGATGTCACTTGTCTTTTCCTCCTCCATAACACATCACCAGGTTCGACCATGAAAACAGAAGATGATTTATCATCGCTAAATATAATCCACTTTTATATAATTGTGTAACAACATGTTACTTCTTAGGTACCCTTATATCTGAGTTTAGCATAAGGAAGTTATGTGCCATCCAGTCACTACGACAATCCACTGCAAAATTGCTTTTAAGTCTGGCTCATGTTTTATGTCAGCAATTGTCAATGGATGACATCAAGTCCTGCCTAAAATTTTGTATCATTGTTTATTCTGTTTACCAAAAACATCAAATTATAGAATAACAATTTCTCATAATTTGACTTCACGAAAGGATTTGACATTTAAGTGATGCAGTGACCTGACACACATCAATGTAATGTTTAAGCTGCTTTTGCACATTTTTCAATGCATGGCTAAGCAAGACATGACATATTCTGAAAGGTCATATTCTGTTACCCCTGAGCTAATACATATTATAGACTCGGAGTGCTGAGTTACACTAAAACTCAATGAAAGGCAATATTTAACCTCTTGGTGTTATAAAAGTGCAGAGTCTTGCACTTTTAACATGAAAACTGCTTTCAGAGGCCTACTGTGTAGTTTCAGCTGAACGGTTAGCTTTGATTGGTTCCCAAATGGCACTGTCTTATTGTGTGTGTTGTACTTCTGTCTGTCTTTAGTGTGTATAAACTCTGGACTTAAGAGTTGTGTAGTTTATAATTAGATGTTGGCTAGATTAAAATACACAGACGTGCTGTTAAACCTTCAACAAGGCCTCAACACATGCATTTATGCATTATTATTACATTGTTTTCTCCTGAGGTTCACTTTAATGTTTAATAATTATATGGTTATATGTAGGACACAGTTACATAAAGCTTTAACTACATTTTTTTTTTTTTTGCCAGAAAGTGCTGCACAAACTATGTTTGAACAGACTGAAATAATTAGAGATAATGTGCTAAAATAACCTCTGATATTGACCTTTTGTTCCTCTTTCTTCTTCTTTTTTTATAGGAATGCGAGTATCCATGCTACCTTGCCAACTTGTTTACATCTAAATACTTAATGCGTTTGCATTATTGACTTGCAGAAGCAGGTGGCCTATATTAAATATATCTCTCTTTAGCATTAATGAATAACATTATGGTGTGCGGTCTCTTCTCTGTGTCCTCTGAGGCTGATCCTTCAGCTGTAGTTTAATGTAGATATTGCAAAGGTGTATGTGTGACATTGTAGATGCATCTCTACTAAACATTCAAATGAATAATTAGGATTTTCAGTAGATTGCTTTCTGAAAAACAATTGTTGGTAACACTTTACAAAAAGTTTGTATTTGCTAAGAATAATAAATGTATAGGCTAACATAAACTTACTATTTAGTTTTCAGCATTTAATATTTTTTTAATGATAGTTGATGCCAACACAAGTGTTTATTGTGCAATTACTTATGTCAACAAATGCAACTTGATTTATAAAATATATTAGTAAATGCTGAAATTAACATGAACTAAGAGTAATAAAAGTTTTGATACAACAATTAACAACATAGAATCTTTCAGTAAAAAGACTCTTTAAAGTTTCATCTATATGGCATTAATATAGACGTAATTATACAATTGTTATAGTGCTGCTGTGCACAAATGAGAAAAATTGGACAAACATTTGAACATAATGTTTCTACTGTACGTGGAAATGCTGGAAAAAAAACTGCAAATAGAAATATATCAAGCACTTTTAAGTCTAAACTAAAGACATATCTCTTTAACAAAGCATTTGCATAATGTGTCTAGTATGTTGGCCACAATAGTAAGCTTGTCTGACACCAAGCACATATTCATACACATGGATTAAAGTTTTCCGTCGTTAGACGGATTTCCGTCAATTGAAAAATTATTAAATTCACTTTTCATAAAGACGAATCGTGTATTCACCTTTTTAAGTGGGATGTGATCAAAGCCTGGAGTGGAGCCAAATCACGTTCCTCTCTCCACTGTAAGCGTTCTGTAACCACCACGCACCGGATCCACTCCGGGTTTTCTGGCTGTATCACGTTAAGCTGAGGTAAAACTTTATTTCAGCTAGCATGGACAAACTTATAATGCAGGAAGGCTCCGATGTTTTGGAGATCGATAAAGGTGTAAAAGACCTGGATATTGACTTAGCGAAATGATGAAGATTGGCAAGGCTTTCAGTTCGTGGGCTAAGAAAACCAAAAAGCCAGGTAACTTGCGTGTCTTTGCACAGTATGACTAGGGGTGCTGTATTTTGGGGGTAAATGATTTCCCCCGTACGTGATCACCCGCGTCCCGTTTTTGACTGCTGATCTTACCAGTGGCTGATACAACGGGTTTGTTAAACTCGTGGGTAAACTTCATGTGGCGCCACAAGAACCAGGAGGCAGATGACATCCAAATCCCGTGAGAGCGATTCGAGGAATCATAAGAGGAGACTGCTTCCGAAATGCTCTCGCGGGACTTTGATGTCAACCACATGTCGGTTCTTGCAGTTGCATTTGCGTGTGGTCACAAAAACTTAACATTTGTACACATATTTAAGCACCACAGTTTAAAAACAAGTGATTTAAGCCATTCAAATTCAAACAACAGTGCAAAATGCGGCCGCTGTTTCTGTGTCAGATGGGCACGCAAAGTCGCGCATTCGCTTCTCATTGTGTGAGTATTTTTGCCGCTTTATTGGCCTTAAATAAACATATGCGTCAAAAATCCAGTCTTTGCAAATATCCTCATATAAACACGGCCATTTAGGTCTTAGGAGAAAGTAAACAGCAGAAACATTGTGCATAAAATAGCACATCAGCGCTGCCTCTATTGTAACATAATATTTTGTTGATAAAGGTAACGTTACAGTCATTCATTTTACATCTTTCACTATGGTTACAGACATCCTGTGCTTATTGTACACGAGTTTGACTCGAGTTACTCGTTTAGGATTTATATTCATACATAACGTTACTGTATAAGAGCTGTGACTGTAAGCTGTTTTGTGAACAGAACAGACCCTGGATTATTTGTTTGTGTACTGAATAATATGATATGAAAAAGTTGTATTTGTTTACATTAGTAAATGCATTATATAACATGAACAAACAATGAAAATATAGAGTATATAAGCATTCTTGTTTATGTCATTACAGTAATTGACAGTAGTTCATGGTGCATTCACTAATGTTAACAGTTTCGACTTTGATTTAAAAAAAATATTAGTAAATGCTCAAATTAATACATTTACAGTTAATTAATTAATAATTAATAAAAGATTCATTAAAGGTGGTGATATTCATGTTTTCTTTTTATATAGTGAGTTATTTAGCTGTTTCGCCTTAATCTGAAATTCCCTGTAAACTACAGCTACCTATATACTACAGGAGACTTTAATATGGAATTAATGGCAAAAAAATCTCCTCTTAAAATGTTATTGGTCTCGCCTACATAAAGTGTAAGTTAAAGGAATATGACTTGGCCTGAAAAAAATTTCAGTCAGAAGAATTTTTTTCACTTTAATCCCTGCATACATTATACTGTATGACCATACATGTCAACACTCCTGTTTTTCTCGGGAGTGCGTGACAAGTCCGAGTTCATTCAAAATTTGACTCGAGTCCAAGTTTTTGTACCCCAACTCTAATATTTTGGTTTAAACAGTTTTTTGTTGCACAGTATGTCTTTTAACACTGGAATGTTTTTATTTTAATCCTCATTTTTTCCAAAGAAGTCCTTCAGGTAAACTGGGAAGATTACCATTCCATTTTCCAACTAAGAGAGCTTCACTCTTCCCCCAGTTAACTTTGGCAGAAGAGATGGCATTAAAATCATTTAAAATCGAACTCAACTTATTGACATCATCATTGTCATTAATAAACACAAAAAGTCATCAGCAGAAAGACAAACGGAATCGTTACAAAAAAGGAATCATTAAACCTTTTAATTTAGTTCATAACTTATAGAGTATGCGTTCTATAGCCAAAGAATACAACCTTCCAGACATGGCACATCCCTGTCTAACTCCTCTTTGAATTTTAAAGGAGCACTCAAACCACCATTAATCTTAAAGACACTCTCAATGTTAAAGTGTATAGTTTTAACAAAGGATATACATTTCAGACCAACTCCAAAGGCTTCTAAAGTGTTTCATAAATACAAATGTTCGACTCTATTGAAGGCTTTTTCTTGATCAAGGGATATCAGCCCACAGTTAATGCCTGAAAGTTCAGAGGCATCGAAAATATCTTGAATTAATGCAACATTATCAAATATAGACCTGCTGGGGATACAGTAACACTGACTAAAATGTATCAATTTTTGTAAAATATTACTGAATCTCATAGCCATAGCCTTAGATAAAATCTTGTATTCTGTGCATAAAAGTGAAATGGGACGCCAGTTTCCAATATTTTAAAGGTCACCATTTTTGGGTAACAAGGTGATGACTGCATTCTGCAGCTTAATGGCATGAGCCCGTTTTTCAAGCAGTCATTTAAACAGCCAACAATTGAATTCATCTCCTTAGACTGGCCATAGTGTTTTATAAAACTCCACAGGTAGGCCATCTATTCATGGAGATTTACCATTGTCCATTGTCATCACTGCAGTGTGAAGCTCTTGTAACGACAAAGTCTGTTCTAGCTTCTCATTTGACTCTTCATCCACTTTTGTCAAGCCTTCAAATAAATTATCAGTTGCTGCATCCCATTCTACTAGTTCACATTTATATAGTTCTGAATAAATCTGTAATGCATATTTGCATATTTCAGCACGTTCAGTGAGCTCTTGTCCTTTGGAAAAGGGTAAATAATGAATGATTTTGCGTTGACCATTCTTTTTTCCAAGTTTACCTCCTAAGACCCAAGATTTAGGGGTTAGGAAGAACCAATAAATTAAATAACCAAATATTTTTCATAGAACATAAAACAGTGTATTTGTTCATGATTGTGTACAACAGGTTCCAGTTACACAGAATTAATTATTATGGTGGAAAACAACAAAAAAAATGTGGTCTTAGGAGGTTAAAAAATAATTTTCAAGGAGCATCCATTTGTGGCGTAGTTTGAAAACGTGAACGAACAAACTAATGCTCCTTGTGCTTTAACTTCCAACAAGTCTATCAAAATAGCCTTTTTTCTTTTTAGTTCATCAAAAGGTTTGTTACTTTTTGTTGATGCCACTAAATCTTGCAAAAACCCAATCTCGATTTCTAAACCTTCATTGACTGTACTATGTCTCTGGTAACATTCAGAGTGTACTTTTGACAAAAATCTTTAATTAAATTTTTCCAACAGTCACTGCTGCAATGAATTATAAACATGTCTATAAAGTGTTTATCATTTAGCAAAGATATAATAAATACCCAGTGGGCACTTTTATAATTAAAACGTTTAATAAAAATACCACACATCACTAAACAGTGATCAGAAAAACCTATTGAAACAATTTTACAAAATTTAAACAGAATCTATAGTGCCTAGTATCAAGGTAATCTATCAAGCCATGCCATTGATATACAGTGATCGGTATTATGAACCCAGGTTTATTGTCTATCATTTGGACGCATATTTCTCCATATATCACACATATCATGAGTTTCTGTAGAATAGTGTAAGATTAAAAATATAGGAATTTATTACTTCGTCACAACTTGTCACGACCCACATTCTAGTAGTCTAGAGTTTTTTCTTTAAAATGATGTGAAAATCATTCAGCCTCCTCATTCACATAAAGCAAGATATTGATTTACAATTTCTAAGACACTTTTGCTTGGGAAAGGCTGTATGCGTGGAGGCGGGAAAGCTCCTGAATAATCAGTGATTGACAGCTGAGGAACAAAAGAGTTGAATAATGAGCCACATAATGAGCCTTGTGGGGATGTTCAACAGGAATGTAACTTTCTCTGTAGTAAAACCATGATAAGGTTTACTTTTCAATATAATGTAAATACACACACACAGATTATATATGTATTGGTAGGCCAGCGAGAGGTTTACTTTTGTGCAGTAAAAAGCTCAAAATAACAACTGCCTATCGTTGTCTGGACTCTTATTTGCGTTTTTGTAATCATTATAGTAGAAACACAACAAGGGACATGCGTGATAAACTTATCAATGTTTGTTTACAGCCGCCGCCATTACCTCACGTGTTGATCATGAATGCAGTAAACGTGTGCACACGCGAGTGATCCTGTGTTTAATAAACTTGCTGTGTGGAGATATGCGCTTAGACGCAACTAAATAATGATTGTACTGTTTGCAATCGCGTATTTTATAAGAAAACCAAAAGGCGTGTCGAGTTTCCTGACTTGCGTGTTTGTGTATGTGCGTTCCAATCGCGTCAACTGTTTGACGGAAGACAAAGAAAACACTCGCGTCTGGAGATACTGACACACATACGCAAGTAAATAAGGATTTAGATGTCATGTTTGGTGCAATCGGATGGAACAACAAGGAATGGAGAGACTGGATTGTGGATTGCGTATCCATTGACTGCAGGAGGCACGAGTCATGCATATGGATGTTTCTGCTCGTTCACTTCAATGGCGCGGGGGTGTGGCGATCTCATCTCATTACAGATAATGAGGTAACTGGAGAAATACTGTACTTCTCCTCCTTCTCATACAGTTTACTGACAAAATATATTTAATGACAATATCTGTTTTCAATCTCACCTACATCATTTAAAAGGAGACATTCCAAGCATTATGTAAACATTTATCTTTTGTTTCTATGACAAGTATTCGTTAAGTTACAGTTTATTTTTCTGGCGCGTTTCTGAAAGGACATCACTGAGGGAGAGAGAACAGAACGCATCATGTTTATTTTCTTAATTTTGCGAAAAGCATAACATTCTCTTTTTATTGGGAGTGAACAGAAAAAAACTAGACACTTTAACGTTTTAAATGATGTATAAATCATATCTTTATGTCAAAAATCAGCAGAGTAATTTAAGTCTCTTTGCGGAATGATTGAAAAATAAAGAGTTTGCAGCGCCCGCGCCGCAGCCGACCCCAGAGTGTTAACATTTAGAGTTCCAATTTTAAAATGAAACACTTTAGTTTCAGACACCATCAGAAAAAAATAAAAAGAGCAGTCAGCAAATTAACTACTTTAGAATCTGACAACATCATCCTTGCTTTGTTTTTTAAGTTTGTTTAAAATGTTTTGGAGATGGTAAACTTCTACATCTACGTCTTTTTGACTCTTTTAAAAATTTGTTAATGTATTCAGCTTTGTACAGACAAACAGTATTATCATGTTGTGAAAATATTGAGAAATCTGATCCCTGAGATACATTTGAATCAGAAGGGTCTCCATTACTTTCTGAACCCATGTTTTCTTTACTACCATCATCTATTTTTACAATTTTACCACTGCTATTTTTCTTCCTCTTTACAGGAATTTTGAACACTGTCTCAGTTTCCCTTTTCAGCATCATTGTCTCTCTCTGTATTTTCCGTATACCTGCACAAACTCTTTGCGAAGGTTCATCCGACTGCATTAGCCTGTCCTCAGTGGCCGCGGTCGCAGGCTGAGGAGCTGAAAGCTGTTCTTTGCTCGTATTTGCTCCATCAGGACAAGCACGAACAAGATGGCCAATTTTACCACAATTAAAGCATTCATTGCAGTATCAGAGGTCACAAACACAGTGTAATCAAGCCCATCGACTTTGAACCTGAACACCAGATCAATTTCGTCATCTTCTCTTTTCAGTAACATAAAAACTTGTCATCTAAAAGAAACCAAATGTTTAACCGATGGTGTTTTACAACAAAAAGGAGTCTTCTTAATGTTAGATACTAGTTTACTATAACGTTACAACTCTTGCACAAGTATTTCATCTTTAATGAAATAGGGGACGTTTGGTAGAATGGCCTTTTTGGCTGGGCTACTCAGCGGAAAAACAGACACAAATGCCGTTTAATATGACGCCACTTTGAACAATTTCGTTTGCTTTTTCAATTGACTTCAAAAAAGCACGACTGCACTGTTCATTTGGGATGCTGAAACAATATCTTCATACCAAACAATCTCTCCCACTGCCAAACAACATTGTTCCACTGTCCCCTTACTCTCAATTTCAGAGGTGGGTAGAGTACCCAAAATCTGTACTCAAGTAAAAGTACAAGTACTTATACAAAAATGTACTCAAGTAAAAGTAAAAGTATCAATCTAATTATTTACTTGAGTAAGAGTAAAAAAGTATTAGATGAAAAAACTACTCAAGTAGTTAGTTACTCGTTACTTCCGATCTGATAGAGAAGTAGCACAAAAGCACTGAATTTCAGACTACTTGGAGGGCTTTCAAAAACCTCTCCTTAAAAGACTCATTGTTCTGCTTATATACAAGTAAAGCAGCCTATCTCAGTCCTGCAATGGGTACATTATCACATAACGTGTCATTTGAGAAAAATCTCAAATACACACAGATATTTTCTGTCGGTTAACTCTGTATTTAATTTCATGTTCACAACACAAACGTGTCAGCATCTGCCTTTAAACATGCAAACAGTAAACAAAAAAGAACGTGTGTGTCTGTTTGTTATAATGTTTTTATATGAATAGGTTATTTTCATTGTCATTAAAGTGCAATTACTGAACATTAACACGAGCTTAATAAAAATTATCATTTTAGAATTTCATATGGAACTTATCTGTTTGTGCAAATCAACTCTACATTTATTATAATAAAGAATAAGTTTCTTTAAAATCAAACTTTATTCTTTTATTTTTATTCATTCATTCTTTAGGAAAGATTTAAATAAAATACAATCCCGTTTTTATTTGAATGTATTTTCTACACATTAGTGAGGTGTCCGGATTTGTGTATAAATGCAAGACGTCCTTACATTATGCTGTTCAGTCTGTTTAGTTGTGGTGTAATGATATATGAAATGTGCAGATGAACGTGCTGTTTGTATGGTTTAACTTACACTAGGGTTTGTCATCGCTTGCACAAGAGTGCATATGGCAAAAAAACTCGGACAGTGTGTGAAATGACCATTAATAGTGTTCAAATAGACATTACTGTGACACTTACTTCAGGTTGGATCTTGAATTCCTGTAAGCTGAGATGTCAGCTCCTTCATTGAACAAAGCATGCATCGCATTATGAAACTATTCTTTTTGACCTCTTGGAGTGAAAACATAGACCGAACTTGAAGCCGCCATGCATGATCATGATCTGCCTCCGATATCTCGCACAACGCACACGCGCCCTCATCTGCTTCTCCTATCATCTACGCGCGGTTGCGCGTGCTAGGTGACCGCACGGTCGCGCGCGCTAAAGGGTGACGCAGCCTGTCTCGCGAAACTTTCGAACACGCCCTATAAACTTTAAAAAATATATATATTCATTAATTATTACCATTTGAAAGTAGCGCAGTAACGCCGCCGAATGTAGCGAAGTAAAAGTACAGTTTTTTCACTAGAAATGTACTTGAGTAAGAGTAAAAAGTACCTATCCTTAAATTTACTCTAAAAGTACTAGTTACACAAAAAATGTACTCAAGTACATGTAACGAAGTAAATGTAATTCGTTACTACCCACCTCTGCTCAATTTTTACTGCATGATGTTGAGTCAGAGCTTCAAAACTGCTCTGACTCGTCATGGTTCCCAGCAGAAAATGCTGGCTACAAAAGCGAAACCACTAATAAAAATAAAAATAAGGAACATATAAACACATACCTCCTTACTACGAAACACCAACTCACTCAACGCATGCGCACTGAGCGAGAGAGAGAGAAAGACAGAGTGAGAAAGTAAAAAAGGAGAAAAGGACTACATAAGCCACCATTGACTTTGAATATATTTTCAATGTCACAGTAGAGCACTTTAATCATAGTAATAAATTCAGGTGGGAGACCGAATGCCTCAAGATTGTGCCATAAAAACTGATGTACCACCCAGTCAAAAGCCTTTTCCTGGTCCAAAGAAATCAGACCAACCTTTTGATCACGGAGTCTAGCAACTTCTAGCGCATCTCTAACTAATGAAATATTATCCACTATTGATCTGTTGGGAACACAGTACGACTGATATATATGAATGAACTGCCCCAACATCTCCCTTAGTCTGTTGGCCAAAGTTTTCGACAGGATCTTGTAGTCCGTGCATAACAAGCAGACTGGTCTCCAATTGGTGACCTCTCTGAGGTCACCTTACTTTGGGAGCAGGGTTAAAACTGCTCTCCTACAACTTATTTGCAGTCGCCCATCGGCCAGACTGCTACTTAAAACTGCAAGCAAGTCTTCTCCCAGGAGGTACCAATAGGCCTTATAAAATTCCACAGGCAGCCCATTTAAACCTAGTGCTTTACTATTTTTTATGCCTTGCATTTCCTTAAAAAGTTCATCTGTTGTCAAAAGATGCACCAGACCAGCACACGACTCCTTGGTCATCTGTGGAAGATCTGCAAGGAAATAGTTTGTTAATTGGTCTACTTCACATTCACAGGTATACAGCTCTCTATAGAAGCTAACAACCCTTTTGCGAATGTTAGAGTCCCCAGTCAGATCTTTCCCATCCACAGACCGTAAACACTCTTTTTCTGGCCATTTTTCAGACCAAAGAAGAATTGGGACGGGCATCCATTTCAGAAATACTTTGAAATCTAGACCTAACTAATGCCCCTTGAGCTCTATTTTCCAACAGATCAGCTAGTGCAACTTTTTTCCGTGAGAGTCTTAATTTGACCTGAATCTCTTTAAGCTCCACAGAGCCCCTGGAGCTCCACAATATTCAACTCTTGACTCCTAATATTTTTGAGAGTGACATTAGAAGTATACTGATTACATAGTTGTTGTATATGTAACTTCCCAATATTCCACCATTTCTGTATTGAAGTAAAATTAGACTTTTGACTTCTCCATCCCATCCAAAAAAGTAAACATTTTCCAAAAGCAGCATCCTCTAGTAAAGCATAATTAAAATGCCAATAGGCACTCTTTTGCTTAACTGATTCAATAAACATACTAGCTTCTAGGGCTGTGATGGTATGGAATTTTCTGTGAAGGCGCAGCAAATCATGCTTTAGAACGCATGTAGCTTGTAAATGAACATGATAATAATAAAGCAGTGGTTGTCTTTACTAAAAAAACAACTAATTACATGAACAAAAAAACATTTTAAGTTTAATAAGAACAGATTTTGTCAGCCCTTGTAACCTGTTTATAACAAATGTGACCCTTCACGGAAACCAGTGACACAAGTTTCGAGAAAATGAGAAACAAAGTTATTTTTTTCAAAATTTGTGATTTTCGTTTTATTGCAGAATCTGTTAGTTGAGATCACGAAGAAGCCTCTCCATGTTTGAGAAAGCAGTTTTTGTACATTTAAAAGCGTACTTTTTGCGGTTGAAATCGGCTTGTTTTTCTGGAGATTCTAGCGTGCAGCGGGGGGTGCCATTGTCTGTGTGTATATTTACATTCAGTATAAGCTTGTGTTTTCTCCTCCGCCCCCAAAGGGAACTGCGTTGATCCTGAATAGGGATAGTTTGCCCAAAAATGAAAATAATATCATTATTGACTCACCCATATGTCGTTCTAAACTCAGAAAACCTCTGTTCATCTTCGGAACACAGTTTAAGATGTTTTAACATTAATGTTTAGCCTGAGAGCTTTGTGTCTCCTCCATTGAAAATCTATATACGGTTTTCATGTCCAGAAAGTTAATAAAAATAGCAAGAATTACGATTTTATTCAGCATTGTCTTCTCTTCCGGCTCTGAACCGCATGAAGTCACCTGACTGTAGCGACGCGGCTGACCTGTTCCTCAGACATGTTTACTAAGTTTTTTTTTTTCAAATTTAAAAATTGTGCGTCTCCCCAGACTTTAAACAAAGCTTGGGCGCACAAAACAAAAGAAAAATAAAAGAAGCTGGGGGGCTGAACAGATAACAGTCAGCCACCTCGTACGTCAGTCGCGTCACTGACTTTATGCGGCGCCGCAGTCGGATGACGTCAAAGTACCGCGAGAGCTCTTCAAGAAATTTTAATAAGAGTAGTTTAATTTCGACTCGCTCTCGCTGTACTTTGATGTCATCTCTCTGTCAGTTCTTGCAGCGCAGCATGAAGTCAAACACATAATTTACTCAGATTATTGAATTCTTTATATAACTGGCTACATGTTTTGTCTATCAATATTTTCCATGAAGTCATTGGCTGATAGAGGAACGAGCGAGCGATTGGTAACATCTCTAAAGGACGTCACGTTTTTGACGGTGCTGTTTGGATTATCTATTATACTACCGCCCTATTTTAAATACAACCTGTATTTAAAAACGATGTAAATAGTCCTCACACTGCAAAAAATGACTTTCTTAAAATTATTGGCAGATAATTTTGCTTGTTTTAAGGACAATTTCACTTAAATTGTATATTAGTGACAATGTTGCCTGCTGCACTGAAAACCCGTTCTGAGGGGGTACTCGTAGCACATATGGTCATATACTTTCTGGCCACTTAAGACAAAAGCGGGAATCAAGCCTGATTATCCCGCCACCAGGAGAGCGGATCAGACTGCAGATCGAGGGCTTCCTCCTGCAAATACCTTGCGACTTCTGTATCTGCATGGATTCTTTTTGGGACTGGATTGGAGGACTGTGCTTTTCTCTTTCCAAGCAGGTAAACAAGATTCATTTTTTTGGAGGAGGAGGAGATGGTGCACTTTCCCCTTCTATTCAATTCAATTCAATTTTATTTATATAGCGCTTTTCACAATTGTTAATTGTTGCAAAGCAGCTTTACATGAGTAGATGTAGAGGAGAACATTGAAAATCAATACATAGTAAAAGAAGTAGAATATAGCGGCTAAGGATAAAAAACCGTGTAAGCGAGCATATTAATAATGTAACGTATACAGTAAAGTGCTAAGTTAAGCCAAAGTTGGCTGACTCTCCCTGGGACTAAAAAAACCCCCTAGGAGAAAACCCAATGGGAAAAAATCCTAGAAGGACAAAAAACCCTAGGGAGAAATTAATATTTATATTTATAATATATAGACATGGTAGGGATAGGAAGCGTGTAAGCGGATTAAACTGGTTCAGCTGGTGGCTGTTGGTCGTGCATCGGTTGGGCATCACTTTGAAGGACAGCCAGTAGATCAGTGGTGCGATGACCTTCCCAGCAACAGGAACTGGGTCTGTGTGTCTCATTTTCCTCAGGGTCGAGGACGAGACAGGGAGACAAAAACAGAATTCTATTAGTGTAGGGGCCGTTCGCATGTAATGCAAGTGTCATACATTATAGTGGTTTAATTCAGCTCGGTTCCAGACAGGCTAACTATTGCGGCAAGAGTAAATTACCCGTATGAGGTATGTGAGTGCTTTGTTCTAGACAAAATAACTACTGCGGGAAAAGTACATTTACTGGACATTCTATGTGAATGCTTTGTTAAAGAAGAATGTCTTAAGTTTAGATTTAAATTGTTCGACTGTGTTTGATACTCAAACATTATTTGGTAAATCATTCCAGAGCTTAGGGGCTAAGTAGGAAAAGGATCTACCACCTTTAGACACTTTTGATATTCTAGGGATAATTAAGTAACCCGAATTTTGTGATCGCAGTTTACGTGGTGGATTGTATTCTGATAGTAGTTCTTCAATATACGAGGGCGCTAGGCCATTTAAGGCTTTGTAGGTGATTAGTAATATTTTAAATTGTATGCGATATTTAACTGGTAGCCAGTGTAAAGATGCCAGAATTGGACTAATGTGGTCATACTTTTTAGATCGAGTAAGCACTCTTGCAGCGGCGTTTTGAACCAGCTGTAGCTTTTTTACCTGATTTGCATGGCATCCCCCGAGTAACGAGTTACAATAGTCTATTCTAGAGGTCATAAAAGCATGGATAAGCTTTTCTGCATCTGATGCAGACAGCATATGGCGTATTTTTGAGATATTTCTAAGAGGGAAGAATGCTGTGCGGCAGACGTTGGAGATATGACTATCGAAAGATAGATTGCTGTCAAACATTACGCCTAAATTCTTAACCGTGGAAGATGGCACCACCGTGCAGCCATCTATGGGCAACTTGTAATCTGACATATTATGTTTGGAGCGATTTGGTTCAATAATAAGTATCTCTGTCTTATTGGAGTTTAGCATAAGAAAGTTATGTGCCATCCAGTCCCTAATATCACTAATGCAGTCTGTTAGCTTAGCAAACTGGTGGGTTTCGCTAGGATGTGACGAGATGTAAAGCTGGGTATCATCCGCATAGCAGTGAAAACTTATGTTATGTTTCCTGATAATGTCTCCTAGAGGTAACATATATAACGAGAATAGGATAGGGCCTAGAACTGATCCCTGAGGTACGCCGTATTTAACGGGGGAGTGATAGGACTCTTCCTCATTTAAATAAACAAAGTGATATCGATTGGTTAGATACGATCTAAACCAGGCTAACGCCTGACCACTGATGCCAACATAGTTTTCTAGTCTATTGAGTAGGATTCTGTGATCTATTGTGTCAAAGGCTGCACTAAGGTCTAGTAATATAAGGATTGAGATTTCACCACGATCGGATGTTAATAGGAGGTCATTTGTAACTCTAAGCAGCGCTGTTTCTGTGCTATGGTGGGGCCTGAATCCTGATTGGAACTTTTCATATGTATTATTATTCGCTATGAATGTGCGTAGCTGGCTTGCCACTACTTTTTCTAATATTTTAGAAAGAAAAGGTAGATTTGAGATTGGTCTAAAGTTATTAAGATCTCCCTGGTCAAGGTTTGGTTTTTTTAATGAGCGGTCTAATAACTGCTAGTTTGAAAGCTGTTGGAATGTATCCTAATTCTAGCGATGAGTTAAAGATATTTAGTACCGTGTCGGACACTACATGAAATACCTCTTTTAGTAATTTTGTGGAAATGGGGTCTAATATTCAGGACGATGATTTATATGACGTTACTAATTTAGAGAGCTCTTCTATTGTAGTAGGTTTAAATGACTCAAGATGTTCGTATGATAATCTAGTGGTCAATGTACTATTGGGTAGAGTGGTGGCTGCTTGCGTAGTTTCTATGTTTTCCCTAATAGAAATAATTTTGTTAGTAAAGAAGTTCATGAAGTCGTTACTATTGTGTTGGAATTTACTATTGGTTTCTGTTTGTTCTTTGTTTCTAGTCAGTTTCGCAACTGTGCTAAAGAGGAAACAAGGGTTGTTATGATTTTCTTTAATAAGCGTACTGAGATAGGTAGATCTGGCGGTTTTAATAGCCTGTCTGTAGTGTTGAACACTCTCTTTCCATGCTGAACGCCATACCTCTAACTTTGTGTTTCGGTAGTTTCTTTCCATTTTTCTAGCTACTTTTTTAAGGGCTGCAGTATGATGGTCATACCATGGAGCTGGCGTTTTTTCTTTGATTCTCTTTTTTCGTATGGGAGCAACGGCATCCATCGTGCTAGAGCAAATGTTGTTGAGGTTTTCTAGTATAATATCCAGATCTTCACGGTTATCTGCTACATGTTTCATTTGAGACAGGTCTGGAAGAGTGCTAATAAAGCTATCTTTAGTGGTGGAAATTATTGTTCTGGCTAATCTGTAGCATGTTGTAGACTGAACGGTCCTATCTAGAAGTATTGTGTATGACACAAGGCAATGGTCTGAAATGGTATCGCTCTGGGGTGATATTTCGATGTCATTAATATTGATTCCGAGTGACAGAATTAAGTCTAATGTGTGCTTACGAGTTTGCGTGGGTCCAGACACGTTTTGTTTAATACCGAAAGAATTTAGAACATCCATAAACGCACGTCCTAATGCATCTTTTGAGTTATCCACATGGATGTTAAAATCACCAACGATAAGAGCTTTGTCTACAGTGACTGTAAGCTCAGATAGGAAGTCTGATATTTCTTTAAGAAAATCTGTGTGATGGCCCGGAGGCCTATATATGGTAGCTAAAATGAACGAAAGCTGTTTGTTGTTACGATCAGTTATTTCCATGTTTAACAGTATTATTTCAAACGAATTAAATTTTAGTTCTGATTTATCGTTTACTTTGAACATTTTGTTGTATATTGTAGCTTCTCCCTCTCCACCCGTGCCACCTTCTTCATCCCAGCCGTCCCGCTCTTCGGGCACTGCCAGCATCTCATCCAGGAGCGCATCTTTTACTTCATCTCCGGGGTTGATGTCCCTGTTTCTCGGGTCAATTAATAAAGCCTTTGCCAACAGTTGCTGTGTTGCAGGTGCACTATATTTGTTATTATAGTTACTTCATAATAACTATTCAACCATTTTTCTTTTAAGGTTGCGTGTCAACTCTGTGTCTTCTTCGGCTGGGAGCAAAATATCCTCCGTTAATAACTGTAGAACTGGTTTAACAGATGACGCTGTAACTGTCTTCTCAGAAGACAATGCATCTGTAAAATCCGCCAGCTTCTTCAGTGCTAGGACTTTGACGTCCTGCACGTCGGGATCAAATGTTGGCTGCGCCGGTCATCTAAAACCCTCCTAATGGCTGGGACTTGCTCGAGAACGCGCTCAACCATTTTCTACTTAGTCCCCCACCTGGTAGGAAAATCCTGTGAATGCATTTAAACACAACTGTAATAGTCTTCAATGTAGGCTTAAATATAAGTATCCCCAATTACACTGGAAAAATAAAATGTTGGATTTACAAAAAGAAAGTAAATACAGTACATCATTTTTGCATCCACTTTTTTAGTACATTTTACATGGAATTTTAAGCAATTAAAGCAAATGCAATTGTTTAAAATTCCTTGTAAAATTTTCTTAAAATACTGGATGCAAAAATGATGCACTATATTTAGTAAATACAGCCTATTATTTTTAGTCAACTGCAGTTATTTGCATGTAAATAATTTAAGTAGTTTCAACCAAAAATAATTAATTCAATTTGCTTCTTACAAATTGTACATTATAAAATTTAGTGGAATTTACTAAATAATGTGTTTATTTAGAATTACTCACATTTTTTGTGTTATTTTTACTAAAATTTGTTTAAACAATAATACATTTTTTCTATTGAATTTACTAATTTTATTAAGTTTAATGTACTAAGCCTGTCATGGTCCTGCCCTCCTGTCATAGTTATTCATAGTTGTTTAGTCATGTGGCAGGATCGTGGCAGTATCCATGTTTTGTGTTGTAGCACATGGCCTTTGTTTGGTCTGTGTGCTGCTGTGTCTCGTTTGTGTTCCCACCCCCTCGTCTCCTCGTTAGCTCTCCCATCAATGTTTGATTAGTTTCCACTGTTCCCCCTTGATTTGTTCCCTTATATAATGCCCTGTTGTCTAGCATCCTGTGCTTGTGCGTTGTGTATTTAAATGTATTTGTCATGTCCTTGATCATGTCGTCTGTCAGGTCTCCCCGGATCGCGTAGATCGGCTTGTGTCCAGTCCGTGTTTGGGTTGAGTCCAGTCTAGTTTGTTAGAAGTCAGTCCTGTCTAGTTTATATTATTTCTAGTACTGTTTTCCCCATCGTGGGTTTTTGCTTTGTGTTTGTCATTTATTGAAGTCTTGTTTCATGTTCCCCAACCTCGTCTGCGATTGGGTTTGTTCCCCACTGTCTCGCTTGGTCATGATAAAGCGACCGGGCGGGCAGTTCCTAACAGAGCCACAAAATATTTTTTTTACAGTGCTAAGTTAACAGCACTTGGAATACACCGGGCAACTTCTATTCACGACCAGTGCAATGTTTATATATCAATCTGTATTCTGTAGCCTATTGTTATACTCTTATTCTTATTTTTTCCCTTCTTTATTTGTATTTTTGCCATCTGTTGTTTAGTATCCAGAGCTGCTGTAACAAGTGAATTTCTCCAGCTCTAGGAAGCAGAAACAAAAAAGAATTTATTTGCGTTTCCATACGTTTTGCCCAGTTGTTTACGGGATGATGCAATAGGCTATTTCGTTTATAAATAAAATTATATTTATTAATGTAATAATCATAATAATTTACAATTAAAACATGAAATAATTTTCTAACCCATATTTTGTGTATAATAAATTATTCAAAGTTGCTTTTGGAAGAGTGTGTTTATATCCACTGGCTGACACCCGAAAAACAATGTCTAATGAAATAGAAATTTAAGCATACTCACCAAAACTAAGCAATGTTGGGGCATGTTGAGCTCGGCTTGTTCTTTCTGCAGCTTTCTCTTTTTTTGCCAGCTCTGCAAGAAAGTCGTCACTAATGTTCTGCACACCCCCATGGCTCGGGCAGTGTGGGTTCTTTCTGCCTTCATTGCATTGGTAACGCCACAGTTTCCAGGCACTTTGATTTAAGTTCCCAGTTTGCGGTGAGATAGTGTACAGATGTGGCCTTTAAAAATGCGCGTTTTCTCCCGCGGCATTCGCCAATTCGTCTCGCAGAGTCTCGCAGCATTCTGCAAGTGCTTTCGGGGGGGCTACTTTCCATTTTCCCTTAATGTGTTTCGCTTCACAGAATATCCACCAGGTGGCGCATAAAAACATTGCGTTGTTTCCAGAAGTTAATAAGGGCATTGCTGAATATTTTACATTGCTACTGTATTAAAACACCAAAGTGATATGTCAACCCCTTCTTGCCAGCATAACAGCGCATACAACTATTAAGATACGTGCAATGCGAATTTATAGGAAGTGCAACAGAGAATTTAGTGTGAGCCTAATAAACGCGACTCTATTTACAATGAATATCTTAATTATTTGTGTTGTCGAATTTTGACACCGTTTCATTGTTTGTTCATAATATTTATAATTGTCAGTTTTTCTAAAAGTATCAATATTTTAAAGAAATTAATGTGGTATAAAAAGATATGTTTTAAAGTTAAAAATGTTGTAAAAAATATAGTAGTATTCTTATATTTTAAGAATAACAATATGATACATTTATACTGCGCTAAAATGCTTCACATATGGAAAGAGGAATTCTTCTCAACCACCACCAATAAAGTTTACAAATTATTCTTTAGAAAAAAGGCGTTTAAACCCATGCGGGCTGTACAGTTGGCATATGATATCTTTTTTATTTCGTTTTTACATATTTATATTTATAAAATCTTTAATAATAGGCTACCTTTCTTGCGCATATGCAGTCAGTGTTTCTACGTAATTCACAATTGTAAAAAATATTATTGTAAAATAGAATATCACTAAAATAATTTATTAAAGTAACTTAATAAAATGTCTTAATGTCACTTATGTGTGTTTTTAGTTGGTCAAACCAAAATAATTGACGCGAACAGAGAAACTGTGCCTTTTGCGGACGAAAAACACCTCCGAAATGTTGAGTTTATGAATATTTACAATATGTACTTTGTGAAATGTGTGTGTAGAATAATCAATTTTATAACATGTGGCTGTAGAGACAAACACGCCGCATCGCCTTCCAGATATCTTACACGTTCGCATTCAACACTTTTCAAAACTTATTTATATTAAATCTAATTAATAATTATAAATTATTACATGAGAAAATTAGAAGTGTACAAAAGAGCCAATTCAGATATTGTTAATTAAAGCTGTTTTATACACCTTTCTGCCTTGTTTAAATTAACAAGCATTTTATTTGCCACTGTCAACACGTTTTGTGATTGATTTAATGATTTATTACAGAAACTTATATGAAGCAAAGCTATTGTACTAAGCATCTTTATATATATAAATATATATATATGTTATAAATGTTGTAAAAAATATATTAGTATTCTTATATATTAAGAATAACAATATGATACATTTATATTGCGCTAAAATGCGTTACATATGGAAAGAGGAATTATTCTCAACCACCACCAATAAAGTTTAAACATTATTCTTTAGAAAAACGCCTCCGAAGTGTTGAGTTTATGAATATTTACACTTACAATATATACTTTGTGAAATGTGTGTTTAAAATAATAAATTTCATAACTGTAAAGACAAACACGCCGCATTGCATGATTTTATAAATACCGAGGTCCATATAAGTATTTTCCAGGGCATGCACCCCAGGAAAAAAAGCTTCTTATTTCCCTGCTCTACATATATGAATTTTAATACATCAGAAAACCAAAGAATCAAATACCTATAGATTTCAAACCATGTCAGTATGCGGAAGACTTGTGTTGGTCATTAGGAATACATTAATAATTATTTTACCATCCTGGGCACACTGCTGCACACTTTCTCTTCTTTTGTTATTTATTTAACTTTAATGACTTTAACAGGTACTGTTTATTAGGCTTTAAGACTGAATGCAATAAAATGTTCAAGCCAAAATATGTACCGCGCACGTGATGCATCGCGTTTTCAAGTTCAAGCTTAGCAGAAGTCCAGTGCAACACAGTGAATCTAATCATACAGTTAAAAACATATCTTCAAGAATTAAAGGGTGGTGTTGAATTTTGTTAATAAACACGCTGAATAACGGAAAGTGAATTACTGGAGGGAGAGAATTAAATTTAGACCCATATGTGCTCAGCTGCAGTAATGTTTCTAGTCCTGTCACCTTGACAGTCACTACGGTTTCATATTTCCCGTCAATAAACTGCTGTATAATAGTCAGCGTTTGATTACTTACATCTCTCTTGCACTTCCACTAACTGCAGTAGCAGTTTTAACATAAAGTGGCATGGCATCTTACGCACAGAAGCCACTGGCACGTGCCACTATGTTTAGTGGCACTTCCGGTTTCCATTGGCTCGTACCAGTGGCTCGTCGAGTGGCACTTCCGGTGTCCAGTGGCTCATGCCACTTTTTAGTGGCTCGTCGAGTGGCACTTCCGATGGCCAGTGGCTCATACCACTCCGTTTGGTTGCTTGTACACTGACACATGTCAGTAAAACTTAGGTCTGTTTGATTGAGGCATGTGGCACTGATAGTCACCGATCGATCATTACAGATTCGAGCGTAACTTACGCGTGCTGCTGCTATGTTCATTTAATTGTGACACAATGATTTTGTGTGTCATTTCTGACTCTGATGTTTCAGGTAACCGAATGCGTAAATTGAGTCGAGAGATAAATATATCATATTGACGCTCATTCATAAAGGAATTGTATGATCACAATATTTAAAATGGAAATGCATAATATGCAAAGTGTTTTCATTTAATAAAGCACAGTATTTGTCTGAGCCATGGTCGTGTGAACATTGTGCCTTTTCTTAATATTTAATCAGTTTTTGTAAATCTTTTTTTTAAAGTAGTATGCCTAATTTAATTGAGTCTACTAGATACCCTTTAAATGAAAGACGAGATCGAAGAAAAAACTGACTCCTCCTTAAAGCATACTGTCGCAACATTTAGATCCAATGAAATGCATAAAATAAAGGAAAAAACTGTGTTTGATTTAATCGTTTGTAAAGTGTATTGCTAAGTGCTTTGTAAATCTGTTTTGCTTTGAAATAATCCAACAATTTATTTAAAATAATTACCATCTCATGGTAATCTCCGCTACACTTGCTACTTTAGCGGGTTGAAATGCATATACATATTAGGCTATATATTTGGGGTGTTTGACTTTCTGCCGAACTGCGCGATCCGATCGGCATATGAAATCACTATAGCGGCGCGAAAGTGACTGGGGAGCAGAGTGGTGTGGCGCTACAAAAACCCACAGGCGAGTGACAGCAAAGTACCGCGAGAGCGATTCAAAGCGGATTTATCCACGTGATAACTGGAATCGCTCTCGCGGTACTTTGACATCACCAAGAGATCTATACCACTGCAGCTAAGTCACTACATTGACATGGCAGAAGGACAGAATGCCATTTTGTTCTGGGCACTCTTCCTTCACTCTTTCAAGTAGCCTTGGCAGTGCCTGCTTCTAGTGCTACAGTGGAGCGAGTTTTCAGCCATGGTGGCATCATGGCCAATTTGATCTTTTGAAAATGCAATGCAGTATAGGGGCCTCCCTCCACCTGTCCACAGCATGTATTTTATTTCTGTTGTAAGAGGACTTGACATGACTCGAAACTAAAATGGTAGGACTTTGGACTCGACTTGAGACTTGTTGGCTTTGACTTTTGACTCGACTTGGGACTTGCCTCATTTTTGACTCGACTTGACTCGGGACTCGAGGGCAAAGACTTACTTGTGACTTGCATAACAATGACTTTGTCCCAGCACTGCTTATAGACATCACATGCCGATTGGTCTGCGCGGCGCAGCAAGAAGCCACACAAGCGCTGAGCGTTGAGTCAAATTATAAGACAAGCGTAAGAAAATGACAGAGGTCTGGTCAGGGAATTAACCCAACACAAAAGTGAAAATGATAGCAATGACTCTTTAGATAAGATCTATAGACATGCACATCAGTGTTTTATTTGTCTGGAGAAAAGGACAATTTGATATCCAAAATAGTGTCCAACATAATACTCACTCTATCATTATACTCAAATAAGTAGGGCCTACATGCACTGCTATCAAACGTGATGTGTTTTTGGTGTTTGTTGTAATCTGGAACTTGGTGTATATCAAATGTGTTTGTTAAATGTCTCCACATGGAAACGGAATGCCCTCCCCCCGCACAGTCCTGCAATGAGAACCAGAAAAACCGGTTTCTAACCATTTTATTTACATGTGAATAGTGAGATCACCCCCTCAGGAGCTGTAGCAGGGTTTTTGCTGGGTCTTTATAAGCTTAAGCCAGGACTTAGTTTAAATAGGAAATATAACTAGTTTTAACAAACATGCCTTACTAAAAACATTATTTGTCTGCATTTTGAGGCAAAAAAAAGGGCATGGCCGTCCGGACCTCGGTAATTTTCTGACGCGTGTCTTATTTGACTCAATGCTCAGCGCTCGTTTGACGACTTGCGGCGCCACGCAGCCCGATCGGACGGCATGTGACGTCTTAGCACCGCGAGACAGTAGGCCTACAGTATGCTTTTGAATAGATCTCGCGGTAGTGTGATGTCAAAGGCCAACGGGTTTGCGCTGCGCCCCATTAAGTAAGATAAAGTGAAAATTATTCCTAGATGACCAATAAAATCATACCAGGCAGACAGCAAAGGAGGAAGGATACCTCAGTTAGTGGAAGTAATAGGTTAAATTGGGCCGGAGCGCACCGGAGCGCAGCTCCGCCTCCTCGGGTCCACAACACACCTTGCCGGAGCTTCGGTCCGTCTCCTTCAGCAACAGGGTTTGGCGCAAAGCGAATAATAACGTTTTCATTCATAGGCTTCAAACTCGTGCTTGCGGGGCACCCTCGACAAAAATCATTTTGAGAAAATCATGCTTCTCAGAGGTCCACTGTGTTTTTAATCCCGTCTGAATCGGCCATGTCTGTGTTTTTCTCTGACGACCTCTGTAATCTGTAAATTTCAGAGCATTTTACCTACTGTTTTACGCCAAACTCAGAGGTCATCTGAGAAATGTAATCCCGTCCGGATGAAGGCGTCTGTGTTTGCTCGCAATATGTTTTGAAAACGCGTTTCTTTTCATGTTTTGGCAAACGTGATCTGCCGACAGGTCTCACTAACGCACGTATAGACTATTGTACTTAATTCCTGAATCCCATTCATTCAGATAGCCTATGGATTTGTTTCCATTCGGCGGAATAAAATAATTAAATTAAGACGAGCTGAATATCATACACTGTTAAGACTGGACAAAACGGTTAGTTTTGTAGGTGTTTAGCTTGGGAGTTATACTCGGTTTAACAAAAAATGGGAATAATAATACAACAGAATATTTGGAATGGGGGCAAGCAGAACATGAATTCACAAATCACAAAAAAATGTAAAATTAGAAAAATTAGTTGATGATATTGCGCAAATGCTCTCAGTCTCTTCAAGGTCTACGCGAATTAGAGGTTTATTATAAGACTCCGTTATACATCACGTCTCTTCTAATTGCACAGAAAAAATGAATCAAATGATGCGCATTTAAGTCGGATTTTTATGGAGAATAGGCTTTGTGACCGTTTAACCCCACGTGGACCGAACAAGAAACGTATGCTTTAATGGAGTCCGTGTATGACATCTCCTTTATTTAGTTTTACATATTTTTATTTATATGCATTTAATAATACCGTAAGATCATAATGTATACACTGTAAAAATGATTCAGTGGCTTTGTAAATGTAGGCTATCTAAAATAAATGATTAAATTAACTTAATGTCAGTTATGTGTGTTTTTTTTTTTAGTTAGACAAACCCAAATAAATGACTAGAAATAGATATTTTGTTTAAAATGTACATATTTTATTTGATGTATACGCCTTAATAATATAAGTATTTAATTTACAGATTATTTTAATCAATATATTTGATAAGGTCAGAATTATATATTTAAGTTTTTGAAACTGTAATAATTGCTTTCTTCTAATTAATATTATTTGCATTTAAAATCAACTTTAAAAAAATGTACGTTTTACGCCTAACTTGAACTATGATGTACTTACTATTTTTACATTGATATTATTTGAGTAAATGTAGGCAAAAAAATAAATTAATAATAAGTAGAACAAATGTTAATTTTAAAAAATCCCATATAGCCAACAGGTTTTAATCAGCAACAGAGAAACTGCGCCTTTTGCCGATGACAAACACCTCAGAAACTCCTCGAATTTATGAATTTTTACACTCACAATATGATTTTATTTACTTACTACAAAAATATAACTCATTATACAAATTTATTCAACACCATTGCACACTTTATATCGAGTTTCATACCATGTAAAGGAAAACATGATAATATAAAAAGTACAGTAATGCAGAAAAGCGCATTACAACCATGTTCAGGCTATTAAAAACGTTCAGATGCAAAAATGAACTAAATGTACAATTAGATAAACTAGTTAATGATATTGCGCAAATGCTCTCGGTCTCTTCAAGGTCTACGCGAATAGAGGTTTGTTATAAGACCCAGTTCACGTCTCTTCTTATTGCACAGAAAAAAATGAATAAAATGATCCGCATTTTAGTCGGATTTTTATGGAGAATAGGCTATGTGACCGTTTAACCCACGTGGACCGAACAAGAAAACTTATGCTTTCATGAAGTCCGTGTATGACATCTCTTTTATTTAGTTTTACATATTTTTATTTATATGCATTTAATAATACCGTAAGATCACAATGTATACACTGTAAAAAATGATTCAGTGGCTTTGTAAATGTAGGCTATCTAAAATAAATGATTAAAGTAACTTAATAAAATCTTTTAATGTCAGTTATGTGATTTTTTTTTTTTTTTAGTTAGACAAACCAAAATTAATGACTAGAAATAGATATTTTGTTTAAAATGTACATATTTTATTTGATGTATACGCCTTAATAATATAAGTATTTAATTTACAGATTATTTTAATCAATATATTTGATAATGTCAGAATTATATATTTAAGTTTTTAAACCTGTAATAATTGCTTTCTTCAAATTAATATTATTTGTATTTAACATCAACTTAAAAAAATGTACGTTTAACGCCTAACTTGAACTATGATTTACTTACTATTTTTACATTGATATTATTTGAGTAAATGTAGGCAAAAAATAAAATAATAAGTAGAACAAATGTTAATTTAAAAAAATCCCATATAGCCAACGGGTTTTAATCAGCAACAGAGAAACTGCGCCTTTTGCTGATGACAAACACCTCAGAAACTCCTCGAATTGAATATTTACACTTACAACATGATTTTATTTACTTACTACAAAATATAACACATTATACAAATTTATTCAACACCATTGCACACTTTATATCGAGTTTCATACACTGAAAAAAATGGACTTGGTGGGTCTTTGAATTTAAATAAAATAAACATGTATATGCAACACAAAATATTTATATTCCTTGTGTAAACATAATTTAATTGATTAGGATGAAAATGTTTTGTTTGAATGTAAAATGAACACATTATTCTCACATTGATTAAAATTGATTGAATTGAATACGTTAAGCAATAAAATTGAGTTTGCACACAAAATGGCACCTCCTGAGCAGAAGGTGGCAGTAACGCTCAATAAAAAGGCCGTCAATCGCCATAAAAGAAGAATAAACATCGTTTGTTTTGGGCGCCAAAATGAAGACTCAGCAGCAGTCAGTCAGAAGAACTCTGTCAGACGGACACCACGTTATTAAAGTAAGTTCTATTATTTATTTATGTTCACTTTATACGTGATACATCTTCACTAGATAGACAGTTTTTTTTACAATATGTAGCCATTGCAATGACTTGTAGTAAAAATGAGTTTGGAGGATGTTGGTGGAGTAAGTTAACGTTACAGTCAGTCAGTCAGTCAGTCAGTCAGTCAGTCAGTCAGTCAGTAAGTGTAAGGCTCATAAAGAAAAACAGCGTTTTAAAAATGTCAGCTGTATAACGTTATTTCACGTTTGGTAGTTTTATCCGAGTTGAAAACTGTCAGATTTGAGTTGACTTTTGAGGCACTTTTTACTCAGTTGTTCTATGGAAACGGTTCAGGACAAATAAAACGCTAACCAAACGTTATTCTGTCCAGAGTAACGTTATCCATGTAAGTAATTTACCAGATGATATCAATTGACTACATTAATAATGACATTGCGTATGAAACAAACTGTCTGCTTAATCAGATGAACAGACCCGCGTCAGTTATTCGTGACTTCACTACGCCACGAGCAACACTTGATTCAATTAGAAAAAGCTTTTTTTAAATGCCTCGCGTGACGTCTGGTATATTAACTGAAAAAATTGCTTTGAAGTGCCACACCTTAAAGCTGACGTTTTCAGAAGAGAACCTTGTTTTAAGAACTCATTTTGTCCAACATTGCGTCCTATGACCGATATAATACTTATTTCATTATTTCTCTGTGTATGTGTGACCTTAATCATTTGAGGTTGTGTGTTGATTTCACCTCTGAATATTTCCTCTAATAGGTCCATCATCCTTGCATGCGCTACACACTCAAAAGCATTGGTAAGTAATTCCTATCACTGTTTTACTGCTGTTAGGAGCTAAATCTTATTTTTGTAACTAATATACATGTATTATTCTTTGACTCGCAGTACTCAAATATACAATGGTTGGTTAATTTCATACACTTATTTCATTATTTCTCTGTGTATGTGTGACCTTAATCATTTGAGGTTGTGTGTTGATTTCACCTCTGAATATTTCCTCTAATAGGTCCATCATCCTTGCATGCGCTACACACTCAAAAGCATTGGTAAGTAATTCCTATCACTGTTTTACTGCTGTTAGGAGCTAAATCTTATTTTTGTAACTAATATACATGTATTATTCTTTGACTCGCAGTACTCAAATATACAATGGTTGGTTAATTTGTTTTCAGATAAATGCTGAATTTAAAAGAATCACTACTGTCTTATGTTCCTGCGTGTCACCTGGACCTCCACTCCAAAAACCTGACGAAACTCTTCTATCAGAAAGGAGGACAGCTAGCAAACAGACTTCAAACAATGAATGATCAAATGACAGAAGTAAGTAATATAGATTCATAGACATAAAAATGTGTAAACATTGTTGGAAGTACAGAAAATGTAGTATGTTTTAGTTACATCTTTTGGCACACGGGTCATTAAAACACCTGGGAAGATTTAAAGGGGTAGTTCACCCAAAAATAAAAATTCTCATCACTTACTCCCTATCATGTTGTTACAAACCTTTATAAATGTCTTTGTTCTGATGAACACTAAGGAAGATATTTTGAGGAATGTTTGTTCCTAAACCAATCATAAGCCCCATTCACTTCCATAGTGGGGAAATATAATACTATGGAAGTGAATGGGGCTCATGAACAGTTTGGTTGCAAACATTCCTCAAAATAAATGTCTTCCTTCGTGTTCATCAGAACAAAGACATTTATACAGGTTTATAACAACATGACAGTGAGAAAATGAGAGAATTCACTTTTGCTGTGATTGTCAGGTATGGTAGCACACACTCGAAATGTGGCCTCTTTATTTAACTCATTCCAGTCTAGTAAACGCGCACACACACCTGGAGCAGTGGACAGTGCAGCTGCCTTGCTTTGTAACCCATATATTTGTAACCAATTGTAATATGCTGTGGCAATGCACATGGGTCTGTATACTTACATTTATATTTGTTTGCATTGTACTAATTTCCAATGACACTTTTATTGTAACAGTAACTTTTTTCTGTTTCTTTAACTACATTTGTCTGTTTTGTACAGGGCATGGATGAAGTCAGCATCAGTGTGGTCATTTGAAGACACCACTGTTGGGATTTGTGCTCTCAAACAACATGCTTCTTGTGATGAAGAAGAGGATCTTTGTATAGTCCTGGAAGGCATGAAGGTGTTGCAACATCGTGCCATGTTGTTTGAGCTGATGTATGCCTTAAACCTGAGCTATCCTGATCTCCGCTTTATTTTTGAGGAAATCCAAAAGATTTTAATGGAACTGCATTGAGCGTAACTTTAACAAACAGTTTCTTTCAGTGAAAGGATCAGAAAGACTGTGCTGCTCATTTATGTTCTTTTTATTTATCTGTTTTAAGTGTTTTTTCTTATTAAAACATTAACCGTTTGCTGCTCAGAGTTGATTTTGGAAATGGTTGTTGTATTTTGTTTTTGTTGAATCTTTGATTATCAGTTTATACAAATGCTGTAGCTCTGACTTTCTGAAGGATTGATATTTTCCAGTTTGTAAATCCATTTTAAAAATAATAGTACTTACTGTTTTGCATGTCTCTTTGGAATGCAGTGTTTGTGCTTTAGCACTTCTAAATCTACTATGATAGTAACTATTTTAAACATTTGGGTCAGTTTTACAGATGGGGCTTTTTCTAGTCCCAGACTTTTGCAATGCCTTAATTTGAAAACATATTGCACTGACATATCTTGACATATATCAGTGCCATTGTTTTGTCTCAAGATGTACTCCAGTGTTGTTTTTGTAAGGTAGGTTTGTTTGTAAATGTCACAGGTGACGTTTTATTTGGACGACAGGCGGAACCCGGTTTCCACATTTTATTTGGACGACGGACGGAACCCGGCTTCCACATTTCATTTCCGGGGTTTCCCCGAAGCCAAATTAAGCCTGATCACGCTCAGGTGGGGGAAATTAACACAGCGGTTGCTAATAGGCTGACAAGGAGAAGAGTCAGGGTATAAAAACACCTAGCAGACATCAAACGGGGTGCTTGTGGTATACGTTGTGTACGTTGTGTTGCTGCTTTGCAGACGGACCACGCTGGTCGGATCGCTCTCCTGGGGAAGAGAGTAAGAGACAGTCAGCGGACGAAGGGATATTGTGGAGTTTATGTGAGAAGGAGTGGACACAGAGCCATCGAGAGCACCGTGAACAGAGGTTATTGGCAACCAAGCGTGAGTAACCGCTGTGATACTTCTCTGCAAATGTCTTGTATGAAGAGTTATCCTGGTGTGTGTTCTTGTGTTTCGTGAGGTCCCTGGCCCCACTGGAGAGGAGAGCGTGGGTGAGCCGCGGTTGACCAGAAGCACGGACGAAGCACCGCCCGCCAGTAAGCCAGTGGCCCTGTGGGAAAGAGGAAGTACAGGTGAGCCAGGGAAGTGATAACTGACACGCCGGGCCTGTGAATACCATACTTTTCTCCCTCCTTTGTGATCCAGTTGTTGCCCAACCAATCTCTCGAGGTCGTCGTGGTCAGGTGGCAAGGACGATCTAAAATTCACGTGACGTGGTATAAGAGTGCTGTGGGTGAGTTTCACTGATTGATGGTGTTTACGCTTGACTTGCTGTGCGTATGCTGTGCTTGTAGCGTTCGAACTGCCCAGCCTCCGACGAGACACGAGATGGTGACATCTGTTGCGGCCTGAATCCTATAGGGAGAGAGAGAAAATCAAGCTTTGTGCCCGGGGTGTGACAGCGAGAGCTTCGTCTACTATCTGAACCAGTGAAGCTCCGTGTGGGAACGAGGATCCCCCGGCACTGTGAGAACGCAGCCTGTGAAATAACCTGTTCTGTGCTTATAGCAGCAACCTACCTGAACCAGTGGAGCTCCGTGTGGGGACGAGGATCCCCCGGCCCTGTGAGTAACGCAGCCTGTGAAATAACCTGTTCTGTGCTTATAGCAACAACCTACCTGAATTAGTGGAGCCCCGTGTGGGAGCGAGGATCCCCCGGCACTGTGAGTAACGCAGCCTGTGAAATAACCTGTTCTGTGCTTATAGCAGCAACCTGCCTGAACCAGTGGAGCTCTGTGTGGGAACGAGGATCCCCCGGCACTGTGAGTAACGCAGCCTGTGAAATAACCTGTTCTGTGCTTATAGCAACAACCTACCTGAATTAGTGGAGCCCCGTGTGGGAACGAGGATCCCCCGGCACTGTGAGTAACGCAGCCTGTGAAATAACCTGTTCTGTGCTTATAGCAACAACCCGCCTAAACCAGTGGAGCTCCGTGTGGGAACGAGGATCCCCCGGCACTGTGAGTAACGCAGCCTGTGGAATCACCTGTTCTGTGCTTGTAACAATTACCTGAATCAGCGGAGATCCGTGTGGGAACGAGGATCCCCCGGCACTGTGAGTAACGCAACCCGTGGAATAATCTGTTCTGTGTTTGTAGCAACTACCTACCTGAACTAGTGAAGCTCCGTGTGGGAACGAGGATCCCCCGGCATTGTGAGTAACGCAACCCGTGGAATAATCTGTTCTGTGTTTGTAGCAACTACCTACCTGAACTAGTGAAGCTCCGTGTGGGAACGAGGATCCCCCGGCACTGTGAGTAACGCAACCCGTGGAATAATCTGTTCTGTGTTTGTAGCAACTACCTACCTGAACTCGTGAAGCTCCGTGTGGGAACGAGGATCCCCCGGCACTCAACTACCTACCTGAACCAGTGAGGCCCTGTGTGGGAACGAGGATCCCCCAGTGCTGCGAGCATCCGTGGGGTGTTTGACCTGGTCGGACTGTGTTCGATTCTGCCTCCAGGAGAAGCGGAGCGCGCCACAGGTTGCTGGGCCAGAGCCCCGGCCCCCAGTCTTCTCCCCAAGTGGCCCTGGAGGCCAAGAAGAGTTACATTAGTTTTAAAGTTCCCTTTTTCCCTTCCCCCTTTCCCCTTTTTAAATATTTAATAAAGCTTGTTTTAATTATAGTATACTCGTCTGTCTGGTCATTGGGGTGGTCTTGGGAAACTCCTCGAGGTGGAAGAGTTAAGAGGGGCGCGGCCCTTTAGCATATTCGGGTCCGCCCCCGGGGTGTGACAGATTTGGCGTAGTCGGCAGGGCCCACCTCGAGTTGAGCGACCAAGGTCCTCCAATGGCCGACGACGAGTTGCCCGAAGCCCCGCCCCGTGTTGTGCCTGAAAGGCCAGAAACCCCACCCCGTGTTGTGCCGGAAAGGGCGGAAACACCAACCCGTGTCATGCCCGTGTTCCTGGGAAACCCCTGGGTGCAGAAGTATACTGGGGTCGAGTCCGAGGTTCATTTGACGGAGTGGAGAGCCCAAATCGAGTATTTGGCCGGCCTTCAAGGGCTGAGTGCCAGTCAACAACAGCAGTTTGTATTAAACTCACTAGGAGGAGAAGCCCGGCGAGAAGTACAGGCCGCCCCCGAAGCCGTTCGAGCCACCGCCCAGACCATCTTCCACTTCCTCACCGAGCAGTATGGTGATACCACCCCTGTGGCCGTCCTGAGGGCGCAGTTCTTTAATTGTAAGCAGGGCCCCCACCAGTCCATTCGAGCCTTCGCCCTGAAGCTGCGCGAGCAGTATACACGCCTACAGCGACGACGAGATCACGGGATTGGAGATGAGGAGGCCCTGTTAAGGGACCAGTTCCTGTTAGGGCTACGGGAGGGCCCCCTACGACAAAATCTCCGAGTGCAGTTTAGACGAGACCCTGAGCTCACGTTCGATGACCTGAAAAAGGAGGCCATGGCCTTGGAAGGCGACCAAGCGGAAGCTAAGGAGGCCCCCGTATGTGCAGCAGTGAGTGGCCCGGCGGCAGCCTCGGAGGTATCAGACTGGAAACAAACATTGAAGATGGAGCTCTTAAAAGACGTGCGAGATCAGATGGCCGAGCTAACCAAGGCCCTGGTAGGGGAACTGCGCCTAGGGCCGGGAAGGAAAGAAGAAGGGCCCGCCCCCCGAGAACGGACGTACTTTGAGCGAGGCCGGGATGGGATGAGGCGGCCCTGGCAGGCGAGTCGGCCTAGGTTCGAGTGGGACGAGCAAGGGAGGCCCATTTGTAATCGGTGTGGGACCGCCGGGCATGTGAGTAGACAGTGCGGACCACGAAGAGCCTCCGAGGGGGGTTTTTAAGACGACCGACCACAGTGGGTCATGTGGTCGGCGCCCCCCAAAGTGACCCCCATAGAAGAATGGAACCCGAGGACGGGATGATTGGGCTTAGCCCAATAGTAGAGGCCCAGGTATGTGGCACCACGGTGCGCTGTCTCGTCGACACTGGTTCTCAAGTGACTTTATTTTCAGAAAGCTTGTCCCATGAATTATTTGGAGCCCACCCCACACACAAGGATGAAGCGCCCTGGCTTACCCTGAAGGGGGCGAACGGCTTAGTGATCCCCTACATCGGCTATCGACTTACCGACTTTGAATTGTATGGAGTACGAGTTCCGCAGAAGGGGGTCATCATTGTACAGGACCATTGCCTCGGCCGTCATCGAGCCCTCCTGGGTATGAATGTCCTCTCGGAGTGTTGGGAGGAGCTATTTCGGGCTAGGCCCGTTCAGACAATACCGAGGGCCGAGCGGCCAGGCTGGGAACGAGTAGTGGCCGACTGCAGGCGAGTGCAGCTGGCTAAGAACCAAGATGGCCGAGAAGAGGTTGGTCGAGTAGCATGTCGATTCGCATTGTCGGTGCCAGCAGAAAGTGAAGCCATAGTGTGGGCCAGGGTGCCACAACAGCGTCGGGGCTCTGAGAGCTGGGTGTTGGTTGAACCTCACGAAGACTGCACACAGGTGAGGGTGGCTCGAGGACTGACGGTGGTGCGACAAGGCCGAGTGCCGGTAAAAGTTTGTAACGAAAATCCCTACCCGGTACACTTACACAAGCACCAGCGGCTGGTGACGGTGACGTCGGTCGAGGGACATCAGGTGCGGGACAAGGAAGATGTGAGTTTCCGGCGAGTGCACCCTGCAGTTGTTGAAGTAGCACTAACGCAAGCAGAAGGAGCGTCTAAGACGAGGGAGAAAAAGGTACCGGCCCATTTGACAGGGGACTCCTTACGAGGAGAGGACCTGGAACAGGAACAAGCAGAAGAGCTGCGGAAGTTACTGGAGAGATGGCAACACGTGTTTTCTACCCATGATGAGGACTATGGGTGTACGACGGTGATACGACACAGCATCCCTACGGGAGAAGCTGCACCGAGTCGGGAGCGGTATCGGCCGATACCCCCCACCCTATATACCGAAGTGAGGACCCTTTTGCAAGGTATGCTGGAGCAGGGGATCGTGAGAGAGAGTAGTAGCCCATGGGCGGCACCGATAGTGCTTGTCCAGAAGAAGACCGGGGCCTGGAGGTTCTGTGTGGACTATAGGAAGTTGAATAGCTTGACCAAGAAAGACGCGTTTCCCTTACCTCGTATTGAGGACTCCCTGACAAGTTTGACCAAGTCTGCCTGGTATTCCACCTTGGATTTGGCCAGCGGGTACTGGCAGGTACCGGTTGAGGAACGGGACCGAGAGAAGACCGCCTTTACCACGCCGTTTGGTCTTTTTGAGTGGGACCGGATGCCCTTCGGTCTTTGCAACGCTCCCGCCACCTTCCAGAGACTGATGCAACGATGTTTGGGAGGTCAGTTAATAGAATCTGTGCTGGTATACCTTGATGACGTGATTGTGTATTCCCCAGACTTCGAGACTCACTTGCAACACCTGGAAAAGGTGTTCCGAGAGATGGAGAGGTATGGGTTGAAGTTGCAACCGGAGAAGTGCCACCTGCTGCGCCGTAAGGTGCAGTTCCTGGGACACGTGGTGAGCGCAGCTGGTGTGGCCGTTGATCCCGGGAAGGTATCGGCAGTTCGGGACTGGGAGGCCCCCAGGACTGTAAGGCAAGTGAGATCATTCTTAGGCTTTGTTGGCTACTACCGACGATTTATTAAAGGATTCTCTAAGATCGCCCGACCCTTGAACCAGCTGCTGGTCGGGACGGGACGACCACGGGGACGAGGATCCCCCACGGTGGGATGGACCCCAGAATGTGAGACGGCCTTTAGGGCCCTGAAGCAAGAACTTTTACAAGCCCCGATTTTGGCGTACGCTGACTTCTCTCAACCCTTCCTACTCTATACAGATGCCAGTAATCTGGGCCTGGGAGCGGTGCTCGCGCAGAAACAAGATGGAGTGGAACGGGTGATCGCCTATGCCAGCCGGAGCCTCCATCCCGCTGAACGAAACGATGCAAATTACAGTTCTTTCAAGCTCGAACTGCTGGCGCTGAAATGGGCCTTGAGCGAGAAATTCAAGGACTACCTCTGGGGAGCCAAGGTAACCGTGGTCACCGATAACAACCCTCTGGTACATTTGCAGACAGCCCGGTTGGGAGCAGTAGAGCAGCGATGGGTGGCCCAGCTAGCCAATTACAACTACCAGCTGCAGTACCGGCCGGGGCGGGAGCACACCAACGCAGATGCCCTCTCCCGGTTGCCAGCTAGGGCCGATTCGAGGGGCCCGGCCCCATTCGAGGGAGAACAAGGAGAGGAAGGACTGATGGTCGGCGTAGTGGAGGCGCCTGGGAGCCAACAGGAGGCAGCACCTGTAAGTTGGGGATGGGACCCCCAGCGTTGGAAGGCTAGACAGCAGGAGGATCTAGAGCTGCGGAATCTAGGCGAGTGGCTTAGGCAGGCCCGGCGACCGACCCCCGCCGAGAGACAAGCCCAGACAGAGGTGGGTCGAAAAATACTGGGGCAATGGGAGAAATTGAAGTTACGTGAAGGTGTATTGTGTAGGACCATACGGGACCCGGGGACCGATGAGGAGGTTAGCCAGATTGTGGTACCGGCCAGCCAAGTTCGGGCACTGTTAGAGGCCTACCATGACCAGATGGGACACCAGGGGCAGGAACGCACCATGTCGTTGCTACGCCGACACTTCTATTGGCCAGGAATGGAGATTTCCGTGAGTACGTTCATTCAAGCATGCCCCCGATGTACTCTGTTTAAATCCCGGCAGGAACCCCGAGCACCGATGGTCCCGATCCACGCAAAGGCCCCCCTCCACATTGTGGCGATGGACTATCTGACCCTGAGTCGTCCCAAGGACCGGTACCAGAACATCCTAGTGGTGACAGATTTGTTCACCAAATACGCCTGGGCTATCCCCACCCTCGACCAGACAGCAAGTACCACAGCCACAGCATTATGGAGGGCAGTGTTCCAGCCATTTGGGTGCCCTGAGTTCCTGCACTCGGATCAGGGCCCGAACTTCGAGTCCCGCGTTATCCGAGAGCTATGCCAACTGTACGGGTGTGTAAAGACCCATACGACCTCGTACCATCCCCAAGGAAACGGAGGATGTGAGCGCTTCAATCAGACCCTGTTGAATCTGCTGGGAACTCTGGACCAGAGACGCCAGGATGATTGGGTGAGTGCCTTGCCGAATTTATTACAAGCCTATAATAACAGCGTGCACAGTACAACGGGGTATGCCCCCACGTACTTAATGTTTGGAAGACACATCCGCTTGCCCACAGATCTCCTATTGGGAACGCCTGGAGGGGAGCAAGAAGGGAGCGTGACGGAGTGGGTGGGACGACACCACCACCGTCTCCACTTCGCATACGAACAGGTCAATAAGAAGATCCAGGCGGCGGGGGACAAGAACAAGAGGTTATATGACCGGACGGCACGGGACGCCCCCTTGCTCCCTGGAGAGAGAGTACTAGTCCGGGACAATCGGCGACTAGGGGGAGGCAAGCTGAGTGATCGGTGGGAGGCGAGGCCGTACATTGTGCAACGGCAGCAGAGACCGGGGCAGCCGGTATACACGATCCGGCCAGAAGGGAAGCCTGGACCGGATCGGGTGGTGCATCGGAACATGATCCGCCCCTGTCCAAATTATCCCCCGCTAGTCACAGAGGTGGCTCCTAAGGAGCCGGAGACTGCTACCCCCTGGTATGGAGGGTGGGTCATCTTTCCAAGAGGCCCGGCGGAGGGGCCGGCCCGAGTGGCCCCAAGGGAGCCCGAGAACTTACCTGTCGTAGTGGGTCCAGTGAACGACGTAGCCCCAGAGGCTCCAGGAGAGCCGGATAACTTACCTGTTGAAGGAGCCCCAGAGGCTCCAGGAGAACTGGATGACTTACCTGCTGAAGAAGCCCCAGAGCCCCTACCACAGCGCCCCCAGCGGGAGACCCGGGGGCGGCCGCCCATCCGGTACGGAGAGTGGGTCACCGGAAGCGGTTCTAGGGACTAGAACCATTTCGGCGGGGGAGGATGTCACAGGTGACGTTTTATTTGGACGACAGGCGGAACCCGGTTTCCACATTTTATTTGGACGACGGACGGAACCCGGCTTCCACATTTCATTTCCGGGGTTTCCCCGAAGCCAAATTAAGCCTGATCACGCTCAGGTGGGGGAAATTAACACAGCGGTTGCTAATAGGCTGACAAGGAGAAGAGTCAGGGTATAAAAACACCTAGCAGACATCAAACGGGGTGCTTGTGGTATACGTTGTGTACGTTGTGTTGCTGCTTTGCAGACGGACCACGCTGGTCGGATCGCTCTCCTGGGGAAGAGAGTAAGAGACAGTCAGCGGACGAAGGGATATTGTGGAGTTTATGTGAGAAGGAGTGGACACAGAGCCATCGAGAGCACCGTGAACAGAGGTTATTGGCAACCAAGCGTGAGTAACCGCTGTGATACTTCTCTGCAAATGTCTTGTATGAAGAGTTATCCTGGTGTGTGTTCTTGTGTTTCGTGAGGTCCCTGGCCCCACTGGAGAGGAGAGCGTGGGTGAGCCGCGGTTGACCAGAAGCACGGACGAAGCACCGCCCGCCAGTAAGCCAGTGGCCCTGTGGGAAAGAGGAAGTACAGGTGAGCCAGGGAAGTGATAACTGACACGCCGGGCCTGTGAATACCATACTTTTCTCCCTCCTTTGTGATCCAGTTGTTGCCCAACCAATCTCTCGAGGTCGTCGTGGTCAGGTGGCAAGGACGATCTAAAATTCACGTGACGTGGTATAAGAGTGCTGTGGGTGAGTTTCACTGATTGATGGTGTTTACGCTTGACTTGCTGTGCGTATGCTGTGCTTGTAGCGTTCGAACTGCCCAGCCTCCGACGAGACACGAGATGGTGACATCTGTTGCGGCCTGAATCCTATAGGGAGAGAGAGAAAATCAAGCTTTGTGCCCGGGGTGTGACAGCGAGAGCTTCGTCTACTATCTGAACCAGTGAAGCTCCGTGTGGGAACGAGGATCCCCCGGCACTGTGAGAACGCAGCCTGTGAAATAACCTGTTCTGTGCTTATAGCAGCAACCTACCTGAACCAGTGGAGCTCCGTGTGGGGACGAGGATCCCCCGGCCCTGTGAGTAACGCAGCCTGTGAAATAACCTGTTCTGTGCTTATAGCAACAACCTACCTGAATTAGTGGAGCCCCGTGTGGGAGCGAGGATCCCCCGGCACTGTGAGTAACGCAGCCTGTGAAATAACCTGTTCTGTGCTTATAGCAGCAACCTGCCTGAACCAGTGGAGCTCTGTGTGGGAACGAGGATCCCCCGGCACTGTGAGTAACGCAGCCTGTGAAATAACCTGTTCTGTGCTTATAGCAACAACCTACCTGAATTAGTGGAGCCCCGTGTGGGAACGAGGATCCCCCGGCACTGTGAGTAACGCAGCCTGTGAAATAACCTGTTCTGTGCTTATAGCAACAACCCGCCTAAACCAGTGGAGCTCCGTGTGGGAACGAGGATCCCCCGGCACTGTGAGTAACGCAGCCTGTGGAATCACCTGTTCTGTGCTTGTAACAATTACCTGAATCAGCGGAGATCCGTGTGGGAACGAGGATCCCCCGGCACTGTGAGTAACGCAACCCGTGGAATAATCTGTTCTGTGTTTGTAGCAACTACCTACCTGAACTAGTGAAGCTCCGTGTGGGAACGAGGATCCCCCGGCATTGTGAGTAACGCAACCCGTGGAATAATCTGTTCTGTGTTTGTAGCAACTACCTACCTGAACTAGTGAAGCTCCGTGTGGGAACGAGGATCCCCCGGCACTGTGAGTAACGCAACCCGTGGAATAATCTGTTCTGTGTTTGTAGCAACTACCTACCTGAACTCGTGAAGCTCCGTGTGGGAACGAGGATCCCCCGGCACTCAACTACCTACCTGAACCAGTGAGGCCCTGTGTGGGAACGAGGATCCCCCAGTGCTGCGAGCATCCGTGGGGTGTTTGACCTGGTCGGACTGTGTTCGATTCTGCCTCCAGGAGAAGCGGAGCGCGCCACAGGTTGCTGGGCCAGAGCCCCGGCCCCCAGTCTTCTCCCCAAGTGGCCCTGGAGGCCAAGAAGAGTTACATTAGTTTTAAAGTTCCCTTTTTCCCTTCCCCCTTTCCCCTTTTTAAATATTTAATAAAGCTTGTTTTAATTATAGTATACTCGTCTGTCTGGTCATTGGGGTGGTCTTGGGAAACTCCTCGAGGTGGAAGAGTTAAGAGGGGCGCGGCCCTTTAGCATATTCGGGTCCGCCCCCGGGGTGTGACATAAACTTTTTTTGTAAACAATATCCTAATATAACTAGGGCCTAGTCATGGATTAATCTACAACCTGTTTGGGAAATTGCCCCTTTGTATGTACTACATGTGCTGATTGTTGTATTAGTTATTGACTGTTAATGAATTAATGTGTAGTGATTTAAATGAATTGATGATCTGAAAGCAGTGGTTTGCCTCAATATCACTAAACTTTTGTTTAAAACTCTTTTAATGCCAATGCAAATGTATTTTGTATTTAAAAAAGAAATAAATAACATTTGGATAATTATGGATGATTATTCTGGTGCCAGAAACATAATGAAATTGCTTTAGAGTTACATAATCCCATAATATAAGCATTAAAAAAGCATGTTGGAATTACAGATGAAAATCTAGTCCCCTTACATAATAAAATTACTTAAACATTACAAAATAAATGTGTTATAGTAAAGAGAAATAGCACTTTGAGTCAACATATTTATATTAGACTACTTGAAACAATTAAAATGTTTTGGTCTGACACATAAAAATTAAATGAGGAAAATTATGTTGGTTTAACACAATCGGATTATGTGGGACCGATGTACACATTAAAATTACGTAAATTGAAAGGATTTTTTTTTCAGTGTACCATGTAAAGGAAAACATGATAATATAAAAAGGTTGTAATGCGCTTTTCTGCATTACTGTACATGTTCAAGCTATTAAAAACGTTCAGATGCAAAAATGAACTAAATGTACAATTAGATAAACTAGTTAATGATATTGCGCAAATGCTCTCGGTTTCTTCAAAGGTCTTCGCGAATTATTTTGTTGTAAGACTCCGTTATCATCACGTCTCTTCTACTGTAAGTGTACACAAAAAAATAAGACGAATGATCCGCGTTAAAGTCAGATTTTTATGAAGAATATTTGACTGTTTATGTAACTGGCAAAAGAAAACTTCGTGTCAAAAAGCTTTCATGTGACATCAAAGTACTGCCAAAGCACCGAATCCCTGTCATGTTACTTCAATATCATATAGTATGCTTAAAGCATAAAGTCGAGCACACATTGTCGTTGTATGCCCTCCTTGAAACATGACTGCCCTCTACAGGTTTTTTATTTCCTGCGTCCCCCACCGAATCCCCCCTCTGCGGGATCTCGCAGAGTTTCGGAAGTGCTCGCGGCATTCTGCTTTCAGAGACGCGCATTTTTAAAGGCCACATCTGTATGGTCAGGCTCATGTATGGCTTATATTTAGGCTTGACCACATATCAGTTGTCACTGAGAAATAATCCACATCCTTCAAGTCCCTTGTTATGCTCTCCTTCACTGACAGATACTTTACCAGTATCGCTGTTTGTGAAAAGTACTTTCTGTTGGGAAGTACGTACTGTTTATCAAACGCCTGTAACATGGCTTTGAACGCTGGCTTTTCAACGGTACCAAATGGCACCATTTCTTCCACCAAATAGCGAGTCACGCTGTCAGTACGTGCTCGCCACTGATTGCTGTCACATTGGTACTTCTCTCCTCTTGCGAAGGCCTCAGAGACTCCCAACTGTCGATGCTGACCTGAGGTAGGCTTAACCTTACCGGTAGATGTGCTGCTTCCAAGGCCGGCAAACGCCACAGGATGGTTTATTCTAAGATGCGATCTTAGATTAGTAGTATTTCCATGCGAGACTGACACATTTTTCTGCTAAAAATACGTCATATTGCCTCGTCCAAATTCACCGGCTGACCCTTTTCATCTGGCTCAAAGCCAAAATGTGCCCAAATAGGTGAAACAATATATGGTTTAGGAACAAGATTCGCGGGCATTTTTTGAATATCAGGCTATTTCCTCAGCACCAACTGTAAATAATAGCCTATACCACGTAAGAGAAGTAGCTTTAGCAATTAAAATTAAAAACTCTATTAACTCGTTATAGTTTTGTCTTTAATGCCTGTTTGTGTTTATGTAAATTAATATTATCTGTAGACATCACAAGTACTTAAATCTAGCTGTTAATTAATAATAATCATACACACACACAAAATACCCCCCCCCCCCATGTTTAATGGACTGTCCCTTACTTGTTGCGCGGGAAGCATTTATTTTCTTCGGAAGCCCTTGAACATTGAACGGAATACATTAAATTATGAAAAACAATGATAATCACCAACAGAACAAATAGAACAAGACTTAAAACACTGTACTTGATGTTTAAGACAATAAAAACAATCCAATCTCGCTAACAAAACACAATTGTCTTTTACATGAGCCCAAGTGTATTGCCTATCTTTAAGATGAAAAATCCTCCAAACATCACAAAGTTGGCATGTTTTAACGATGTTTAGCAATTTATGTCTTGAAGCCGTATGTGGTTCAACATGGTTTCTGTCAATATCATAACATATGATGTACAATTAAAATCACCAGCAAGAATAAAAAGTGTTTTCCATATCACACTGTTTAAGATTGTCACACAATGTTTCTAAAAACAACATTCTTTCAATAGGTTTAACAGACGCATAATTCCATTGTGACATTTTCAAACCTTGCTATTAGCTTAAGAACTATACCTTTTATATACCTATTATTTCAAAACTATCACAAGACATTGGCAATTTTTTTTTTGAAAACTGCCACCCCAGAACTGAGAGAAGTTTTGTGGCTAAAAAAATATTTCCTTCCTAATCCTTTAACCATTCTATTTCATTTTCTTTTGTACTATGAGTCTCTTGTAAAAACATTATATCTATTTTCTTCATTTTAATGAAGTCATAGAGCTGCATCCGTTTTTTAAAAAAATCCCTCATCCCATTAACATTTAGGGAAGCGATTTTAAAAGAGCTCATTATGAGGGAAGAGAGCAACAATATAAGCTAAACAAAACATATAACATTATTTTTGTGAGTCATTGTGCATTATCTGGGTGCGTGCTTTTTGCATAATTTTCTTTAATCTATACACCTCTGGATTTGACAGACACTTATCTCTCTTTTGTTTCATTAGACTTTTTGCTGAGCTAATAAACAAAGATAGATCTGAAAAAAGTGTATCACGTCAACATTTCTCATTCCTTTTGTACTTTGTAGGAAATTCTTCATCTGTTCTTAACTGTAACCACTGCAGTCTTGGCTTCCATTGTCTTCCACAGAAGCCTCAGAACCCTCTTGCTCACTTCCTGAATCAGATACATCAGACATTTGCTTGGTTTTCCTTTCCTGCATCTTCGTTTTTGCTTTATCAACTCCTTCACAAGAATTAGATGTTCTTTTTTGATACTGGCACTTTAAAGATCTTCTCCTCTTCATTAAAGATTCCATTCTCTACCTCATCAAACTCAATATCCATTATCTCATTGCTTTCCTGGTGTGCCTTACTTCCACTGTCCTCTTTCTTCACATATACTACATTCGTTTCTGCTCGTTCGTCAGCTTGCTTATCCCTTTCAACATTAATTCCTTGTTCTAAGTTTTGACTTTGAAGTCCATTCTCATCTACAGTGGCAGCAGCATTTACTGGATGGTCTTTTTCAGGGCAAGAGCGTGCTAAATGCCCCTCCTTTCCATATCCAAAACACTTCATATTTTCAGTTGTAGCAAAAATGACATAATCAAAGCCTTCAACCTTGAACTTGAAAACAACATTTATCTCCTCAATGTCCGTTTTCAATAACATAAACAAACCGACGAAAGGAAACCACGTGCTTTAACGGGGGGACTTTTTTATTGCTGAAACTAACAGTCCATATGTAGACAGTTCGCATTGCAATGCTTCATCACTGATGAACATACCCAGCGGGCATATGACCGACCTTCAACGTTGAAATTTGGTTGAAATTAGGTCAGTTGTTTGTTCAACGTTGAAACAACGTTGAAACAACGGTGAATGGTAAACGGTTGAAAAAGGTTAATAAAATGCTTAAAAATCAACGTTGAAATTTGGTTGAAATAACGTCAGTTGTTTGTTCAACGTTGATTCAACGTTGAAACAACGTTGAAACAACAGTGAAGTAAATGGTTGCAGAGAGACAATAAAATAATGTTTTATAATATGTTAATCATTCAGAAAAAAAATTTAAAAACTCATTTTATAAAATTGATGACATTATAAAAAAAATGTAACAAATAATTGAATATACAGGTAGGAACGTAATCTCGCGAGATTACACGAGATTGGACTGTTTTAACGGCTGTCTTCGAGATCTTGCGTATCACACGAGAAAATCCTTCAGAGAAAGAAGAGGTAAGGAAATATAAGTCAATGTAAACGCATAAAGTTGTTTTATTCACATATACAAAGTGGTATGACAAATAAAGCACGATGCCAAATCGGGTTTTTTTCTGTTAGTTGCGAATGTATTCGTTATAGTAGTTAATTTGCTAGTCCACGGGATGTTCCCGCCGAAATTGGACTTCGTTATTATGAATATTAATAAATTAATATGATGTGTTTTTATCAACTTAACCACTTGGTTGTTTTTGCTTCAGAAAAGCAACTAGTTATAAATGTAAGGGCTTTTTTGGACAACTTCGGTGAAAAAGTGTTGATTTCGTAGTTCAGTCAGCGTAACTTATATCCGAGAGGTCTAACAGGCGCCACAGACACCTATCAGCCTTTTGAAAGGAGGAGCAGCTCGAGTGCGGTGCGGTCAGTGTAAGCTGCTTAGTTTCTCAAATTCATATTACTGATAAAGTGTTAAAACTTAGATGAGATGTTGGTGTTTTATGGCTCACGAATTCGCAATAACGGATACGTATATAAAATTAAAAGGGACAAGATAGTCGACGTGACCCTCATGTTTCCATGGCAATCAGTCAATCACATGTTACGCTTATGATCGCACCTGCGGTCATTCGCGCAGTATCCATGATTTTAAGCGGCATGAAACACTTAAGTTAACTCCTTTGTACGAAAATATCATGTCGTGTAAGTTGGCATGTTCTATTCGAATTGAAATACATTGTAACGGTGTAATTTTGCTTACTTGTTGAATAGTTAGCAAGTTTTAATGGAAATAGAAAATATTATCTAGACAAATATGCTCTTGTTTTTAGTATATTTTTATAACTCTTTTGTAATGTCTTCGTTATCAGAGCCCTTCAAATTAGAAAAGTGAGGATGATCTTGTCAATGCTGAGATTTTCATGCATCAGCAGCCACTGGATCAGGTAATGTTGTGTAAACCCTGCTATTCTATAATATTTACTTAAATGCAGTATATGCAAGTGTATGTATTCATGTTCTGATAAAGTCATTATAGAATTCTCTTCCAATATTGCACTAATTTTACTTTTTTATATTTTGTCAAGATTGAACAAGAAACAGACAGCAAGGGTTGTCAGATCAGAAACAGAATGACACACAAATACAAGAAACTTCACAGGTGAGAATTGAGACTGGCTTTTTAAAATCACCTGCTACTTGTTTCTCAAGACTGGTTTATCATTGTCATAAGGAAAATATAAGAAACTAATTTAGGATACAATGGTTACTTTTCAGCCCAGCAATTAATTTCTTTTCTATGCCACTATTCCTTCTACAGTATGTAGGCCTACATATTTCAAACACTTTGTTTTCAGTAGACAGAGACAAAAGTTAATCCAGTTTTCAGAGTGTATGGTGATGCAAGTTTTATAGAGGCTTCATATTGACAGAAAAAAATGGGTCTTTGAGGTGGTGAATTTGACAGCATTTATTTGTTCTTATCTTTATGTATTTTTAATCATAATTTTTTTAATTGTCAATGAGCTGCCAACTACCCTGGTAATGCACCACCAAGATACCATGTTGTAATAGAAATCCGTAATTTACCATTTCTTTTTTGTGAAGCGTCTCCCCTAAAACCTTACAATGCATTTAATATTTGTTTTGTAACCAAATCAAATTCTACTAATCCTAATAATTAAGATGCAGTGTTTTGTATATCACAATTTATGTTTTCTTTTTAAAAGGGGCTATGACTTGTTTTTATTTTATTATGTGTTTTAAATTGTAGGCAGATCAACATGCAATTTGAAGACGTGTGATAAAATACAGAGAGGTGAAGTAGTGTGTCTTTCCAGATCCCCAAATCATTCCCCCTTAAAAGGTAATGAATAGTGTTATGACAAAAAATGTAAACATTCTTAATTTCTTTAAAAGTTGTACTTGGGCCACAGTTTTCTGTATTTCTTACCACAAGATTACATTTATATTTCTATACTAATGAAATATGTTTTTCTTTTTCCAAACTTTATCAAATGCAATGATCGCTAAGATGAGCCTGAAGAGGAGATTTGGGAAGATGTTGTTTCATAAGTCGCTTTGCCAGATCACCTGTGGTAAGTTTGTAAAACATATATTAAAAATAGGATTAGAACATCTCCTAATCAAAAGTTTTTGATCAGGTCGGGATGTCTGCTAACAAGATGCCTTGCTGGTCTGAGGGAGTTTAAAGTCTTACACAGACAGTCCAGAAGTTCTGAAGTCCATCTTCGATTTCATTGGTTAGGGACTACACACAAGGCTGTTTGACCCACACGTAAAGCAACCTGTCAGTGTTTGCTTTGTTAAGCATCTCATTTGGGCGTGTTGAAAATATAAAGTTAATATCACTTAAGCATTCAGTATTGGATTCATTTGTAACCAGATCGATCAGAAGCACCATTCACTACCATAGTATTCTTTTATCCTACTATGTAAGTCAATGGTGCTTCTGGTCAGTTTGGTTGCAGACGTTCCTTAAAAAATCTTTGTGTTCATCAGGACGCTTTAAGGTGTAGAAACATCTCAGCAACCTCAAGAGAAATTGGAGGCAACTGAGCTAAACTGCAGATGTTGTTGCAAAGGGTCTGAATATGTATAATGTAAATATGATATGTTTTCTTTTTTCATACATTTGCAAAAGTTTCTAAAATTCTGTTTTTACTTTGTAAAAATATCTTAACAATTACAGTATCATGCAACAACATAAAATTGAAAGTGAAAGGTGTATGATTTCTGAATGCACTGTAGATGATCTTAATTGAACCTCATTGTCATCTTCGTAAACACAACAGCTTTGTTCTTTCATCAGATGGCTATGCAATATTTCAAGTCAGACTATCAAAGAAAACGCATCTTGCCCTGATGTCCAATAACAAGATTTTTTTGTACATGGGCTAAAATGCAGCATTTTTTGAAAATTAAATATCTTGTTTTTTTCCCCCTCTTTAGATGCTGTCATCGTATTAAGTACAGCATAAGCCAGAATAGATGGGTGGTGGTGGCCATAAGAAGACTGTCAACTAAACCAACAACAAAATTCATATTTGCAGTTTTTCTTGAATAAAGTTTTTCTATTCAGATTAATAAAATGACTTTTAAACATGATTTTGTTTCATATTTTATGATTTTATTCTATATTTAGAAAATTCCACTTCTGCACTACTAACTGGAAACCTAACTGTTTGAAAGAATGTGTTTTATCCATAAAAAAATATTTTTAACAGCTGCTTTCATGTTTATTTGGAAAGGGTAGGCACCTGCTATCTTATTTGTCCACATTTAAACTTTACCTTCCTTAAGTGTTTAGTTTTATGAATGGGGTTGTACTGTAAGTTATGCGTAGCAAGTTGCATTCATATGATAATTGCATTAAAAATGACACGTTTACAGTAAATCATTTCGTGAGTATTGCAGTGTAAAGTAAAAATCTATATTTAGTGTTAAAAACAACAAGGAAATAGAAGGTTGAAATTGCGTCATGATATCAACCATAATTCACCTATGTTGAAAGTGTGACGTTGAAACAACGTCGTGATTTCAACGTTGAAATTTTTTGCAAAACCGAAAGGTAATCCAACGTTGATTCAACGTTGGTACCTGACGTTGATTCAACGTTGAATCAACGTTGAAATGCCGACTGGGTAGGTACATTAGACAATAAGACCTTCCTTGCTGGATTAACAAGTGGAAAAATCTTAACGAAACAATCATTGAGAACTATACCACTTTCTACAATGTCATTAATTTTTTCAATTGTGTCCAAAAACAAAACAACTGCTCCGTTCATCCTAGATGCCGATCGAATACTATCGTGACCCACTATCTCCCCAACCGCTAGCACATCCTCCCCGACTGAAGCTTAACCTCGCCTTCTCCGCCATTGTTGTAGCCGCAGCTAATAGCTGTCCGACACGACCCACCAAACCACAAATCCTACTTTCAGTGTTTTTATAACAGTAAGTTACACAAGGAAAGAAGATGTAAAATCCGTGAGATAAAGAAAGAGTATTTAAAGCTGACAGACCTTCAGATGATTCGAATACACCACGAAACACCCTCCATGTCACACACCAATCACTCGACAAACGCTCAGAGTCACGCATGCGCAGAGAGACAGAGAGAGGGAGAGAGAGAGAGAGAGAGAGAGAGAGAGAGAGAGAGAGAGAGAGATGGTCTGTGTAGTAAAGTGATGTTCTTAAGCAGTTGGATGGTCCTGCTGACTGCTTCACTTTTAAACAGCTGCTTAACTCACGGCAGCCATTAAAACTGTAGAGGACTGCCATCACAGATTCAGAGTCCACCTGCTTGCCAGATTTTCTTATCAGTTAGCAAGTTGATCTTTTTGAATTTTAAGCACAATTAAATGTATGTGAAAATGAACAGGTGGACACAAAAAAGTACTTACATCATAATACAATGACTTAGGCTCTATATTCCAATTATTCTAAAGTGGATAAAAAATGTGTCATTCCAGGATTGAAGACAACATTTTTCCTGACAATTAAGACTCAGTTCTAAAGGAAACTACAATCTTATTAAACAAATACAGTCTTGTTCAAAATAATAGCAGTACAATGTGACTAACCAGAATAATCAAGGTTTTTAGTATATTTTTTATTGCTACATGGCAAACAAGTTATCAGTAGGTTCAGAAGATTCTCAGAAAACAAATGAGACCCAGCATTCATGATATGCACGCTCTTGAGGCTGTGCAATTGGGCAAGTAGTTGAATTAGTTGAAAGGGGTGTGTTCAAAAAAATAGCAGTGTGGCATTCAATCACTGAGGTCATCAATTTTGTGAAGAAACAGGTGTGAATCAGGTGGCCCCTATTTAAGGATGAACCCAACACTTGTTGAACATGCATTTGAAAGCTGAGGAAAATGAGTTGTTCAAGACATTGTTCAGAAGAACAGCGTACTTTGATTAAAAAGTTGATTGGAGAGGGGAAAACCTATAAAGAGGTGCAAAAAATGATAGGCTGTTCAGCTAAAATGATCTCCAATGTCTTAAAATGGAGAGCAAAACCAGAGAGACGTGGAAGAAAACGGAAGACAACCATCAAAATGGATAGAAGAATAACCAGAATGGCAAAGGCTCAGCCAATGATCACCTCCAGGATGATCAAAGACAGTCTGGAGTTACCTGTTAGTACTGTGACAGTTAGAAGACGTCTGTGTGAAGCTAATCTATTTTCAAGAATCCCCCGCAAAGTCCCTCTGTTAAAAAAAGGCATGTGCAGAAGAGGTTACAATTTGCCAAAGAACACATCAACTGGCCTAAAGAGAAATGGAGGAACATTTTGTGGACTGATGAGAGTAAAATTGTTCTTTTTGGGTCCAAGGGCCACAGGCAGTTTGTGAGACGACCCCCAAACTCTGAATTCAAGCCACAGTACACAGTGAAGACAGTGAAGCATGGAGCATGATATGGGCATGTTTCCCCTACTATGGTGTTGGACCTATTTATCGCATACCAGGGATCATGGATCAGTTTGCATATGTTAAAATACTTGAAGAGGTCATGTTGCCCTATGCTGAAGAGGACATGCCCTTGAAATGGTTGTTTCAACAAGACAATGACCCAAAACACACTAGTAAACGGGCAAAGTCTTGGTTCCAAACCAACAAAATTAATGTTATGGAGTGGCCAGCCCAATCTCCAGACCTTAATCCAATTGAGAACTTGTGGGGTGATATCAAAAATGCTGTTTCTGAAGCAAAACCAAGAAATGTGAATGAATTGTGGAATGTTGTTAAAGAATCATGGAGTGGAATAACAGCTGAGAGGTGCCACAAGTTGGTTGACTCCATGCCACACAGATGTCAAGCAGTTTTAAAAAACTGTGGTCATACAACTAAATATTAGTTTAGTGATTCACAGGATTGCTAAATCCCAGAAAAAAAAATGTTTGTACAAAATAGTTTTGAGTTTGTACAGTCAAAGGTAGACACTGCTATTTTTTTGAACACACCCCTTTCAACTAATTGCCCAATTGCACAGCCTTAACCCTCGTGTGGTGTTCATATTTCTGTTACTTAGACAATGTTTGTGGGTCTAGTGGACCCACTGCATTTTTTGTATCTTAAAACAATGCAGTCATACAAATTTATGTATAATTGTTTACAGATGTTTACTTTAGCCTTATTGCAGTAAAATAAACAGAATATATGGTTAATATTTGTCATTTACCACTAGTAGAGGACTATTTATAGATTCAAGTGCTATTCGTTTTTGTGATAATATGAAATAAGAGAAGAAAATTCTGTTCTCCCCCAGATATTGGGGAAAAACATGTTTATCTTAAATAAGTATTTATCACTTTTTCATCTCAAATACGTTTTTCATCACTTTGATGTTTAATTCTTTGAACTAAGTTTGAAATTGTACACATTTGTGTCAGTTTACACAGCACAATCCCCATCTGGAAAGATGCCGTATCAGAACATATCATCCACATTGAACACATAACCTGTTCATGTCAGCCTACACAACACATAAGAAGCACATTTTTATCATGTAGCTGTGTTGCATATGCATTTCTTGTTTTTTAGAGACATATACTGTGTGTTCCTCTCCATCTTATGTCCACACACACTGCAGTACAATGTATTGCTATTGGCTACAACCTAAAATGATAAAAATGCTTGGATATAATTTTTACTTTCTCTATTTCTACTTCTCTATTTACTTTCTCTCTCTCCGCACTCATACGCACACACACACGTGCGCACGCACACCATAGGTTTTGTGGTAAACCCATGGTTTTACAAATGGTAATCAATACACCAATTTACCATGATTACTACACTTTTACTATTATACAGCCATGGTTATTTTTTGTAAGGGAGATAATGGTAAAATGTAGAATGGTTCCTGTTAGACAGAAGGTAAAGTGTTTGGGACAGTGGGGGCAGACAAGTGTTCATGCTTGATATATAACATGTTGTATCCTTGTGCTGCTACAGCAAGTGCAGAAGGACAAAACTCTGACATGCATCCATCACATAATGTACAGACATATATACAAACACACTCATGCACTCACAGGAGTCCCAGATAGAAGAAAAACAGAGTGAAGTTACATAGCACATTCATTTTTTACACTCTTATTAACCCCGGGTCCAGTGGACCCGAACACTACATATGTAATATAAATGTGTAGGGGGGGTGTACAGTGTACAGTCATTATAAAGCTGTTTATTTCTATGTTCTTTATAGAAAATGAGCCAAGGCCAATGAATCTGAGGTTGAAACAATAATTAATTGCATAATTTTTCTTTTAGTAAACATTAAAAACGGGTCCCACAGACCCGAACACCACACAAGGGTTAAGAGCGTGCATATCATGAATGCTGGGTCTTGTTTGTTTTCTGAGAATCTACTGAACCTACTGGTAACTTGTTTGCCACGTAGCAATAAAAAATATACTAAAAACCTTGATTATTCTGGTTAGTCACATTGTACTGCTATTATTTTGAACAAGACTGTACATGACTCTGACTGCATGATGAGACAAAAGCATTCAAATAGAGTTTGAGTTTATTATTATTCTAATGATATCCTGTATTGTAAATATATATAATAGTTATGTTTACAAACCATTACATAGACTGAATAGAAGATGAACAGTGACAATAGCAACATATCCGTATTTGACAGGAAAGTGATATTGCAGTAAAATGGTGTCTAAAATAACAACCAATTATGTGTCATTCTGAACAACAAGTCTACAAACTAGACAAAAACAAAGCACTAAAAGTACTTTACTGGATATCAGAGACAATGGGAAATAAGAAAGATTATTTGGAGTAACCGTTGCACCTGATTCATACCCCATTTTAATGATACAAACAATGACAAACCGCATCGAAGCAGTCACTTGCGTTATCAGTCCGTTCCCTCTGTCAAATATATCTGGAGGGCTGTCAGCCCCTACTGCTGATTCTGCTTCTCGACAGCAATGGAGAGATAAGAAAAACTGCTTACACGCTTTATTTTTATGGTCCTGTGTGTAGCCCTGATATACTGGGATGTGGCAGATGCTGGAATATGTGTCGGAGCAATGTAGCTCCTGCCAATAGAGTGAAATAAACACACACAAACACCATATGCTGCCCATGCAGAAAGAGAATAAAACATCTATTTAAATGATTGAAGTGTGAGGGGAACATTTTACATACACCTTTGAATGACTGTGTCATTAATAAAAGCTCACAAAATCACTAAAGATGCAACTAGAAACATTGCAAATGATGAAACTCAGAATGTAAAATAAAGGAAAATGAACGACACATTAGGGGGTGCTGTGATCCATTTCACTGCCAAATTCAGATCCACAGTCATTCATTCAATTAATCTTCTGTGCAGTTAAAGGACTTTGCCGAATACTTTGTGAATTCTAATGAAGTAGTATTTGTGAATGGCCTAAAGCAAATTTATTTGACGAATATATGATACATACACTCTAAGAAAGGTTGTGTTCATTTTAACACATTGCTTTGTGTTAAACTATTTAACACATTATGTGTTATTTTAATGCATTATGTGTCATTTCGTGTTGATTTTGTGTTCAAATAAATAAAAGGGACAACACAAGACGTGTTAAAACAACACAAAGTGTGTTGTTCCAAAAATAACACAGAGCTGTGTTAAGTTAAGGACAACACGGGCAGTTAGGTGGAGCCGAGATCCCAATATGAGTATCATCAATAGCACCTCCACATTGCGGGAATCCCCACCGGTCACGGAAGCGCTGCATAATGGTTTGCACTTCATCCACCAAGGGTGTTCAGATATAAAGGGGCAGCAACTTGTCACAAAAAAAAAAAAATGGAAGATGGTTCTGAAATCTTCGTTTGTGGCTCCAGATTCTGATTGCCACATGCTGCTCCACAGGCACTGGTTTCCTGAAGGAAGTCTCAAGGTATCTTTATAAAGGTGTTGCCGAAGGATGTTGCACAATTCCAAAAACGTTGTCTTTCTCATTCTGAAATTGATCATCCATTCACTGTCTGCCCAGCTTGTAAGAAAGTGTTCCCACCTCACACCACATCTCTGCTGTATCCAGATGCTACTGAGGCAGAACGGGAATGTATATTTATTGTAAATAAATTAATGCATATACTAATATCTGACAGCACTTTAAAGTACAATTTAATAAACGGTGCCCTGTATTGTAAAAGCATTATAGAATAGTTTCCTAAATTTATTCAGATTACTATTGACCAATTATAATCGTGTTATAGAAGGACCCATATTAGAAATAATGTACTTTACTTAACTACTATAAACTGCAGCACATTGAGTAAATACTGTACTCTATTGATGTATACAATAATTTATTGTATTTACCATAGTTAATGTATAAATCAAAGTAAATATTATTGCTTACATTAATGAACCACACTATAGAATCATAGGATGTTTAATACAAATTTACTATTGCTGGGACAGTACTCTCTGTTTGGCATCACTACAACATAATACATCTTTTAAAACTTGGAAAGTATAGTTAAGATACATCAATAATATTACTGGTCCTGTTCTATAATATAATTACTGGTCCACCTTGTTGATGAACGGAATTGTATTCGGTTAGTAAAGTAGCACATTCTTCCCTCAGCTTAAAAGGCAAAACACACATCTAAGGTCACTGGTTCATTTTAGAAGAAGCACAGGGTAAAAGTGATTCAGACCTCAACCCCAGGTTTTTTTTAAAAAATAATGGTGTCAGGAGCAGGAGACGGAAGAACCCAGTTGCAGACGGTGTCGGGGTAAACAGAAAACACTTTAATAAATTCACCGAAAAATGAAGCCCACGTGGGGGCAAAATCACACTGAACAAGACACTTTACTAATGGACAAACTACACTAGACAAAAGACTTCACACTACTTCTTCTTTGAGCTTATTGGCGGCTCGCATTCTTAAAAGAGCATTACCGCCATCTACTGTGGGTATTGGATCAGAGACACTATAATCCTTCCCCCAGACCATTCAGGACTCATGCATTCGATGTTGCTGCGTGTTCCAGCTCCTCCATCTACAGCTCAAGTCCGTCACAGTCCAGAGAGGATTAATAATAATAATAATAATATCTATATTCTATTTAAAGGAGCATTTCACCTGTAGAAACATTAATCTGTATTGAAAGTGTGTCATATTTGTAGTCGAAATGTAACATACATTTAGAATTTGGTGCCTATTTGACCGAGAAAAGGGGTGTTTGTAGTCTCGCCCCCTCAACAAAGATATTGGACTTCCTGCTTTCAATGATGCAAAATGATGATTTTTACATCATTGAAAGAAGGAAGTGCAACACTGAAATCTGTATTTCTCCTGTCTCAGCGGCAACTGAGGAAATGATGCACGACCATTCAAAAACATGACTGGGGTTCTAACTATACAAAGCTTAATGCAAATGGGTGAAGTGTCCCTTTAAAGACTTCACACTAACTGGACTTGACTAATTTAAACAGTAGATTGACAAGAATAGAGCTGATATGAATTGTACAAAATGAACCAGCACAGGACCAAGGATACAAAGGGATTAAATAGCAAAAACTTAACAAGATAACAAGGGAGGAACAGGTGATGGGAATAAACTAATGAATAAACAATTAACAGGGAGAACAAGGGGGCGGGGTCAGGAGACGAGACACGGAAGGCACATGACTCAAAACACAAGATCATGGGCCTTCACATAAGACATGGGACTGTCAGAACCCAGCCATAATTACATGCGCAAGCATGGCCAGCACGCAATAGCGCAACATCGATACAACGAAAAGCTATCCAAAATTTACATACTTAAATTAGATCGGAATTGAAGTTTATAATAAATAAAAATTTTTTAATAAAATAAGGTCAGAAGTAACAAAGTGCAGAACAAATATGCAAAATGCCTCAAGTGCACGGAAACAAAACACAAGCCAAATAGTTAAATCAGATAACCCAAAGTGATTTATAAATAAAATAAAATATAGAAATTATTAAAAGAACGAAAGGCATAATATAATTTGCCAGCTTTGTCTTTTAAATGTCGAAACAAAGAGGCAAGGCTTTATTAACATAGAGACCTCTTATGGACGTGAAGCCCGGTCACAGGGGATGTTGGATTTATTAACGCATTTTAAAAATATTTATTGAAAGCTGCTACTTCACATATTATTTGCAGCATTATCATAATATGCAGTATATTAAATTTATTGTGAGAAAGCTGTTATATGTGAAATCAGATAATGTGTGCACCCAAATATGGCCAAAATTGAATGATCCTCATTTCAAAACACATCTGCGACGATTCGACTATGAGATTGGTAGTCGAATCAGGCTTCTCCTATCGATGCATCGAATCTTCGACTATTCGGGGTCACCCCTAGTGTCTAGTGTTTATTAGAGAAAAACATTTATTTTATGATGTAATTTTACCCCCACTTTCAATTGTTTTACTTCAATGAAGCACATATTTTTGTGATTTTTTTTATTAAAGCTTAAAAAAAGATACATTTTAGATAATTTTTTTAGCTTTCTTTGTCAGTGTCAGTGAGGACATTGGGCAACCTGGTAAGTTGTAAAAACTCATTTCACTTTTGAGTCACGTGACGTTTATCGACCCACGGCATTCCCGCCATTTTTTAAACAATTTTTTCCCTATAGTAAGGTTACCAAAAAACAAAACGGTAAGTCTCTCAATGAATGCACGATCAACATCAGACATCTTGCAAACAGACAACCGCATAGCACTTGCCCCTCCCACAAGAAGCAGATTTCGCCTCTGACACGCGAATGCATTCAAAATGTTCAAGCGTCAAACTAGAGGCGGTAGACGTGATTTTGACGCCTCTAACACGGCTGGTGTGAACCCATGGTAAGGGGATCTTATTATAATAATACCACCCCTTTATCTGCACTATCCAACCACGAAGCCGCCATTTAGTTTGAGAGACAGAGAGAGAAAAAATGACTGAAAGCACAACGCGTCTGTATTCCCTTAAACACATACAGTACAATCTTATAACTTGTCTTTCTAAAGGTAAAAGATGAGGTTTACCTTAGTGCGAGAGAGAGAGAGCGAGAGAGAGAGAGAGAGAGCGAGAGAGATGGAAATATGTGAAATATGTTAAGCAAAAGAGGTTCCTAACGCCCTGCAAAGGAGAACACTGAAATGGTGGAGGGAGTAATAGCAAGTTAGTTGTGTGTAATTCTGTTTATTTCATACTGGCTTCAATGTATATCACAATCTGAATAATTTACTTATTCATTTATAGTATGAAGAGTCCCTGAGTATATGTTGCATGTTCTCTAATTTGTGTTTTTTGTTTTTTAAAGAAAAAACATCGATTTATGGAAAAAAATTATGGATTTATAGCGTTTAAAAAAAAATTACTTTGAATTTATAATCAACAATATTGTTGTTTGATTTAATAATCATTATTCAACATGTTCAGACTGAACAAAAAATAATTTTAACAGAATAAATTAAATGTTTACAAAATGTGTGGGTCTAGGTAAAAAATTTACTTTTTCTGAAAACTATTGAAATGGATTTATAGATTTATGGATTTTTTTGGAAAAGAGCTCTTCATATATATATATATATACACACATAAAGGGGACGCTCATGTTCACAAAATACACGCAAGGCACTCCCTAAACAGTAAACTTTTAGGTTACTCACATAACCATGGTTCCCCGAAATAATGGGAACAAGCATTGCATGACGATTGCATTGAATTGCATTGCATTGAACAAGTTTGCTGACGCTATAGGGGGAAACTCCTGTTAACTCCGTGATTGAAGCCTATTGGTTAACGTCTGTAAAAATTACAGACCAATGGTGTTCGAACCCGTGATAGGGCGGGGCTTACGCTCTGTATAAGCATGGATAGAGTGCTTACCTTATTCGACTGAAGCGAGAAGGCGAATAAAGCTCGCTGCGACAAAGGTATAGCACGCCCAGCAACGCAATGCTTGTTCCCAATTTCCCATGTCAGGGAACCATGGTTACATGAGTAACCTAAATGTCCCTTTCAATAGGGTTCACTTCGCATTGCATCAGTGTGCTGAGGTTTAAAGTGCCCTATTGGAGAGACGCCGAATGGGGCCCGATTACCAGTCTAAACACGGCTTCATGCTGAAGCCTGAGTAAAAGCCCATATAAACATAACGGCATGCATACGGGTGAATCCTTTACACACCCGATGCGACATATAGTTATATACAAGCCGGCGGGTTCCCAGAGCGTGCTAACTAAATTTGCCGGGAAGTGTAATACAAAAGAGATTATGACGGTGAGCTAACCGAACGCACCATGACGCATACATTAATACAACAGCGGGCATACAGGTAAAATCAATGAGTGTACCATGATGCGTGTGTGTGAGTTTAAGCAGACAGAACCTGTGCTTGTAGGGCAGGGACGTCTAAGCTGTAAAATCTGACAAACGGATGGCGATGACCAGCCGGCTATGTTGCAAATGTTAAAGATCAAATCCCTGTAGACCAAGTCCAAAGATGCAGCCATACTCAGCGCAGAGTGTGCTCTGACACAGAGTGGACATTGTTTGTTCAGGGAGGCTTACACCAGAGAGATAGCCTCGACGATCCATTTAGATAGCCGCTGTTTAGTAACTGGCATACCTATAGAGTGATCTGCGAAGCTCACAAACAGCTGGTCTGACTTACGAAAAGGGACCGGTTTGTGTAAATTCTTAGCGCTCTGACAGGGCGGGGCAGACTTAGGGTGTTAAGGACGCCAAGATGAGGAGGCATGGCATCTGGGCAGGAAGTGACGCATAGCTTGCAAGGATTTCTGAGCTTCCGTGAAGCACTGAGTAAAACCCTCAACCAGAGCCGAACAGACCCGACGGTGACACAGGGGAGTCAAGGAGAGCCACACGGTCTGCGTCCTTGATGTCCGTCAAGATGAGCCACAGGTGCCTCTCCAGGATGACCATAGGTCTTCCCACGGCTTGGGTGGCGGTCTTGGCGGCGCGAAGGGCCAGGTCTGTTTGATGATGGCTAGATCTGGGCCCGACTCATCCATATTTTGGAGGACCTTAGAATGATACACTTGCAGAATGGCCATTGTGTGGAGAGACGATGCTGCACAACAGTTAGCGGAGTATGACCTTGTGCTCGGCAGGGGACGCTGGTCTTCCTGGACAAAGGTGACAGGATGGCGGCGACGAAACAGAGCATGCAGGGATGAGCTGGTGTGTACTCGGTCTCAAGCTGCCTTTACGGTTCACGTCTCTGCTGCTTTTTGGGCAGGGAAGGACGGGAAGCTATTTTAAAGGTGGTGATATAGGCGCACAGCACGGCGAGGGGAAGGAGCTTGCAGTGGGCGCAGCCCACTCCGTCGAGCGCGGACTCGGTGAGCAGTAGCCAGGCAGTTGATGCACTCCAAATGACGGTCCTCCATGGTCAAAGGGACTCAGCACGAGCCACAATGCAGATGCGACATTTTACAACACGCTTGGAAATTCTCTGATTACGCATGACATTATCATAAACCCTTTTGACGGGAATGGAGGAAAAAAGACTAATTTCTTTAAAATTAGAAATTGGGATTTAATTTTATTTATGTTTAAGAGATCCTGCAGTTTCCTGCTATTGCTTAAGTGGAAGGGGAGTTTACCCTAAAACTTAACATATCAGTTTACATTTTTATACAGTTTTTAATACTATATACAAACAACTAAACTTTTTTCCATATCCGAATGAATTCAACTCTTCCTCCTAATCCACACTGACTTAGTACTCATCTGTGCATAATAAATACATCAAGACTGATGCAGACTCTGTTGTCATTAGATTTTGTCTTTACCTTGGACAAACAACTTCCCACAGCGGTTTTAACTGATAGTTTAAAAAAATATGTCAGCAGCAAAATAATAATAATAATAATTGGTGATTGACACAGCTGTCCAACAATGAAATGCACTGGTCAAGATGAGATCTACTTAAGCAATTGAAATAAAAAATTATACTCAAAGTGTGGCACTTATTACCTGCAGCAAAAGCAAAAGTTTAAATAAGAACATTTTACAGAAATCAAACACTTGTTAAAGAATTCAAAAGCTTTTACATAAGAAATAATTCCTTCATACAGGCTTTTGATTGCAAGTTTCTGCAATCTGTGAAGAAATAATTGGCAATTCTTTAATACATCAGACCACAGCCAGCATGGCCACTCAAAAAAAAGTGTTTAAAAGAACATATTAAAACATCTATTAAACTCTAAAATTCAAGACTAAATTAAGTGGTCTCGCCATATCATGACCTGTGCAGTTGATTGGGTTCCCTCTCTTTAATTCCAGTAGTAAGTTTAAAATGAAGTCTGAAGGTTTTATTGCTGTCAGTGTTTTATATAAGGATGTAATAGGGTCCTTTCAGCTTCTGTGAGACTAAAAGTGGACAAACTGGTGCTGGAGAAAATGTAGTGCTTTTTTGAAATATATTTATTTATGAAATCTATTCAAAAAATGTCATTGGTTCTCTGCAGAGAGGATCTCCGAATCTTCTAGCGGTGCATTAAACCCACACTCTGGCTCACCTCAAATTTGATGCTTGTCTTTTTAAGATACCAACTGTTGCAAGATAAATGTCTTTATAGGGCCACAGCACTGGAGAAGGAAAGCATTGCTGTCAATCAAAAGATTCAGATGACATATGGTAAAGGCAGGAGGCACTAATGAAGCTCCCTCAGCAATACACACCAAAATACACATCACCATCCATCTCTTCGACTTTAGCCCCCTCCATCTGCTCCTGTACAAAACAGATGAGACCAGTCTTTCCACTCTCAGGGTAAGCAAAAGAATTACACTACAAGTGATTCACCTAAATGGCTTATTACTAAAGTGTCAGCTCTGCAGAACATTTAAATGCTAATAAAATATGGAATTTAATGAAATTCCCAAAGTACCTACTACAGATGAAACAAATGTCTAAAGAAGAGACACTGCATACAACAAAAAACATACTGAATGTACTTTCCAGATGTCTGTTGTACAAATATTGTACATCTGTACTTTAATACTTCCTTCATTGGTCTTTGGTTATTTCTGCAAATCACAATGTACTTATGTAAGTGTTTTGCTCGTCTAAACTAACTCAAGTACTGAGACTGACAATATTGTATGAGACTGTACACAGTGGAACACTCTGCAAATAATATTTGTGATGGATTCAAATATTGTGTTATCAACAACAAAAGCAATATTTCAATGTCATTTTAGCACGTTTTAGTAGTAGTGCATTTAGGGAGAGATTAGTAAATTAATGATTGATTTCAGACACAGTATGTTTAAATAATGCACACACATATATCAAATGTATATACATTAAATACATTAAAATGCATCAAAATACATTAAAACTGCATGTCTGTGCAACAGGTGCATTCAGTTATTATTAGTAGAAAGTCATAATACTAAATGTAACTCTTAAGTATGTCACATGATCGATCTTCTGAAACAGCATACCGAAAATATACATAAAGTACAAAATGATAACTTGCATAATTTGACAGAATTTTGTATGATCTTAAAAAAGCCAGTGCAGGCAGACAAATAAAGAGAGAGAAACACACAAACAAACATAAAAAGATTTGTTTTGTTTTCTTTTAAACTGAAATCAATCTTTTTTATAGCAATACTTCAAACAAGGAAATGAAAGTGTTCGCCCATCTGGCACACAACAACGTGACTAAATTATTGCATCAATCAATTGCACACTCCAGATTTTTAAAACATCAGCAACAGCTAGTAAATCAACATGAACAGGTGCACATCCAACAACCAGACATCACATAAACATGTAGGATAAGCATGGGGTGCAAAACCACAAAGAAAAGGAAAAAAGATAACGAGGAAGAGATCAATATGTTTTATTGTTTTATTTATGTATTCTGTATACAACGCATCTTGTTGAACACGAATCACAGTTCTTGTTGTCTGCTTGCTCTCTAGGATTTTATTGTTTTCATATTATTCTGCTAGTTTGTACTTATTCTCATTGAAATTTAAACTGATCAACTGTATGCATAAAATTTATATTGTCACACTGGGATGAAGACACTGAAGACAGATTTACAAAAGGAAATATAACTTTAATAAAACTCAGAAACCTAACAGGAACGTGCACACAATAGACAATAACTGACAAAGACTGCAACTCAGGAGGGGAGGCCGCCCGTGGATACCTGTAGAACGGTGACTAGCCAATCAGAAGCGAGGAAAAATTTGAGGGCGTGTCTCAGGGTGGCCGCACTGAAACATCGGTTCGAATCCCAGTAAAGGTGAAAATGAAGACGTTATTATTACCTTTTGACACATTTACTCATTCATATATTTAATAATTATAATCAGTTATCACTTTACTTTGTTTTTTTTTGTATGAAACTTGTTTCTGAATACTTTTTACTGATGCAATGTGTTATAGAACTTTATAGTGTTTATAGTGTATAAATAACTAGTTTTCAGGACATTTTTAGATAAAACACTTTTTAATAAAATTAACATTTAAAAGAATACAATTAAATGCATGCCTATTTAATTTTATAAGACAATCATTCTACCACAACAATATAAACTTTTTAAGTGCACAAAAATGTGAACAAAGGCAATTATATTGAATGAACACATACTGGAAATATCTCAAGATGACCAAAATAAATAATCAATCTTTGAAATTAAGTGACAGTTTAAAAACATCTACTGAACAAATAACTATGGAAGAATATAAAAGAAACAGGCTGAATAAGGCTACATAGTACCTTTTCAGTTAAACACAGATGAATCCTACTGCCCATGTGAATGTATACAGTACAGTTATAAATAGGATTGTGCCAAAATTAATAAACTACCACAGTGGTTTCTGCATTAAACAGATATCCATAACAATCAAAATACAGAGTTATATTTTTATGTTACAATAATTACAATGCATACATTCAGAAACAGGAGACATGAGGGCAGTCACTTTGAGTTGAGGGGTACCCAGAATAGGCTGCAGGGAGTCCTGAGAAAGGGAGGAGTAGGGAGGAGTAGAGTCTGTAGACTGTGCAGAGGTCACTGGGAGGAGGGATGCAGGATGACATTAGTCATAGATGAACATTACATTTGTTAAATCTGCTTTGAAATTGATTAAGTAAAATGATGTTAAATTAAGTCCTTACACTGACAGAAAACGGTTTCACGCACTGGTGTTAAAGGAGATGTGGCCTTGCTTGTAGATAATTTAACAACTCTGGAGGTACTGGCAAAGGAACCCTCACTGGATTAAAGGGAATTGGTGAAAAACAATAACACTGATCAGGAACAGGCATATCTTTACAGTCGAGTCGGCACGCGTACATGTCCATATACCGACCTGGCCGTGGAGATGAAGTAGCACTGTATTCATCAGGCCTGTCTGGTTTTGAGAGAGTTGCTGGTGGTTTATGCCTACCTAACACAGAAAAATGTAAATGTGTTAATTAATAGTAATGTAAATGCATGCAAAACCATAGAACACATGTTAAGAATTTTTATAATATTAGGGGTGTGGTATGATGTGGTATGATCTACAGTACATGAGTACTCTACAGCTTCATGCATCTGTAAATCATGTGCATATCAAACTTTTAAAGAATAACATGCAAAAAAACCATGCAAATCATGAACTCTGTAGTTATATATATGTACTGATATATAAATATTTTCAATGTTAGAACAATTGACACAAGAATTAGAACAGGCCTGAACATGGCCTAACCAACAAACAGCAACAAATTAATGTAGAAAAGATAATCCTGATTCATGTCAGAATCATTCCTAGTGTGCAGAAGGAATAAGACCTTTGACCACTGGGATTCCAACAACTTCTGAATCTGAAAGCATAGTGAAAATAATGTACCTTTTAAGCATTTATAACATAAACAGACAGAATTACATATAAAAGCTTTTACTGTCACATATAGAGGACTGAAGTATATGTTTGTTTGAGCATGTATGTGGTTCTCACTCAGTTGGGCTTTTAGATGAATTTGTGGGTAGCATCATCCTCCCCAATTCTTCACACTCCTCAACTTCTATGAAAAAAGAACAAAACAAAGATTGGTATAAAATAATGGAATTATAAATATCATCAACTGTTGTTTATTCAGGGAAAACTGACTGAGCATTAAACTCTTTTACAGCAATACCTGTGTCAGTTTGTCTCTGTGTGAGTGTATGTGTCAGTTTGTCTCTGTGTGCGTGTATGTGTCAGTTTGTCTCTGTGTGCGTGTATGTGTCAGTTTGTCTCTGAATGAGTGTATGTGTCAGTTTGTCTCTGTGTGCGTGTATGTGTCAGTTTGTCTCTGTGTGAGTGTATGTGTCAGTTTGTCTCTGTGTGCGTGTATGTGTCAGTTTGTCTCTGTGTATGTGTCAGTTTGTCTCTGTGTGCGTGTATGTGTCAGTTTGTCTCTGTGTGGGTGTATGTGTCAGTTTGTCTCTGTGTGCGTGTATGTGTCAGTTTGTCTCTGAATGAGTGTATGTGTCAGTTTGTCTCTGTGTGCGTGTATGTGTCAGTTTGTCTCTGTGTGAGTGTATGTGTCAGTTTGTCTCTGTGTGCGTGTATGTGTCAGTTTGTCTCTGTGTGCGTGTATGTGTCAGTTTGTCTCTGTATGAGTGTATGTGTCAGTTTGTCTCTGTGTGAGTGTATGTGTCAGTTTGTCTCTGTGTGCGTGTATGTGCCAGTTTGTCTGTGTGTGCGTGTATGTGTCAGTTTGTCTCTGTGTGCGAGTATGTGCCAGTTTGTCTCTGTGTGCGTGTATGTGTCAGTTTGTCTCTGTGTGCGTGTATGTGTCAGTTTGTCTCTGTGTGCGTGTATGTGTCAGTTTGTCTCTGTGTGCGTGTATGTGCCAGTTTGTCTGTGTGTGCGTGTATGTGTCAGTTTGTCTCTGTGTGCGAGTATGTGCCAGTTTGTCTCTGTGTGTGTGTATGTGTCAGTTTGTCTCTGTGTGCGTGTATGTGTCAGTTTGTCTCTGTGTGCGTGTATGTGTCAGTTTGTCTCTGTGTGCGTGTATGTGCCAGTTTGTCTCTGTGTGCGAGTATGTGCCAGTTTGTCTCTGTGTGGGTGTATGTGTCAGTTTGTCTCTGTGTGCGTGTATGTGTCAGTTTGTCTCTGTGTGAGTGTATGTGCCAGTTTGTCTCTGTGTGGGTGTATGTGTCAGTTTGTCTCTGTGTGCGTGTATGTGTCAGTTTGTCTCTGTGTGCGTGTATGTGTCAGTTTGTCTCTGTGTGGGTGTATGTGTCAGTTTGTCTCTGTGTGCGTGTATGTGTCAGTTTGTCTCTGTGTGCGAGTATGTGCCAGTTTGTCTCTGTGTGGGTGTATGTGTCAGTTTGTCTCTGTGTGCGTGTATGTGTCAGTTTGTCTCTGAATGAGTGTATGTGTCAGTTTGTCTTTGTGTGCGTGTATGTGTCAGTTTGTCTCTGTGTGCGTGTATGTGTAAGTTTGCCTCTGTGTGCGTGTATGTGTCAGTTTGTCTCTGTGTGCAAGTATGTGCCAGTTTGTCTCTGTGTACGTGTATGTGTCAGTTTGTCTCTGTGTGCGAGTATGTGCCAGTTTGTCTCTGTGTGCGTGTATGTGTCAGTTTGTCTCTGTGTGCGTGTATGTGTCAGTTTGTCTCTGTGTGCGTGTATGTGCCAGTTTGTCTGTGTGTGCGTGTATGTGTCAGTTTGTCTCTGTGTGCGTGTATGTGTCAGTTTGTCTCTGTGTGCGTGTATGTGTCAGTTTGTCTCTGTGTGCGTGTATGTGTCAGTTTGTCTCTGTGTGCGTGTATGTGTCAGTTTGTCTCTGTGTGCGTGTATGTGCCAGTTTGTCTGTGTGTGCGTGTATGTGTCAGTTTGTCTCTGTGTGCGTGTATGTGTCAGTTTGTCTCTGTGTGCGTGTACGTGTCAGTTTGTCTCTGTGTGCGTGTATGTGTCAGTTTGTCTCTGTGTGCGAGTATGTGCCAGTTTGTCTCTGTGTGGGTGTATGTGTCAGTTTGTCTCTGTGTGCGTGTATGTGTCAGTTTGTCTCTGTGTGCGTGTATGTGTCAGTTTGTCTCTGTATGAGTGTATGTGTCAGTTTGTCTCTGTGTGCGTGTATGTGTCAGTTTGTCTCTGTGTGCGTGTATGTGTCAGTTTGTCTCTGTGTGGGTGTATGTGTCAGTTTGTCTCTGTGTGCGTGTATGTGTCAGTTTGTCTCTGAATGAGTGTATGTGTCAGTTTGTCTTTGTGTGCGTGTATGTGTCAGTTTGTCTCTGTGTGCGAGTATGTGCCAGTTTGTCTCTGTGTGGGTGTATGTGTCAGTTTGTCTCTGAATGAGTGTATGTGTCAGTTTGTCTTTGTGTGCGTGTATGTGTCAGTTTGTCTCTGTGTGCGTGTATGTGTAAGTTTGCCTCTGTGTGCGTGTATGTGTCAGTTTGTCTCTGTGTGCAAGTATGTGGCAGTTTGTCTCTGTGTACGTGTATGTGTCAGTTTGTCTCTGTGTGCGAGTATGTGCCAGTTTGTCTCTGTGTGCGTGTATGTGTCAGTTTGTCTCTGTGTGCGTGTATGTGTCAGTTTGTCTCTGTGTGTGTGTATGTGCCAGTTTGTCTGTGTGTGTGCGTGTATGTGTCAGTTTGTCTCTGTGTGCGAGTATGTGCCAGTTTGTCTCTGTGTGCGTGTATGTGTCAGTTTGTCTCTGTGTGAGTGTATGTGTCAGTTTGTCTCTGTGTGCGTGTATGTGTCAGTTTGTCTCTGTGTGCGTGTATGTGTCAGTTTGTCTCTGTGTGAGTGTATGTGCCAGTTTGTCTCTGTATGAGTGTATGTGTCAGTTTGTCTCTGTGTGCGTGTATGTGTCAGTTTGTCTCTGTGTGCGTGTATGTGTCAGTTTGTCTCTGTGTACGTGTATGTGTCAGTTTGTCTCTGTGTGAGTGTATGTGCCAGTTTGTCTCTGTATGAGTGTATGTGTCAGTTTGTCTCTGTGTGCGTGTATGTGTCAGTTTGTCTCTGTGTACGTGTATGTGTCAGTTTGTCTCTGTGTGAGTGTATGTGCCAGTTTGTCTCTGTATGAGTGTATGTGTCAGTTTGTCTCTGTGTGCGTGTATGTGTCAGTTTGTCTCTGTGTACGTGTATGTGTCAGTTTGTCTCTGTGTGAGTGTATGTGCCAGTTTGTCTCTGTATGAGTGTATGTGTCAGTTTGTCTCTGTGTGCGTGTATGTGTCAGTTTGTCTCTGTGTGCGTGTATGTGTCAGTTTGTCTCTGTGTGAGTGTATGTGTCAGTTTGTCTCTGTGTGCGTGTATGTGTCAGTTTGTCTCTGTGTGCGTGTATGTGTCAGTTTGTCTCTGTGTGCGTGTATGTGTCAGTTTGTCTCTGTGTGGGTGTATGTGTCAGTTTGTCTCTGTGTGCGTGTATGTGTCAGTTTGTCTCTGTGTGCGAGTATGTGCCAGTTTGTCTCTGTGTGGGTGTATGTGTCAGTTTGTCTCTGTGTGCGTGTATGTGCCAGTTTGTCTGTGTGTGCGTGTATGTGTCAGTTTGTCTCTGTGTGCGAGTATGTGTCAGTTTGTCTCTGTGTGCGTGTATGTGTCAGTTTGTCTCTGTGTGAGTGTATGTGTCAGTTTGTCTCTGTGTGCGTGTATGTGTCACTTTGTCTCTGTATGAGTGTATGTGTCAGTTTGTCTCTGTGTGAGTGTATGTGTCAGTTTGTCTCTGAATGAGTGTATGTGTCAGTTTGTCTCTGTGTGCGTGTATGTGTCAGTTTCTCTCTGTGTGCGTGTGTGTCAATTTGTCTCTGTGTACGTGTATGTGTCAGTTTGTCTCTGTGCATGTATTTGTCAGTTTGTTTCTGTGCATGTATGTGTCAATTTTTTTTCTGTGCGACAGTTTGTCTCTGTGTGCATGTGTGTCAGTTTGTCTCTGTGTGCATGTGTGTCAGTTTGTCTCTGTGCGTGTATCAGTTTCTCTCTGCAAAGATGCAAATCATATGTCATCCCACAGTTACACATTTCAATTTGACCTAATGTACTCAACAGTACTGTCAACAAACCTGGAGGATGAGAGGCAGATGCTGCAAGGCCAAAGAACCAAGTTTCACAGACGCTGGCTCTTTTTCCGAGTTAGGCACTGCTGCAGTTGGTCTTTCCTTAACACTAGAAGCGCCAGAATTCCAAGACTACTAGAACAGCCGTTAGCGGTCATTCTGACCGCTAGATTATAAACTCTATTATCTCTAATGATAAATTCCCCAAATGAGAGATCAATGTATTAATTGTGTGAGGATATATTTTAAAAAAACAAATAACCCCAACATCTACATTTTTTTTTTAGTTAAAAAGATAATTATACATTTATAAATATTCACACCATCTCATAAAGTAAAATGTAATTATTGCATACGCTATATTCAGTATTTCTCTGTATTTATTTAACATAACTCGGAACAACAAAATAACAAATTAAAGGATCTATTTGACTATGAAAAAATGTGTTTTAACATTTATCATAAACTTATAACACAGAACATAAACGGAAAAGCTGAAAACAAGCTGCTATAAAGTAAACAAAAAGAGCCACAACGAAGTTTAGCACAATAAAACAATTAGGCTACAAATTTTATATTAAATAAACAGATCAACACCGTGCTCGGCTATTTAAGCTTCACAGTCAACACAAGTTACTTTTGTTCTCCTCGCACAATTTCCGCACAAGGGTTTGTGGCATCGTCAAACAAACACAGAAAGGCCGTGAGCGCATCTTCGATGTTGCGCTTCGCGTGCGCGGTGGAGCCAGCAGCTTCAGTCAGGACAAGGCTCTGCCTTCTCCCTGGACGTTCAGTTGACTGAAAGACGGTCCTAATAATAATAATAATAATAATAATATTCTAATAATAATAATATGACCAGCAGAACTAGTGAATATAACTTGCGCAGAGCAGCACTCGATAGGACAGCGGTGCATAGCGGAGAGCAGGGCAGCCGCAAGCTTGTCAGATGTGAATGAAACATCTGGATCCCTAATCTCCGATGAAGGTAGCCGCATCTTTTTCCTCGGTAAGGACTCTGACTCATTTTTTGATGAGGATGAACCCAGGAAAGGTCGCTGTCACAGCAGTCATATTTCTCTTCATTCTATTATTTGTATCACATTTCTAAAACGCTCCCTATAAACTCTTTATAAACCTATTTTTTAAAAGGCAATAATAATTTGTATTCCAATAATTTGCATTTGTAAGCAAACAAGCATATGCTAATAGTACTGGAGACGCTGACAGAGAAAATAAACCGCAGGAAAGGACAATAGAATTGCGCGAAATTTAGAGCGGTCAATATGACCGCTATGGCTGAAATAGGTAGAAATGATCAAATTTTCTTTGCCTTTTGTGTAATTTATATAAAATCTATTGTAAGTAAAAATACAAACACTTTTAGGAAAAGTCACAAACCAACAAGATTGTATTTTTTTAATTAACAAAGTTATTGTAAATATAAATTTCAAAACGGTCATTTTGACCGTCATGGCTGTTCTAGTGTTAAACACTTTTATCTTGCCTGGAAGATGACATTCACCTTCATCCTGCTGTGCTGTACACAAAGAGCTGATGATTAGTGTTAATCAATGTTCTCTTTTACTGACTATTATACAGTGTTTAATAATGTATAATTTTATATTATAACATTAAATTGCACACACGTACGTAATGTTTTTTTATCACATAAATGTAAAATATGTGTGTGTAATTTAATATACATTTGCCTAATTACAATATAAGTACTACATCATAATGCACTGTTAACATATTTTTTTTACATTTTATTTAGGTACATAGTAAGATCAATCATGAAACATTGAAACACAAATAGACTCTTATAAAATAACAGCTGTATTTTATTAGAGTTTTTATTTTTAGAAGTTTAGTTAACTGTATTTTTATAATAGTTTGGTTTACTGTTTCCTACCATCACACACCATTCAACACAATTAACAATACGATTGCATGATAATATACATGCAATTTAAATGATAAAATACATTAATGATAATGTATACATAATACAGTAAGCTAGTATTGCTAAAGTATAGCATTCACTTACCTTTTCGGTGGTTTGTCAGGCTAATTGCGTTATTTAAAGCAGTCACCATTCGTATAATCTGTTTTAAGGTAGTTTAGACATTAAATATTTGTTGTACTGATAATTCTGTAAACAAATACCTTACCGATCGTAAAACGGGTCCAATGCGAATCAGATAACACTGGGCTTCTTAAATTACCCGCCACGGAAAATACGAAACAGCGCCATGACGTCTACGTGTGGCCAAAAGTATATCGCATCCGTAGTGTTAAGCACTACCATAGAGAATGAATGGGAAAAGTTAAGGGAAGTTAAGCTTAACTACTTTCGGCTCCCGCGCGGGAGACCCGGGTCCGATTCCCGGCCAATGCAAGTGTGGCTTGTCCATAATCTAATATTGTAAGAATGCTCCACGAGGCTGTTATATGGGATGGAGTGTGGTCAGCTGCTTTGCTCTGATTTTTTAGTTTTCATTTGTGGGACTTGATTTCATCAAACTCAACATTTCAAAACTTATCTTGTACTTAATCCATGTACAAAGCATGTATAGCGAGTTTGGCAGCTAGGGCTTTCAGAAGAGCCCATCGAAGCAAGCATTGGTGGTTCAGTGGTAGAATTATCGCTTGCCACGCGGGAGACCCGGGTCCGATTCCCGGCCAATGCAAGTGTGGCTTGTCTATTATGCTACTCTTGTATGAATGCTCTACGAGGCAGTTATATGGGATGGAGTGTGGTCAGTTGCTTTGCTCAGATTTTTTCCTTTTGATTTGTGGGAATTGATTTCATCAAACTCAACATTTCAAAACTTATCTTGTACGTAATCCATGTACAAAGCATGTATAGTGAGTTTGGCAGCTAGGGCTTTCAGGAGAGCCCGTTCAAGCAAGCATTGGTGGTTCAGTGGTAGAATTCTCGCCTGCCACGCGGGAGACCCGGAATGGCTCTGAATGGATTTGTGGGACTTGATTTCATCAAACTTAATATTTCAAAACTTTTTTTGTACGTAATCCATGCAAAAGGCATGTATAGTGAGTTTGGCAGCTAGGGCTTTTTTGGTGAGCCGATTCAAGCAAGCATTGGTGGTTCAGTGGTAGAATTCTCGCCTCCCACGCGGGAGACCCGGGTCCGATTCCCGGCCAATGCAAGTGTGGCTTGTCCATAATCTAATATTGTAAGAATGTTCTACGAGGCAGTTATATGGGATGAAGTGTGGTCAGCTGCTTTGCTCTGATCTTTTCGTTTGGATTTGTGGGACTTGATTTTATTAAAATTTAACATTTCAAAACTTTTTTTGTACGTAATCCATGCACAAGGCATGTATAGTGAGTTTGGCAGATAGGGCTATTTTGGTGAGCCGATTCAAGCAAGTATTGGTGGTTCAGTGGTAGAATTCTCGCCTGCCACGCGGGAGACCCGGGTCCGATTCCCTGCCAATGCAAGTGTGGCTTGTCCATTATGCTACTATTGTAAGAATGCTCTACAAAGCAGTTATGTGTGATGGAGTGTGGTCAGCTGCTTGGCTCTGATCTTTTCGTTTGGATTTGTGGGACTTGATTTCATCAAACTCAACATTTCAAAACTTATCTTGTACTTAATCCATGTACAAGGCATGTATAGTGAGTTTGGCAGCTAGGGGTTTTTTGGTGAGCCGATTCAAGCAAGCACTGGTGGTTCAGTGGTAGAATTCTCGCCTGCCACGCGGGAGACCCGGGTCCGATTCCCGGCCAATGCAATGTGGCTTGTCCATAATCTAATATTGTAAGAATGCTCTACAAAGCAGTTATGTGTGATGGAGTGTGGTCAGCTGCTTGGCTCTGATCTTTTCGTTTGGATTTGTGGGACTTGATTTCATCAAACTCAACATTTCAAAACTTATCTTGTACTTAATCCATGTACAAGGCATGTATAGTGAGTTTGGCAGCTAGGGGTTTTTTGGTGAGCCGATTCAAGCAAGCACTGGTGGTTCAGTGGTAGAATTCTCGCCTGCCACGCGGGAGACCCGGGTCCGAATCCCGGCCAATGCAATGTGGCTTGTCCATAATCTAATATTGTAAGAATGCTCTACGAGGCAGTTATATGGGATGGAGTGTTTTCTGATTATTTCGTTTTGATTTGTGGGACTTGATTTCATCAAACTTAACATTTCAAAACTTATTTTGTACGTAATCAATGCACAAGGCATGTATAGTGAGTTTGGCAGCTAGGGCTTTTTTGGTGAGCCGATTCAAGCAAGCATTGGTGGTTCAGTGGTAGAATTCTCGCCTCCCACGCGGGAGACCCGGGTCCGATTCCCGGCCAATGCAAGTGTGGCTTGTCCATAATCTAATATTGTAAGAATGCTCTACGAGGCAGTTATATGGGATGGCGTGTGGTCAGCTGCTTTGCTCTGCTTTTTTCGTTTTGATTTGTGGGACTTGATTTCATCAAACTCAACATTTCAAAATTTATCTAGTACTTAATCCATGTACAAGGCATGTATAGTGAGTTTGGCAGCTAGGGGTTTTTTGGTGAGCCGATTCAAGCAAGCATTGGTGTTTCAGTGGTAGATTTCTCGCCTGCCACACGGGAGACCCGGGTCCGATACCCGGCCAATGCAAGTGTGGCTTGTGTATTATGCTACTATTGTAAGAATGCTCTAGGCAGTTATATTTGATGGAGTGTGGTCAGCTGCTTTGCTCTGATCTTTTCGTTTGGATTTGTGGGACTTGATTTTATAAAAACTTAACATTTCAAATCTTTTTTTGTACGTAATCCATGCACAAGGCATGTATAGTGAGTTTGGCAGCTAGGGCTTTTTTGGTGAGCCGATTCAAGCAAGCATTGGTGGTTCAGTGTTAGAATTCTCGCCTCCCACGCGGGAGACCCGGGTCCGATTCCCGGCCAATGCAAGTGTGGCTTGTCCATTATGCTACTATTGTAAGAATGCTCTACAAAGCAGTTATATGTAATGGAGTGTGGTCAGCTGCTTGGCTCTGATTTTTTTGTTTTGATTTGTGGGACTTGATTTAATCAAACTCAACATTTCAAAACTTATTTTGTACTTAATCCATGTACAAGGCATGTATAGTGAGTTTGGCAGCTAGGGCTTTTTTGGTGAGCCGATTAAAGCAAGCATTGGTGGTTCAGTGGTAGAATTCTCGCCTGCCACGCGGGAGACCCGGGTCCGATTCCCGGCCAATGCAATGTGGCTTGTCCATTATGCTACCATTGTAAGAATGCTCTACGAAGCAGTTATGTGTGATGGAGTGTGGTCAGCTGCTTGGCTCTGATCTTTTCGTTTGGATTTGTGGGACTTGATTTCATCAAACTCAACATTTCAAAACTTATCTTGTACTTAATCCATGTACAAGGCATGTATAGTGAGTTTGGCAGCTAGGGGTTTTTTGGTGAACCGATTCAAGCATGCATTGGTGGTTCAGTGGTAGAATTTATAGCTGTAATCGGGCCTTAAAAGTTAGGCCCGAAATGTCCGGAGCCCGACAGAATGCAGCCCGAACCCGAACGTACATTTTGATTGACAGCTTTTTAAAAGCCCGAACCCGTTTACAGCCCGACATTATTTAAATGTGCGCACACACACAGCTTTTGTCAAGAATGAGAAATTTACACAGGTTTTAACATTATTTATTCATGACTAATAATCTACACGCCACTTGGAAGTTGAAACAAAGAAATAAGTAATCTGTAACATTGTAACATCTCATTCTAAATAGGCTTATGCAATACACTATAAATATGCCAATAAAATTATTATTTCTTAACGAATTAAATTAAGATAATACATTCTGAATTAAGATGGGTATTTGGCAATAACGAAATTAAGAGGCAGGCTCCGCGGGATTTGCGTCGGCACTTCTCTCCATTACTGCCAACATTAGTCTATATCCTCTGTCTAAATTATGTAAGACTCGATTCATATTTAGTTATACATTGAAAAACCTACTCACCAAGATAAGGCTACATGTTTTTGATGAGGAAAATCATTAAATCCACTGTAAATGAATTCAGCGCGATCCTGCGCTACTGATTTGAACTTGACCGCTCATTTACCTCACAAAGCCGGAGCGGAAGCCCGAGCCCGCCCCGAGCCCGTGTAAAATGTTAGAAATGAAGCCCGAACCCGCCCGAGCCCATCGGGTCCCGACGGGTCCCGTCGGGTTCGGGCAAAGATCTTCAGCTCTAGTAGAATTCTCGCCTGCCACGCGGGAGACCCGGGTCCGATTCCCGGCCAATGCAATGTGGCTTGTCCATAATCTAATATTGTAAGAATGCTCTACGAGGCAGTTATATGGGATGGAGTGTTTTCTGATTATTTCGTTTTGATTTGTGGGACTTGATTTCCTCAAACTTAACATTTCAAAACTTTTTTTGTACGTAATCCATGCACAAGGCATGTATAGTGAGTTTGGCAGCTAGGGCTTTTTTGGTGAGCCGGTTCAAGCAAGCATTGGTGGTTCAGTGGTAGAATTCTCGCCTCCCACGCGGGAGACCCTGGTCCGATTCCCGGCCAATGCAAGTGTGGCTTGTCCATAATATAATATTGTAAGAATGCTCTACGAGGCAGTTATATGGAATGGAGTGTGGTCAGCTGCTTTGCTCTGCTTTTTTCGTTTTGATTTGTGGGACTTGATTTCATCAAACTCAACATTTCAAAACTTATCTTGTACTTAATCCATGTACAAGGCATGTATAGTGAGTTTGGCAGCTAGGGGTTTTTGGTGAGCTGATTAAAGCAAGCATTGGTGGTTCAGTGGTAGAATTCTCGCCTGCCACGCGGGAGACCCGGAATGGCTATGAATGGATTTGTGGGACTTGATTTCATCAAACTTAACATTTCAAAACTTTTTTTGTACGTAATCCATGCACAAGGCATGTATGGTGAGTTTGGCAGCTAGGGCTTTTTTGGTGTGCCGATTCAAGCAAGCGTTGGTGGTTCAGTGGTAGAATTCTCGCCTCCCACGCGGGAGACCCTGGTCCGATTCCCGGCCAATGCAAGTGTGGCTTGTCCATAATCTAATATTGTAAGAATGTTCTACGAGGCAGTTATATGGGATGGAGTGTGGTCAGCTGCTTTGCTCTGCTTTTTTCGTTTTGATTTGTGGGACTTGATTTCATCAAACTCAACATTTCAAAACTTATCTTGTACTTAATCCATGTACAAGGCATGTATAGTGAGTTTGGCAGCTAGGGGTTTTTTGGTGAGCCGATTCAAGCAAGCATTGGTGGTTCAGTGGTAGATATCTCGCCTGCCACGCGGGAGACCCGGGTCCGATTCCCGGCCAATGCAAGTGTGGCTTGTCCATTATGCTACTATTGTAAGAATGCTCTACGAGGCAGTTATATTTGATGGAGTGTGGTCAGCTGCTTTGCTCTGATCTTTTCGTTTGGATTTGTGGGACTTGATTTTATAAAAATTTTACATTTCAAAACTTTTTTTGTACGTAATCCATGCACAAGGCATGTATAGTGAGTTTGGCAGATAGGGCTATTTTGGTGAGCCGATTCAAGCAAGCATTGGTGGTTCAGTGGTAGAATTCTCGCCTGCCACGCGGGAGACCCGGGTCCGATTCCCGGCCAATGCAAGTGTGGCTTGTCCATTAAGCTACTATTGTAAGAATGCTCTACGAGGCAGTTATATTTGATGGAGTGTGGTCAGCTGCTTTGCTCTGATCTTTTCGTTTGGATTTGTGGGACTTGATTTCATCAAACTCAACATTTCAAAACTTTTTTGTACGTAATCCATGTACAAAGCATGTATAGCGAGTTTGGCAGCTAGGGCTTTCAGAAGAGCCCATCGAAGCAAGCATAGGTGGTTCAGTGGTAGAATTCTCGCCTGCCACCCGCGTGGCAGGCGAGAATTCTACCACTGAACCACCAATGCTTGCTTGAATCGGCTCACCAAAAAACCCCTAGCTGCCAAACTCACTATACATGCCTTGCACATGGATTAAGTACAAGATAAGTTTTGAAATGTTGAGTTTGATGAAATCAAGTCCCACAAATCCAAACGAAAAGATCAGAGCCAAGCAGCTGACCACACGCCATCAAATATAACTGCCTAGAGCATTCTTACAATAGTAGCATAATTACAATAGTAGCATAATGGACAAACTCACTATACATGCCTTGTGCATGGATTACGTACAAAAAAAGTTTTGAAATGTTAAATTTTTATAAAATCAAGTCCCACAAATCCAAACGAAGAGATCAGAGCAAAGCAGCTGACCACACTCCATCCCATATAACTGCCTCGTAGAACATTTTTACAATATTAGATTATGGACAAGCCACACTTGCATTGGCCGGGAACCGGACCCCGGTCTCCCGCGTGGGAGGCGAGAATTCTACCACTGAACCACCAATGCTTGCTTGAATCGGCTCACCAAAAAAGCCCTAGCTGCCAAACTCACTATACATGCCTTGTGCATGGATTACGTACAAAAAAAGATTTGAAATGTTAAGTTTTTATAAAATCAAGTCCCACAAATCCAAACGAAAAGATCAGAGCAAAGATCTTTTCGAAAAGATCAGAGCAAAGCAGCTGACCACACTCCATCCCATATAACTGCCTCGTAGAACATTTTTACAATATTAGATTATGGACAAGCCACACTTGCATTGGCCGGGAATCGGACCCGGGTCTCCCGCGTGGGAGGCGAGAATTCTACCACTGAACCACCAATGCTTGCTTGAATCGGCTCACCAAAAAAGCCCTAGCTGCCAAACTCACTATACATGCCTTGTGCATGGATTACGTACAAAAAAAGTTTTGAAATGTTAAGTTTGATGAAATCAAGTCCCACAAATCAAAACGAAATAATCAGAAAACACTCCATCCCATATAACTGCCTCGTAGAGCATTCTTACAATATTAGATTATGGACAAGCCACATTGCATTGGCCGGGAATCGGACCCGGGTCTCCCGCGTGGCAGGCGAGAATTCTACCACTGAACCACCAATGCTTGCTTGAATCGGCTCACCAAAATAGCCCTATCTGCCAAACTCACTATACATGCCTTGTGCATGGATTACGTACAAAAAAAGTTTTGAAATGTTAAATTTTTATAAAATCAAGTCCCACAAATCCAAACGAAAAGATCAGAGCCAAGCAGCTGACCACACTCCATCACACATAACTGCTTTGTAGAGCATTCTTACAATATTAGATTATGGACAAGCCACATTGCATTGGCCGGGAATCGGACCGGGGTCTCCCGCGTGGCAGGCGAGAATTCTACCACTGAACCACCAATGCTTGCTTGAATCGGCTCACCAAAAAACCCCTAGCTGCCAAACTCACTATACATGCCTTGTACATGGATTAAGTACAAGATAAGTTTTGAAATGTTAAGTTTTTATAAAATCAAGTCCCACAAATCCAAACGAAAAGATCAGAGCAAAGCAGCTGACCACACTCCATCAAATATAACTGCCTCGTAGAGCATTCATACAAGAGTAGCATAATGGACAAGCCACACTTGCATTGGCCGGGAATCGAACCCGGATCTCCCGCGTGGCAGGCGAGAATTCTACCACTGAACCACCAATGCTTGCTTGAATCGGCTCACCAAAAAAGCCCTAGCTGCCAAACTCACTATACATGCCTTGTGCATGGATTACGTACAAAAAAAGTTTTGAAATGTAAAATTTTTATAAAATCAAGTCCCACAAATCCAAACGAAAAGATCAGAGCAAAGCAGCTGACCACACTCCATCAAATATAACTGCCTAGAGCATTCTTACAATAGCAGCATAATAGACAAGCCACACTTGCATTGGCCGGGTATCGGACCCGGGTCTCCCGTGTGGCAGGCGAGAAATCTACCACTGAAACAGCAATGCTTGCTTGAATCGGCTCACCAAAAAACCCCTAGCTGCCAAACTCACTATACATGCCTTGTACATGGATTAAGTACTAGATAAATTTTGAAATGTTGAGTTTGATGAAATCAAGTCCCACAAATCAAAACGAAAAAAGCAGAGCAAAGCAGCTGACCACACGCCATCCCATATAACTGCCTCGTAGAGCATTCTTACAATATTAGATTATGGACAAGCCACACTTGCATTGGCCGGGAATCGGACCCGGGTCTCCCGCGTGGGAGGCGAGAATTCTACCACTGAACCACCAATGCTTGCTTGAATCGGCTCACCAAAAAAGCCCTAGCTGCCAAACTCACTATACATGCCTTGTGCATGGATTACGTACAAAATAAGTTTTGAAATGTTAAGTTTGATGAAATCAAGTCCCACAAATCAAAACGAAATAATCAGAAAACACTCCATCCCATATAACTGCCTCGTAGAGCATTCTTACAATATTAGATTATGGACAAGCCACACTTGCATTGGCCGGGAATAAGACACGGGTCTCCCGCGTGGCAGGCGAGAATTCTACCACTGAACCACCAATGCTTGCTTTAATTGGCTCACCAAAAAAGCCCTAGCTGCCAAACTCACTATACATGCCTTGTGCATGGATTACGTACAAAAAAAGATTTGAAATGTTAAGTTTTTATAAAATCAAGTCCCACAAATCCAAACGAAAAGATCAGAGCAAAGCAGCTGACCACACTCCATCAAATATAACTGCCTCATAGAGCATTCTTACAATAGTAGCATAACGGACCCGGGTCTCCCGCGTGGCAGGCGAGAATTCTACCACTGAACCACCAATGCTTGCTTGAATCGGCTCACCAAAAAACCCCTAGCTGCCAAACTCACTATACATGCCTTGTACATGGATTAAGTACAAGATAAGTTTTGAAATGTTAAGTTTTTATAAAATCAAGTCCCACAAATCCAAACGAAAAGATCAGAGCAAAGCAGCTGACCACACTCCATCAAATATAACTGCCTCGTAGAGCATTCATACAAGAGTAGCATAATGGACAAGCCACACTTGCATTGGCCGGGAATCGGACCCGGATCTCCCGCGTGGCAGGCGAGAATTCTACCACTGAACCACCAATGCTTGCTTCGATGGGCTCTTCTGAAAGCCCTAGCTGCCAAACTCGCTATACATGCTTTGTACATGGATTACGTACAAAAAAGTTTTGAAATGTTGAGTTTGATGAAATCAAGTCCCACAAATCCAAACGAAAAGATCAGAGCAAAGCAGCTGACCACACTCCATCAAATATAACTGCCTCGTAGAGCATTCTTACAATAGTAGCTTAATGGACAAGCCACACTTGCATTGGCCGGGAATCGGACCCGGGTCTCCCGCGTGGCAGGCGAGAATTCTACCACTGAACCACCAATGCTTGCTTGAATCGGCTCACCAAAATAGCCCTATCTGCCAAACTCACTATACATGCCTTGTGCATGGATTACATACAAAAAAAGTTTTGAAATGTAAAATTTTTATAAAATCAAGTCCCACAAATCCAAACGAAAAGATCAGAGCAAAGCAGCTGACCACACTCCATCAAATATAACTGCCTCGTAGAGCATTCTTACAATAGTAGCATAATGGACAAGCCACACTTGCATTGGCCGGGAATCGGACCCGGGTCTCCCGCGTGGCAGGCGAGAAATCTACCACTGAACCAACAATGCTTGCTTGAATCGGCTCACCAAAAAACCCCTAGCTGCCAAACTCACTATACATGCCTTGTACATGGATTAAGTACAAGATAAGTTTTGAAATGTTGAGTTTGATGAAATCAAGTCCCACAAATCAAAACGAAAGAAGCAGAGCAAAGCAGCTGACCACACTCCATCCCATATAACTGCCTCGTAGAACATTCTTACAATATTAGATTATGGACAAGCCACACTTGCATTGGCCGAGAATCGGACCAGGGTCTCCCGCGTGGGAGGCGAGAATTCTACCACTGAACCACCAACGCTTGCTTGAATCGGCTCACCAAAAAAGCCCTAGCTGCCAAACTCACCATACATGCCTTGTGCATGGATTACGTACAAAAAAAGTTTTGAAATGTTAAGTTTGATGAAATCAAGTCCCACAAATCCATTCATAGCCATTCCGGGTCTCCCGCGTGGCAGGCGAGAATTCTACCACTGAACCACCAATGCTTGCTTTAATCAGCTCACCAAAAACCCCTAGCTGCCAAACTCACTATACATGCCTTGTACATGGATTAAGTACAAGATAAGTTTTGAAATGTTGAGTTTGATGAAATCAAGTCCCACAAATCAAAACGAAAAAAGCAGAGCAAAGCAGCTGACCACACTCCATTCCATATAACTGCCTCGTAGAGCATTCTTACAATATTAGATTATGGACAAGCCACATTGCATTGGCCGGGAATCGGACCAGGGTCTCCCGCGTGGGAGGCGAGAATTCTACCACTGAACCACCAATGCTTGCTTGAACCGGCTCACCAAAAAAGCCCTAGCTGCCAAACTCACTATACATGCCTTGTGCATGGATTACGTACAAAAAAAGTTTTGAAATGTTAAGTTTGATGAAATCAAGTCCCACAAATCAAAACGAAATAATCAGAAAACACTCCATCCCATATAACTGCCTCGTAGAGCATTCTTACAATATTAGATTATGGACAAGCCACATTGCATTGGCCGGGAATCGGACCCGGGTCTCCCGCGTGGCAGGCGAGAATTCTACCACTGAACCACCAATGCTTGCTTTAATCGGTTCACCAAAAAACCCCTAGCTGCCAAACTCACTATACATGCCTTGTACATGGATTAAGTACAAGATAAGTTTTGAAATGTTGAGTTTGATGAAATCAAGTCCCACAAATCCAAACGAAAAGATCAGAGCCAAGCAGCTGACCACACTCCATCACACATAACTGCTTCGTAGAGCATTCTTACAATGGTAGCATAATGGACAAGCCACATTGCATTGGCCGGGAATCGGACCCGGGTCTCCCGCGTGGCAGGCGAGAATTCTACCACTGAACCACCAATGCTTGCTTTAATCGGCTCACCAAAAAAGCCCTAGCTGCCAAACTCACTATACATGCCTTGTACATGGATTAAGTACAAAATAAGTTTTGAAATGTTGAGTTTGATTAAATCAAGTCCCACAAATCAAAACAAAAAAATCAGAGCCAAGCAGCTGACCACACTCCATTACATATAACTGCTTTGTAGAGCATTCTTACAATAGTAGCATAATGGACAAGCCACACTTGCATTGGCCGGGAATCGGACCTGGGTCTCCCGCGTGGGAGGCGAGAATTCTAACACTGAACCACCAATGCTTGCTTGAATCGGCTCACCAAAAAAGCCCTAGCTGCCAAACTTACTATACATGCCTTGTGCATGGATTACGTACAAAAAAAGATTTGAAATGTTAAGTTTTTATAAAATCAAGTCCCACAAATCCAAACGAAAAGATCAGAGCAAAGCAGCTGACCACACTCCATCAAATATAACTGCCTAGAGCATTCTTACAATAGTAGCATAATAGACAAGCCACACTTGCATTGGCCGGGTATCGGACCCCGGTCTCCCGTGTGGCAGGCGAGAAATCTACCACTGAAACACCAATGCTTGCTTGAATCGGCTCACCAAAAAACCCCTAGCTGCCAAACTCACTATACATGCCTTGTACATGGATTAAGTACTAGATAAATTTTGAAATGTTGAGTTTGATGAAATCAAGTCCCACAAATCAAAACGAAAAAAGCAGAGCAAAGCAGCTGACCACACGCCATCCCATATAACTGCCTCGTAGAGCATTCTTACAATATTAGATTATGGACAAGCCACACTTGCATTGGCCGGGAATAAGACACGGGTCTCCCGCGTGGCAGGCGAGAATTCTACCACTGAACCACCAATGCTTGCTTTAATTGGCTCACCAAAAAAGCCCTAGCTGCCAAACTCACTATACATGCCTTGTGCATGGATTATGTACAAAAAAAGATTTGAAATGTTAAGTTTTTATAAAATCAAGTCCCACAAATCCAAACGAAAAGATCAGAGCAAAGCAGCTGACCACACTCCATCAAATATAACTGCCTCATAGAGCATTCTTACAATAGTAGCATAACGGACCCGGGTCTCCCGCGTGGCAGGCGAGAATTCTACCACTGAACCACCAATGCTTGCTTGAATCGGCTCACCAAAAAACCCCTAGCTGCCAAACTCACTATACATGCCTTGTACATGGATTAAGTACAAGATAAGTTTTGAAATGTTAAGTTTTTATAAAATCAAGTCCCACAAATCCAAACGAAAAGATCAGAGCAAAGCAGCTGACCACACTCCATCAAATATAACTGCCTCGTAGAGCATTCATACAAGAGTAGCATAATGGACAAGCCACACTTGCATTGGCCGGGAATCGAACCCGGATCTCGCGGGAGACCCGGGTCCGATTCCCGGCCAATGCAATGTGGCTTGTCCATAATCTAATATTGTAAGAATGCTCTATGAGGCAATTATATGGGATGGAGTGTTTTCTGATTATTTCGTTTTGATTTGTGGGACTTGATTTCATCAAACTTAACATTTCACAACTTTTTTTGTACGTAATCCATGCACAAGGCATGTATAGTGAGTTTGGCAGCTAGGGGTTTTTTGGTGAGCCGATTCAAGCAAGCATTGGTGTTTCAGTGGTAGATTTCTCGCCTGCCACACGGGAGACCCGGGTCCGATTCCCGGCCAATGCAAGTGTGGCTTGTCCATTATGCTACTATTGTAAGAATGCTCTAGGCAGTTATATTTGATGGAGTGTGGTCAGCTGCTTTGCTCTGATCTTTTCGTTTGGATTTGTGGGACTTGATTTTATAAAAACTTAACATTTCAAATCTTTTTTTGTACGTAATCCATGCACAAGGCATGTATAGTGAGTTTGGCAGCTAGGGCTTTTTTGGTGAGCCGATTCAAGCAAGCATTGGTGGTTCAGTGGTAGAATTCTCGCCTGCCACGCGGGAGACCCGGGTCCGATTCCCGGCCAATGCAAGTGTGGCTTGTCCATTACGCTACTATTGTAAGAATGCTCTACGATGGAGTGTGGTCAGCTGCTTGGCTCTGATCTTCTCGTTTGGATTTGTGGGACTTGATTTCATCAAACTCAACATTTCAAAACTTATCTTGTACTTAATCCATGTACAAGGCATGTATAGTGAGTTTGGCAGCTAGGGGTTTTTTGGTGAGCCGATTCAAGCAAGCATTGGTGGTTCAGTGGTAGAATTCTCGCCTGCCACGCGGGAGACCCGGGTCCGATTCCCGGCCAATGCAAGTGTGGCTTGTCCATTACGCTACTATTGTAAGAATGCTCTACGATGGAGTGTGGTCAGCTGCTTTGCTCTGCTTTTTTCGTTTTGATTTGTGGGACTTGATTTCATCAAACTCAACATTTCAAAATTTATCTAGTACTTAATCCATGTACAAGGCATGTATAGTGAGTTTGGCAGCTAGGGGTTTTTTGGTGAGCCGATTCAAGCAAGCATTTGTGTTTCAGTGGTAGATTTCTCGCCTGCCACACAGGAGACCCGGGTCCGATTCCCGGCCAATGCAAGTGTGGCTTGTCCATTATGCTACTATTGTAAGAATGCTCTAGGCAGTTATATTTGATGGAGTGTGGTCAGCTGCTTTGCTCTGATCTTTTCGTTTGGATTTGTGAGACTTGATTTTATAAAAACTTAACATTTAAAATCTTTTTTTGTACGTAATCCATGCACAAGGCATGTATAGTGAGTTTGGCAGCTAGGGCTTTTTTGGTGAGCCGATTCAAGCAAGCATTGGTGGTTCAGTGGTAGAATTCTCGCCTGCCACGCGGGAGACCCGGGTCCGATTCCTGGCCAATGCAATGTGGCTTGTCCATAATCTGATATTGTAAGAATGCTCTACGAGGCAGTTATATTTGATGGAGTGTGGTCAGCTGCTTTGCTCTGATCTTTTCGTTTGGATTTGTGGGACTTGATTTTATAAAAACTTAACATTTAAAAACTTTTTTTGTACTTAATCCATGCACACGGCATGTATAGTGAGTTTGGCAGCTAGCGCTTTTTTGGTGAGCCGATTCAAGCAAGCATTGGTGGTTCAGTGGTAGAATTCTCGCCTGCCACGCGGGAGACCCAGGTCCGATTCCTGGCCAATGCAAGTGTGGCTTGTCCATTATACTACTATTGTAAGAATGCTCTACGAAGCAGTTATATGTGATGGAGTGTGGTCAGCTGCTTGGCTCTGATTTTTTTGTTTTGATTTGTGGGACTTGATTTCATCAAACTCAACATTTCAAAACTTATTTTGTACTTAATCCATGTACAAGGCATGTATAGTGAGTTTGGCAGCTAGCGCTTTTTTGGTGAGTCGATTCAAGCAAGCATTGGTGGTTCAGTGGTAGAATTCTTGCGTGCCACGCGGGAGACCCTGTTCCGATTCCCGGCCAATGCAAGTGTGGCTTGTCCAATATGCTACTATTGTAAGAATGCTCTACGAGGCAGTTATATTTGATGGAGTGTGGTCAGCTGCTTTGCTCTGATCTTTTCGTTTGGATTTGTGGGACTTGATTTCATCAAACTCAACATTTCAAAACTTTTTTGTACGTAATCCATGTACAAAGCATGTATAGCGAGTTTGGCAGCTAGGGCTTTCAGAAGAGCCCATCGAAGCAAGCATTGGTGGTTCAGTGGTAGAATTCTCGCCTGCCACGCGGGAGATCCGGGTCCGATTCCCGGCCAATGCAAGTGTGGCTTGTCCATTATGCTACTCTTGTATGAATGCTCTACGAGGCAGTTATATTTGATGGAGTGTGGTCAGCTGATTTGCTCTGATCTTTTCGTTTGGATTTGTGGGACTTGATTTTATAAAAACGTAACATTTCAAAACTTTTTTTGTACGTAATCCATGCACAAGGCATGTATAGTGAGTTTGGCAGCTAGGGCTTTTTTGGTGAGCCGATTAAAGCAAGCATTGGTGGTTCAGTGGTAGAATTCTCGCCTGCCACGCGGGAGACCTGGGTCCGATTCCCGGCCAATGCAATGTGGCTTGTCCATTATGCTACTATTGTAAGAATGCTCTACGAAGCAGTTATGTGTGATGGAGTGTGGTCAGCTGCTGGGCTCTGATTTTTTTCGTTTGGATTTGTGGGACTTGATTTCATCAAACTCAACATTTCAAAACTTATCTTGTACTTAATCCATGTACAAGGCATGTATAGTGAGTTTGGCAGCTAGGGGTTTTTTGGTGAGCCGATTCAAGCAAGCATTGGTGGTTCAGTGGTAGAATTCTCGCCTGCCACGCGGGAGACCAGGGTCCGATTCCCGGCCAATGCAATGTGGCTTGTCCATAATCTAATATTGTAAGAATGCTCTACGAGGCAGTTATATGGGATGGAGTGTTTTCTAATTATTTCGTTTTGATTTGTGGGACATGATTTCATCAAACTTAACATTTCAAAACTTTTTTTGTACGTAATCCATGCACAAGGCATGTATAGTGAGTTTGGCAGCTAGGGCTTTTTTGGTGAGCCGATTCAAGCAAGCATTGGTGGTTCAGTGGTAGAATTCTCGCCTCCCACGCGGGAGACCCGGGTCCGATTCCCGGCCAATGCAAGTGTGGCTTGTCCATAATCTGATATTGTAAGAATGCTCTACGAAGCAGTTATATGTGATGGAGTGTGGTCAGCTGCTTTGCTCTGATCTTTTCGTTTGGATTTGTGAGACTTGATTTTATAAAAACTTAACATTTAAAATCTTTTTTTGTACGTAATCCATGCACAAGGCATGTATAGTGAGTTTGGCAGCTAGGGCTTTTTTGGTGAGCCGATTCAAGCAAGCATTGGTGGTTCAGTGGTAGAATTCTCGCCTGCCACGCGGGAGACCCGGGTCCGATTCCTGGCCAATGCAATGTGGCTTGTCCATAATCTGATATTGTAAGAATGCTCTACGAAGCAGTTATATGTGATGGAGTGTGGTCAGCTGCTTGGCTCTGATTTTTTTGTTTTGATTTGTGGGACTTGATTTCATCAAACTCAACATTTCAAAACTTATTTTGTACTTAATCCATGTACAAGGCATGTATAGTGAGTTTGGCAGCTAGCGCTTTTTTGGTGAGTCGATTCAAGCAAGCATTGGTGGTTCAGTGGTAGAATTCTTGCGTGCCACGCGGGAGACCCTGTTCCGATTCCCGGCCAATGCAAGTGTGGCTTGTCCAATATGCTACTATTGTAAGAATGCTCTACGAGGCAGTTATATTTGATGGAGTGTGGTCAGCTGCTTTGCTCTGATCTTTTCGTTTGGATTTGTGGGACTTGATTTCATCAAACTCAACATTTCAAAACTTTTTTGTACGTAATCCATGTACAAAGCATGTATAGCGAGTTTAGCAGCTAGGGCTTTCAGAAGAGCCCATCGAAGCAAGCATTGGTGGTTCAGTGGTAGAATTCTCGCCTGCCACGCGGGAGATCCGGGTCCGATTCCCGGCCAATGCAAGTGTGGCTTGTCCATTATGCTACTCTTGTATGAATGCTCTACGAGGCAGTTATATTTGATGGAGTGTGGTCAGCTGCTTTGCTCTGATCTTTTCGTTTGGATTTGTGGGACTTGATTTTATAAAAACGTAACATTTCAAAACTTTTTTTGTAAGTAATCCATGCACAAGGCATGTATAGTGAGTTTGGCAGCTTGGGCTTTTTTGGTGAGCCGATTCAAGCAAGCATTGGTGGTTCAGTGGTAGAATTCTCGCCTCCCACGCGGGAGACCCGGGTCCGATTCCCGGCCAATGCAAGTGTGGCTTGTCCATAATCTAATATTGTAAGAATGCTCTACGAGGCAGTTATATGGGATGGCGTGTGGTCAGCTGCTTTGCTCTGCTTTTTTCGTTTTGATTTGTGGGACTTGATTTCATCAAACTCAACATTTCAAAATTTATCTAGTACTTAATCCATGCACAAGGCATGTATAGTGATATTGGCAGCTAGGGCTTTTTTGGTGAGCCGATTCAAGCAAGCATTCGTGGTTCAGTGGTAGAATTCTCGCCTGCCACGCGGGAGACCCGGGTCCGATTCCTGGCCAATGCAATGTGGCTTGTCCATAATCTGATATTGTAAGAATGCTCTACGAGGCAGTTATATTTGATGGAGTGTGGTCAGCTGCTTTGCTCTGATCTTTTCGTTTGGATTTGTGGGACTTGATTTTATAAAAACTTAACATTTCAAAACTTTTTTTGTACTTAATCCATGCACACGGCATGTATAGTGAGTTTGGCAGCTAGCGCTTTTTTGGTGAGCCGATTCAAGCAAGCATTGGTGGTTCAGTGGTAGAATTCTTGCGTGCCACGCGGGAGACCCTGGTCCGATTCCCGGCCAATGCAAGTGTGGCTTGTCCAATATGCTACTATTGTAAGAATGCTCTACGAGGCAGTTATATTTGATGGAGTGTGGTCAGCTGCTTTGCTCTGATCTTTTCGTTTGGATTTGTGGGACTTGATTTCATCAAACTCAACATTTCAAAACTTTTTTGTACGTAATTCATGTACAAAGCATGTATAGCGAGTTTGGCAGCTAGGGCTTTCAGAAGAGCCCATCGAAGCAAGCATTGGTGGTTCAGTGGTAGAATTCTCGCCTGCCACGCGGGAGATCCGGGTCCGATTCCCGGCCAATGCAAGTGTGGCTTGTCCATTATGCTACTCTTGTATGAATGCTCTACGAGGCAGTTATATTTGATGGAGTGTGGTCAGCTGCTTTGCTCTGATCTTTTCGTTTGGATTTGTGGGACTTGATTTTATAAAAACTTAACATTTCAAAACTTTTTTTGTACTTAATCCATGCACACGGCATGTATAGTGAGTTTGGCAGCTAGCGCTTTTTTGGTGAGCCGATTCAAGCAAGCATTGGTGGTTCAGTGGTAGAATTCTCGCCTGCCACGCGGGAGACCCAGGTCCGATTCCTGGCCAATGCAAGTGTGGCTTGTCCATAATCTGATATTGTAAGAATGCTCTACGAGGCAGTTATATTTGATGGAGTGTGGTCAGCTGCTTTGCTCTGATCTTTTCGTTTGGATTTGTGGGACTTGATTTTATAAAAACTTAACATTTCAAAACTTTTTTTGTACTTAATCCATGCACACGGCATGTATAGTGAGTTTGGCAGCTAGCGCTTTTTTGGTGAGCCGATTCAAGCAAGCATTGGTGGTTCAGTGGTAGAATTCTCGCCTGCCACGCGGGAGACCCAGGTCCGATTCCTGGCCAATGCAAGTGTGGCTTGTCCATTATACTACTATTGTAAGAATGCTCTACGAAGCAGTTATATGTGATGGAGTGTGGTCAGCTGCTTGGCTCTGATTTTTTTGTTTTGATTTGTGGGACTTGATTTCATCAAACTCAACATTTCAAAACTTATTTTGTACTTAATCCATGTACAAGGCATGTATAGTGAGTTTGGCAGCTAGCGCTTTTTTGGTGAGTCGATTCAAGCAAGCATTGGTGGTTCAGTGGTAGAATTCTTGCGTGCCACGCGGGAGACCCTGTTCCGATTCCCGGCCAATGCAAGTGTGGCTTGTCCAATATGCTACTATTGTAAGAATGCTCTACGAGGCAGTTATATTTGATGGAGTGTGGTCAGCTGCTTTGCTCTGATCTTTTCGTTTGGATTTGTGGGACTTGATTTCATCAAACTCAACATTTCAAAACTTTTTTGTACGTAATCCATGTACAAAGCATGTATAGCGAGTTTAGCAGCTAGGGCTTTCAGAAGAGCCCATCGAAGCAAGCATTGGTGGTTCAGTGGTAGAATTCTCGCCTGCCACGCGGGAGATCCGGGTCCGATTCCCGGCCAATGCAAGTGTGGCTTGTCCATTATGCTACTCTTGTATGAATGCTCTACGAGGCAGTTATATTTGATGGAGTGTGGTCAGCTGCTTTGCTCTGATCTTTTCGTTTGGATTTGTGTGACTTGATTTTATAAAAACGTAACATTTCAAAACTTTTTTTGTAAGTAATCCATGCACAAGGCATGTATAGTGAGTTTGGCAGCTTGGGCTTTTTTGGTGAGCCGATTCAAGCAAGCATTGGTGGTTCAGTGGTAGAATTCTCGCCTCCCACGCGGGAGACCCGGGTCCGATTCCCGGCCAATGCAAGTGTGGCTTGTCCATAATCTAATATTGTAAGAATGCTCTACGAGGCAGTTATATGGGATGGCGTGTGGTCAGCTGCTTTGCTCTGCTTTTTTCGTTTTGATTTGTGGGACTTGATTTCATCAAACTCAACATTTCAAAATTTATCTAGTACTTAATCCATGTACAAGGCATGTATAGTGAGTTTGGCAGCTAGGGGTTTTTTGGTGAGCCGATTCAAGCAAGCATTGGTGTTTCAGTGGTAGATTTCTCGCCTGCCACACGGGAGACCCGGGTCCGATTCCCGGCCAATGCAAGTGTGGCTTGTCCATTATGCTACTATTGTAAGAATGCTCTAGGCAGTTATATTTGATGGAGTGTGGTCAGCTGCTTTGCTCTGATCTTTTCGTTTGGATTTGTGAGACTTGATTTTATAAAAACTTAACATTTCAAATTCTTTTTTGTACGTAATCCATACACAAGGCATGTATAGTGATATTGGCAGCTAGGGCTTTTTTGGTGAGCCGATTCAAGCAAGCATTCGTGGTTCAGTGGTAGAATTCTCGCCTGCCACGCGGGAGACCCGGGTCCGATTCCTGGCCAATGCAATGTGGCTTGTCCATAATCTGATATTGTAAGAATGCTCTACGAGGCAGTTATATTTGATGGAGTGTGGTCAGCTGCTTTGCTCTGATCTTTTCGTTTGGATTTGTGGGACTTGATTTTATAAAAACTTAACATTTCAAAACTTTTTTTGTACTTAATCCATGCACACGGCATGTATAGTGAGTTTGGCAGCTAGCGCTTTTTTGGTGAGCCGATTCAAGCAAGCATTGGTGGTTCAGTGGTAGAATTCTTGCGTGCCACGCGGGAGACCCTGGTCCGATTCCCGGCCAATGCAAGTGTGGCTTGTCCAATATGCTACTATTGTAAGAATGCTCTACGAGGCAGTTATATTTGATGGAGTGTGGTCAGCTGCTTTGCTCTGATCTTTTCGTTTGGATTTGTGGGACTTGATTTCATCAAACTCAACATTTCAAAACTTTTTTGTACGTAATTCATGTACAAAGCATGTATAGCGAGTTTGGCAGCTAGGGCTTTCAGAAGAGCCCATCGAAGCAAGCATTGGTGGTTCAGTGGTAGAATTCTCGCCTGCCACTCGGGAGATCCGGTTCCGATTCCCGGCCAATGCAAGTGTGGCTTGTCCATTATGCTACTCTTGTATGAATGCTCTACGAGGCAGTTATATTTGATGGAGTGTGGTCAGCTGCTTTGCTCTGATCTTTTCATTTGGATTTGTGGGACTTGATTTTATAAAAACTTAACATTTCAAAACTTTTTTTGTACTTAATCCATGCACACGGCATGTATAGTGAGTTTGGCAGCTAGCGCTTTTTTGGTGAGCCGATTCAAGCAAGCATTGGTGGTTCAGTGGTAGAATTCTCGCCTGCCACGCGGGAGACCCAGGTCCGATTCCTGGCCAATGCAAGTGTGGCTTGTCCATTATACTACTATTTTAAGAATGCTTTACGAAGCAGTTATATGTGATGGAGTGTGGTCAGCTGCTTGGCTCTGATTTTTTTGTTTTGATTTGTGGGACTTGATTTCATCAAACTCAACATTTCAAAACTTATTTTGTACTTAATCCATGTACAAGGCATGTATAGTGAGTTTGGCAGCTAGCGCTTTTTTGGTGAGCCGATTCAAGCAAGCGTTGGTGGTTCAGTGGTAGAATTCTTGCGTGCCACGCGGGAGACCCTGGTCCGATTCCCGGCCAATGCAAGTGTGGCTTGTCCAATATGCTACTATTGTAAGAATGCTCTACGAGGCAGTTATATTTGATGGAGTGTGGTCAGCTGCTTTGCTCTGATCTTTTCGTTTGGATTTGTGGGACTTGATTTCATCAAACTCAACATTTCAAAACTTTTTTGTACGTAATTCATGTACAAAGCATGTATAGCGAGTTTGGCAGCTAGGGCTTTCAGAAGAGCCCATCGAAGCAAGCATTGGTGGTTCAGTGGTAGAATTCTCGCCTGCCACGCGGGAGATCCGGGTCCGATTCCCGGCCAATGCAAGTGTGGCTTGTCCATTATGCTACTATTGTAAGAATGCTCTAGGCAGTTATATTTGATGGAGTGTGGTCAGCTGCTTTGCTCTGATCTTTTCGTTTGGATTTGTGAGACTTGATTTTATAAAAACGTAACATTTCAAATCTTTTTTTGTACGTAATCCATGCACAAGGCATGTATAGTGAGTTTGGCAGCTAGGGCTATTTTGGTGAGCCGATTCAAGCAAGCATTGGTGGTTCAGTGGTAGAATTCTCGCCTGCCACGCGGGAGACCCGGGTCCGATTCCCGGCCAATGCAAGTGTGGCTTGTCCATTATGCTACTATTGTAAGAATGCTCTACAAAGCAGTTATATGTGATGGAGTGTGGTCAGCTGCTTGGCTCTGATTTTTTTGTTTTGATTTGTGGGACTTGATTTAATCAAACTCAACATTTCAAAACTTATTTTGTACTTAATCCATGTACAAGGCATGTATAGTGAGTTTGGCAGCTAGCGCTTTTTTGGTGAGCCGATTCAAGCAAGCATTGGTGGTTCAGTGGTAGAATTCTCGCCTGCCACGCGGGAGTCCCGGGTCCGATTCCCGGCCAATGCAAGTGTGGCTTGTCTATTATGCTACTATTGTAAGAATGCTCTAGGCAGTTATATTTGATGGAGTGTGGTCAGCTGCTTTGCTCTGATCTTTTCGTTTGGATTTGTGAGACTTGATTTTATAAAAACTTAACATTTCAAATCTTTTTTTGTACGTAATCCATGCACAAGGCATGTATAGTGAGTTTGGCAGCTAGGGCTATTTTGGTGAGCCGATTCAAGCAAGCATTGGTGGTTCAGTGGTAGAATTCTCGCCTGCCACGCGGGAGACCCGGGTCCGATTCCTGGCCAATGCAAGTGTGGCTTGTCCATTATGCTACTATTGTAAGAATGCTCTACAAAGCAGTTATATGTGATGGAGTGTGGTCAGCTGCTTGGCTCTGATTTTTTTGTTTTGATTTGTGGGACTTGATTTAATCAAACTCAACATTTCAAAACTTATTTTGTACTTAATCCATGTACAAGGCATGTATAGTGAGTTTGGCAGCTAGCGCTTTTTTGGTGAGCCGATTCAAGCAAGCATTGGTGGTTCAGTGGTAGAATTCTCGCCTGCCACGCGGGAGTCCCGGGTCCGATTCCCGGCCAATGCAATGTGGCTTGTCCATTATACTACTATTGTAAGAATGCTCTACGAAGCAGTTATGTGTGATGGAGTGTGGTCAGCTGCTTGGCTCTGATCTTTTCGTTTGGATTTGTGGGACTTGATTTCATCAAACTTAACATTTCAAAACTTTTTTTGTACGTAATCCATGCACAAGGCATGTATAGTGAGTTTGGCAGCTAGGGCTTTTTTGGTGAGCCGATTCAAGAAAGCATTGGTGGTTCAGTGGTAGATTTCTTGCCTGCCACACGGGAGACCCGGGTCCGATTCCCGGCCAATGCAAGTGTGGCTTGTCCATTATGCTACTATTGTAAGAATGCTCTAGGCAGTTATATTTGATGGAGTGTGGTCAGCTGCTTTGCTCTGATCTTTTCGTTTGGATTTGTGAGACTTGATTTTATAAAAACTTAACATTTCAAAACTTTTTTTGTACTTAATCCATGCACACGGCATGTATAGTGAGTTTGGCAGCTAGCGCTGTTGAGTTTTTCGTTAAGAGTAATAATGAACAAACATTTTAAAAATTAATTTTATTAATAAATGGAAATATTAAATAATCTAATGTTAAAGATTAAATAGCCAACTTTTAAACTTCTTTGCCAAATATATTTTCAAAAATATGCGCTGTGTTTAATAAGTTTAAAATGTGAAAAAATCCTCATCTGCACATCCCTAATAATACAAATCGAACAAATTTTGTAAGAATATATGTCCAGGTTATTTTTATATTCTGACTTAAAAGAGCAATTTGGAAAATGAGATCCTCAGAGGAGCGCGTGAATGCCGCAATTGATCTGACGGCAGCTTATTTTATATTTTATATGGTTTATAAAAATAGGGAATATCCCACACACTATTAACTTGCAAAAAGCATAATTTTGCAAGTTAATAGTGTGCGGGATATTCCCTTTTTTATAAATGTTTGGTGGACTTCATTGTCTCTTCATCCAACGCACCTAACCGGAACTTACAGGTGTGCGACATTGTTCTTCTATTAAATATTTTATATGGTAACATTCCTTCAGAGAATTTGCTAAAACGTATTACCTCACTAATGTTTTTATTAGTACTTCGGCTAATATTGGCCTGAGATGGGCCGCGGCAGTCACGAGTGTCAAGTTCATCGGAGACAAGCAGAAAGCGTCAAAACGTGAATGGTTTCACAAGCCGATAAGAAAATATTTTGGGTGAATTCAAATGCCGTTTTGCGCCATTGAAGGGAACTTCACGAATAGGATTTCGCATGAACAGTCGATCCAAATAAAGAGAAAAAGACGCTGTATTTTATTGCTCTATTTGCCAAGTGTGTTTAATTAGCCACACTATGAGACACAATTGCGCAACTTTCTCTAGAGTTCAAGAGATCTGATCTTCGAAGGGAATAGGACATATAGGGAGGATCACTTTCGATTAGAACTCGCCCTTTATTTTTTTTGAGAGCGGAAGCCGCGTAGGCTTTAACCAATCATTGAACAGATTATTAACAACCAATCATAGAACATTTTTCTGAGCTCAAAGTGGAGTGTTGAGAAGATTTTATTTATTTCACAAATCAAAAATTTCATAAAAAAGAAATCAAGAATGCAGGTCTTAAAAGATGATGGTGCTTTAGGCAAATCATTAATAAACAAATGACAAACAGAGAAGAATTTTCATAGTGTTTTATGCTGTACTTTCATCTACCATCTTTCTATGACTCTTTTTTTCAAAGTACCGCTTTAGGCACCGTTTAGGCACCGGAACCGTTTTAAAAGTATCGATTTAGCACCGGTATCGAAAAAAACCCAAACAATACCCATCCCTAGTTATATGTGATGGAGTGTGGTCAGCTGCTTGGCTCTGATTTTTTTGTTTTGATTTGTGGGACTTGATTTCATCAAACTCAACATTTCAAAACTTATTTTGTACTTAATCCATGTACAAGGCATGTATAGTGAGTTTGGCAGCTAGCGCTTTTTTGGTGAGCCGATTCAAGCAAGCATTGGTGGTTCAGTGGTAGAATTCTTGCGTGCCACGCGAGAGACCCTGGTCCGATTCCCGGCCAATGCAAGTGTGGCTTGTCCAATATGCTACTATTGTAAGAATGCTCTACGAGGCAGTTATATTTGATGGAGTGTGGTCAGCTGCTTTGCTCTGATCTTTTCGTTTGGATTTGTGGGACTTGATTTCATCAAACTCAACTTTTCAAAACTTTTTTGTACGTAATTCATGTACAAAGCATGTATAGCGAGTTTGGCAGCTAGGGCTTTCAGAAGAGCCCATCGAAGCAAGCATTGGTGGTTCAGTGGTAGAATTCTCGCCTGTCACGCGGGAGATCCGGGTCCGATTCCCGGCCAATGCAAGTGTGGCTTGTCCATTATGCTACTCTTGTATGAATGCTCTACGAGGCAGTTATATTTGATGGAGTGTGGTCAGCTGCTTTGCTCTGGTCTTTTCGTTTGGATTTGTGGGACTTGATTTTATAAAAACTTAACATTTCAAAACTTTTTTTGTACTTAATCCATGCACACGGCATGTATAGTGAGTTTGGCAGCTAGCGCTTTTTTGGTGAGCCGATTCAAGCAAGCATTGGTGGTTCAGTGGTAGAATTCTCGCCTGCCACGTGGGAGACCCAGGTCCGATTCCTGGCCTATGCAAGTGTGGCTTGTCCATTATACTACTATTGTAAGAATGCTCTACGAAGCAGTTATATGTGATGGAGTGTGGTCAGCTGCTTGGCTCTGATTTTTTTGTTTTGATTTGTGGGACTTGATTTCATCAAACTCAACATTTCAAAACTTATTTTGTACTTAATCCATGTACAAGGCATGTATAGTGAGTTTGGCAGCTAGCGCTTTTTTGGTGAGCCGATTCAAGCAAGCATTGGTGGTTCAGTGGTAGAATTCTTGCGTGCCACGCGGGAGACCCTGGTCCGATTCCCGGCCAATGCAAGTGTGGCTTGTCCAATATGCTACTATTGTAAGAATGCTCTACGAGGCAGTTATATTTGATGGAGTGTGGTCAGCTGCTTTGCTCTGATCTTTTCGTTTGGATTTGTGGGACTTGATTTCATCAAACTCAACATTTCAAAACTTTTTTGTACGTAATTCATGTACAAAGCATGTATAGCGAGTTTGGCAGCTAGGGCTTTCAGAAGAGCCCATCGAAGCAAGCATTGGTGGTTCAGTGGTAGAATTCTCGCCTGCCACGCGGGAGGTCCGGGTCCGATTCCCGGCCAATGCAAGTGTGGCTTGTCCATTATGCTACTCTTGTATGAATGCTCTACGAGGCAGTTATATTTGATGGAGTGTGGTCAGCTGCTTTGCTCTGATCTTTTCGTTTGGATTTGTGGGACTTGATTTTATAAAAACGTAACATTTCAAAACTTTTTTGTACGTAATCCATGCACAAGGCATGTATAGTGAGTTTGGCAGCTAGGGGTTTTTTGGTGAGCTGATTAAAGCAAGCATTGGTGGTTCAGTGGTAGAATTCTCGCCTGCCACGTGGGAGACCCGGGTCCGATTCCCGGCCAATGCAATGTGGCTTGTCCACTATGCTACCATTGTAAGAATGCTCTACGAAGCAGTTATGTGTGATGGAGTGTGGTCAGCTGCTTTGCTCTGCTTTTTTCGTTTTGATTTGTGGGACTTGATTTCATCAAACTCAACATTTCAAAACTTATCTTGTACTTAATCCATGTACAAGGCATGTATAGTGAGTTTGGCAGCTAGGGGTTTTTGGTGAGCTGATTAAAGCAAGCATTGGTGGTTCAGTGGTAGAATTCTCGCCTGCCACGCGGGAGACCCGGAATGGCTATGAATGGATTTGTGGGACTTGATTTCATCAAACTTAACATTTCAAAACTTTTTTTGTACGTAATCCATGCACAAGGCATGTATGGTGAGTTTGGCAGATAGGGCTTTTTTGGTGAGCCGATTCAAGCAAGCGTTGGTGGTTCAGTGGTAGAATTCTCGCCTCCCACGCGGGAGACCCTGGTCCGATTCCCGGCCAATGCAAGTGTGGCTTGTCCATAATCTAATATTGTAAGAATGTTCTACGAGGCAGTTATATGGGATGGAGTGTGGTCAGATGCTTTGCTCTGCTTTTTTCGTTTTGATTTGTGGGACTTGATTTCATCAAACTCAACATTTCAAAACTTATCTTGTACTTAATCCATGTACAAGGCATGTATAGTGAGTTTGGCAGCTAGGGGTTTTTTGGTGAGCCGATTCAAGCAAGCATTGGTGGTTCAGTGGTAGAATTCTCGCCTGCCACGCGGGAGACCCGGGTCCGATTCCCGGCCAATGCAATGTGGCTTGTCCATAATCTAATATTGTAAGAATGCTCTACGAGGCAGTTATATGGGATGGAGTGTGTTCTGATTATTTCGTTTTGATTTGTGGGACTTGATTTCATCAAACTTAACATTTCAAAACTTTTTTGTACGTAATCCATGCACAAGGCATGTATAGTGAGTTTGGCAGCTAGGGCTTTTTTGGTGAGCCGATTCAAGCAAGCATTGGTGGTTCAGTGGTAGAATTCTCGCCTCCCACGCGGGAGACCCGGGTCCGATTCCCGGCCAATGCAAGTGTGGCTTGTCCATAATCTAATTTTGTAAGAATGTTCTACGAGGCAGTTATATGGGATGGAGTGTGGTCAGCTGCTTTGCTCTGATCTTTTCGTTTGGATTTGTGGGACTTGATTTTATAAAAATTTAACATTTCAAAACTTTTTTTGTACGTAATCCATGCACAAAGCATGTATAGTGAGTTTGGCAGATAGGGCTATTTTGGTGAGCCGATTCAAGCAAGCATTGGTGGTTCAGTGGTAGAATTCTCGCCTGCCACGCGGGAGACCCGGGTCCGATTCCCGGCCAATGCAAGTGTGGCTTGTCCATTATGCTACTATTGTAAGAATGCTCTACAAAGCAGTTATGTGTGATGGAGTGTGGTCAGCTGCTTGGCTCTGATCTTTTCGTTTGGATTTGTGGGACTTGATTTAATCAAACTCAACATTTCAAAACTTATCTTGTACTTAATCCATGTACAAGGCATGTATAGTGAGTTTGGCAGCTAGGGGTTTTTTGGTGAGCCGATTCAAGCAAGCATTGGTGGTTCAGTGGTAGAATTCTCGCCTGCCACGCGGGAGATCCGGGTCCGATTCCCGGCCAATGCAAGTGTGTCTTGTCCATTATGCTACTCTTGTATGAATGCTCTACGAGGCAGTTATATTTGATGGAGTGTGGTCAGCTGCTTTGCTCTGATCTTTTCGTTTGGATTTGTGGGACTTGATTTTATAAAAACATAACATTTCAAAACTTTTTTTGTATGTAATCCATGCACAAGGCATGTATAGTGAGTTTGGCAGCTAGGGCTTTTTTGGTGAGCCGATTAAAGCAAGCATTGGTGGTTCAGTGGTAGAATTCTCGCCTGCCACGCGGGAGACCCGGGTCCGATTCCCGGCCAATGCAATGTGGCTTGTCCATTATGCTACTATTGTAAGAATGCTCTACGAAGCAGTTATGTGTGATGGAGTGTGGTCAGCTGCTTGGCTCTGATCTTTTCGTTTGGATTTGTGGGACTTGATTTCATCAAACTCAACATTTCAAAACTTATCTTGTACTTAATCCATGTACAAGGCATGTATAGTGAGTTTGGCAGCTAGGGGTTTTTTGGTGAGCCGATTCAAGCAAGCATTGGTGGTTCAGTGGTAGAATTCTCGCCTGCCACGCGGGAGACCAGGGTCCGATTCCCGGCCAATGCAATGTGGCTTGTCCATAATCTAATATTGTAAGAATGCTCTACGAGGCAGTTATATGGGATGGAGTGTTTTCTGATTATTTCGTTTTGATTTGTGGGACTTGATTTCATCAAACTTAACATTTCAAAACTTTTTTTGTACGTTATCCATGCACAAGGCATGTATAGTGAGTTTGGCAGCTAGGGCTTTTTTGGTGAGCCGATTCAAGCAAGCATTGGTGGTTCAGTGGTAGAATTCTCGCCTCCCACGCGGGAGACCCGGGTCCGATTCCCGGCCAATGCAAGTGTGGGTTGTCCATAATCTAATATTGTAAGAATGCTCTACGAGGCAGTTATATGGGATGGCGTGTGGTCAGCTGCTTTGCTCTGCTTTTTTCGTTTTGATTTGTGGGACTTGATTTCATCAAACTCAACATTTCAAAATTTATCTAGTACTTAATCCATGTACAAGGCATGTATAGTGAGTTTGGCAGCTAGGGGTTTTTTTCGGTGAGCCGATTCAAGCAAGCATTGGTGTTTCAGTGGTAGATTTCTCGCCTGCCACACGGGAGACCCGGGTCCGATTCCCGGCCAATGCAAGTGTGGCTTGTCCATTATGCTACTATTGTAAGAATGCTCTAGGCAGTTATATTTGATGGAGTGTGGTCAGCTGCTTTGCTCTGATCTTTTCGTTTGGATTTGTGAGACTTGATTTTATAAAAACTTAACATTTCAAATCTTTTTTTGTACGTAATCCATGCACAAGGCATGTATAGTGAGTTTGGCAGCTAGGGCTATTTTGGTGAGCCTATTCAAGCAAGCATTGGTGGTTCAGTGGTAGAATTCTCGCCTGCCACGCGGGAGACCCGGGTCCGATTCCCGGCCAATGCAAGTGTGGCTTGTCCATTATGCTACTATTGTAAGAATGCTCTACAAAGCAGTTATATGTGATGGAGTGTGGTCAGCTGCTTGGCTCTGATTTTTTCGTTTTGATTTGTGGGACTTGATTTAATCAAACTCAACATTTCAAAACTTATTTTGTACTTAATCCATGTACAAGGCATGTATAGTGAGTTTGGCAGCTAGCGCTTTTTTGGTGAGCCGATTCAAGCAAGCATTGGTGGTTCAGTGGTAGAATTCTCGCCTGCCACGCGGGAGTCCCGGGTCCGATTCCCGGCCAATGCAATGTGGCTTGTCCATTATACTACTATTGTAAGAATGCTCTACGAAGCAGTTATGTGTGATGGAGTGTGGTCAGCTGCTTGGCTCTGATCTTTTAGTTTGGATTTGTGGGACTTGATTTCATAAAACTTAACATTTCAAAACTTTTTTTGTACGTAATCCATGCACAAGGCATGTATAGTGAGTTTGGCAGCTAGGGCTTTTTTGGTGAGCCGATTCAAGCAAGCATTGGTGGTTCAGTGGTAGAATTCTCGCCTCCCACGCGGGAGACCCGGGTCCGATTCCCGGCCAATGCAAGTGTGGCTTGTCCATAATCTAATATTGTAAGAATGCTCTACGAGGCAGTTATATGGGATGGCGTGTGGTCAGCTGCTTTGCTCTGCTTTTTTCGTTTTGATTTGTGGGACTTGATTTCATCAAACTCAACATTTCAAAACTTATTTTGTACTTAATCCATGTACAAGGCATGTATAGTGAGTTTGGCAGCTAGCGCTTTTTTGGTGAGTCGATTCAAGCAAGCATTGGTGGTTCAGTGGTAGAATTCTTGCGTGCCACGCGGGAGACCCTGTTCCGATTCCCGGCCAATGCAAGTGTGGCTTGTCCAATATGCTACTATTGTAAGAATGCTCTACGAGGCAGTTATATTTGATGGAGTGTGGTCAGCTGCTTTGCTCTGATCTTTTCGTTTGGATTTGTGGGACTTGATTTCATCAAACTCAACATTTCAAAACTTTTTTGTACGTAATTCATGTACAAAGCATGTATAGCGAGTTTGGCAGCTAGGGCTTTCAGAAGAGCCCATCAAAGCAAGCATTGGTGGTTCAGTGGTAGAATTCTCGCCTGCCACGCGGGAGATCCGGGTCCGATTCCCGACCAATGCAAGTGTGGCTTGTCCATTATGCTACTCTTGTATGAATGCTCTACGAGGCAGTTATATTTGATGGAGTGTGGTCAGCTGCTTTGCTCTGATCTTTTCGTTTGGATTTGTGGGACTTGATTTTATAAAAACGTAACATTTCAAAACTTTTTTTGTACGTAATCCATGCACAAGGCATGTATAGTGAGTTTGGCAGCTAGGGCTTTTTTGGTGAGCCGATTAAAGCAAGCATTGGTGGTTCAGTGGTAGAATTCTCGCCTGCCACGCGGGAGACCCAGGTCCGATTCCTGGCCAATGCAAGTGTGGCTTGTCCATTATACTACTATTGTAAGAATGCTCTACGAAGCAGTTATATGTGATGGAGTGTGGTCAGCTGCTTGGCTCTGATTTTTTTGTTTTGATTTGTGGGACTTGATTTCATCAAACTCAACATTTCAAAACTTATTTTGTACTTAATCCATGTACAAGGCATGTATAGTGAGTTTGGCAGCTAGCGCTTTTTTGGTGAGCCGATTCAAGCAAGCATTGGTGGTTCAGTGGTAGAATTCTTGCGTGCCACGCGGGAGACCCTGGTCCGATTCCCGGCCAATGCAAGTGTGGCTTGTCCAATATGCTACTATTGTAAGAATGCTCTACGAGGCAGTTATATTTGATGGAGTGTGGTCAGCTGCTTTGCTCTGATCTTTTCGTTTGGATTTGTGGGACTTGATTTCATCAAACTCAACATTTCATGCACAAGGCATGTATAGTGAGTTTGGCAGCTAGGGCTTTTTTGGTGAGCCGATTAAAGCAAGCATTGGTGGTTCAGTGGTAGAATTCTCGCCTGCCACGCGGGAGACCCGGGTCCGATTCCTGGCCAATGCAATGTGGCTTGTCCATAATCTGATATTGTAAGAATGCTCTACGAGGCAGTTATATTTGATGGAGTGTGGTCAGCTGCTTTGCTCTGATCTTTTCGTTTGGATTTGTGGGACTTGATTTTATAAAAACTTAACATTTCAAAACTTTTTTTGTACGTAATCCATGCACAAGGCATGTATAGTGAGTTTGGCAGCTAGGGCTTTTTTGGTGAGCCGATTAAAGCAAGCATTGGTGGTTCAGTGGTAGAATTCTCGCCTGCCACGCGGGAGACCCAGGTCCGATTCCTGGCCAATGCAAGTGTGGCTTGTCCATTATACTACTATTGTAAGAATGCTCTACGAAGCAGTTATATGTGATGGAGTGTGGTCAGCTGCTTGGCTCTGATTTTTTTGTTTTGATTTGTGGGACTTGATTTCATCAAACTCAACATTTCAAAACTTATTTTGTACTTAATCCATGTACAAGGCATGTATAGTGAGTTTGGCAGCTAGCGCTTTTTTGGTGAGCCGATTCAAGCAAGCATTGGTGGTTCAGTGGTAGAATTCTTGCGTGCCACGCGGGAGACCCTGGTCCGATTCCCGGCCAATGCAAGTGTGGCTTGTCCAATATGCTACTATTGTAAGAATGCTCTACGAGGCAGTTATATTTGATGGAGTGTGGTCAGCTGCTTTGCTCTGATCTTTTCGTTTGGATTTGTGGGACTTGATTTCATCAAACTCAACATTTCAAAACTTTTTTGTACGTAATTCATGTACAAAGCATGTATAGCGAGTTTGGCAGCTAGGGCTTTCAGAAGAGCCCATCGAAGCAAGCATTGGTGGTTCAGTGGTAGAATTCTCGCCTGCCACGCGGGAGATCCGGGTCCGATTCCCGGCCAATGCAAGTGTGGCTTGTCCATTATGCTACTCTTGTATGAATGCTCTACGAGGCAGTTATATTTGATGGAGTGTGGTCAGCTGCTTTGCTCTGATCTTTTCGTTTGGATTTGTGGGACTTGATTTCATCAAACTCAACATTTCAAAACTTATCTTGTACTTAATCCATGTACAAGGCATGTATAGTGAGTTTGGCAGCTAGGGGTTTTTTGGTGAGCCGATTCAAGCAAGCATTGGTGGTTCAGTGGTAGAATTCTCGCCTGCCACGCGGGAGACCCGGGTCCGATTCCCGGCCAATGCAATGTGGCTTGTCCATAATCTAATATTGTAAGAATGCTCTACGAGGCAGTTATATGGGATGGAGTGTTTTCTGATTATTTCGTTTTGATTTGTGGGACTTGATTTCATCAAACTTAACATTTCAAAACTTTTTTTGTACGTAATCCATGCACAAGGCATGTATAGTGAGTTTGGCAGCTAGGGCTTTTTTGGTGAGCCGATTCAAGCAAGCATTGGTGGTTCAGTGGTAGAATTCTCGCCTCCCACGCGGGAGACCCGGGTCCGATTCCCGGCCAATGCAAGTGTGGCTTGTCCATAATCTAATATTGTAAGAATGCTCTACGAGGCAGTTATATGGAATGGCGTGTGGTCAGCTGCTTTGCTCTGCTTTTTTCGTTTTGATTTGTGGGACTTGATTTCATCAAACTCAACATTTCAAAATTTATCTAGTACTTAATCCATGTACAAGGCATGTATAGTGAGTTTGGCAGCTAGGGGTTTTTTGGTGAGCCGATTCAAGCAAGCATTGGTGTTTCAGTGGTAGATTTCTCGCTTGCCACACGGGAGACCCGGGTCCGATTCCCGGCCAATGCAAGTGTGGCTTGTCCATTATGCTACTATTGTAAGAATGCTCTAGGCAGTTATATTTGATGGAGTGTGGTCAGCTGCTTTGCTCTGATCTTTTCGTTTGGATTTGTGGGACTTGATTTTATAAAAACGTAACATTTCAAAACTTTTTTTGTACGTAATCCATGCACAAGGCATGTATAGTGAGTTTGGCAGCTAGGGCTTTTTTGGTGAGCCGATTAAAGCAAGCATTGGTGGTTCAGTGGTAGAATTCTCGCCTGCCACGCGGGAGACCCGGGTCCGATTTCCGGCCAATGCAAGTGTGGCTTGTCCATTATGCTACTCTTGTAAGAATGCTCTACGAAGCAGTTATATGTGATGCAGTGTGGTCAGCTGCTTGGCTCTGATCTTTTCGTTTGGATTTGTGGGACTTGATTTTATAAAAACGTAACATTTCAAAACTTTTTTTGTACGTAATCCATGCACAAGGCATGTATAGTGAGTTTGGCAGCTAGGGCTTTTTTGGTGAGCCGATTAAAGCAAGCATTGGTGGTTCAGTGGTAGAATTCTCGCCTGCCACGCGGGAGACCCGGGTCCGATTCCCCGCCAATGCAAGTGTGGCTTGTACATTATGCTACTATTGTAAGAATGCTCTACGAAGCAGTTATATGTGATGCAGTGTGGTCAGCTGCTTGGCTCTGATCTTTTCGTTTGGATTTGTGGGACTTGATTTCATTGTAGCAAATGGCTCGGAGTCAGATTGGGGCCATTTGGCATCTGGATTTCAACAGCCCTAAAATTGTGATAATTAGATAACCCTGTCTCCTCTATCACCTATCAAGGCTGTAAAGTGGGCGACAATTAAAACAAATGCCGTCGTAAAAGGAGGTTCAAAGGAGTACCATCAGAGCCGATCGAATGACCACCGCCAGAGACACAGCAGGGGGCACAGACTATATGTCTGTGATGAAACCACATTTAAAGATCACAATGAGCTGTTTAAATGTATATATATTTTATATCCCTTTACTGCATGATCGTGTATGTGTGATGTAACCAGGGTGCGATTTGTGAAAAAAACAGAGGGGGGGATGTTTTCATAGGCGTCGAGTTATTTTGTACCCACCACTAGTTTTTACTTTTTTTACTGTTTTCAGTGGTTATGAAGAGCAATATGAGAGAGAAATTTGGTAATTATTGTCTGACCTAACAAAAATCCATTATAATATTATTATTATTTTTTATATATTTCTAATTAAAATATTTCTAATATTCAGAAATGCGCTCTCCGCTCACGAGCTCTGATCGGAACAAACCCGAACCTCACTGTCTGCTGAACTTGCGCAGAAGCATCAAAATATAACCAGCTTCTTAAAATGGTTTTAAAACTTAACATTTAGACTATTTTAGCCCAAATTATGAGCTTATTGACGATTTTTTATCATTCTTGACATAATGCGTCTCTGTCCACAGCACATTTCAAAACATTTTAATTCATAAAAATAAATAATGAGAACATGAACTCATCACTGCATTTGCAGGAATTGTAAAATCTTTTTTCTTATTAACTCATGAAGCAGCCTTACGCAATATTTTTATTCTAATAGCTTATCTTTCCCCACACATATGAGCTGTGATCATGCACAACGAAAAAACACGCAAGAATTAAATCTTGAATGGCAAAACTGTATGGCACAATGTAGTGTCAACTTAAACATAAATATGAACAATGTATTTATTGCAAAGTTAAACCATTACAGTAGAAACAGTTTTACTGCTGCTTTTAAAGTAATAATATTAACTTTACACCGCAATGCGGAGCTACAGTGAAATGATAGAAAAGGCAGATGCATTATGTGTTAGTCACTTAGCCTCATTTGCGCAAACTGGACGCGCCCGCGCCTCGCTAAACACCTCATCTGCGTGTAACTTCGGCCATTCTCAGTGGTGTGACTGGGACACTAACTCTGCTTGTCATCATAAACAGATAATCAGATTGTGATGTTTATTCCCGCTTTATTAATATGCGGATGAATATGCTGCCTTCCACCGTTTCGACACACAGCTCCATAACCATCTCGCATGTGTTGATAGGCTACTCGTGAGGTGTAACCGGGTCTGTAACCAATCAGATAGCGCCGTGGGCCGGACATTGAGCAAGTCTGCAGAGTGGTGAATACAGAGAGGCTGCGCGCGGCAGCTGTATCAGAGCCAGCCAAAGCAGCGCATTTTAAAACAAAATTGACTTTAATCAAACCACGGATCAGTGATATGTTTTGTGATCCGTCTCGCCACTAGTGTAGTTGCACTGATCACTTTGAGGGGGGGATAAATTTATCCCCACCGGGGATAAAAATAATTAAGCAGAGGCAGGGATACATTGACCAGAAAGGGGGAAATCCCACGCATCCCCCCCGGCAAATCGCACCCTGGATGTAACTGTGTGTTAACACTTTAGTTAGATTTTGTTCACTGTAGCATGGTTCATATCTTAGGTATGAAATTATTATTCAACGTGATCTTAAACCCATGTCTTGTCTAGTATCAAATTAATCCACTCTTTATTTCCTAATCATTTCTATGTATCATATTACCATAAGCCGCATCAATGTCATTTAATATCGATTTGAAGAGTTATGGAAACAACTTTATCATTTGGCACTTACGCAAATGTGATGTCTGAAAGAACAAAGGCTTGTTTCCCGCGCGATCGAACACTTCGCACATTGGTCATTTCACCTAAAATGGGCTGGGCGCGTGAAAGGTCAAAACGGCCTATCGTCCAAGCCATCATTGCTCAGTTGCTCAGCGCTCAATCGCTCAATTCGTCAGCGCAGTTTGGAAACTCGCTGAGACTCACCCAGAGTCCCTCGGATTCATCATCTTTTCTCTGAGCCCTGTCCTACTCTTCGGGACAGTAATTTCCTGGCTTGCACTTTGCACTTCGAGTTCGACAATTTACGCGGAACACTCCGCCATACGGAACAACCAAACGGACTTACGAGCACACCTGGATTCTCTCTCTCTCTCTCTCTGCTCGCACCCGCGCGCACCAGACACTTCGTACTACATCACAAAGAGCCAAATGCAAGTATTAACCTTGTTCTACTCGCTGATGTTTAAGCTTTACCCCTTATGAAAATTAAGGCGATCCTTAGAGATTTTCCGATGGTTTGTGCAGATGTTAAGCAATAGTGCTTTTGCCAATCTTTTACTCTCTCTCTCTCTCTAGCTTTTCAGTCTTTTCTTTCTCATCTATGTTTTATGTTATTGTATATGTGTATGTTTAGTTAGTCATTGTGTGTACTTCGTTTTGTAGTTAATAAACCGGTTTTGCATTTTCACAATTGAATTGTTTCTGTGTTCAATGCTCACGAAATTAAAGTCACTATTTCTGCCTTTTGATCCAGCTACACGCTGCGAGTAGCACTGTATATCAGTAAGAAGGTTAATTTTAAAGGCCATGAAATTAACATTTCTTAGACGTTAATATACGATTATGGATATATGTCTTCGGTGGACGAACATATTAATTAATTGTTATTATTAATTCTGCTACGCCAGGTAAAACCTGATAAACTTGTATAATTAATTACAGTTAGTTATACATAATATTCCCTTTTGAGCTAAAATCTAAGATTCCCTTGGGAATCCCCGTAGTATTACAGTCGGAGGTTTATAGTGTTTCAAATAACTTTATTCCCCTCCTCCCGCTGAATCGCTACATCATCAAACTCAACATTTCAAAACTTATCTTGTACTTAATCCATGTACAAAGCATATATAGCGAGTTTGGCAGCTAGGGCTTTCAGAAGAGCCCATGGAAGCAAGCATTGGTGGTTCAGTGGTAGAATTCTCGCTTGCCACGCGGGAGACCCGGGTCCGATTCCCGGCCAATGCAAGTGTGGCTTGTCTATTATGCTACTCTTGTATGAATGCTCTACGAGGCAGTTATATGGGATGGAGTGTGGTCAGTTGCTTTGCTCAGATTTTTTCCTTTTGATTTGTGGGAATTGATTTCATCAAACTCAACATTTCAAAACTTATCTTGTACGTCAGGGGTCGGCAACAGGCGGCCCGCGGGCCAAAAGTGTCCCGCCAGTAATATTTTCTGGCCCTTCGGATTAATTTGAAATCCGTTTTTTTTTTTTAATCACACTTTTTTATTTTAAAATAACAGTTTACAAAAATGGCCCCGTGTATCATTCCTTCATTCGTTTTTTGAAATCAAAACCAAAAAAAGAAAGAAAGAAAAACGACTTGTTTTTCTATTATTTATTTCCTGAACTAAAATCAAACGACTCGTTTTCTGAATGTGCGCTCAGATCAAACATAACAAAAATGAATGAAAATGGGTTCGGACAAATTTTAATTGAACACCTTAGCAGACATATACCAATGAAATAAATTTAAACAGATCAGGTACTAACAGATTACATTTTAATAAGGGTTTTAATAAGGGTTTGAATAGAAACCTTTCCGGTAAGTCTCATTCGCTTACAGTCCGACTTTTGAACTTTTTTCATTATTATTTATTCGCGTATAACACACTTACAAATAATATGTATTACCTGATAAAAAAAATATTTGCGTCGTGGACAAGTTGCCACCGGCTCGCAAGAATGTCCTGAAAAAAATGCGTATAATAGCTAGTTTAATCTTAACCGGCCGCTCTTTCTCGTTCTCTTTCTCTACCAGCGCATCCGCGATCATAACTGTCATTAGATTTTGAACATACTTCTAAAACACAATCAATCAAATAATTGCAGAGGTTTGACTTCATGAATCATTTGCAAATTTACCTCGTAAATCATGTCAATGCGTCAGGCGTGAAGACGTTAAACTCCGTGACATTGCAAATTACTGAAAAGTAATTGCAGGCATTTAGAAACCATTACACAAAATATGATAAAATAAACTCTTTTACTGCAGTAATATTTTAACTATTACACTTTTAACGTAGATTTTAAAGGAATCTACTGTTCTGTTCTGTTACTTGAACTTGGGGCTCGAGCCCGACCTAGGTTCGACAGCAAGTCAAGTTCGTTTACCGTTAATTATTAAGACTAAATGGGCAGGTAAATTCGTTAAAAAATGAAAGTAATCCGCCAAAATATGGTTTTACATGTCTATTAAAATAAAGCCATTATTAATTTTCCTAACGCATAGTTCTTTGATCTTTACCTCTTTTTAAAAATAAATTTGGCAAAGGAGGATTTTCAGCAATTTGTTTGAACAGCAACTCTGCAACCAATGGTTTCGGTTTGAGTGAGAGGCTTTGTCCTATTTAATTTATTTTTTATATTTCATTATTTTTTCTGTGACATTTTTTTCTCTGCTAACAATACAATGTTAAAATAATATTTATATTGGCACGAACACAATTTTTGTATAACATTTATAATTGTTATAGGCTACTTCATCTCTCTTTTTTCGTTAGAGACATTGAATTTGAGATTCTGGGAACGAGATCTAACGTTAAGTTTTGCGGACCCGTCAGGTCGGGAAATAAAGCGGGTGAACACAGAGTGTAGGTATGTGACAAAAAAAAAAATTCTAGAAAATTCATATATAATTATAACCATATGATAGATAATAAAACAAACTTTCAAATGTTTTTTAAAAGATTAAAATCGGATAATTATTAAGAAAGTTATGGCATTTTTAAACTCGAAAATTGGGGGTCATTTTTGTACCCAATTACAGTTTTTTACAATCACTTTGCTACTATTTTCAGAACCTTGATGTCATTTTTCACAACTCTAGATACAAAACTCAAAACGGTAATCACTTGTAACACAGGCTGTCTAGTGTTCAAAACATTGCATTGTGCATTCACATCTTTAAAGACATCTTGCACTTGCACAATCATTGTTTCAAAACACAAATTTACTGTGAAATACCATGGAAACATAACTATAGATCACCCACACACAAGCAACTGATAGTTTCACTAAGTCATTGTTTGTACAATCATTACAGTTTTTTACGATTGCTATGACACTTTTTTCAATACTTTTAACAAATTTTCTAAACTCTTAACGCACCAACACACCTAAAACACACAACTGGCAAAACAGTTAATTTTATCCTCAAAATCACACATTGTAAACTAAACTCTCACACTGTTTACAAAAACACTGTAAACATGTTTCAGAATCAACTTTTATACCAGATCACCAACACATGTTCTCTTCCAACAGAAACATTTAGTCAATCATAACACAATGTCATGAAAAACACAAACATAAGATGGAAAAACAAAAACTGCATAAGTTTATGTGTAAGTCTGTCCTTAAACAATAGACAGTAGATTGTATTGATTATAGACTGAGTTTTGCACTGCAGTTTCTTTTGAAAACTTGGTTATATTTTTGTTTATTTGGGTTTTGTAAATGCATGTATTATGTTTGTTTTGCTGCAGCAATTCAAGACAAAAATGAATCATTCATCTTAGAGTACGGTTTATGAAAAAAAGTAGAATTGTTGCAGTAAAGACTTTACAGTATTTACAACAGGACATTACTGCAAGATAACAAGCATATTCAATATTACTGCCATTTACAGTAAAAATAAACAAACAAAAGCCACTGAAAAATAAAGTAAAAGGAAAATCTCATCATCTAATCTATTGCGTTTCTATTTGGCCACATGTTCTCATTCACATTACACCTGATTTTTCTCTGGCAAGGCATCTTGTAAGGAATCTTTTGGCATGTCTTATCCACCCTGACAGTCTTCAGTTGTGACATCTCTGAATGCACCATCAATTGCATCCAGGTGGGACAGGAGGAAAACCTCCCCCTTGTCCTGGTGGTCTTCCGTTGACTTGTGCAGACATATATCTTATTTTTTTGTGTTGCTCATATTGTTCCTTTTCCACACAAGATCAACCTAGGCCCTCCTTTACTCTATTGTATACCATATAGTCATGTAATTGAAAGAACCTGAGTTTGTTTCCTAGGTGGGAATCAGCTGTGATTTATATATTTGCATTTGTACAATAAGTAGTTTTTCATTCCAAATGAAATAAAATAAAGGGTGTATATTTATGTTTCAATTCATCATATAAACAGCTGTTTACTTTGACTATAAGTGAGGTTTAGCACATGATGTTATCTGTTTTGACATGCTGTGTGAAAGCATTTGTAAATTTGACATTTAAAATCTACTGTTTTGGTCTTGTTTGAGCTTGTCTGTAAAAGAAGTTAAAGCATCTTAAATTTTTGTTAATTGTATGCATTTTGTGTTAAACCATCAAGAAATGTGTTAATAGTATAGCTTACATAGGTGGATGTAGTGCTAACTGTGTTAAGAGTTTTGAAAACTTGTTAAAAGTATTGAAAAATCTGTCATAGCAATTGTAAAAAACTGTAAGTATTGTAGAACAAAATTGGTGATACAGATTTCATTATGGTACATGAGTAGTAAATATAGGGCACATACTGTCACATAAAAATGATTGATGGTGACCTTTGACCTCAGGGGAGGGGCTGACCTTTTGACCTGCGAGGGAGGGGTGACCTTTGACCGGACCACCCACGTCGTGAACCTTTGACCTCCGGGGAGGGGCTAACCTTTGACCGGACCTCCCACGTCGTGAACTTTTGACCGGGGCCACCCACGTCGCGATGAACTTTTGAACCGACCGCCCACGTCACGTTGAACTTTTAACCGGACCGCCCACGTCACGTTGACATGTTTACGTCCGGGGTTATCTCCGGGGCGCGTTAAATCATGTCCTCCTACGATAAAACACTAAAAACAGTGTTTACACAAGTGGTCTTCATTAAAACACATTCCATGCTCCCATCATAATTTATATAAGGTGGGGGCATAATATGTATAATAAAAGCCAGGGAAATCAGAGTTACGACAATCACAAACATGGATAGGCCATGCAGCTCGCGCGGTACTCCGGTGAGTGAATGGTGAAATAGCATGGAGCATCTAGCTACGGCGACGAAAAAATGTAACTTTTAACATGCATTGAAATTTTAACATGCACCTTTTTAGAATGCGTGACATCGTTATATTCTGCCATGCTGGCATTGAAATATTGTGAAATCCTCTCATTGATTAGTTTCATTAAACACAATTTTTTATGTGAAATGATCAAAGAAATTAAGTGTTCTTTCTTTTCTTTTAAACGTCATCCTGGCTTATAAGGCTATATTCATGGTGAGAATAAGCTGTAATTATATAAAGTAAGATTAGAAAAGATGTTTAAAATGAACTTTCTCTAATAATCTTAGCACTATGTATGGATACGACTGATTAAAAAACATGTTCAAAAGTATCAACATAATAAAAAAGGTTTCTCACAGCGGCAGATGAAATACAATCTAAAAGAATAAAGAACAATGAATTCTGTCAAGATGAACATTTTGTAGGATTTTCTCTAGAGAGTAAAAATTGATGTGTAATTTTTAAATGTCCTATTCTGCATTTTGTATAGATGAACTGATTTTCAAAACAGAAGTTATGTTTTTTTTTTTCAAATAAACTGTTCAATACAAAGATATGGTATTCTGCCACTTACACAGATCGTAGTCCTTAAAGTTGCATTCCTGAGAGATGCTTCCACTCCGAATCGTAAATCGTTTTGGCAGCGCCCGTGTGAGGGCCGAGATATTTTGTTTTTTAACTCGTAAAGCATGTCCAGTCCTCCTGCGATAGCAGGACAGTGTTTATACAAGGGGTCTGCATTAATGCAGCTTGCGTTGCTTTCATCATATTAATAAGTACAGCATAAGTAAAGACAAAAAGACACATATTACAAAACATTACCAGTCTAAAAACTGAGACTTTTAACTTTAGGTTATTAGTATATTAGGTTTAGTATAGTTTTCAGACTTTCAGAAAGAACTCATCAACTTAAAGAATAAAGCACTTATCAATTACATTTATTTTAATCTCAAAAACTCAAGTTTACGTCTAGTATTTATTATTGCACCTGAAATACAAGTACCTGAGACATGCTCACACTCCTTAGCCAAAACACAAAATTTTTTAGTGCTTTTGTATTTAATATAATATTTAATAATATTTGAAAAATTACTCCATACAAGACAATCAAATTATATACATTCAATGAACACAACATACAAAGTCTAACTTCATCACATGCTTTGATGCACTCATTTCTCTGTCTCTGTTGTTCTCAGTTATCAGCTGTCGGCTATGTAAACTGTGTTTTTTATATTGTGTATTAAACTCACACTACTCTTTACCCAGAATAACATGTACTTCTTCCGTGGTGACAAAGCGAGGTACATGATTTCTTCAATTTATATAAACACAAGTAAACTTTTTATTGTAAAATAATCAAATAAAATAGTAAGTCTAAAGACATAGGCTAACTGATGATCCTTACATATGAAATACCCGCACAAAATCATCTAGGTATATTCTTAAAGCGACGTTGGTTTTATTACACCATAATATAAGAATAATAAATCGGTATATACTATAAAGATTCACTTTGCTATCATTTCCAACTAATGTTGATTTATTGTGTTGTACTCAAAACATCTGAACTTCAGTCAGCTTTTTGGGGGGGCTGAGCATTAATTTACTTTTTAAAGATTCCAACATCTAGTTGATTTTTAACCCTTACCTATACATGTTGCTTGGCTCACTGTAAACCCGGCATGCTTTCCGTTATGTTTACCTTTAAATGACAGAGAATATAATAGCAAAAACAAAACAAAAAATGTCATCACAGAAAACAGTAACAAACCATCTGGTAAATCGAGTGTTGTAGAACAACGAGTGAAATCTATGTGTTAGTTCAGATTAAAAATACCTCGCTTTATTATATACAGCTCCACAAGGCAAAACAAAGATCTCACGTAGTCCATCATGTTACACCGGCAGTTTGATTATTGTGACCACCGTGTCCTTTAGTGCACTAGGGGCATTATGGGAAATGTAGTCATTTTCACAAGGCGAATCGAACGGTGTATATGTTAAAGGTGCATTGTGTTACTTTTAAAAAAGACAAAAATGCTAAATAATATACATAACTATATTATCAGTGGTGTATAAGGGCCTTACATAATGAACTGAATTGTTTCTATTACCTAAGAACGAGCCATTTTTATCTCCATACACCGCGGGTCCCCTTATACGGAAGTCACAGTCATATCTCTACAGTAGCCCTAAACGTACAAACTGCTCTAAAGAGCGCGTTTCTTCCCTACGTTGTCTCAGAAGATGACATGTTTGTCGTGCGACAGCTACCATATGGGTTTTAAAATTGAAGAGTGAGTTGTCTGTGGCAATTCACAATCTCACCACTAGATACCGCTAAATTCTACACACACCACCTTTATCTGGCTACTGTTTCCAAGATGCATTACGATCTAAGCCATCGCACTGGGAGAGAGAGTACATAGTGAGTCATATTATTTACCATTTTATTTGTTGTTGTTGACACAATTTAATGTAAAGTGGAAGATCTTATTAATTTATAAAAAATAACAGCTTAAAGATAACTATTAGGGCTGAAACTAAAAACCCTCATATTAGCTGTGAACATTATGAAACTGATTTTATTTCACCTGTTTTACAAGTTAAGAAAAATTTAAGCGTTCCACATAAGAAGCAAGAATTCCTTTTCCTACGGGTGCATAGAGCGGAGAGGATGATATAGAAAATACTGGGAAAGACCTTTACCACTGACACTTTAATATTCTATAGCTTCATAACTCACACCGATGACTATGTGATGAGGGGCGTGTGAATTGCTGTGTTTAGAGGGGACGGGTCAGGATTTTTAGGTTACAAATCAGAGCCTGAAACTAAGAGCTCTCACACCTCAGATACGACGCTCTGGCATGTTCATTTAGCGGCAAATTTGAAGGCTACTTTCAGGAATTCTCCATTAAATTGTTTAAAGCAAAGTTTTTAACACGGCATAGCTCAACTGTGCAGGATTCAAGGAGTTGCAGACGCTATTTTTGAGGACGGTGCAAGCACGACCGGAAGCTTAACAAAATCAGGGAGAGACTTGTGGACGTACATTGTGTAAAGTTGTCTACGACGCTGCGGATTCTTGAAAGGAGAGCACAAATGTCACTTGAGCGTGATCACAAACGCAAGATGCCGTACGCGCGCGGTCCTCCAGTTTTTAAAGAAATGCTTTTAGAACACTGCAGGAGTGAGCTTGTTAATCTTTTTTATGCTGTAATATCTGCAAATGCTGATGTGTGCTTGCCACAAAATTACTGCGAAACTGATGCCGTGCGCGTAACCAACCTCAAGAAAAAAACAGATGTCGTGAAAAGTCTGGACAAATCTTTTGATAAGATGGTTCAAGTGTCTGTTAACGCCGATGAACCGATCAATGTGTTCATCAAAAAAGCCCTAGATGCTATGTATGAATGTGATGATGAGGAGGAGTTTGACATTGCTAACATCCTCCTCATGTCTGCATATGTAATAGATGTATGTGTTGCAGTAGCGACAAAGAAGGACCAAATCAATGTGCGTGAAATTGTTGAAATTGCTGCTGACTTTCTGATCGACAAGGGTCTTGGCACATGCATACACTTTCTATTGTATCTAGACAACATCATAACCTTTGATGATGCTTGAAAACAATGCGAGTTCTTGGGACACCTCGTACACCTGAAAACACATTCACTTTTTTCACAACCTTATTTTAAACATTGTCTTTTAAATTTTCTTCACCTTCTTTCCATCTATAGGCTGTTTATTTGATAAGTACTGGTTTCAGCTTTTAGAAAGTTCGTGATAAACGTTTGTGTGTAATGTTCCCGCTTCATTCGGTCATTTGGACATGTAGACATCTTGTTCATAAAAAGCGTGACACTTGTTATGTTATGTAAAAATAAAAGTGACTTGCATCAGTATGAAAAGCTAAATACCCATGCATGACCTGACACAAATTTGGTGATTGTGTTATTTAGTGATTTTTACATAGACACGTCAGTTACTTTGCATAATATAACTCTATGAAACTTGTGCTTCAATAACTGAATCACCATTTCAAAACTTATCAGGACCATTTTAAGCACATTACAACATACATTGATTTATTTACCATTCGTAAAACATGCGTAGTTGCAACACTACCATTCAGTTAGACTTTACATTTCTAGACTGTGTTTTTTCTCAAAGGTTGCTTATATTTACAGACAACACACTACACCCAAGTGTATCTTAACAATGGCAAACAGGAATAACAACGTTTGCAAACAAGTGTAGTTAAGCACTTTGATTTTTGACATAATTTACAGAAAGCAGCAGTGAATCATCAAAACGTTGCTAGTTTTTAAGTTTCCGAAAGTATAAATTTTTTACTTATCACACTGGTCCTCGCAAACAAACCAGGAACGTTATTCATCTGAACACTTTCACCAAACCTATGTCTTTGCTGTTTTTAGCTGTATTTATTTAGACAATCTTTTGTTTTCATAGTTTTGATCTGTTCATGTTAAATTTCTTCTGTATATCTTCTAAAGATAAATATGGTCATTGTCCTTGGGTTTTCTCAGATTTCATAAACCTTTGAAACCTTCTTTGTGCCATCAATGTATTTATTACTTATCCGTTATTTGCTATACTGTATGTCATATTTTTTAGTTTACACCATTCCTTTTTATAGAAAGTTTCAGAAACTCACATTTACATAGAATTATGATACATTTTACATTTAATTATCTCTAGGAGTGAGTGCTGATTTAACACGGGTAAACTGTTATCATGCCGCAATCCTGAAGGTTTAGAAGGCAAACAAGAGCCCTTCAACACCTCACACCATACTGATTTCGTTTAACTGTAAAATGATGTACAGACGAGTTCAAATCGTAAAAACAGTAGTAAGAAAACTAATAATGTTTAACTAGTACAATCGTCACTTATAGTTTTGTCATATGATGATGATATGATGTTTCATCTTTCAGGTGTTTGTTGAAGTATTTTGGCACAACTGTTTATTCCAATCTTTAATCAGCCATACATGACAAAAGTTTTTTGTTTTTGTTTATTTTAGTTTAACTCATCACACTAATTTATGCAAACAGAAATGGTCAGATTTCACATTTTCAGGATTCAAGTGCACAACACATTGCGATTACTGTCTCAACTCGTTCTCTGATTTATCTAGAATATCTACAAAGTAACGATTGTTAAGATCTTCATGCACAGGGCTTACCCACAGAGTGTTTGCTCTGGTCTCATAAAAACAACCATTTACACTCAAAACCTATGGCTTCTCTGTCTTAATGTCATCAATTTATTATTTTGTCTACATCATCACCAAAATGTTTCACTATAAGAGTGTGCAAACTGTTTTACTTCGGTCTAGATTTTTATAGAAAGCTTCAGAAAATGTTGGGGTGCTAACATTTACAAGAATGATGAAGCATTTTACCTTTAAATGCTCCAAAGAGTATGCGTTGGTGTACAAGTACAATCTTTGTTGCAACCATCAAGAATATTATGTTCGTAACAAGAATTATATCAAACATATGTTGCGCTTGTTCTAAATGATGATATTGCAGAGAAACTATTCAAAAGAGAACCAACTTTAACTTAAATTTTATATGGCCCCTTGATTTTAAAAAAACAGCAAGCTGTACCCAGTGTTTCTAACAAACAGTTACAATCACTTCACAAGCCTAAATGTTTAGAAACATAATCTTTTTGAAGACCTCACACAATAGTGATTTCATCTATCTGGAAAACTTTTAAAAAATATACGCACATGAGCTCAAATAGTAAAAACAGTTGCAAGATATACTATTAATGCTCAACTAGTACATTGTATAAACTGTTAGTTTGTATAAATGACATGTCGCGTTTGTTGGGTTTGTTGACGTATTTTAGACGCAAGTTGTTTATTCTAATCTTTAAACAATTGTGTATGACAAAAGTTTTTCTGACTGAACTGACTTAAGGAACGGTACTGAAATGCTAAAACTAGGTAGATACAACTTCAACACAATATAGATGTTTTTAATCTATTGGTACCGATTTTAAATTTGTCCAAACTATTTCAAACATTACTAAGTTGTAGATGTTTGCATCTTAATTTACAAGGTTTTTAACAAACAAACACACGTTCCTGTTTTGTCTTGCTCTGTTTCATAGCATTGCAACTACATACTTAGGTACACCGCATTATGTTGAAAGGATTACTAAGTTAAAGCTAAACAGTCTTTATTATGCTGTAGGCGTATGGCGTATATTTTCTATGTAATTGATGAATTTACATATTCAAACATTAAATTTTTCCTATATTTACTGTTTCACGGTGAAGGTTTTAGTAAGTAAATCTAAAACACACTTCACTGTGTTGCTCTGTTCCCTTAATCGTCTAGCAACAATTTTCAAGAGATTACCAACATGTATGATGTGCTAACTGTCAGGGATCTGAGATGTACTTTATTATTTTCTGAAGTGTTACATAACCTATAGAAACAAAACAAACTGAATTACAAAGTCACTGACATAAAGTTTACACTTACAAAGAAAACAAATCACGCAGATGTTTAAAGTGAAACAAGATTTTATTTCTCAGCAAGTAAAAGAAATACATCATATGTCACCAATGTAGCTTAGAAATGTATACACATCGCAATGTTTTTCTCAAGAATGTGAGCATCCGTCGGATCAGTAATTTCACAAACAGCAGTCTGATCATTATTTGATATTGTAAAAACACACACAAACCACATAGGTAAGAGTTTTCACAGATGCTACAGAGCGCTTTAGCTTTTTGTCAACAAGTTGCAACAGCAGTATCACGACTTTTGCTTTTATGATCTTGAAACCATCAGTCTGTGGAATCGATCTCGCAAAGTGTATTGAGCAGACTGTTGTTACAGTGCAACCACACTGAGTTGTGAGGAAAGTCAGGATGCAATACCACAGATCCATGCAGAACTCATCCAGCCATGAGTTGTCAGCAGGCATCGCAGGGGCCTTCTTGAGGGCCAAGGTCCATTGGAACATCATCAGGCATTACTGGAGCCGTACAAATGGTGTTGTTGTAGGGTGATGGACCTCCATCAGGGTTTGCAGGGGACGCATTGGCACCAGGCATTGGATGGGCCTTCTTGAGGGCACAGGTCCAGCTGTAGGTTCTCTCATCCTCATAATGCTCTGGTGTGGGTAGCGCAAATGTGTTGGTGTAGCAGTAGGAGTTCATTGTTTCTTGAAACTTGTTAAGCGAATATGCTGAATGATCCAAACTTGAACCGTTTTAATGAATGTAATAGGTAGGCGGAGATAGGAGTCCTGGAGGTGTGTCCCTAACTCCAGGACTCCTATCTCCGCCTACCTATTACATTCATTAAAACGGTTCAAGTTTGGATCATTCAGCATATTCGCTTAACAAGTTTCAAGAAACAATGAACTCCTACTGCTACACCAACACATTTGCGCTACCCACACCAGAGCATTATGAGGATGAGAGAACCTACAGCTGGACCTGTGCCCTCAAGAAGGCCCATCCAATGCCTGGTGCCAATGCGTCCCCTGCAAACCCTGATGGAGGTCCATCACCCTACAACAACACCATTTGTACGGCTCCAGTAATGCCTGATGATGTTCCAATGGACCTTGGCCCTCAAGAAGGCCCCTGCGATGCCTGCTGACAACTCATGGCTGGATGAGTTCTGCATGGATCTGTGGTATTGCATCCTGACTTTCCTCACAACTCAGTGTGGTTGCACTGTAACAACAGTCTGCTCAATACACTTTGCGAGATCGATTCCACAGACTGATGGTTTCAAGATCATAAAAGCAAAAGTCGTGATACTGCTGTTGCAACTTGTTGACAAAAAGCTAAAGCGCTCTGTAGCATCTGTGAAAACTCTTACCTATGTGGTTTGTGTGTGTTTTTACAATATCAAATAATGATCAGACTGCTGTTTGTGAAATTACTGATCCGACGGATGCTCACATTCTTGAGAAAAACATTGCGATGTGTATACATTTCTAAGCTACATTGGTGACATATGATGTATTTCTTTTACTTGCTGAGAAATAAAATCTTGTTTCACTTTAAACATCTGCGTGATTTGTTTTCTTTGTAAGTGTAAACTTTATGTCAGTGACTTTGTAATTCAGTTTGTTTTGTTTCTATAGGTTATGTAACACTTCAGAAAATAATAAAGTACATCTCAGATCCCTGACAGTTAGCACATCATACATGTTGGTAATCTCTTGAAAATTGTTGCTAGACGATTAAGGGAACAGAGCAACACAGTGAAGTGTGTTTTAGATTTACTTACTAAAACCTTCACCGTGAAACAGTAAATATAGGAAAAATTTAATGTTTGAATATGTAAATTCATCAATTACATAGAAAATATACGCCATACGCCTACAGCATAATAAAGACTGTTTAGCTTTAACTTAGTAATCCTTTCAACATAATGCGGTGTACCTAAGTATGTAGTTGCAATGCTATGAAACAGAGCAAGACAAAACAGGAACGTGTGTTTGTTTGTTAAAAACCTTGTAAATTAAGATGCAAACATCTACAACTTAGTAATGTTTGAAATAGTTTGGACAAATTTAAAATCGGTACCAATAGATTAAAAACATCTATATTGTGTTGAAGTTGTATCTACCTAGTTTTAGCATTTCAGTACCGTTCCTTAAGTCAGTTCAGTCAGAAAAACTTTTGTCATACACAATTGTTTAAAGATTAGAATAAACAACTTGCGTCTAAAATACGTCAACAAACCCAACAAACGCGACATGTCATTTATACAAACTAACAGTTTATACAATGTACTAGTTGAGCATTAATAGTATATCTTGCAACTGTTTTTACTATTTGAGCTCATGTGCGTATATTTTTTAAAAGTTTTCCAGATAGATGAAATCACTATTGTGTGAGGTCTTCAAAAAGATTATGTTTCTAAACATTTAGGCTTGTGAAGTGATTGTAACTGTTTGTTAGAAACACTGGGTACAGCTTGCTGTTTTTTTAAAATCAAGGGGCCATATAAAATTTAAGTTAAAGTTGGTTCTCTTTTGAATAGTTTCTCTGCAATATCATCATTTAGAACAAGCGCAACATATGTTTGATATAATTCTTGTTACGAACATAATATTCTTGATGGTTGCAACAAAGATTGTACTTGTACACCAACGCATACTCTTTGGAGCATTTAAAGGTAAAATGCTTCATCATTCTTGTAAATGTTAGCACCCCAACATTTTCTGAAGCTTTCTATAAAAATCTAGACCGAAGTAAAACAGTTTGCACACTCTTATAGTGAAACATTTTGGTGATGATGTAGACAAAATAATAAATTGATGACATTAAGACAGAGAAGCCATAGGTTTTGAGTGTAAATGGTTGTTTTTATGAGACCAGAGCAAACACTCTGTGGGTAAGCCCTGTGCATGAAGATCTTAACAATCGTTACTTTGTAGATATTCTAGATAAATCAGAGAACGAGTTGAGACAGTAATCGCAATGTGTTGTGCACTTGAATCCTGAAAATGTGAAATCTGACCATTTCTGTTTGCATAAATTAGTGTGATGAGTTAAACTAAAATAAACAAAAACAAAAAACTTTTGTCATGTATGGCTGATTAAAGATTGGAATAAACAGTTGTGCCAAAATACTTCAACAAACACCTGAAAGATGAAACATCATATCATCATCATATGACAAAACTATAAGTGACGATTGTACTAGTTAAACATTATTAGTTTTCTTACTACTGTTTTTACGATTTGAACTCGTCTGTACATCATTTTACAGTTAAACGAAATCAGTATGGTGTGAGGTGTTGAAGGGCTCTTGTTTGCCTTCTAAACCTTCAGGATTGCGGCATGATAACAGTTTACCCGTGTTAAATCAGCACTCACTCCTAGAGATAATTAAATGTAAAATGTATCATAATTCTATGTAAATGTGAGTTTCTGAAACTTTCTATAAAAAGGAATGGTGTAAACTAAAAAATATGACATACAGTATAGCAAATAACGGATAAGTAATAAATACATTGATGGCACAAAGAAGGTTTCAAAGGTTTATGAAATCTGAGAAAACCCAAGGACAATGACCATATTTATCTTTAGAAGATATACAGAAGAAATTTAACATGAACAGATCAAAACTATGAAAACAAAAGATTGTCTAAATAAATACAGCTAAAAACAGCAAAGACATAGGTTTGGTGAAAGTGTTCAGATGAATAACGTTCCTGGTTTGTTTGCGAGGACCAGTGTGATAAGTAAAAAATTTATACTTTCGGAAACTTAAAAACTAGCAACGTTTTGATGATTCACTGCTGCTTTCTGTAAATTATGTCAAAAATCAAAGTGCTTAACTACACTTGTTTGCAAACGTTGTTATTCCTGTTTGCCATTGTTAAGATACACTTGGGTGTAGTGTGTTGTCTGTAAATATAAGCAACCTTTGAGAAAAAACACAGTCTAGAAATGTAAAGTCTAACTGAATGGTAGTGTTGCAACTACGCATGTTTTACGAATGGTAAATAAATCAATGTATGTTGTAATGTGCTTAAAATGGTCCTGATAAGTTTTGAAATGGTGATTCAGTTATTGAAGCACAAGTTTCATAGAGTTATATTATGCAAAGTAACTGACGTGTCTATGTAAAAATCACTAAATAACACAATCACCAAATTTGTGTCAGGTCATGCATGGGTATTTAGCTTTTCATACTGATGCAAGTCACTTTTATTTTTACATAACATAACAAGTGTCACGCTTTTTATGAACAAGATGTCTACATGTCCAAATGACCGAATGAAGCGGGAACATTACACACAAACGTTTATCACGAACTTTCTAAAAGCTGAAACCAGTACTTATCAAATAAACAGCCTATAGATGGAAAGAAGGTGAAGAAAATTTAAAAGACAATGTTTAAAATAAGGTTGTGAAAAAAGTGAATGTGTTTTCAGGTGTACGAGGTGTCCCAAGAACTCGCATTGTTTTCAAGCATCATCAAAGGTTATGATGTTGTCTAGATACAATAGAAAGTGTATGCATGTGCCAAGACCCTTGTCGATCAGAAAGTCAGCAGCAATTTCAACAATTTCACGCACATTGATTTGGTCCTTCTTTGTCGCTACTGCAACACATACATCTATTACATATGCAGACATGAGGAGGATGTTAGCAATGTCAAACTCCTCCTCATCATCACATTCATACATAGCATCTAGGGCTTTTTTGATGAACACATTGATCGGTTCATCGGCGTTAACAGACACTTGAACCATCTTATCAAAAGATTTGTCCAGACTTTTCACGACATCTGTTTTTTTCTTGAGGTTGGTTACGCGCACGGCATCAGTTTCGCAGTAATTTTGTGGCAAGCACACATCAGCATTTGCAGATATTACAGCATAAAAAAGATTAACAAGCTCACTCCTGCAGTGTTCTAAAAGCATTTCTTTAAAAACTGGAGGACCGCGCGCGTACGGCATCTTGCGTTTGTGATCACGCTCAAGTGACATTTGTGCTCTCCTTTCAAGAATCCGCAGCGTCGTAGACAACTTTACACAATGTACGTCCACAAGTCTCTCCCTGATTTTGTTAAGCTTCCGGTCGTGCTTGCACCGTCCTCAAAAATAGCGTCTGCAACTCCTTGAATCCTGCACAGTTGAGCTATGCCGTGTTAAAAACTTTGCTTTAAACAATTTAATGGAGAATTCCTGAAAGTAGCCTTCAAATTTGCCGCTAAATGAACATGCCAGAGCGTCGTATCTGAGGTGTGAGAGCTCTTAGTTTCAGGCTCTGATTTGTAACCTAAAAATCCTGACCCGTCCCCTCTAAACACAGCAATTCACACGCCCCTCATCACATAGTCATCGGTGTGAGTTATGAAGCTATAGAATATTAAAGTGTCAGTGGTAAAGGTCTTTCCCAGTATTTTCTATATCATCCTCTCCGCTCTATGCACCCGTAGGAAAAGGAATTCTTGCTTCTTATGTGGAACGCTTAAATTTTTCTTAACTTGTAAAACAGGTGAAATAAAATCAGTTTCATAATGTTCACAGCTAATATGAGGGTTTTTAGTTTCAGCCCTAATAGTTATCTTTAAGCTGTTATTTTTTATAAATTAATAAGATCTTCCACTTTACATTAAATTGTGTCAACAACAACAAATAAAATGGTAAATAATATGACTCACTATGTACTCTCTCTCCCAGTGCGATGGCTTAGATCGTAATGCATCTTGGAAACAGTAGCCAGATAAAGGTGGTGTGTGTAGAATTTAGCGGTATCTAGTGGTGAGATTGTGAATTGCCACAGACAACTCACTCTTCAATTTTAAAACCCATATGGTAGCTGTCGCACGACAAACATGTCATCTTCTGAGACAACGTAGGGAAGAAACGCGCTCTTTAGAGCAGTTTGTACGTTTAGGGCTACTGTAGAGATATGACTGTGACTTCCGTATAAGGGGACCCGCGGTGTATGGAGATAAAAATGGCTCGTTCTTAGGTAATAGAAACAATTCAGTTCATTATGTAAGGCCCTTATACACCACTGATAATATAGTTATGTATATTATTTAGCATTTTTGTCTTTTTTAAAAGTAACACAATGCACCTTTAACATATACACCGTTCGATTCGCCTTGTGAAAATGACTACATTTCCCATAATGCCCCTAGTGCACTAAAGGACACGGTGGTCACAATAATCAAACTGCCGGTGTAACATGATGGACTACGTGAGATCTTTGTTTTGCCTTGTGGAGCTGTATATAATAAAGCGAGGTATTTTTAATCTGAACTAACACATAGATTTCACTCGTTGTTCTACAACACTCGATTTACCAGATGGTTTGTTACTGTTTTCTGTGATGACATTTTTTGTTTTGTTTTTGCTATTATATTCTCTGTCATTTAAAGGTAAACATAACGGAAAGCATGCCGGGTTTACAGTGAGCCAAGCAACATGTATAGGTAAGGGTTAAAAATCAACTAGATGTTGGAATCTTTAAAAAGTAAATTAATGCTCAGCCCCCCCAAAAAGCTGACTGAAGTTCAGATGTTTTGAGTACAACACAATAAATCAACATTAGTTGGAAATGATAGCAAAGTGAATCTTTATAGTATATACCGATTTATTATTCTTATATTATGGTGTAATAAAACCAACGTCGCTTTAAGAATATACCTAGATGATTTTGTGCGGGTATTTCATATGTAAGGATCATCAGTTAGCCTATGTCTTTAGACTTACTATTTTATTTGATTATTTTACAATAAAAAGTTTACTTGTGTTTATATAAATTGAAGAAATCATGTACCTCGCTTTGTCACCACGGAAGAAGTACATGTTATTCTGGGTAAAGAGTAGTGTGAGTTTAATACACAATATAAAAAACACAGTTTACATAGCCGACAGCTGATAACTGAGAACAACAGAGACAGAGAAATGAGTGCATCAAAGCATGTGATGAAGTTAGACTTTGTATGTTGTGTTCATTGAATGTATATAATTTGATTGTCTTGTATGGAGTAATTTTTCAAATATTATTAAATATTATATTAAATACAAAAGCACTAAAAAATTTTGTGTTTTGGCTAAGGAGTGTGAGCATGTCTCAGGTACTTGTATTTCAGGTGCAATAATAAATACTAGACGTAAACTTGAGTTTTTGAGATTAAAATAAATGTAATTGATAAGTGCTTTATTCTTTAAGTTGATGAGTTCTTTCTGAAAGTCTGAAAACTATACTAAACCTAATATACTAATAACCTAAAGTTAAAAGTCTCAGTTTTTAGACTGGTAATGTTTTGTAATATGTGTCTTTTTGTCTTTACTTATGCTGTACTTATTAATATGATGAAAGCAACGCAAGCTGCATTAATGCAGACCCCTTGTATAAACACTGTCCTGCTATCGCAGGAGGACTGGACATGCTTTACGAGTTAAAAAACAAAATATCTCGGCCCTCACACGGGCGCTGCCAAAACGATTTACGATTCGGAGTGGAAGCATCTCTCAGGAATGCAACTTTAAGGACTACGATCTGTGTAAGTGGCAGAATACCATATCTTTGTATTGAACAGTTTATTTGAAAAAAAAAAACATAACTTCTGTTTTGAAAATCAGTTCATCTATACAAAATGCAGAATAGGACATTTAAAAATTACACATCAATTTTTACTCTCTAGAGAAAATCCTACAAAATGTTCATCTTGACAGAATTCATTGTTCTTTATTCTTTTAGATTGTATTTCATCTGCCGCTGTGAGAAACCTTTTTTATTATGTTGATACTTTTGAACATGTTTTTTAATCAGTCGTATCCATACATAGTGCTAAGATTATTAGAGAAAGTTCATTTTAAACATCTTTTCTAATCTTACTTTATATAATTACAGCTTATTCTCACCATGAATATAGCCTTATAAGCCAGGATGACGTTTAAAAGAAAAGAAAGAACACTTAATTTCTTTGATCATTTCACATAAAAAATTGTGTTTAATGAAACTAATCAATGAGAGGATTTCACAATATTTCAATGCCAGCATGGCAGAATATAACGATGTCACGCATTCTAAAAAGGTGCATGTTAAAATTTCAATGCATGTTAAAAGTTACATTTT